>NW_027362768.1:247290896-247924108 GCF_046119375.1 Phyllobates terribilis | reverse complement strand
GTGCCGTGGTGGCTTGCTAATAGTAAAGGTGTGCTCCGGTGGCATGCTAATGGTTAAAGGTGTGCTCCAGTGGCATGCTAACGGAAAAAGGTGTGCCCCGGTGGCATGCTAACGGAAAAACGTGTGCTACAGTGGCATGCTAACGGAAAAAGGTGTGCTGCGGTGGCATGCTAACGGTAAAAGCGGGCTCCGGTGGCATTCTAACAATAAAACGTGTGCTATGGTGGCATGCTAACGGGAAAAGGTGTGCTGCGGTGGCATGCTAATAGTAAAGGTGTGCTCCGGTGGCATACTAATGGTTCAAGGTGTGCTCCAGTGGCATGCTAACGGAAAAAGGAGTGCTCCGGTAGCATGCTAACGTTAAAGGTGTGCTCCGGTGGCATGCTAACGGTAAAAGGTGTGCTCCGGTAGCATGCTAGCGGTAAAAGTGTGCTCCGGTGGCATTCTAACGGTAAAAGGTGTGCTCCGGTGGCATGTTAAGGGTAAAAGGTGTGCTTTGGTAGCATGCTAACGGTAAAAGGTGTGCTCCGGTGGCATGCTAACGGGAAAAGATGTGCTCCGGTGGCATGCTAAGGGTAAAAGGTGTGCTTTGGTAGCATGCTAACGGTAAAAGGTGTGCTCCGGTGGCATGCTAACGGGAAAAGATGTGCTCCGGTGGCATGCTAACGGGAAAATGCGTGCTGCGGTGGCATGCTCATGGTAAAGGGTGTGCTCCGGTGGCATGCTAACGGTAGAAGGAGTGCTCCGGTGGCATGATAATGAGTAAAGGTGTGCTACGGTGGCATGCTAATGGGAAAAGGTGTGCTCCGGTGGCATGCTAACGGGAAAAGGTGTGATCTGGTGGCATGCTAATGGAGAAAGGTGTGCTCCGGTGGCATGCTGACGGGAAAAGGTGTGCTCCAGTGGCATGCTAACGGGAGAAGGTTTGCTCCGGTGGCATACTAACGGGAAAAGGTGTGCTCCGGTGGTATGCTAACGGGAAAAGGTGTGCTACTGTGGCATGCTAAAGGGAAAAGGTGAACTCCGTTGGCATGCTAACGGGAAAACTGTGTGCTACAGTGGCATGCTAACGGTAAAGGTGTGCTCCGCTGGCATGCTAACGGGAAGATGGTGTGCTACGGTGACATGCTAACGGTAAAGGTGTGCTCCAGTGTCATGCTAACGCGAAAAGGTGTGCTCCGGTGGCATGCTGACGGGAGGAGGTGTCTTCCGGTGGCATGCTAATGGATAAAGGTGGGCTACAGTGGCATGCTAACGGTAAAGGTGTGCTCCGGTGGCATGCTAACGGGAAAAAGTGTGCTCCGGTTGCATGCTAACGGTAAAGGTGTGCTCCGGTGGCATGCTAACAGTAAAAGGTGTGCTCTGGTGGCATGCTAACAGTAAAAGGTGGGCTCCGGTGGCATGCTAATGGGAAAGGCAGGCTCCGGTGGCATGCTAATGGTTAAAGGTGTGCCCCGGTGGCATGCTAACGGAAAAAGGTGTGCTCCGGTGGCATGCTAACTGGGAAAGGTGTACTGCGGTGGCATGCTAACGGTAAAAGCGGGCTCCGGTGGCATGCTAATGATAAAACGTGTGCTATGGTGGCATGCTAGTGGGAAAAGGTGTGCCGTGGTGGCTTGCTAATAGTAAAGGTGTGCTCCGGTGGCATACTAATGGTTAAAGGTGTGCTCCAGTGGCATGCTAACGGAAAAAGGTGTGCCCCGGTGGCATGCTAACAGAAAAACGTGTGCTACGGTGGCATGCTAACGGGGAAAGGTGTGCTGCGGTGGCATGCTAACGGTAAAAGCGGGCTCCGGTGGCATTCTAACGATAAAACGTGTGCTATGGTGGCATGCTAACGGGAAAAGGTGTGCTGCGGTGGCATGCTAATAGTAAAGGTGTGCTCCGGTGGCATACTAATGGTTAAAGGTGTGCTCCAGTGGCATGCTAACGGAAAAAGGAGTGCTCCGGTAGCATGCTAACGTTAAAGGTGTGCTCCGGTGGCATGCTAACGGTAAAAGGTGTGCTCCGGTAGCATGCTAGCGGTAAAAGTGTGCTCCGGTGGCATTCTAACGGTAAAAGGTGTGCTCCGGTGGCATGTTAAGGGTAAAAGGTGTGCTTTGGTAGCATGCTAACGGTAAAAGGTGTGCTCCGGTGGCATGTTAAGGGTAAAAGGTGTGCTTTGGTAGCTTGCTAACGGTAAAAGGTGTGCTCCGGTGGCATGCTAACGGGAAAAGATGTGCTCCGGTGGCATGCTAAGGGTAAAAGGTGTGCTTTGGTAGCATGCTAACGGTAAAAGGTGTGCTCCGGTGGCATGCTAACGGGAAAAGATGTGCTCCGGTGGCATGCTAACGGGAAAATGCGTGCTGCGGTGGCATGCTCATGGTAAAGGGTGTGCTCCGGTGGCATGCTAACGGTAGAAGGAGTGCTCCGGTGGCATGATAATGAGTAAAGGTGTGCTACGGTGGCATGCTAATGGGAAAAGGTGTGCTCCGGTGGCATGCTAACGGGAAAAGGTGTGATCTGGTGGCATGCTAATGGAGAAAGGTGTGCTCCGGTGGCATGCTGACGGGAAAAGGTGTGCTCCAGTGGCATGCTAACGGGAGAAGGTTTGCTCCGGTGGCATACTAACGGGAAAAGGTGTGCTTTGGTGGCATGCTAATGGAAAGAGGTGTGCTACGGTGGCATGCTAATGGCAAAAGGTGTGTTACGGTGGCATGCTCACGGAAAAATGTGTGGTACGTTTGCATGCTCATTGTAAAAGGTGTGCTCCGGTGGCATGCTAACGGGAAAAGGCGTGCTACAGTGGCATACTCACGGGAAAGCGGTGTGCTCCGGTGACATGCTAACGGGAAAAGGTGTGCTCCTTTGGCATGCTAATGGGAAAAGGTATGCTCCAGTGGCATGCTAACAGGAAAAGGTGTGATCTGGTGGCATGCTAATAGAAAAAGTTGTACTCCGATGGCATGCTAACGGGAAAAGGTGTGCTCTGGTGGCATGCTAACGGGAAAAGTTGTGCTCCTGTGGCATGCTAACAGAAAAAGGTGTGCTACGGTGGCATGCTAATTGGGAGAGGTGTGCTACGGTGGCTTGCTAATGGTAAAGGTGTGCTCCGGTGGCATGCTAATGGTAAAAGGTGTGCTCCGGTGGCATGCTAACGGAAAGGTGTGCTCTGGTGGTTTGCTAACGGGAAAAATGTGTGCTACATTGGCATGCTAATGGTAAAGGTGTGCTCCGGTGACATGCTAATGGGAAAAAGGTGTGCTACGGTGGCATGCTAACGGCAAGGGTGTGCTCCGGTGTCATGCTAACGGGAAAAGGTGCGCTCCGGTGGTATGCTGACGGGAAAAGGTGTGCTCCGGTGGCATGCTAACGGGAAAAGGTGTGCTCTGGTGGCATGCTAACCGGGAAAGGTGTCCTCCGGTGGCATGCTAAAGGGAGAAGGTGTGCTACAGTTGTATGCTAACGGGAAAAGGTGGTCTACAGTTGCATGCTAACGGGAAAAGGTGTGCTACAGTTGCATGCTAATGGGAAAAGGTGGGCTACAGTTGCATTCTAATAGGAAAAGGTGGGCTACGGTGGCCTGGTAACGGGAGAAGCTGTGCTCCGGTGGCATGCTAAAGGTAAAACTTGTGCTCCGGTGGCATGCTAACAGTAAAGGTGAGCTCCGGTGGCATGCTAACGGGAAAAGGTGTGCTCCGGTGGCATGCTAACGGGAAAAGGTGTGCTACGGTGGCATGCTAATGGGAAAAGGTGTACTACGGTGACAAGCTAACGGTAAAGGTGTGCTCCAGTGTCATGCTAACGCGAAAAGTGTGCTCCGGTGGCATGCTGACGGGAGAAGTTGTCTTCCGGTGGCATGCTAATGGAAAGATGTGTCCTACGGTGGCATGCTAACGGTAAAGGTGTGCTCCGCTGGCATGCTAACGGGAAGATGGTGTGCTACGGTGATATGCTAACGGTAAAGGTGTGCTCCAGTGTCATGCTAACGCGAAAAGGTGTGCTCCGGTGGCATGCTGACGGGAGGAGGTGTCTTCCGGTGGCATGCTAATGGATAAAGGTGGGCTACAGTGGCATGCTAACGGCAAAGGTGTGCTCCGGTGGCATGCTAACGGGAAAAAGTGTGCTCCGGTTGCATGCTAACGGTAAAGGTGTGCTCCGGTGGCATGCTAACAGTAAAAGGTGTGCTCTGGTGGCATGCTAACAGTAAAAGGTGGGCTCCGGTGGCATGCTAATGGGAAAGGCAGGCTCCGGTGGCATGCTAATGGTTAAAGGTGTGCCCCGGTGGCATGCTAACGGAAAAAGGTGTGCTCCGGTGGCATGCTAACTGGGAAAGGTGTACTGCGGTGGCATGCTAACGGTAAAAGCGGGCTCCGGTGGCATGCTAATGATAAAACGTGTGCTATGGTGGCATGCTAGTGGGAAAAGGTGTGCCGTGGTGGCTTGCTAATAGTAAAGGTGTGCTCCGGTGGCATGCTAATGGTTAAAGGTGTGCTCCAGTGGCATGCTAACGGAAAAAGGAGTGCTCCGGTAGCATGCTAACGTTAAAGGTGTGCTCCGGTGGCATGCTAACGGTAAAAGGTGTGCTCCGGTAGCATGCTAGCGGTAAAAGTGTGCTCCGGTGGCATTCTAACGGTAAAAGGTGTGCTCCGGTGGCATGTTAAGGGTAAAAGGTGTGCTTTGGTAGCATGCTAACGGTAAAAGGTGTGCTCCGGTGGCATGCTAACGGGAAAAGATGTTCTCCGGTGGCATGCTAAGGGTAAAAGGTGTGCTTTGGTAGCATGCTAACGGTAAAAGGTGTGCTCCGGTGGCATGCTAACGGGAAAAGATGTGCTCCGGTGGCATGCTAACGGGAAAATGCGTGCTGCGGTGGCATGCTCATGGTAAAGGGTGTGCTCCGGTGGCATGCTAACGGTAGAAGGAGTGCTCCGGTGGCATGATAATGAGTAAAGGTGTGCTACGGTGGCATGCTAATGGGAAAAGGTGTGCTCCGGTGGCATGCTAACGGGAAAAGGTGTGATCTGGTGGCATGCTAATGGAGAAAGGTGTGCTCCGGTGGCATGCTGACGGGAAAAGGTGTGCTCCAGTGGCATGCTAACGGGAGAAGGTTTGCTCCGGTGGCATACTAACGGGAAAAGGTGTGCTCTGGTGGTATGCTAACGGGAAAAGGTGTGCTACTGTGGCATGCTAAAGGGAAAAGGTGAACTCCGTTGGCATGCTAACGGGAAAACTGTGTGCTACAGTGGCATGCTAACGGTAAAGGTGTGCTCCGCTGGCATGCTAACGGGAAGATGGTGTGCTACGGTGACATTCTAACGGTAAAGGTGTGCTCCAGTGTCATGCTAACGCGAAAAGGTGTGCTCCGGTGGCATGCTGACGGGAGGAGGTGTCTTCCGGTGGCATGCTAATGGATAAAGGTGGGCTACAGTGGCATGCTAACGGTAAAGGTGTGCTCCGGTGGCATGCTAACGGGAAAAAGTGTGCTCCGGTTGCATGCTAACGGTAAAGGTGTGCTCCGGTGGCATGCTAACAGTAAAAGGTGTGCTCTGGTGGCATGCTAACAGTAAAAGGTGGGCTCCGGTGGCATGCTAATGGGAAAGGCAGGCTCCGGTGGCATGCTAATGGTTAAAGGTGTGCCCCGGTGGCATGCTAACGGAAAAAGGTGTGCTCCGGTGGCATGCTAACTGGGAAAGGTGTACTGCGGTGGCATGCTAACGGTAAAAGCGGGCTCCAGTGGCATGCTAATGATAAAACGTGTGCTATGGTGGCATGCTAGTGGGAAAAGGTGTGCCGTGGTGGCTTGCTAATAGTAAAGGTGTGCTCCGGTGGCATACTAATGGTTAAAGGTGTGCTCCAGTGGCATGCTAACGGAAAAAGGTGTGCCCCGGTGGCATGCTAACAGAAAAACGTGTGCTACGGTGGCATGCTAACGGGGAAAGGTGTGCTGCGGTGGCATACTAACGGTAAAAGGTGAGCTCCGGTGGCATGCTAACGGGAAAAGATGTGCTCCGGTGGCATGCTAACGGGAAAATGTGTGCTACGGTGGCATGCTCATGGTAAAAGGTGTGCTCCGGTGGCATGCTAACGGAAAAAGTGTGCTACGGTGGCATGCTAACGGGAGAACATGTGGTTCGGTGGCATGCTAACTGGAAAAGGTGTGCTCCGGTGGCATGCTAATGGGAGAAGGTGTGCTTCAGTGGCATGCTAACAGGAAAAGGTGTGCTCCGGTGACATGCTAACGGGAGATGGTGTGCTACGATTACATGCTGACGGTAAAAGGTGTGCTCCGGTGGCTTGCCAACAAGAGAAGGTGTGCTACGGTGGCATGCTAACGGCAAAAGGTTTGCTCCAGTGGCATGCTAACTGAAAAAGGTGTGCTACGGTGGCATGCTAACGGGGAAAGGTGTGCTACGGTGGCATGCTAACGGTAAAGGTGTGCTCCGGTGGCATGTCAACGGGAAAAGGTGTGCTCCAATGGCATGCTAACAAGAAAAGGTGTGCTCCGGTGGCATGCTAACGGTAAAGGTGTGCTCCGGTGACATGCTAACGGTGAAAGGTGTGCTCCCGTGGCATGCTAACGGGAAAAGGTGTGCTCCGCTGCCATGTCAATGGGAAAAGGGTGCTCCGATGGCATGCTAACGGGAAAAGGTGTGCTCCGGTGGCATGCTAATGGTAAAGGTGTGCTCCGGTGGCATGCTAACGGTCAAAGGTGTCCTCTGATGGCATGCTAACGGTAAAGGGTGTGCTCCGGTGGCATGCTAATGGTAAAGGTGTGCTTCGGTGGTATGCTAACAGGAAAAGTGTGCTCCTGTGGCATGCTAACGGGGAAAGAAGTGCTCCGGTGGCATGCTAAACGGGAAAGGTGTCCTCCGTTGGCATGCTAAAGGGAGAAGGTGTGCTACAGTTGCATGCTAATGGGAAAAGGTGGGCTACAGTTGCATGCTAACGGGAAAAGGTGGGCTACAGTTGCATGCTAATAGGAAAAGGTGGGCTACGGTGGCATGGTAACGGGAGAAGGAGTGCTCTGGTGGCATGCTAACGGTAAAACGTGTGCTCCGGTGGCATGCTAATGGTAAAGGTGTGCTCCGGTGGCATGCTAACGGGAAAAGGTGTGCTCCGGTGGTATGATAACGGGAAAAGGTGTGCTACTGTGGCATGCTAAAGGGAAAAGGTGAACTCCGTTGGCATGCTAACGGGAAAACTGTGTCCTACAGTGGCATGCTAACGGTAAAGGTGTGCTCCGCTGGCATGCTAACAGGAAGAGGGTGTGCTACGGTGACATGCTAACGGCAAGGGTGTGCTCCGGTGTCATGCTAACGGGAAAAGGTGCGCTCCGGTGGTATGCTGACGGGAAAAGGTGTGCTCCGGTGGCATGCTAACGGGAAAAGGTGTGCTCTGGTGGCATGCTAACCGGGAAAGGTGTCCTCCGGTGGCATGCTAAAGGGAGAAGGTGTGCTACAGTTGTATGCTAACGGGAAAAGGTGGTCTACAGTTGCATGCTAACGGGAAAAGGTGTGCTACAGTTGCATGCTAATGGGAAAAGGTGGGCTACAGTTGCATTCTAATAGGAAAAGGTGGGCTACGGTGGCCTGGTAACGGGAGAAGCTGTGCTCCGGTGGCATGCTAAAGGTAAAACTTGTGCTCCGGTGGCATGCTAACAGTAAAGGTGAGCTCCGGTGGCATGCTAACGGGAAAAGGTGTGCTCCGGTGGCATGCTAACGGGAAAAGGTGTGCTACGGTGGCATGCTAATGGGAAAAGTTGTACTACGGTGACAAGCTAACGGTAAAGGTGTGCTCCAGTGTCATGCTAACGCGAAAAGTGTGCTCCGGTGGCATGCTGACGGGAGAAGTTGTCTTCCGGTGGCATGCTAATGGAAAGATGTGTCCTACGGTGGCATGCTAACGGGTAAAGATGGGCTACAGTGGCATGCTAACAGTAAAGGTGTGCTCCGGTGGCATGCTAACGGGAAAAGGTGTGTTCCGGTGGCATGCTAACGGAAAAGTTGTGCTCCGGTGGCATGCTAACAGTAAAAGGTGTGCTCTGGTGGCATGCTAACAGGAAAAAGTGTGCTCCGGTGGCATGCTAATGGGAAAGGCGGGCTCCGGTGGCATGCTAATGGTTAAAGGTGTGCCCCGTTGGCATGCTAACGGAAAAACGTGTGCTCCTGTGGCATGCTAACGGGGAAAGGTGTGCTGCGGTGGCATGCTAACGGTAAAGGCGGGCTCCGGTGGCATGCAAATGATAAAACGTGTGCTATCGTGGCATGCTAATGGGAAAAGGTGTGCTGCGGTGGCATGATAACGGTAAAGGTGTGCTCCGGTGGCATGCTAATGGTTAAAGGTGTGCTCCAGTGGCATGCTAATGGAAAAAGGTGTGCTCCGTTGGCATGCTAATGTTAAAGGTGTGCTCCGGTGGCATGCTAACGGGAAAAGGTGTACTACGGTGACAAGCTAACGGTAAAGGTGTGCTCCAGTGTCATGCTAACGCGAAAAGTGTGCTCCGGTGGCATGCTGACGGGAGAAGTTGTCTTCCGGTGGCATGCTAATGGAAAGAGGTGTCCTACGGTGGCATGTTAACGGGTAAAGATGGGCTACGGTGGCATGCTAACAGTAAAGGTGTGCTCCGGTGGCATGCTAACGGAAAAGTTGTGCTCCGGTGGCATGCTAACAGTAAAAGGTATGCTCTGGTGGCATGCTAACAGGAAAAAGTGTGCTCCGGTGGCATGCTAATGGGAAAGGCGGGCTCCGGTGGCATGCTAATGGTTAAAGGTGTGCCCCGTTGGCATGCTAACGGAAAAACGTGTGCTCCGGTGGCATGCTAACGGGGAAAGGTGTGCTGCGGTGGCATGCTAATGGTAAAGGCGGGCTCCGGTGGCATGCAAACGATAAAACGTGTGCTATCATGGCATGCTAACGGTAAAGGTGTGCTCCGGTGGCATGCTAATGGTTAAAGGTGTGCTCCAGTGGCATGCTAATGGAAAAAGGTGTGCTCCGGTGGCATGATAATGTTAAAGGTGTGCTCCTGTGGCATGCTAAAGGGAAAAGGTGTGCTCCAGTGGCATGCTAGCGGTAAAGGGTGTGCTCCGGTGGCATGCTAACGGTAAAGGTGTGCTCCGGTGGTATGCTAACAGGAAAAGGTGTGCTCCGGTGACATGCTAGTGGTAAAAGGTGTGCTCCGGTAGCATGCTAACGGTAAAAGGTGTGCTCCGGTGGCATGCTAAGGGGAAAAGCTGTGCTCTGGTGGCATGCTAATGGTAAAAGGTGTGCTCCGGTGGCATGCTAAGGGGAAAAGCTGTGCTCTGGTGGCATGCTAACGGTAAAAGGTATGCTCCGGTGGCATACTAACGGTAAAAGGTGAGCTCCGGTGGCATGCTAACGGGAAAAGATGTGCTCCGGTGGCATGCTAACGGGAAAATGTGTGCTACGGTGGCATGCTCATGGTAAAAGGTGTGCTCCGGTGGCATGCTAACGGAAAAAGTGTGCTACGGTGGCATGCTAACGGGAGAACATGTGGTTCGGTGGCATGCTAACTGGAAAAGGTGTGCTCCGGTGGCATGCTAATGGGAGAAGGTGTGCTTCAGTGGCATGCTAACAGGAAAAGGTGTGCTCCGGTGACATGCTAACGGGAGATGGTGTGCTACGATTACATGCTGACGGTAAAAGGTGTGCTCCGGTGGCTTGCCAACAAGAGAAGGTGTGCTACGGTGGCATGCTAACGGCAAAAGGTTTGCTCCAGTGGCATGCTAACTGAAAAAGGTGTGCTACGGTGGCATGCTAACGGGGAAAGGTGTGCTACGGTGGCATGCTAACGGTAAAGGTGTGCTCCGGTGGCATGTCAACGGGAAAAGGTGTGCTCCAATGGCATGCTAACAAGAAAAGGTGTGCTCCGGTGGCATGCTAACGGTAAAGGTGTGCTCCGGTGACATGCTAACGGTGAAAGGTGTGCTCCCGTGGCATGCTAACGGGAAAAGGTGTGCTCCGCTGCCATGTCAATGGGAAAAGGGTGCTCCGATGGCATGCTAACGGGAAAAGGTGTGCTCCGGTGGCATGCTAATGGTAAAGGTGTGCTCCGGTGGCATGCTAACGGTCAAAGGTGTCCTCTGATGGCATGCTAACGGTAAAGGGTGTGCTCCGGTGGCATGCTAATGGTAAAGGTGTGCTTCGGTGGTATGCTAACAGGAAAAGTGTGCTCCTGTGGCATGCTAACGGGGAAAGAAGTGCTCCGGTGGCATGCTAAACGGGAAAGGTGTCCTCCGTTGGCATGCTAAAGGGAGAAGGTGTGCTACAGTTGCATGCTAATGGGAATAGGTGGGCTACAGTTGTATGCTAACGGGAAACAGTGTGCTACAGTTGCATGCTAACGGGAAAAGGTGGGCTACAGTTGCATGCTAATAGGAAAAGGTGGGCTACGGTGGCATGGTAACGGGAGAAGGAGTGCTCTGGTGGCATGCTAACGGTAAAACGTGTGCTCCGGTGGCATGCTAATGGTAAAGGTGTGCTCCGGTGGCATGCTAACGGGAAAAGGTGTGCTCCGGTGGTATGATAACGGGAAAAGGTGTGCTACTGTGGCATGCTAAAGGGAAAAGGTGAACTCCGTTGGCATGCTAACGGGAAAACTGTGTCCTACAGTGGCATGCTAACGGTAAAGGTGTGCTCCGCTGGCATGCTAACAGGAAGAGGGTGTGCTACGGTGACATGCTAACGGTAAAGGTGTGCTCCGGTGTCATGCTAACGCGAAAAGGTGTGCTCCGGTGGCATGCTGACGGGAGAAGGTGTCTTCCGGTGGCATGCTAATGGATAAAGGTGGGCTACAGTGGCATGCTAACGGTAAAGGTGTGCTCCGGTGGCATGCTAACAGTAAAAGGTGTGCTCTGGTGGCATGCTAACAGTAAAATGTGTGCTCCGGTGGCATGCTAATGGGAAAGGCAGGCTCCGGTGGCATGCTAATGGTTAAAGGTGTGTCCCGGTGGCATGCTAACGGAAAAAGGTGTGCTCCGGTGGCATGCTAACGGGGAAAGGTGTACTGCGGTGGCATGCTAACGGTAAAAGCGGGCTCCGGTGGCATGCTAATGATAAAACGTGTGCTATGGTGGCATGCTAGTGGGAAAAGGTGTGCCGTGGTGGCTTGCTAATAGTAAAGGTGTGCTCCGGTGGCATGCTAATGGTTAAAGGTGTGCTCCAGTGGCATGCTAACGGAAAAAGGTGTGCCCCGGTGGCATGCTAACGGAAAAACGTGTGCTACAGTGGCATGCTAACGGAAAAAGGTGTGCTGCGGTGGCATGCTAACGGTAAAAGCGGGCTCCGGTGGCATTCTAACAATAAAACGTGTGCTATGGTGGCATGCTAACGGGAAAAGGTGTGCTGCGGTGGCATGCTAATAGTAAAGGTGTGCTCCGGTGGCATACTAATGGTTCAAGGTGTGCTCCAGTGGCATGCTAACGGAAAAAGGAGTGCTCCGGTAGCATGCTAACGTTAAAGGTGTGCTCCGGTGGCATGCTAACGGTAAAAGGTGTGCTCCGGTAGCATGCTAGCGGTAAAAGTGTGCTCCGGTGGCATTCTAACGGTAAAAGGTGTGCTCCGGTGGCATGTTAAGGGTAAAAGGTGTGCTTTGGTAGCATGCTAACGGTAAAAGGTGTGCTCCGGTGGCATGCTAACGGGAAAAGATGTGCTCCGGTGGCATGCTAAGGGTAAAAGGTGTGCTTTGGTAGCATGCTAACGGTAAAAGGTGTGCTCCGGTGGCATGCTAACGGGAAAAGATGTGCTCCGGTGGCATGCTAACGGGAAAATGCGTGCTGCGGTGGCATGCTCATGGTAAAGGGTGTGCTCCGGTGGCATGCTAACGGTAGAAGGAGTGCTCCGGTGGCATGATAATGAGTAAAGGTGTGCTACGGTGGCATGCTAATGGGAAAAGGTGTGCTCCGGTGGCATGCTAACGGGAAAAGGTGTGATCTGGTGGCATGCTAATGGAGAAAGGTGTGCTCCGGTGGCATGCTGACGGGAAAAGGTGTGCTCCAGTGGCATGCTAACGGGAGAAGGTTTGCTCCGGTGGCATACTAACGGGAAAAGGTGTGCTCCGGTGGTATGCTAACGGGAAAAGGTGTGCTACTGTGGCATGCTAAAGGGAAAAGGTGAACTCCGTTGGCATGCTAACGGGAAAACTGTGTGCTACAGTGGCATGCTAACGGTAAAGGTGTGCTCCGCTGGCATGCTAACGGGAAGATGGTGTGCTACGGTGACATGCTAACGGTAAAGGTGTGCTCCAGTGTCATGCTAACGCGAAAAGGTGTGCTCCGGTGGCATGCTGACGGGAGGAGGTGTCTTCCGGTGGCATGCTAATGGATAAAGGTGGGCTACAGTGGCATGCTAACGGTAAAGGTGTGCTCCGGTGGCATGCTAACGGGAAAAAGTGTGCTCCGGTTGCATGCTAACGGTAAAGGTGTGCTCCGGTGGCATGCTAACAGTAAAAGGTGTGCTCTGGTGGCATGCTAACAGTAAAAGGTGGGCTCCGGGGGCATGCTAATGGGAAAGGCAGGCTCCGGTGGCATGCTAATGGTTAAAGGTGTGCCCCGGTGGCATGCTAACGGAAAAAGGTGTGCTCCGGTGGCATGCTAACTGGGAAAGGTGTACTGCGGTGGCATGCTAACGGTAAAAGCGGGCTCCGGTGGCATGCTAATGATAAAACGTGTGCTATGGTGGCATGCTAGTGGGAAAAGGTGTGCCGTGGTGGCTTGCTAATAGTAAAGGTGTGCTCCGGTGGCATACTAATGGTTAAAGGTGTGCTCCAGTGGCATGCTAACGGAAAAAGGTGTGCCCCGGTGGCATGCTAACAGAAAAACGTGTGCTACGGTGGCATGCTAACGGGGAAAGGTGTGCTGCGGTGGCATGCTAACGGTAAAAGCGGGCTCCGGTGGCATTCTAACGATAAAACGTGTGCTATGGTGGCATGCTAACGGGAAAAGGTGTGCTGCGGTGGCATGCTAATAGTAAAGGTGTGCTCCGGTGGCATACTAATGGTTAAAGGTGTGCTCCAGTGGCATGCTAACGGAAAAAGGAGTGCTCCGGTAGCATGCTAACGTTAAAGGTGTGCTCCGGTGGCATGCTAACGGTAAAAGGTGTGCTCCGGTAGCATGCTAGCGGTAAAAGTGTGCTCCGGTGGCATTCTAACGGTAAAAGGTGTGCTCCGGTGGCATGTTAAGGGTAAAAGGTGTGCTTTGGTAGCATGCTAACGGTAAAAGGTGTGCTCCGGTGGCATGTTAAGGGTAAAAGGTGTGCTTTGGTAGCTTGCTAACGGTAAAAGGTGTGCTCCGGTGGCATGCTAACGGGAAAAGATGTGCTCCGGTGGCATGCTAAGGGTAAAAGGTGTGCTTTGGTAGCATGCTAACGGTAAAAGGTGTGCTCCGGTGGCATGCTAACGGGAAAAGATGTGCTCCGGTGGCATGCTAACGGGAAAATGCGTGCTGCGGTGGCATGCTCATGGTAAAGGGTGTGCTCCGGTGGCATGCTAACGGTAGAAGGAGTGCTCCGGTGGCATGATAATGAGTAAAGGTGTGCTACGGTGGCATGCTAATGGGAAAAGGTGTGCTCCGGTGGCATGCTAACGGGAAAAGGTGTGATCTGGTGGCATGCTAATGGAGAAAGGTGTGCTCCGGTGGCATGCTGACGGGAAAAGGTGTGCTCCAGTGGCATGCTAACGGGAGAAGGTTTGCTCCGGTGGCATACTAACGGGAAAAGGTGTGCTTTGGTGGCATGCTAATGGAAAGAGGTGTGCTACGGTGGCATGCTAATGGCAAAAGGTGTGTTACGGTGGCATGCTCACGGAAAAATGTGTGGTACGTTTGCATGCTCATTGTAAAAGGTGTGCTCCGGTGGCATGCTAACGGGAAAAGGCGTGCTACAGTGGCATACTCACGGGAAAGCGGTGTGCTCCGGTGACATGCTAACGGGAAAAGGTGTGCTCCTTTGGCATGCTAATGGGAAAAGGTATGCTCCAGTGGCATGCTAACAGGAAAAGGTGTGATCTGGTGGCATGCTAATAGAAAAAGTTGTACTCCGATGGCATGCTAACGGGAAAAGGTGTGCTCTGGTGGCATGCTAACGGGAAAAGTTGTGCTCCTGTGGCATGCTAACAGAAAAAGGTGTGCTACGGTGGCATGCTAATTGGGAGAGGTGTGCTACGGTGGCTTGCTAATGGTAAAGGTGTGCTCCGGTGGCATGCTAATGGTAAAAGGTGTGCTCCGGTGGCATGCTAACGGAAAGGTGTGCTCTGGTGGTTTGCTAACGGGAAAAATGTGTGCTACATTGGCATGCTAATGGTAAAGGTGTGCTCCGGTGACATGCTAATGGGAAAAAGGTGTGCTACGGTGGCATGCTAACGGCAAGGGTGTGCTCCGGTGTCATGCTAACGGGAAAAGGTGCGCTCCGGTGGTATGCTGACGGGAAAAGGTGTGCTCCGGTGGCATGCTAACGGGAAAAGGTGTGCTCTGGTGGCATGCTAACCGGGAAAGGTGTCCTCCGGTGGCATGCTAAAGGGAGAAGGTGTGCTACAGTTGTATGCTAACGGGAAAAGGTGGTCTACAGTTGCATGCTAACGGGAAAAGGTGTGCTACAGTTGCATGCTAATGGGAAAAGGTGGGCTACAGTTGCATTCTAATAGGAAAAGGTGGGCTACGGTGGCCTGGTAACGGGAGAAGCTGTGCTCCGGTGGCATGCTAAAGGTAAAACTTGTGCTCCGGTGGCATGCTAACAGTAAAGGTGAGCTCCGGTGGCATGCTAACGGGAAAAGGTGTGCTCCGGTGGCATGCTAACGGGAAAAGGTGTGCTACGGTGGCATGCTAATGGGAAAAGGTGTACTACGGTGACAAGCTAACGGTAAAGGTGTGCTCCAGTGTCATGCTAACGCGAAAAGTGTGCTCCGGTGGCATGCTGACGGGAGAAGTTGTCTTCCGGTGGCATGCTAATGGAAAGATGTGTCCTACGGTGGCATGCTAACGGTAAAGGTGTGCTCCGCTGGCATGCTAACGGGAAGATGGTGTGCTACGGTGATATGCTAACGGTAAAGGTGTGCTCCAGTGTCATGCTAACGCGAAAAGGTGTGCTCCGGTGGCATGCTGACGGGAGGAGGTGTCTTCCGGTGGCATGCTAATGGATAAAGGTGGGCTACAGTGGCATGCTAACGGCAAAGGTGTGCTCCGGTGGCATGCTAACGGGAAAAAGTGTGCTCCGGTTGCATGCTAACGGTAAAGGTGTGCTCCGGTGGCATGCTAACAGTAAAAGGTGTGCTCTGGTGGCATGCTAACAGTAAAAGGTGGGCTCCGGTGGCATGCTAATGGGAAAGGCAGGCTCCGGTGGCATGCTAATGGTTAAAGGTGTGCCCCGGTGGCATGCTAACGGAAAAAGGTGTGCTCCGGTGGCATGCTAACTGGGAAAGGTGTACTGCGGTGGCATGCTAACGGTAAAAGCGGGCTCCGGTGGCATGCTAATGATAAAACGTGTGCTATGGTGGCATGCTAGTGGGAAAAGGTGTGCCGTGGTGGCTTGCTAATAGTAAAGGTGTGCTCCGGTGGCATGCTAATGGTTAAAGGTGTGCTCCAGTGGCATGCTAACGGAAAAAGGTGTGCCCCGGTGGCATGCTAACAGAAAAACGTGTGCTACGGTGGCATGCTAACGGGGAAAGGTGTGCTGCGGTGGCATGCTAACGGTAAAAGCGGGCTCCGGTGGCATTCTAACGATAAAACGTGTGCTATGGTGGCATGCTAACGGGAAAAGGTGTGCTGCGGTGGCATGCTAATAGTAAAGGTGTGCTCCGGTGGCATACTAATGGTTAAAGGTGTGCTCCAGTGGCATGCTAACGGAAAAAGGAGTGCTCCGGTAGCATGCTAACGTTAAAGGTGTGCTCCGGTGGCATGCTAACGGTAAAAGGTGTGCTCCGGTAGCATGCTAGCGGTAAATGTGTGCTCCGGTGGCATTCTAACGGTAAAAGGTGTGCTCCGGTGGCATGTTAAGGGTAAAAGGTGTGCTTTGGTAGCATGCTAACGGTAAAAGGTGTGCTCCGGTGGCATGCTAATGGGAAAAGATGTTCTCCGGTGGCATGCTAAGGGTAAAAGGTGTGCTTTGGTAGCATGCTAACGGTAAAAGGTGTGCTCCGGTGGCATGCTAACGGGAAAAGATGTGCTCCGGTGGCATGCTAACGGGAAAATGCGTGCTGCGGTGGCATGCTCATGGTAAAGGGTGTGCTCCGGTGGCATGCTAACGGTAGAAGGAGTGCTCCGGTGGCATGATAATGAGTAAAGGTGTGCTACGGTGGCATGCTAATGGGAAAAGGTGTGCTCCGGTGGCATGCTAACGGGAAAAGGTGTGATCTGGTGGCATGCTAATGGAGAAAGGTGTGCTCCGGTGGCATGCTGACGGGAAAAGGTGTGCTCCAGTGGCATGCTAACGGGAGAAGGTTTGCTCCGGTGGCATACTAACGGGAAAAGGTGTGCTCTGGTGGTATGCTAACGGGAAAAGGTGTGCTACTGTGGCATGCTAAAGGGAAAAGGTGAACTCCGTTGGCATGCTAACGGGAAAACTGTGTGCTACAGTGGCATGCTAACGGTAAAGGTGTGCTCCGCTGGCATGCTAACGGGAAGATGGTGTGCTACGGTGACATGCTAACGGTAAAGGTGTGCTCCAGTGTCATGCTAACGCGAAAAGGTGTGCTCCGGTGGCATGCTGACGGGAGGAGGTGTCTTCCGGTGGCATGCTAATGGATAAAGGTGGGCTACAGTGGCATGCTAACGGTAAAGGTGTGCTCCGGTGGCATGCTAACGGGAAAAAGTGTGCTCCGGTTGCATGCTAACGGTAAAGGTGTGCTCCGGTGGCATGCTAACAGTAAAAGGTGTGCTCTGGTGGCATGCTAACAGTAAAAGGTGGGCTCCGGTGGCATGCTAATGGGAAAGGCAGGCTCCGGTGGCATGCTAATGGTTAAAGGTGTGCCCCGGTGGCATGCTAACGGAAAAAGGTGTGCTCCGGTGGCATGCTAACTGGGAAAGGTGTACTGCGGTGGCATGCTAACGGTAAAAGCGGGCTCCAGTGGCATGCTAATGATAAAACGTGTGCTATGGTGGCATGCTAGTGGGAAAAGGTGTGCCGTGGTGGCTTGCTAATAGTAAAGGTGTGCTCCGGTGGCATACTAATGGTTAAAGGTGTGCTCCAGTGGCATGCTAACGGAAAAAGGTGTGCCCCGGTGGCATGCTAACAGAAAAACGTGTGCTACGGTGGCATGCTAACGGGGAAAGGTGTGCTGCGGTGGCATGCTAACGGTAAAAGCGGGCTCCGGTGGCATTCTAACGATAAAACGTGTGCTATGGTGGCATGCTAACGGGAAAAGGTGTGCTGCGGTGGCATGCTAATAGTAAAGGTGTGCTCCGGTGGCATACTAATGGTTAAAGGTGTGCTCCAGTGGCATGCTAACGGAAAAAGGAGTGCTCCGGTAGCATGCTAACGTTAAAGGTGTGCTCCGGTGGCATGCTAACGGTAAAAGGTGTGCTCCGGTAGCATGCTAGCGGTAAAAGTGTGCTCCGGTGGCATTCTAACGGTAAAAGGTGTGCTCCGGTGGCATGTTAAGGGTAAAAGGTGTGCTTTGGTAGCATGCTAACGGTAAAAGGTGTGCTCCGGTGGCATGCTAACGGGAAAAGATGTGCTCCGGTGGCATGCTAAGGGTAAAAGGTGTGCTTTGGTAGCATGCTAACGGTAAAAGGTGTGCTCCGGTGGCATGCTAACGGGAAAAGATGTGCTCCGGTGGCATGCTAACGGGAAAATGCGTGCTGCGGTGGCATGCTCATGGTAAAGGGTGTGCTCCGGTGGCATGCTAACGGTAGAAGGAGTGCTCCGGTGGCATGATAATGAGTAAAGGTGTGCTACGGTGGCATGCTAATGGGAAAAGGTGTGCTCCGGTGGCATGCTAACGGGAAAAGGTGTGATCTGGTGGCATGCTAATGGAGAAAGGTGTGCTCCGGTGGCATGCTGACGGGAAAAGGTGTGCTCCAGTGGCATGCTAACGGGAGAAGGTTTGCTCCGGTGGCATACTAACGGGAAAAGGTGTGCTTTGGTGGCATGCTAATGGAAAGAGGTGTGCTACGGTGGCATGCTAATGGCAAAAGGTGTGTTACAGTGGCATGCTCACGGAAAAATGTGTGGTACGTTTGCATGCTCATTGTAAAAGGTGTGCTCCGGTGGCATGCTAACGGGAAAAGGCGTGCTACAGTGGCATACTCACGGGAAAGCGGTGTGCTCCGGTGACATGCTAACGGGAAAAGGTGTGCTCCTTTGGCATGCTAATGGGAAAAGGTATGCTCCAGTGGCATGCTAACAGGAAAAGGTGTGATCTGGTGGCATGCTAATAGAAAAAGTTGTACTCCGATGGCATGCTAACGGGAAAAGGTGTGCTCTGGTGGCATGCTAACGGGAAAAGTTGTGCTCCTGTGGCATGCTAACAGAAAAAGGTGTGCTACGGTGGCATGCTAATTGGGAGAGGTGTGCTACGGTGGCTTGCTAATGGTAAAGGTGTGCTCCGGTGGCATGCTAATGGTAAAAGGTGTGCTCCGGTGGCATGCTAACGGAAAGGTGTGCTCTGGTGGTTTGCTAACGGGAAAAATGTGTGCTACATTGGCATGCTAATGGTAAAGGTGTGCTCCGGTGACATGCTAATGGGAAAAAGGTGTGCTACGGTGGCATGCTAACGGCAAGGGTGTGCTCCGGTGTCATGCTAACGGGAAAAGGTGCGCTCCGGTGGTATGCTGACGGGAAAAGGTGTGCTCCGGTGGCATGCTAACGGGAAAAGGTGTGCTCTGGTGGCATGATAACGGTAAAGGTGTGCTCCGGTGGCATGCTAATGGTTAAAGGTGTGCTCCAGTGGCATGCTAATGGAAAAAGGTGTGCTCCGTTGGCATGCTAATGTTAAAGGTGTGCTCCGGTGGCATGCTAACGGGAAAAGGTGTTCTACGGTGACAAGCTAACGGTAAAGGTGTGCTCCAGTGTCATGCTAACGCGAAAAGTGTGCTCCGGTGGCATGCTGACGGGAGAAGTTGTCTTCCGGTGGCATGCTAATGGAAAGAGGTGTCCTACGGTGGCATGTTAACGGGTAAAGATGGGCTACGGTGGCATGCTAACAGTAAAGGTGTGCTCCGGTGGCATGCTAACGGAAAAGTTGTGCTCCGGTGGCATGCTAACAGTAAAAGGTATGCTCTGGTGGCATGCTAACAGGAAAAAGTGTGCTCCGGTGGCATGCTAATGGGAAAGGCGGGCTCCGGTGGCATGCTAATGGTTAAAGGTGTGCCCCGTTGGCATGCTAACGGAAAAACGTGTGCTCCGGTGGCATGCTAACGGGGAAAGGTGTGCTGCGGTGGCATGCTAATGGTAAAGGCGGGCTCCGGTGGCATGCAAACGATAAAACGTGTGCTATCATGGCATGCTAACGGTAAAGGTGTGCTCCGGTGGCATGCTAATGGTTAAAGGTGTGCTCCAGTGGCATGCTAATGGAAAAAGGTGTGCTCCGGTGGCATGATAATGTTAAAGGTGTGCTCCTGTGGCATGCTAAAGGGAAAAGGTGTGCTCCAGTGGCATGCTAGCGGTAAAGGGTGTGCTCCGGTGGCATGCTAACGGTAAAGGTGTGCTCCGGTGGTATGCTAACAGGAAAAGGTGTGCTCCGGTGACATGCTAGTGGTAAAAGGTGTGCTCCGGTAGCATGCTAACGGTAAAAGGTGTGCTCCGGTGGCATGCTAAGGGGAAAAGCTGTGCTCTGGTGGCATGCTAATGGTAAAAGGTGTGCTCCGGTGGCATGCTAAGGGGAAAAGCTGTGCTCTGGTGGCATGCTAACGGTAAAAGGTATGCTCCGGTGGCATACTAACGGTAAAAGGTGAGCTCCGGTGGCATGCTAACGGGAAAAGATGTGCTCCGGTGGCATGCTAACGGGAAAATGTGTGCTACGGTGGCATGCTCATGGTAAAAGGTGTGCTCCGGTGGCATGCTAACGGAAAAAGTGTGCTACGGTGGCATGCTAACGGGAGAACATGTGGTTCGGTGGCATGCTAACTGGAAAAGGTGTGCTCCGGTGGCATGCTAATGGGAGAAGGTGTGCTTCAGTGGCATGCTAACAGGAAAAGGTGTGCTCCGGTGACATGCTAACGGGAGATGGTGTGCTACGATTACATGCTGACGGTAAAAGGTGTGCTCCGGTGGCTTGCCAACAAGAGAAGGTGTGCTACGGTGGCATGCTAACGGCAAAAGGTTTGCTCCAGTGGCATGCTAACTGAAAAAGGTGTGCTACGGTGGCATGCTAACGGGGAAAGGTGTGCTACGGTGGCATGCTAACGGTAAAGGTGTGCTCCGGTGGCATGTCAACGGGAAAAGGTGTGCTCCAATGGCATGCTAACAAGAAAAGGTGTGCTCCGGTGGCATGCTAACGGTAAAGGTGTGCTCCGGTGACATGCTAACGGTGAAAGGTGTGCTCCCGTGGCATGCTAACGGGAAAAGGTGTGCTCCGCTGCCATGTCAATGGGAAAAGGGTGCTCCGATGGCATGCTAACGGGAAAAGGTGTGCTCCGGTGGCATGCTAATGGTAAAGGTGTGCTCCGGTGGCATGCTAACGGTCAAAGGTGTCCTCTGATGGCATGCTAACGGTAAAGGGTGTGCTCCGGTGGCATGCTAATGGTAAAGGTGTGCTTCGGTGGTATGCTAACAGGAAAAGTGTGCTCCTGTGGCATGCTAATGGGGAAAGAAGTGCTCCGGTGGCATGCTAAACGGGAAAGGTGTCCTCCGTTGGCATGCTAAAGGGAGAAGGTGTGCTACAGTTGCATGCTAATGGGAAAAGGTGGGCTACAGTTGTATGCTAACGGGAAACAGTGTGCTACAGTTGCATGCTAACGGGAAAAGGTGGGCTACAGTTGCATGCTAATAGGAAAAGGTGGGCTACGGTGGCATGGTAACGGGAGAAGGAGTGCTCTGGTGGCATGCTAACGGTAAAACGTGTGCTCCGGTGGCATGCTAATGGTAAAGGTGTGCTCCGGTGGCATGCTAACGGGAAAAGGTGTGCTCCGGTGGTATGATAACGGGAAAAGGTGTGCTACTGTGGCATGCTAAAGGGAAAAGGTGAACTCCGTTGGCATGCTAACGGGAAAACTGTGTCCTACAGTGGCATGCTAACGGTAAAGGTGTGCTCCGCTGGCATGCTAACAGGAAGAGGGTGTGCTACGGTGACATGCTAACGGTAAAGGTGTGCTCCGGTGTCATGCTAACGCGAAAAGGTGTGCTCCGGTGGCATGCTGACGGGAGAAGGTGTCTTCCGGTGGCATGCTAATGGATAAAGGTGGGCTACAGTGGCATGCTAACGGTAAAGGTGTGCTCCGGTGGCATGCTAACAGTAAAAGGTGTGCTCTGGTGGCATGCTAACAGTAAAATGTGTGCTCCGGTGGCATGCTAATGGGAAAGGCAGGCTCCGGTGGCATGCTAATGGTTAAAGGTGTGCCCCGGTGGCATGCTAACGGAAAAAGGTGTGCTCCGGTGGCATGCTAACGGGGAAAGGTGTACTGCGGTGGCATGCTAACGGTAAAAGCGGGCTCCGGTGGCATGCTAATGATAAAACGTGTGCTATGGTGGCATGCTAGTGGGAAAAGGTGTGCCGTGGTGGCTTGCTAATAGTAAAGGTGTGCTCCGGTGGCATGCTAATGGTTAAAGGTGTGCTCCAGTGGCATGCTAACGGAAAAAGGTGTGCCCCGGTGGCATGCTAACGGAAAAACGTGTGCTACAGTGGCATGCTAACGGAAAAAGGTGTGCTGCGGTGGCATGCTAACGGTAAAAGCGGGCTCCGGTGGCATTCTAACAATAAAACGTGTGCTATGGTGGCATGCTAACGGGAAAAGGTGTGCTGCGGTGGCATGCTAATAGTAAAGGTGTGCTCCGGTGGCATACTAATGGTTCAAGGTGTGCTCCAGTGGCATGCTAACGGAAAAAGGAGTGCTCCGGTAGCATGCTAACGTTAAAGGTGTGCTCCGGTGGCATGCTAACGGTAAAAGGTGTGCTCCGGTAGCATGCTAGCGGTAAAAGTGTGCTCCGGTGGCATGCTAACGGTAAAAGGTGTGCTCCGCTGGCATGCTAAGGGTAAAAGGTGTGCTTTGGTAGCATGCTAATGGTAAAAGGTGTGCTCCGGTGGCATGCTAACGGGAAAAGGAGTGCTCCGGTGGCATGCTAACGTTAAAGGTGTGCTCCGGTGGCATGCTAACGGTAAAAGGTGTGCTCCGGTAGCATGCTAGCGGTAAAGGTGTGCTCCGGTGGTATGCTAACGGGAAAATGTGTGCTGCGGTGGCATGCTCATGGTAAAGGGTGTGCTCCGGTGGCATGCTAACGGTAGAAGGAGTGCTCCGGTGGCATGATAATGAGTAAAGGTGTGTTACGGTGACATGCTCACGGAAAAATGTGTGGTATGTTTGCATGCTCATTGTAAAAGGTGTGCTCCGGTGGCATGCTAACGGGAAAATGCGTGCTGCGGTGGCATGCTCATGGTAAAGGGTGTGCTCCGGTGGCATGCTAACGGTAGAAGGAGTGCTCCGGTGGCATGATAATGAGTAAAGGTGTGCTACGGTGGCATGCTAATGGGAAAAGGTGTGCTCCGGTGGCATGCTAACGGGAAAAGGTGTGATCTGGTGGCATGCTAATGGAGAAAGGTGTGCTCCGGTGGCATGCTGACGGGAAAAGGTGTGCTCCAGTGGCATGCTAACGGGAGAAGGTTTGCTCCGGTGGCATACTAACGGGAAAAGGTGTGCTTTGGTGGCATGCTAATGGAAAGAGGTGTGCTACGGTGGCATGCTAATGGCAAAAGGTGTGTTACAGTGGCATGCTCACGGAAAAATGTGTGGTACGTTTGCATGCTCATTGTAAAAGGTGTGCTCCGGTGGCATGCTAACGGGAAAAGGCGTGCTACAGTGGCATACTCACGGGAAAGCGGTGTGCTCCGGTGACATGCTAACGGGAAAAGGTGTGCTCCTTTGGCATGCTAATGGGAAAAGGTATGCTCCAGTGGCATGCTAACAGGAAAAGGTGTGATCTGGTGGCATGCTAATAGAAAAAGTTGTACTCCGATGGCATGCTAACGGGAAAAGGTGTGCTCTGGTGGCATGCTAACGGGAAAAGTTGTGCTCCTGTGGCATGCTAACAGAAAAAGGTGTGCTACGGTGGCATGCTAATTGGGAGAGGTGTGCTACGGTGGCTTGCTAATGGTAAAGGTGTGCTCCGGTGGCATGCTAACGGAAAGGTGTGCTCTGGTGGTTTGCTAACGGGAAAAATGTGTGCTACATTGGCATGCTAATGGTAAAGGTGTGCTCCGGTGACATGCTAATGGGAAAAAGGTGTGCTACGGTGGCATGCTAACGGCAAGGGTGTGCTCCGGTGTCATGCTAACGGGAAAAGGTGCGCTCCGGTGGTATGCTGACGGGAAAAGGTGTGCTCCGGTGGCATGCTAACGGGAAAAGGTGTGCTCTGGTGGCATGCTAACCGGGAAAGGTGTCCTCCGGTGGCATGCTAAAGGGAGAAGGTGTGCTACAGTTGTATGCTAACGGGAAAAGGTGGTCTACAGTTGCATGCTAACGGGAAAAGGTGTGCTACAGTTGCATGCTAATGGGAAAAGGTGGGCTACAGTTGCATTCTAATAGGAAAAGGTGGGCTACGGTGGCCTGGTAACGGGAGAAGCTGTGCTCCGGTGGCATGCTAAAGGTAAAACTTGTGCTCCGGTGGCATGCTAACAGTAAAGGTGAGCTCCGGTGGCATGCTAACGGGAAAAGGTGTGCTCCGGTGGCATGCTAACGGGAAAAGGTGTGCTACGGTGGCATGCTAATGGGAAAAGGTGTACTACGGTGACAAGCTAACGGTAAAGGTGTGCTCCAGTGTCATGCTAACGCGAAAAGTGTGCTCCGGTGGCATGCTGACGGGAGAAGTTGTCTTCCGGTGGCATGCTAATGGAAAGATGTGTCCTACGGTGGCATGCTAACGGGTAAAGATGGGCTACAGTGGCATGCTAACAGTAAAGGTGTGCTCCGGTGGCATGCTAACGGGAAAAGGTGTGTTCCGGTGGCATGCTAACGGAAAAGTTGTGCTCCGGTGGCATGCTAACAGTAAAAGGTGTGCTCTGGTGGCATGCTAACAGGAAAAAGTGTGCTCCGGTGGCATGCTAATGGGAAAGGCGGGCTCCGGTGGCATGCTAATGGTTAAAGGTGTGCCCCGTTGGCATGCTAACGGAAAAACGTGTGCTCCTGTGGCATGCTAACGGGGAAAGGTGTGCTGCGGTGGCATGCTAACGGTAAAGGCGGGCTCCGGTGGCATGCAAATGATAAAACGTGTGCTATCGTGGCATGCTAATGGGAAAAGGTGTGCTGCGGTGGCATGATAACGGTAAAGGTGTGCTCCGGTGGCATGCTAATGGTTAAAGGTGTGCTCCAGTGGCATGCTAATGGAAAAAGGTGTGCTCCGTTGGCATGCTAATGTTAAAGGTGTGCTCCGGTGGCATGCTAACGGGAAAAGGTGTACTACGGTGACAAGCTAACGGTAAAGGTGTGCTCCAGTGTCATGCTAACGCGAAAAGTGTGCTCCGGTGGCATGCTGACGGGAGAAGTTGTCTTCCGGTGGCATGCTAATGGAAAGAGGTGTCCTACGGTGGCATGTTAACGGGTAAAGATGGGCTACGGTGGCATGCTAACAGTAAAGGTGTGCTCCGGTGGCATGCTAACGGAAAAGTTGTGCTCCGGTGGCATGCTAACAGTAAAAGGTATGCTCTGGTGGCATGCTAACAGGAAAAAGTGTGCTCCGGTGGCATGCTAATGGGAAAGGCGGGCTCCGGTGGCATGCTAATGGTTAAAGGTGTGCCCCGTTGGCATGCTAACGGAAAAACGTGTGCTCCGGTGGCATGCTAACGGGGAAAGGTGTGCTGCGGTGGCATGCTAATGGTAAAGGCGGGCTCCGGTGGCATGCAAACGATAAAACGTGTGCTATCATGGCATGCTAACGGTAAAGGTGTGCTCCGGTGGCATGCTAATGGTTAAAGGTGTGCTCCAGTGGCATGCTAATGGAAAAAGGTGTGCTCCGGTGGCATGATAATGTTAAAGGTGTGCTCCTGTGGCATGCTAAAGGAAAAGGTGTGCTCCAGTGGCATGCTAGCGGTAAAGGGTGTGCTCCGGTGGCATGCTAACGGTAAAGGTGTGCTCCGGTGGTATGCTAACAGGAAAAGGTGTGCTCCGGTGACATGCTAGTGGTAAAAGGTGTGCTCCGGTAGCATGCTAACGGTAAAAGGTGTGCTCCGGTGGCATGCTAAGGGGAAAAGCTGTGCTCTGGTGGCATGCTAATGGTAAAAGGTGTGCTCCGGTGGCATGCTAAGGGGAAAAGCTGTGCTCTGGTGGCATGCTAACGGTAAAAGGTATGCTCCGGTGGCATACTAACGGTAAAAGGTGAGCTCCGGTGGCATGCTAACGGGAAAAGATGTGCTCCGGTGGCATGCTAACGGGAAAATGTGTGCTACGGTGGCATGCTCATGGTAAAAGGTGTGCTCCGGTGGCATGCTAACGGAAAAAGTGTGCTACGGTGGCATGCTAACGGGAGAACATGTGGTTCGGTGGCATGCTAACTGGAAAAGGTGTGCTCCGGTGGCATGCTAATGGGAGAAGGTGTGCTTCAGTGGCATGCTAACAGGAAAAGGTGTGCTCCGGTGACATGCTAACGGGAGATGGTGTGCTACGATTACATGCTGACGGTAAAAGGTGTGCTCCGGTGGCTTGCCAACAAGAGAAGGTGTGCTACGGTGGCATGCTAACGGCAAAAGGTTTGCTCCAGTGGCATGCTAACTGAAAAAGGTGTGCTACGGTGGCATGCTAACGGGGAAAGGTGTGCTACGGTGGCATGCTAACGGTAAAGGTGTGCTCCGGTGGCATGTCAACGGGAAAAGGTGTGCTCCAATGGCATGCTAACAAGAAAAGGTGTGCTCCGGTGGCATGCTAACGGTAAAGGTGTGCTCCGGTGACATGCTAACGGTGAAAGGTGTGCTCCCGTGGCATGCTAACGGGAAAAGGTGTGCTCCGCTGCCATGTCAATGGGAAAAGGGTGCTCCGATGGCATGCTAACGGGAAAAGGTGTGCTCCGGTGGCATGCTAATGGTAAAGGTGTGCTCCGGTGGCATGCTAACAGTCAAAGGTGTCCTCTGATGGCATGCTAACGGTAAAGGGTGTGCTCCGGTGGCATGCTAATGGTAAAGGTGTGCTTCGGTGGTATGCTAACAGGAAAAGTGTGCTCCTGTGGCATGCTAACGGGGAAAGAAGTGCTCCGGTGGCATGCTAAACGGGAAAGGTGTCCTCCGTTGGCATGCTAAAGGGAGAAGGTGTGCTACAGTTGCATGCTAATGGGAAAAGGTGGGCTACAGTTGTATGCTAACGGGAAACAGTGTGCTACAGTTGCATGCTAACGGGAAAAGGTGGGCTACAGTTGCATGCTAATAGGAAAAGGTGGGCTACGGTGGCATGGTAACGGGAGAAGGAGTGCTCTGGTGGCATGCTAACGGTAAAACGTGTGCTCCGGTGGCATGCTAATGGTAAAGGTGTGCTCCGGTGGCATGCTAACGGGAAAAGGTGTGCTCCGGTGGTATGATAACTGGAAAAGGTGTGCTACTGTGGCATGCTAAAGGGAAAAGGTGAACTCCGTTGGCATGCTAACGGGAAAACTGTGTCCTACAGTGGCATGCTAACGGTAAAGGTGTGCTCCGCTGGCATGCTAACAGGAAGAGGGTGTGCTACGGTGACATGCTAACGGCAAGGGTGTGCTCCGGTGTCATGCTAACGGGAAAAGGTGCGCTCCGGTGGTATGCTGACGGGAAAAGGTGTGCTCCGGTGGCATGCTAACGGGAAAAGGTGTGCTCTGGTGGCATGCTAACCGGGAAAGGTGTCCTCCGGTGGCATGCTAAAGGGAGAAGGTGTGCTACAGTTGTATGCTAACGGGAAAAGGTGGTCTACAGTTGCATGCTAACGGGAAAAGGTGTGCTACAGTTGCATGCTAATGGGAAAAGGTGGGCTACAGTTGCATTCTAATAGGAAAAGGTGGGCTACGGTGGCCTGGTAACGGGAGAAGCTGTGCTCCGGTGGCATGCTAAAGGTAAAACTTGTGCTCCGGTGGCATGCTAACAGTAAAGGTGAGCTCCGGTGGCATGCTAACGGGAAAAGGTGTGCTCCGGTGGCATGCTAACGGGAAAAGGTGTGCTACGGTGGCATGCTAATGGGAAAAGGTGTACTACGGTGACAAGCTAACGGTAAAGGTGTGCTCCAGTGTCATGCTAACGCGAAAAGTGTGCTCCGGTGGCATGCTGACGGGAGAAGTTGTCTTCCGGTGGCATGCTAATGGAAAGATGTGTCCTACGGTGGCATGCTAACGGGTAAAGATGGGCTACAGTGGCATGCTAACAGTAAAGGTGTGCTCCGGTGGCATGCTAACGGGAAAAGGTGTGTTCCGGTGGCATGCTAACGGAAAAGTTGTGCTCCGGTGGCATGCTAACAGTAAAAGGTGTGCTCTGGTGGCATGCTAACAGGAAAAAGTGTGCTCCGGTGGCATGCTAATGGGAAAGGCGGGCTCCGGTGGCATGCTAATGGTTAAAGGTGTGCCCCGTTGGCATGCTAACGGAAAAACGTGTGCTCCTGTGGCATGCTAACGGGGAAAGGTGTGCTGCGGTGGCATGCTAACGGTAAAGGCGGGCTCCGGTGGCATGCAAATGATAAAACGTGTGCTATCGTGGCATGCTAATGGGAAAAGGTGTGCTGCGGTGGCATGATAACGGTAAAGGTGTGCTCCGGTGGCATGCTAATGGTTAAAGGTGTGCTCCAGTGGCATGCTAATGGAAAAAGGTGTGCTCCGTTGGCATGCTAATGTTAAAGGTGTGCTCCGGTGGCATGCTAACGGGAAAAGGTGTACTACGGTGACAAGCTAACGGTAAAGGTGTGCTCCAGTGTCATGCTAACGCGAAAAGTGTGCTCCGGTGGCATGCTGACGGGAGAAGTTGTCTTCCGGTGGCATGCTAATGGAAAGAGGTGTCCTACGGTGGCATGTTAACGGGTAAAGATGGGCTACGGTGGCATGCTAACAGTAAAGGTGTGCTCCGGTGGCATGCTAACGGAAAAGTTGTGCTCCGGTGGCATGCTAACAGTAAAAGGTATGCTCTGGTGGCATGCTAACAGGAAAAAGTGTGCTCCGGTGGCATGCTAATAGGAAAGGCGGGCTCCGGTGGCATGCTAATGGTTAAAGGTGTGCCCCGTTGGCATGCTAACGGAAAAACGTGTGCTCCGGTGGCATGCTAACGGGGAAAGGTGTGCTGCGGTGGCATGCTAATGGTAAAGGCGGGCTCCGGTGGCATGCAAACGATAAAACGTGTGCTATCATGGCATGCTAACGGTAAAGGTGTGCTCCGGTGGCATGCTAATGGTTAAAGGTGTGCTCCAGTGGCATGCTAATGGAAAAAGGTGTGCTCCGGTGGCATGATAATGTTAAAGGTGTGCTCCTGTGGCATGCTAAAGGGAAAAGGTGTGCTCCAGTGGCATGCTAGCGGTAAAGGGTGTGCTCCGGTGGCATGCTAATGGTAAAGGTGTGCTCCGGTGGTATGCTAACAGGAAAAGGTGTGCTCCGGTGACATGCTAGTGGTAAAAGGTGTGCTCCGGTAGCATGCTAACGGTAAAAGGTGTGCTCCGGTGGCATGCTAAGGGGAAAAGCTGTGCTCTGGTGGCATGCTAATGGTAAAAGGTGTGCTCCGGTGGCATGCTAAGGGGAAAAGCTGTGCTCTGGTGGCATGCTAACGGTAAAAGGTATGCTCCGGTGGCATACTAACGGTAAAAGGTGAGCTCCGGTGGCATGCTAACGGGAAAAGATGTGCTCCGGTGGCATGCTAACGGGAAAATGTGTGCTACGGTGGCATGCTCATGGTAAAAGGTGTGCTCCGGTGGCATGCTAACGGAAAAAGTGTGCTACGGTGGCATGCTAACGGGAGAACATGTGGTTCGGTGGCATGCTAACTGGAAAAGGTGTGCTCCGGTGGCATGCTAATGGGAGAAGGTGTGCTTCAGTGGCATGCTAACAGGAAAAGGTGTGCTCCGGTGACATGCTAACGGGAGATGGTGTGCTACGATTACATGCTGACGGTAAAAGGTGTGCTCCGGTGGCTTGCCAACAAGAGAAGGTGTGCTACGGTGGCATGCTAACGGCAAAAGGTTTGCTCCAGTGGCATGCTAACTGAAAAAGGTGTGCTACGGTGGCATGCTAACGGGGAAAGGTGTGCTACGGTGGCATGCTAACGGTAAAGGTGTGCTCCGGTGGCATGTCAACGGGAAAAGGTGTGCTCCAATGGCATGCTAACAAGAAAAGGTGTGCTCCGGTGGCATGCTAACGGTAAAGGTGTGCTCCGGTGACATGCTAACGGTGAAAGGTGTGCTCCCGTGGCATGCTAACGGGAAAAGGTGTGCTCCGCTGCCATGTCAATGGGAAAAGGGTGCTCCGATGGCATGCTAACGGGAAAAGGTGTGCTCCGGTGGCATGCTAATGGTAAAGGTGTGCTCCGGTGGCATGCTAACGGTCAAAGGTGTCCTCTGATGGCATGCTAACGGTAAAGGGTGTGCTCCGGTGGCATGCTAATGGTAAAGGTGTGCTTCGGTGGTATGCTAACAGGAAAAGTGTGCTCCTGTGGCATGCTAACGGGGAAAGAAGTGCTCCGGTGGCATGCTAAACGGGAAAGGTGTCCTCCGTTGGCATGCTAAAGGGAGAAGGTGTGCTACAGTTGCATGCTAATGGGAAAAGGTGGGCTACAGTTGTATGCTAACGGGAAACAGTGTGCTACAGTTGCATGCTAACGGGAAAAGGTGGGCTACAGTTGCATGCTAATAGGAAAAGGTAGGCTACGGTGGCATGGTAACGGGAGAAGGAGTGCTCTGGTGGCATGCTAACGGTAAAACGTGTGCTCCGGTGGCATGCTAATGGTAAAGGTGTGCTCCGGTGGCATGCTAACGGGAAAAGGTGTGCTCCGGTGGTATGATAACGGGAAAAGGTGTGCTACTGTGGCATGCTAAAGGGAAAAGGTGAACTCCGTTGGCATGCTAACGGGAAAACTGTGTCCTACAGTGGCATGCTAACGGTAAAGGTGTGCTCCGCTGGCATGCTAACAGGAAGAGGGTGTGCTACGGTGACATGCTAACGGTAAAGGTGTGCTCCGGTGTCATGCTAACGCGAAAAGGTGTGCTCCGGTGGCATGCTGACGGGAGAAGGTGTCTTCCGGTGGCATGCTAATGGATAAAGGTGGGCTACAGTGGCATGCTAACGGTAAAGGTGTGCTCCGGTGGCATGCTAACAGTAAAAGGTGTGCTCTGGTGGCATGCTAACAGTAAAATGTGTGCTCCGGTGGCATGCTAATGGGAAAGGCAGGCTCCGGTGGCATGCTAATGGTTAAAGGTGTGCCCCGGTGGCATGCTAACGGAAAAAGGTGTGCTCCGGTGGCATGCTAACGGGGAAAGGTGTACTGCGGTGGCATGCTAACGGTAAAAGCGGGCTCCGGTGGCATGCTAATGATAAAACGTGTGCTATGGTGGCATGCTAGTGGGAAAAGGTGTGCCGTGGTGGCTTGCTAATAGTAAAGGTGTGCTCCGGTGGCATGCTAATGGTTAAAGGTGTGCTCCAGTGGCATGCTAACGGAAAAAGGTGTGCCCCGGTGGCATGCTAACGGAAAAACGTGTGCTACAGTGGCATGCTAACGGAAAAAGGTGTGCTGCGGTGGCATGCTAACGGTAAAAGCGGGCTCCGGTGGCATTCTAACAATAAAACGTGTGCTATGGTGGCATGCTAACGGGAAAAGGTGTGCTGCGGTGGCATGCTAATAGTAAAGGTGTGCTCCGGTGGCATACTAATGGTTCAAGGTGTGCTCCAGTGGCATGCTAACGGAAAAAGGAGTGCTCCGGTAGCATGCTAACGTTAAAGGTGTGCTCCGGTGGCATGCTAACGGTAAAAGGTGTGCTCCGGTAGCATGCTAGCGGTAAAAGTGTGCTCCGGTGGCATGCTAACGGTAAAAGGTGTGCTCCGCTGGCATGCTAAGGGTAAAAGGTGTGCTTTGGTAGCATGCTAATGGTAAAAGGTGTGCTCCGGTGGCATGCTAACGGGAAAAGGAGTGCTCCGGTGGCATGCTAACGTTAAAGGTGTGCTCCGGTGGCATGCTAACGGTAAAAGGTGTGCTCCGGTAGCATGCTAGCGGTAAAGGTGTGCTCCGGTGGTATGCTAACGGGAAAATGTGTGCTGCGGTGGCATGCTCATGGTAAAGGGTGTGCTCCGGTGGCATGCTAACGGTAGAAGGAGTGCTCCGGTGGCATGATAATGAGTAAAGGTGTGTTACGGTGACATGCTCACGGAAAAATGTGTGGTATGTTTGCATGCTCATTGTAAAAGGTGTGCTCCGGTGGCATGCTAACGGGAAAATGCGTGCTGCGGTGGCATGCTCATGGTAAAGGGTGTGCTCCGGTGGCATGCTAACGGTAGAAGGAGTGCTCCGGTGGCATGATAATGAGTAAAGGTGTGCTACGGTGGCATGCTAATGGGAAAAGGTGTGCTCCGGTGGCATGCTAACGGGAAAAGGTGTGATCTGGTGGCATGCTAATGGAGAAAGGTGTGCTCCGGTGGCATGCTGACGGGAAAAGGTGTGCTCCAGTGGCATGCTAACGGGAGAAGGTTTGCTCCGGTGGCATACTAACGGGAAAAGGTGTGCTTTGGTGGCATGCTAATGGAAAGAGGTGTGCTACGGTGGCATGCTAATGGCAAAAGGTGTGTTACAGTGGCATGCTCACGGAAAAATGTGTGGTACGTTTGCATGCTCATTGTAAAAGGTGTGCTCCGGTGGCATGCTAACGGGAAAAGGCGTGCTACAGTGGCATACTCACGGGAAAGCGGTGTGCTCCGGTGACATGCTAACGGGAAAAGGTGTGCTCCTTTGGCATGCTAATGGGAAAAGGTATGCTCCAGTGGCATGCTAACAGGAAAAGGTGTGATCTGGTGGCATGCTAATAGAAAAAGTTGTACTCCGATGGCATGCTAACGGGAAAAGGTGTGCTCTGGTGGCATGCTAACGGGAAAAGTTGTGCTCCTGTGGCATGCTAACAGAAAAAGGTGTGCTACGGTGGCATGCTAATTGGGAGAGGTGTGCTACGGTGGCTTGCTAATGGTAAAGGTGTGCTCCGGTGGCATGCTAACGGAAAGGTGTGCTCTGGTGGTTTGCTAACGGGAAAAATGTGTGCTACATTGGCATGCTAATGGTAAAGGTGTGCTCCGGTGACATGCTAATGGGAAAAAGGTGTGCTACGGTGGCATGCTAACGGCAAGGGTGTGCTCCGGTGTCATGCTAACGGGAAAAGGTGCGCTCCGGTGGTATGCTGACGGGAAAAGGTGTGCTCCGGTGGCATGCTAACGGGAAAAGGTGTGCTCTGGTGGCATGCTAACCGGGAAAGGTGTCCTCCGGTGGCATGCTAAAGGGAGAAGGTGTGCTACAGTTGTATGCTAACGGGAAAAGGTGGTCTACAGTTGCATGCTAACGGGAAAAGGTGTGCTACAGTTGCATGCTAATGGGAAAAGGTGGGCTACAGTTGCATTCTAATAGGAAAAGGTGGGCTACGGTGGCCTGGTAACGGGAGAAGCTGTGCTCCGGTGGCATGCTAAAGGTAAAACTTGTGCTCCGGTGGCATGCTAACAGTAAAGGTGAGCTCCGGTGGCATGCTAACGGGAAAAGGTGTGCTCCGGTGGCATGCTAACGGGAAAAGGTGTGCTACGGTGGCATGCTAATGGGAAAAGGTGTACTACGGTGACAAGCTAACGGTAAAGGTGTGCTCCAGTGTCATGCTAACGCGAAAAGTGTGCTCCGGTGGCATGCTGACGGGAGAAGTTGTCTTCCGGTGGCATGCTAATGGAAAGATGTGTCCTACGGTGGCATGCTAACGGGTAAAGATGGGCTACAGTGGCATGCTAACAGTAAAGGTGTGCTCCGGTGGCATGCTAACGGGAAAAGGTGTGTTCCGGTGGCATGCTAACGGAAAAGTTGTGCTCCGGTGGCATGCTAACAGTAAAAGGTGTGCTCTGGTGGCATGCTAACAGGAAAAAGTGTGCTCCGGTGGCATGCTAATGGGAAAGGCGGGCTCCGGTGGCATGCTAATGGTTAAAGGTGTGCCCCGTTGGCATGCTAACGGAAAAACGTGTGCTCCTGTGGCATGCTAACGGGGAAAGGTGTGCTGCGGTGGCATGCTAACGGTAAAGGCGGGCTCCGGTGGCATGCAAATGATAAAACGTGTGCTATCGTGGCATGCTAATGGGAAAAGGTGTGCTGCGGTGGCATGATAACGGTAAAGGTGTGCTCCGGTGGCATGCTAATGGTTAAAGGTGTGCTCCAGTGGCATGCTAATGGAAAAAGGTGTGCTCCGTTGGCATGCTAATGTTAAAGGTGTGCTCCGGTGGCATGCTAACGGGAAAAGGTGTACTACGGTGACAAGCTAACGGTAAAGGTGTGCTCCAGTGTCATGCTAACGCGAAAAGTGTGCTCCGGTGGCATGCTGACGGGAGAAGTTGTCTTCCGGTGGCATGCTAATGGAAAGAGGTGTCCTACGGTGGCATGTTAACGGGTAAAGATGGGCTACGGTGGCATGCTAACAGTAAAGGTGTGCTCCGGTGGCATGCTAACGGAAAAGTTGTGCTCCGGTGGCATGCTAACAGTAAAAGGTATGCTCTGGTGGCATGCTAACAGGAAAAAGTGTGCTCCGGTGGCATGCTAATGGGAAAGGCGGGCTCCGGTGGCATGCTAATGGTTAAAGGTGTGCCCCGTTGGCATGCTAACGGAAAAACGTGTGCTCCGGTGGCATGCTAACGGGGAAAGGTGTGCTGCGGTGGCATGCTAATGGTAAAGGCGGGCTCCGGTGGCATGCAAACGATAAAACGTGTGCTATCATGGCATGCTAACGGTAAAGGTGTGCTCCGGTGGCATGCTAATGGTTAAAGGTGTGCTCCAGTGGCATGCTAATGGAAAAAGGTGTGCTCCGGTGGCATGATAATGTTAAAGGTGTGCTCCTGTGGCATGCTAAAGGGAAAAGGTGTGCTCCAGTGGCATGCTAGCGGTAAAGGGTGTGCTCCGGTGGCATGCTAACGGTAAAGGTGTGCTCCGGTGGTATGCTAACAGGAAAAGGTGTGCTCCGGTGACATGCTAGTGGTAAAAGGTGTGCTCCGGTAGCATGCTAACGGTAAAAGGTGTGCTCCGGTGGCATGCTAAGGGGAAAAGCTGTGCTCTGGTGGCATGCTAATGGTAAAAGGTGTGCTCCGGTGGCATGCTAAGGGGAAAAGCTGTGCTCTGGTGGCATGCTAACGGTAAAAGGTATGCTCCGGTGGCATACTAACGGTAAAAGGTGAGCTCCGGTGGCATGCTAACGGGAAAAGATGTGCTCCGGTGGCATGCTAACGGGAAAATGTGTGCTACGGTGGCATGCTCATGGTAAAAGGTGTGCTCCGGTGGAATGCTAACGGAAAAAGTGTGCTACGGTGGCATGCTAACGGGAGAACATGTGGTTCGGTGGCATGCTAACTGGAAAAGGTGTGCTCCGGTGGCATGCTAATGGGAGAAGGTGTGCTTCAGTGGCATGCTAACAGGAAAAGGTGTGCTCCGGTGACATGCTAACGGGAGATGGTGTGCTACGATTACATGCTGACGGTAAAAGGTGTGCTCCGGTGGCTTGCCAACAAGAGAAGGTGTGCTACGGTGGCATGCTAACGGCAAAAGGTTTGCTCCAGTGGCATGCTAACTGAAAAAGGTGTGCTACGGTGGCATGCTAACGGGGAAAGGTGTGCTACGGTGGCATGCTAACGGTAAAGGTGTGCTCCGGTGGCATGTCAACGGGAAAAGGTGTGCTCCAATGGCATGCTAACAAGAAAAGGTGTGCTCCGGTGGCATGCTAACGGTAAAGGTGTGCTCCGGTGACATGCTAACGGTGAAAGGTGTGCTCCCGTGGCATGCTAACGGGAAAAGGTGTGCTCCGCTGCCATGTCAATGGGAAAAGGGTGCTCCGATGGCATGCTAACGGGAAAAGGTGTGCTCCGGTGGCATGCTAATGGTAAAGGTGTGCTCCGGTGGCATGCTAACAGTCAAAGGTGTCCTCTGATGGCATGCTAACGGTAAAGGGTGTGCTCCGGTGGCATGCTAATGGTAAAGGTGTGCTTCGGTGGTATGCTAACAGGAAAAGTGTGCTCCTGTGGCATGCTAACGGGGAAAGAAGTGCTCCGGTGGCATGCTAAACGGGAAAGGTGTCCTCCGTTGGCATGCTAAAGGGAGAAGGTGTGCTACAGTTGCATGCTAATGGGAAAAGGTGGGCTACAGTTGTATGCTAACGGGAAACAGTGTGCTACAGTTGCATGCTAACGGGAAAAGGTGGGCTACAGTTGCATGCTAATAGGAAAAGGTGGGCTACGGTGGCATGGTAACGGGAGAAGGAGTGCTCTGGTGGCATGCTAACGGTAAAACGTGTGCTCCGGTGGCATGCTAATGGTAAAGGTGTGCTCCGGTGGCATGCTAACGGGAAAAGGTGTGCTCCGGTGGTATGATAACTGGAAAAGGTGTGCTACTGTGGCATGCTAAAGGGAAAAGGTGAACTCCGTTGGCATGCTAACGGGAAAACTGTGTCCTACAGTGGCATGCTAACGGTAAAGGTGTGCTCCGCTGGCATGCTAACAGGAAGAGGGTGTGCTACGGTGACATGCTAACGGCAAGGGTGTGCTCCGGTGTCATGCTAACGGGAAAAGGTGCGCTCCGGTGGTATGCTGACGGGAAAAGGTGTGCTCCGGTGGCATGCTAACGGGAAAAGGTGTGCTCTGGTGGCATGCTAACCGGGAAAGGTGTCCTCCGGTGGCATGCTAAAGGGAGAAGGTGTGCTACAGTTGTATGCTAACGGGAAAAGGTGGTCTACAGTTGCATGCTAACGGGAAAAGGTGTGCTACAGTTGCATGCTAATGGGAAAAGGTGGGCTACAGTTGCATTCTAATAGGAAAAGGTGGGCTACGGTGGCCTGGTAACGGGAGAAGCTGTGCTCCGGTGGCATGCTAAAGGTAAAACTTGTGCTCCGGTGGCATGCTAACAGTAAAGGTGAGCTCCGGTGGCATGCTAACGGGAAAAGGTGTGCTCCGGTGGCATGCTAACGGGAAAAGGTGTGCTACGGTGGCATGCTAATGGGAAAAGGTGTACTACGGTGACAAGCTAACGGTAAAGGTGTGCTCCAGTGTCATGCTAACGCGAAAAGTGTGCTCCGGTGGCATGCTGACGGGAGAAGTTGTCTTCCGGTGGCATGCTAATGGAAAGATGTGTCCTACGGTGGCATGCTAACGGGTAAAGATGGGCTACAGTGGCATGCTAACAGTAAAGGTGTGCTCCGGTGGCATGCTAACGGGAAAAGGTGTGTTCCGGTGGCATGCTAACGGAAAAGTTGTGCTCCGGTGGCATGCTAACAGTAAAAGGTGTGCTCTGGTGGCATGCTAACAGGAAAAAGTGTGCTCCGGTGGCATGCTAATGGGAAAGGCGGGCTCCGGTGGCATGCTAATGGTTAAAGGTGTGCCCCGTTGGCATGCTAACGGAAAAACGTGTGCTCCTGTGGCATGCTAACGGGGAAAGGTGTGCTGCGGTGGCATGCTAACGGTAAAGGCGGGCTCCGGTGGCATGCAAATGATAAAACGTGTGCTATCGTGGCATGCTAATGGGAAAAGGTGTGCTGCGGTGGCATGATAACGGTAAAGGTGTGCTCCGGTGGCATGCTAATGGTTAAAGGTGTGCTCCAGTGGCATGCTAATGGAAAAAGGTGTGCTCCGTTGGCATGCTAATGTTAAAGGTGTGCTCCGGTGGCATGCTAACGGGAAAAGGTGTACTACGGTGACAAGCTAACGGTAAAGGTGTGCTCCAGTGTCATGCTAACGCGAAAAGTGTGCTCCGGTGGCATGCTGACGGGAGAAGTTGTCTTCCGGTGGCATGCTAATGGAAAGAGGTGTCCTACGGTGGCATGTTAACGGGTAAAGATGGGCTACGGTGGCATGCTAACAGTAAAGGTGTGCTCCGGTGGCATGCTAATGGAAAAGTTGTGCTCCGGTGGCATGCTAACAGTAAAAGGTATGCTCTGGTGGCATGCTAACAGGAAAAAGTGTGCTCCGGTGGCATGCTAATGGGAAAGGCGGGCTCCGGTGGCATGCTAATGGTTAAAGGTGTGCCCCGTTGGCATGCTAACGGAAAAACGTGTGCTCCGGTGGCATGCTAACGGGGAAAGGTGTGCTGCGGTGGCATGCTAATGGTAAAGGCGGGCTCCGGTGGCATGCAAACGATAAAACGTGTGCTATCATGGCATGCTAACGGTAAAGGTGTGCTCCGGTGGCATGCTAATGGTTAAAGGTGTGCTCCAGTGGCATGCTAATGGAAAAAGGTGTGCTCCGGTGGCATGATAATGTTAAAGGTGTGCTCCTGTGGCATGCTAAAGGGAAAAGGTGTGCTCCAGTGGCATGCTAGCGGTAAAGGGTGTGCTCCGGTGGCATGCTAACGGTAAAGGTGTGCTCCGGTGGTATGCTAACAGGAAAAGGTGTGCTCCGGTGACATGCTAGTGGTAAAAGGTGTGCTCCGGTAGCATGCTAACGGTAAAAGGTGTGCTCCGGTGGCATGCTAAGGGGAAAAGCTGTGCTCTGGTGGCATGCTAATGGTAAAAGGTGTGCTCCGGTGGCATGCTAAGGGGAAAAGCTGTGCTCTGGTGGCATGCTAACGGTAAAAGGTATGCTCCGGTGGCATACTAACGGTAAAAGGTGAGCTCCGGTGGCATGCTAACGGGAAAAGATGTGCTCCGGTGGCATGCTAACGGGAAAATGTGTGCTACGGTGGCATGCTCATGGTAAAAGGTGTGCTCCGGTGGCATGCTAACGGAAAAAGTGTGCTACGGTGGCATGCTAACGGGAGAACATGTGGTTCGGTGGCATGCTAACTGGAAAAGGTGTGCTCCGGTGGCATGCTAATGGGAGAAGGTGTGCTTCAGTGGCATGCTAACAGGAAAAGGTGTGCTCCGGTGACATGCTAACGGGAGATGGTGTGCTACGATTACATGCTGACGGTAAAAGGTGTGCTCCGGTGGCTTGCCAACAAGAGAAGGTGTGCTACGGTGGCATGCTAACGGCAAAAGGTTTGCTCCAGTGGCATGCTAACTGAAAAAGGTGTGCTACGGTGGCATGCTAACGGGGAAAGGTGTGCTACGGTGGCATGCTAACGGTAAAGGTGTGCTCCGGTGGCATGTCAACGGGAAAAGGTGTGCTCCAATGGCATGCTAACAAGAAAAGGTGTGCTCTGGTGGCATGCTAACGGTAAAGGTGTGCTCCGGTGACATGCTAACGGTGAAAGGTGTGCTCCCGTGGCATGCTAACGGGAAAAGGTGTGCTCCGCTGCCATGTCAATGGGAAAAGGGTGCTCCGATGGCATGCTAACGGGAAAAGGTGTGCTCCGGTGGCATGCTAATGGTAAAGGTGTGCTCCGGTGGCATGCTAACGGTCAAAGGTGTCCTCTGATGGCATGCTAACGGTAAAGGGTGTGCTCCGGTGGCATGCTAATGGTAAAGGTGTGCTTCGGTGGTATGCTAACAGGAAAAGTGTGCTCCTGTGGCATGCTAACGGGGAAAGAAGTGCTCCGGTGGCATGCTAAACGGGAAAGGTGTCCTCCGTTGGCATGCTAAAGGGAGAAGGTGTGCTACAGTTGCATGCTAATGGGAAAAGGTGGGCTACAGTTGTATGCTAACGGGAAACAGTGTGCTACAGTTGCATGCTAACGGGAAAAGGTGGGCTACAGTTGCATGCTAATAGGAAAAGGTAGGCTACGGTGGCATGGTAACGGGAGAAGGAGTGCTCTGGTGGCATGCTAACGGTAAAACGTGTGCTCCGGTGGCATGCTAATGGTAAAGGTGTGCTCCGGTGGCATGCTAACGGGAAAAGGTGTGCTCCGGTGGTATGATAACGGGAAAAGGTGTGCTACTGTGGCATGCTAAAGGGAAAAGGTGAACTCCGTTGGCATGCTAACGGGAAAACTGTGTCCTACAGTGGCATGCTAACGGTAAAGGTGTGCTCCGCTGGCATGCTAACAGGAAGAGGGTGTGCTACGGTGACATGCTAACGGTAAAGGTGTGCTCCGGTGTCATGCTAACGCGAAAAGGTGTGCTCCGGTGGCATGCTGACGGGAGAAGGTGTCTTCCGGTGGCATGCTAATGGATAAAGGTGGGCTACAGTGGCATGCTAACGGTAAAGGTGTGCTCCGGTGGCATGCTAACAGTAAAAGGTGTGCTCTGGTGGCATGCTAACAGTAAAATGTGTGCTCCGGTGGCATGCTAATGGGAAAGGCAGGCTCCGGTGGCATGCTAATGGTTAAAGGTGTGCCCCGGTGGCATGCTAACGGAAAAAGGTGTGCTCCGGTGGCATGCTAACGGGGAAAGGTGTACTGCGGTGGCATGCTAACGGTAAAAGCGGGCTCCGGTGGCATGCTAATGATAAAACGTGTGCTATGGTGGCATGCTAGTGGGAAAAGGTGTGCCGTGGTGGCTTGCTAATAGTAAAGGTGTGCTCCGGTGGCATGCTAATGGTTAAAGGTGTGCTCCAGTGGCATGCTAACGGAAAAAGGTGTGCCCCGGTGGCATGCTAACGGAAAAACGTGTGCTACAGTGGCATGCTAACGGAAAAAGGTGTGCTGCGGTGGCATGCTAACGGTAAAAGCGGGCTCCGGTGGCATTCTAACAATAAAACGTGTGCTATGGTGGCATGCTAACGGGAAAAGGTGTGCTGCGGTGGCATGCTAATAGTAAAGGTGTGCTCCGGTGGCATACTAATGGTTCAAGGTGTGCTCCAGTGGCATGCTAACGGAAAAAGGAGTGCTCCGGTAGCATGCTAACGTTAAAGGTGTGCTCCGGTGGCATGCTAACGGTAAAAGGTGTGCTCCGGTAGCATGCTAGCGGTAAAAGTGTGCTCCGGTGGCATGCTAACGGTAAAAGGTGTGCTCCGCTGGCATGCTAAGGGTAAAAGGTGTGCTTTGGTAGCATGCTAATGGTAAAAGGTGTGCTCCGGTGGCATGCTAACGGGAAAAGGAGTGCTCCGGTGGCATGCTAACGTTAAAGGTGTGCTCCGGTGGCATGCTAACGGTAAAAGGTGTGCTCCGGTAGCATGCTAGCGGTAAAGGTGTGCTCCGGTGGTATGCTAACGGGAAAATGTGTGCTGCGGTGGCATGCTCATGGTAAAGGGTGTGCTCCGGTGGCATGCTAACGGTAGAAGGAGTGCTCCGGTGGCATGATAATGAGTAAAGGTGTGTTACGGTGACATGCTCACGGAAAAATGTGTGGTATGTTTGCATGCTCATTGTAAAAGGTGTGCTCCGGTGGCATGCTAACGGGAAAATGCGTGCTGCGGTGGCATGCTCATGGTAAAGGGTGTGCTCCGGTGGCATGCTAACGGTAGAAGGAGTGCTCCGGTGGCATGATAATGAGTAAAGGTGTGCTACGGTGGCATGCTAATGGGAAAAGGTGTGCTCCGGTGGCATGCTAACGGGAAAAGGTGTGATCTGGTGGCATGCTAATGGAGAAAGGTGTGCTCCGGTGGCATGCTGACGGGAAAAGGTGTGCTCCGGTGGCATGCTAACGGGGAAAGGTGTACTGCGGTGGCATGCTAACGGTAAAAGCGGGCTCCGGTGGCATGCTAATGATAAAACGTGTGCTATGGTGGCATGCTAGTGGGAAAAGGTGTGCCGTGGTGGCTTGCTAATAGTAAAGGTGTGCTCCGGTGGCATGCTAATGGTTAAAGGTGTGCTCCAGTGGCATGCTAACGGAAAAAGGTGTGCCCCGGTGGCATGCTAACGGAAAAACGTGTGCTACAGTGGCATGCTAACGGAAAAAGGTGTGCTGCGGTGGCATGCTAACGGTAAAAGCGGGCTCCGGTGGCATTCTAACAATAAAACGTGTGCTATGGTGGCATGCTAACGGGAAAAGGTGTGCTGCGGTGGCATGCTAATAGTAAAGGTGTGCTCCGGTGGCATACTAATGGTTCAAGGTGTGCTCCAGTGGCATGCTAACGGAAAAAGGAGTGCTCCGGTAGCATGCTAACGTTAAAGGTGTGCTCCGGTGGCATGCTAACGGTAAAAGGTGTGCTCCGGTAGCATGCTAGCGGTAAAAGTGTGCTCCGGTGGCATGCTAACGGTAAAAGGTGTGCTCCGCTGGCATGCTAAGGGTAAAAGGTGTGCTTTGGTAGCATGCTAATGGTAAAAGGTGTGCTCCGGTGGCATGCTAACGGGAAAAGGAGTGCTCCGGTGGCATGCTAACGTTAAAGGTGTGCTCCGGTGGCATGCTAACGGTAAAAGGTGTGCTCCGGTAGCATGCTAGCGGTAAAGGTGTGCTCCGGTGGTATGCTAACGGGAAAATGTGTGCTGCGGTGGCATGCTCATGGTAAAGGGTGTGCTCCGGTGGCATGCTAACGGTAGAAGGAGTGCTCCGGTGGCATGATAATGAGTAAAGGTGTGTTACGGTGACATGCTCACGGAAAAATGTGTGGTATGTTTGCATGCTCATTGTAAAAGGTGTGCTCCGGTGGCATGCTAACGGGAAAATGCGTGCTGCGGTGGCATGCTCATGGTAAAGGGTGTGCTCCGGTGGCATGCTAACGGTAGAAGGAGTGCTCCGGTGGCATGATAATGAGTAAAGGTGTGCTACGGTGGCATGCTAATGGGAAAAGGTGTGCTCCGGTGGCATGCTAACGGGAAAAGGTGTGATCTGGTGGCATGCTAATGGAGAAAGGTGTGCTCCGGTGGCATGCTGACGGGAAAAGGTGTGCTCCAGTGGCATGCTAACGGGAGAAGGTTTGCTCCGGTGGCATACTAACGGGAAAAGGTGTGCTTTGGTGGCATGCTAATGGAAAGAGGTGTGCTACGGTGGCATGCTAATGGCAAAAGGTGTGTTACAGTGGCATGCTCACGGAAAAATGTGTGGTACGTTTGCATGCTCATTGTAAAAGGTGTGCTCCGGTGGCATGCTAACGGGAAAAGGCGTGCTACAGTGGCATACTCACGGGAAAGCGGTGTGCTCCGGTGACATGCTAACGGGAAAAGGTGTGCTCCTTTGGCATGCTAATGGGAAAAGGTATGCTCCAGTGGCATGCTAACAGGAAAAGGTGTGATCTGGTGGCATGCTAATAGAAAAAGTTGTACTCCGATGGCATGCTAACGGGAAAAGGTGTGCTCTGGTGGCATGCTAACGGGAAAAGTTGTGCTCCTGTGGCATGCTAACAGAAAAAGGTGTGCTACGGTGGCATGCTAATTGGGAGAGGTGTGCTACGGTGGCTTGCTAATGGTAAAGGTGTGCTCCGGTGGCATGCTAACGGAAAGGTGTGCTCTGGTGGTTTGCTAACGGGAAAAATGTGTGCTACATTGGCATGCTAATGGTAAAGGTGTGCTCCGGTGACATGCTAATGGGAAAAAGGTGTGCTACGGTGGCATGCTAACGGCAAGGGTGTGCTCCGGTGTCATGCTAACGGGAAAAGGTGCGCTCCGGTGGTATGCTGACGGGAAAAGGTGTGCTCCGGTGGCATGCTAACGGGAAAAGGTGTGCTCTGGTGGCATGCTAACCGGGAAAGGTGTCCTCCGGTGGCATGCTAAAGGGAGAAGGTGTGCTACAGTTGTATGCTAACGGGAAAAGGTGGTCTACAGTTGCATGCTAACGGGAAAAGGTGTGCTACAGTTGCATGCTAATGGGAAAAGGTGGGCTACAGTTGCATTCTAATAGGAAAAGGTGGGCTACGGTGGCCTGGTAACGGGAGAAGCTGTGCTCCGGTGGCATGCTAAAGGTAAAACTTGTGCTCCGGTGGCATGCTAACAGTAAAGGTGAGCTCCGGTGGCATGCTAACGGGAAAAGGTGTGCTCCGGTGGCATGCTAACGGGAAAAGGTGTGCTACGGTGGCATGCTAATGGGAAAAGGTGTACTACGGTGACAAGCTAACGGTAAAGGTGTGCTCCAGTGTCATGCTAACGCGAAAAGTGTGCTCCGGTGGCATGCTGACGGGAGAAGTTGTCTTCCGGTGGCATGCTAATGGAAAGATGTGTCCTACGGTGGCATGCTAACGGGTAAAGATGGGCTACAGTGGCATGCTAACAGTAAAGGTGTGCTCCGGTGGCATGCTAACGGGAAAAGGTGTGTTCCGGTGGCATGCTAACGGAAAAGTTGTGCTCCGGTGGCATGCTAACAGTAAAAGGTGTGCTCTGGTGGCATGCTAACAGGAAAAAGTGTGCTCCGGTGGCATGCTAATGGGAAAGGCGGGCTCCGGTGGCATGCTAATGGTTAAAGGTGTGCCCCGTTGGCATGCTAACGGAAAAACGTGTGCTCCTGTGGCATGCTAACGGGGAAAGGTGTGCTGCGGTGGCATGCTAACGGTAAAGGCGGGCTCCGGTGGCATGCAAATGATAAAACGTGTGCTATCGTGGCATGCTAATGGGAAAAGGTGTGCTGCGGTGGCATGATAACGGTAAAGGTGTGCTCCGGTGGCATGCTAATGGTTAAAGGTGTGCTCCAGTGGCATGCTAATGGAAAAAGGTGTGCTCCGTTGGCATGCTAATGTTAAAGGTGTGCTCCGGTGGCATGCTAACGGGAAAAGGTGTACTACGGTGACAAGCTAACGGTAAAGGTGTGCTCCAGTGTCATGCTAACGCGAAAAGTGTGCTCCGGTGGCATGCTGACGGGAGAAGTTGTCTTCCGGTGGCATGCTAATGGAAAGAGGTGTCCTACGGTGGCATGTTAACGGGTAAAGATGGGCTACGGTGGCATGCTAACAGTAAAGGTGTGCTCCGGTGGCATGCTAACGGAAAAGTTGTGCTCCGGTGGCATGCTAACAGTAAAAGGTATGCTCTGGTGGCATGCTAACAGGAAAAAGTGTGCTCCGGTGGCATGCTAATGGGAAAGGCGGGCTCCGGTGGCATGCTAATGGTTAAAGGTGTGCCCCGTTGGCATGCTAACGGAAAAACGTGTGCTCCGGTGGCATGCTAACGGGGAAAGGTGTGCTGCGGTGGCATGCTAATGGTAAAGGCGGGCTCCGGTGGCATGCAAACGATAAAACGTGTGCTATCATGGCATGCTAACGGTAAAGGTGTGCTCCGGTGGCATGCTAATGGTTAAAGGTGTGCTCCAGTGGCATGCTAATGGAAAAAGGTGTGCTCCGGTGGCATGATAATGTTAAAGGTGTGCTCCTGTGGCATGCTAAAGGGAAAAGGTGTGCTCCAGTGGCATGCTAGCGGTAAAGGGTGTGCTCCGGTGGCATGCTAACGGTAAAGGTGTGCTCCGGTGGTATGCTAACAGGAAAAGGTGTGCTCCGGTGACATGCTAGTGGTAAAAGGCATGCTCCGGTAGCATGCTAACGGTAAAAGGTGTGCTCCGGTGGCATGCTAAGGGGAAAAGCTGTGCTCTGGTGGCATGCTAATGGTAAAAGGTGTGCTCCGGTGGCATGCTAAGGGGAAAAGCTGTGCTCTGGTGGCATGCTAACGGTAAAAGGTATGCTCCGGTGGCATACTAACGGTAAAAGGTGAGCTCCGGTGGCATGCTAACGGGAAAAGATGTGCTCCGGTGGCATGCTAACGGGAAAATGTGTGCTACGGTGGCATGCTCATGGTAAAAGGTGTGCTCCGGTGGCATGCTAACGGAAAAAGTGTGCTACGGTGGCATGCTAACGGGAGAACATGTGGTTCGGTGGCATGCTAACTGGAAAAGGTGTGCTCCGGTGGCATGCTAATGGGAGAAGGTGTGCTTCAGTGGCATGCTAACAGGAAAAGGTGTGCTCCGGTGACATGCTAACGGGAGATGGTGTGCTACGATTACATGCTGACGGTAAAAGGTGTGCTCCGGTGGCTTGCCAACAAGAGAAGGTGTGCTACGGTGGCATGCTAACGGCAAAAGGTTTGCTCCAGTGGCATGCTAACTGAAAAAGGTGTGCTACGGTGGCATGCTAACGGGGAAAGGTGTGCTACGGTGGCATGCTAACGGTAAAGGTGTGCTCCGGTGGCATGTCAACGGGAAAAGGTGTGCTCCAATGGCATGCTAACAAGAAAAGGTGTGCTCCGGTGGCATGCTAACGGTAAAGGTGTGCTCCGGTGACATGCTAACGGTGAAAGGTGTGCTCCCGTGGCATGCTAACGGGAAAAGGTGTGCTCCGCTGCCATGTCAATGGGAAAAGGGTGCTCCGATGGCATGCTAACGGGAAAAGGTGTGCTCCGGTGGCATGCTAATGGTAAAGGTGTGCTCCGGTGGCATGCTAACGGTCAAAGGTGTCCTCTGATGGCATGCTAACGGTAAAGGGTGTGCTCCGGTGGCATGCTAATGGTAAAGGTGTGCTTCGGTGGTATGCTAACAGGAAAAGGTGTGCTCCTGTGGCATGCTAACGGGGAAAGAAGTGCTCCGGTGGCATGCTAAACGGGAAAGGTGTCCTCCGTTGGCATGCTAAAGGGAGAAGGTGTGCTACAGTTGCATGCTAATGGGAAAAGGTGGGCTACAGTTGTATGCTAACGGGAAACAGTGTGCTACAGTTGCATGCTAACGGCAAAAGGTGGGCTACAGTTGCATGCTAATAGGAAAAGGTGGGCTACGGTGGCATGGTAACGGGAGAAGGAGTGCTCTGGTGGCATGCTAACGGTAAAACGTGTGCTCCGGTGGCATGCTAATGGTAAAGGTGTGCTCCGGTGGCATGCTAACGGGAAAAGGTGTGCTCCGGTGGGATGCTAACAGGGAAAGTTGTGCTCCGGTGGCATGCTAACGTGAGAAGGTGTGCTACTGTAGCATGCTAAAGGGAAAAGGTGTGCTCCGGTGGCATGCTAAAGGTAAAGGTGTGCTCTGGTGGCATGCTAACGGGAAAAGGTGTGGTACTGTGGCATGCTAACGGGAAAAGGTGTGCTACGGTGGCATGCTAAAGGGAAAAGGTGTTCTCCAGTGGATGATAATGGGGAAAGGTGTGTTCCGGTGGCATGCTAATGGGAGAAGGTGTGCTCCGGTGGCATGCTAACAGGAGAAAATGTGCTCCGGGGGCATGCTAACGGGAAAATGTGTGCTCCGATGGCATGCTAACAGGAAAAGGTGTGCTACGGTGACATGCTAGCGGGAAAAGATGTGCACCGGTGGCATGCTAAAGGAAAAAGGTGTGCTACAGCGGCATACTAACTGGAAAAGGTGTAATACTGTGGCATGCTCACGGTAAAGGTGTGCTCTGGTGGCATGCTGATGGTAAAAGGTGTGCTCCGGTGGCATACTAGCGGTATAAGTTGTGCTCCGGTGGCATGTTAACGGTAAAAGGTGTTTTCCGTTGGCATGCTAACGGTAAAAGGTGTGATACAGTGTCATGCTTAACGATACAAGGTGTGCTCCGGTGGCATGCTAACGGGAAAAGGTGTGCTCCAGTGGCATGCTAACACGGAAAGGTGTGATCCGGTGGCTTGCTAACGTGAGAAAGTGTGCTCCGGTGGCATGCTAACGAGAAGAGGAGCGCTACGGTGGCATGCTAACGGGAAAAGGTGTTCTCCGGTGGCATGCTAACGATACAAGGTGTGCTCCGGTGGCATGCTAACGGGAAAAGGGGTGCTCCGGTGGCATGCTAATACGGAAAGGTGTGCTCCGGTGGCATGCTAACGTGAGAAAGAGTGCTACGGTGGCATGCTAACGAGAAGAGGAGCGCTACGGTCGCATGCTAATGGGAAAAGGTGTGCCATGGTGGCATGCTAACAGTAAAAGGTGTGCTCCGGTGGCTTGCTTTTGGTAAAAGGTGTGCTCCGGTGGCATGCTAACGATACAAGATGTGCTCCGGTGGCATGCTAACGGGAAAAGGAGTAATACTGTGGCATGCTCACGGTAAAGGTGTGCTCTGGTGGCATGTTAATGGTAAAAGGTGTTCTCCGTTGGCATGCTAACGGTAAAAGGTGTGATACGTTGTCATGCTTAACGATACAAGGTGTGCTCCGGTGGCATGCTAACGGGAAAAGGTGTGCTCCAGTGGCATGCTAACAAGGAAAGGTGTGCTCCAGTGGCATGCTAACGTGGGAAAGTGTGCTACGGTGGCATGCTAACGAGAAGAGGAGCGCTACGGTGGCATGCTAACGGGAAAAGGTGTGCTCCGGTGGCATGCTAACGATACAAGGTGTGCTCCGGTGGCAAGATAACGGGAAAAGGTGTGCTCCGGTGGCATGCAAACACGGAAAGGTGTGCTCCGGTGGCATGCTAACGTGAGAAAGTGTGCTACGGTGGCATGCTAACGAGAAGAGGTGCGCTATGGTGGCATGCTAACGGGAAGAGGTGCGCTATGGTGGCATGCTAACAGTAAAAGGTGTGCTCCGGTGGCTTGCTTTCGGTAAAAGGTGTGCTCCGGTGGCTTGCTTTCGGTAAGAGGTGTGCTCCGGTGGCATGCTAACGATACAAGATGTGCTCCGGTGGCATGCTAACGGGAAAAGGTGTGCTCCGGTGGCATGCTAACAGGGAAAGGTGTGCTCCGGTGGCATACTAACGGTAAAAGGTGTGCTCCGGTGGCATGTTAACGGTAAAAGGTGTTCTCCGTTGGCATGCTAACGGTAAAAGGTGTGCTACGGTGGCATGCTAACGATACAAGGTGTGCTCTGGTGGCATGCTAACGGGAAAAGGTGTGCTCCGATGGCATGCTAACACGGAAAGGTGTGCTCCGGTGGCATGCTAACGTGAGAAAGTGTGCTACGGTGGCATGCTAATGAGAAGAGGTGCGCTACGGTGGCATGCTAATGGGAAAGGTGTGCTCCGGTGGCATGCTAACGATACAAGGTGTGCTCCGGTGGCATGCTAACGGGAAAAGGTGTGCTCCGGTGACATGCTAACACGGAAAGGTGTGCTCCGGTCGCATGCTAACGTAAGAAAGTGTGCTACAATGGCATGCTAACGAGAAGAGGTGCGCTACGGTGGCATGCAAACGGGAAAAGGTGTGCTATGGTGGCATGGTAACTGTAAAAGGTGTGCTCTGGTGGCTTCCTTTCGGTAAAATGTGTGCTCTGGTGGCATGCTAGCGATACAAGATGTGCTCCGGTGGCATGCTAACGGGAAAAGGTGTGCTCCGGTGGCATGCTAACAGGGAAAGGTGTGCTCCGGTGGCATGCTAACGGGAGAAGGTGTGCTACTGTGGCATGCTAACAAGAAAAGGTGTGCTACAGTGGCATGCTAACTGGAAAAGGTGTGCTATGATGGCATGCTAACGGGAGAAGGTGTGCTCCAGTGGCATGCTAACAGGAGAAAATGTGCTCCGGGGGCATGCTAACGGGAAAATGTGTGCTCCGGTTGCATGCTAACGGGAAAAGGTGTGCTCCGGTGACATGCTAGCGGGAAAAGGTGTGCACCGGTGGCATGCTAATGGAAAAAGGTGTGCTACAGCGGCATACTAATGGGAAAAGGTGTAATACTGTGGCATGCTGATGGTAAAGGTGTGCTCTGGTGGCATGCTGATGGTAAAAGGTGTGCTCCAGTGGCATACTAACGGTAAAAGGTGTGCTCCGGTGGCATGTTAACGGTAAAAGGTTTTCTCCGTTGGCATGCTAACGGTAAAAGGTGTGCTACGGTGGCATGCTAACGATACAAGGTGTGCTCTGGTGGCATGCTAACAGGAAAAGGTGTGCTCCGGTGGCATGCTAACACGGAAAGGTGTGCTCCGTTCGCATGCTAACGTAAGAAAGTGTGCTACAATGGCATGCTAACGAGAAGAGGTGCGCTACGGTGGCATGCAAACGGGAAAAGGTGTGCTATGGTGGCATGCTAACGGTAAAACGTGTGCTCTGCTGGCTTCCTTTCGGTAAAATGTGTGCTCTGGTGGCATGCTAGCGATACAAGATGTGCTCCGGTGGCATGCTAATGGGAAAAGGTGTGCTCCGGTGGCATGCTAACAGGGAAAGGTGTGCTCCGGTGGCATGCTAACGGAAGAAGGTGTGCTACTGTGGCATGCTAACAAGAAAAGGTGTGCTACAGTGGCATGCTAACTGGAAAAGGTGTGCTATGATGGCATGCTAATGGTAAAATGTGTGCTATGGTGGCATGCTAACGGTAAAAGGTGTGCAACGGTGGCATGATAACGGTAAAAGGTGTGCTCCGGTGGCATGCTAACGGGAAAAGGTGTGCAACGGTGGCATGCTAACAGGAAAAGGTGTGCTCCGGTGGCATGCTAACGGGAAAAGGTGTGCTCCGGTGGCATGCTAACGGGAAAAGGTGTGCTCCGGTGGCATGCTAACGGAAAAAGGTGTGCTCCGGTGGCATGCTAACGGTAAAAGGTGTTCTCCGTTGGCATGCTAACAGTTAAACGTGTGCTCAGGTGGCACGCTAACGATGCAAGGTGTGCTCTTGTGGCATGCTAACGGGAAAAGGTGTACTCCGGTGGAATGCTGACAGGGAAAGTTGTGCTCCGTCGGCATGCTAACGTGAGAAGGTGTGCTACTGTAGCATGCTAACGGGAAAAGGTGTGCTCCAGTGGCATGCTAAAGGTAAAGGTATGCTCTGGTGGCATGCTAACGGGAAAAGGTGTGGTACTGTGGCATGCTAACGGGAATAGGTGTGCTACGGTGGCATGCTAAAGGGAAAAGATGTTCTCCAGTGGATGCTAACCGGGAAAGGTGTGTTCCGGTGGCATGCTAATGGGAGAAGGTGTGCTCCGGTGGCATGCTAACAGGAGAAAATGTGCTCCGGGGGCATGCTAACGGGAAAATGTGTGCTCCGGTGGCATGCTGATGGTAAAAGGAGTGCTCCAGTGGCTTACTAATGGTAAAAGGTGTGCTCCGATGGCATGTTAACGGTAAGAGGTGTTCTCCGCTGGCATGCTAACGGTAAAAGGTGTGCTACGGTGGCATGCTAACGATACAAGGTGTGCTCCGGTGGCAAGATAATGGAAAAAGGCGTGCTCCGGTGGCATGCAAACACGGAAAGGTGTGCTCCGGTGGCATGCTAACGTGAGAAAGTGTGCTACGGTGGCATGCTAACGAGAAGAGGTGCGCTATGGTGGCATGCTAACGGGAAGAGGTGTGCTATGGTGGCATGCTAACAGTAAATGGTGTGCTCCTGTGGCTTGCTTTCGGTAAAATGTGTGATCCGGTGGCATGCTAACGATACAAGATGTGCTCCGGTGGCATGTTAACGGGAAAAGGTGTGCTCTGGTGGCATGCTAACGGGAAAAGGGGTGCTCTCGTGGCATGCTAACGGTAAAAGGTGTGCTCCAGTGGCATGCTAGCGGTAAAAGGTGTGCTCCGGTGGCATGCTAACTAAAAAAGTTATGCTCCAGTGGCATGATATTGCGAAAAGGTGTGCAACGGTGGAATGCTAACGGCAGAAGGTGTGCTCCGGTGGGAACAATGGGAAAAGGTGTGCTCCGGTGGCATTCTAACGGGAAAATGTGTGCAACGGTGGCATGCTAACGGAAAAAGGTGTGCAATGGAGGCATGCTAACGGTAAAAGGTGCGCTCCAGTGGCATGCTAGTGGTAAAAGGTATGCTCCGGTGTCATGCTAACGGAAAAAGGTATGCTCCAGTGGCATGATATTGGGAAAAGCTGTGCAACGGTGGCATGCTAACGGCAGAAGTGTGCTCCGGTGGGAACAATGGGAAAAGGTGTGCTCCGGTGGCATGCTAACGGGAAAATGTGTGCAACGGTGGCATGCTAACGGGAAAAGGTGTGCAATGGTGGCATGCTAACGGTAAAAGGTGTGTTCCGGTGGCATGCTAACGTGAAAAGGTGTGTTCCGGTAGCATGCTAACGATACAAGATGTGCTCCGGTGGAATGCTAATGGGAAAAGGTGTGCTCCGGTGGTATGCTAACAGGGAAAGGTGTGCTCCGGTGGCATGCTAACGGGAGAAGGTGTGCTACTGTGGCATGCTAACAATAGAAGGTGTGATACAGTGGCATGCTAACGGGAAAATGTGTGCTATGGTGGCTTGCTAACGGGAAAAGGTGAGCTATGGTGGCATGCTAACTGTAAAAGGTGTGCAATGGTGGCATGATAACGGAAAAAGGTGTGCTACGGTGGCATGCTAAAGGGAACGGGTGTTCTCCAGTGGATGCTAACGGGGAAAGGTGTGTTCCGAGGGCATGCTAACGGGAGAAGGTGTGCTCCGGTGGCATGCTAACTGGAGAAAATGTGCTCCGGGGGCATGCTAACGGGAAAATGTGTGCTCCGGTTGCATGCTAACGGGAAAAGGTGTGCTCCGGTGACATGCTAGCGGGAAAAGGTGTGCACCGGTGGCATGCTAATGGTAAAAGGTGTGCTACAGCGGCATACTAATGGGAAAAGGTGTAATACTGTGGCATGCTCACGGTAAAGGTGTGCTCTGGTGGCATGCTGATGGTAAAAGCTGTGCTCCAGTGTCACACTAACGGTAAAAGGTGTGCTCCGGTGGCATGTTAACGGTAAGAGGTGTTCTCTGTTGGCACTCTAACGGTAAAAGGTGTGCTACGGTGGCATGCTAACGATACAAGGTGTGCTCCGGAGGCATGCTAACGGGAAAAGGTGTGCTTCGGTGGCATGCTAACACGGAAAGGTGTGCTCCGGTGGCATGCTAACGAGAAGAGGTGCGCTACGGTGGCATGCTAACGGGAAAAGGTGTGCTCCGGTGGCATGCTAACGATACAAGGTGTGCTCCGATGGCATGCTAACGGGAAAAGGTGTGCTCCGGTGACATGCTAACACGCAAAGGTGTGCTCCGGTCGCATGCTAACGTAAGAAAGTGTGCTACAATGGCATGCTAATGGGAAAAGTTGTGCTCCAGTGGCATGCTAACGGAAAAAAGTGTGCTCCTGTGGCATGCTAACGGGAAAAGCTGTGCTCCGGTGGCATGCCAATGGAAAAAGGTTTGCTACGGTGGAATGGTAATGGGAGAAGGTGTGCGCTGGTGGCATGCTAACGGTAAAAGGTGTGCTCCAGTGGCATGCTAGCGGTAAAAGGTGAAATCCGGTGGCTTGCTCACGGAAATAGGTATGCTACAGTGGCATGATATTGGGAAAAGGTGTCCAACGGTGGCATGCTAACGGCATAAGGTGTGCTCCGGTGGGAACAATGGGAAAAGGTGTGCTCCGGTGGCATGCTAATGGGAAAATGAGTGCAACGGTGGAATGCTAACGGAAAAAGGTGTGTAATGAAGGCATGCTAACGGTAAAAGGTGTGCTCCGGTGGCATGCTAAAGGGAAGAGGTATGCTCTGGTGGTATGATAGCGGGAAAAGGTGTGCAACGGTGGCATGCTAACAGGAGAAGGTGTGCTTCGCTGGCAACAACGGGAAAAGGTGTGCTCCGGTGGCATGCTAACGAGAAAAGGTGTGCAACGGTGGCATGCTAACGGTAAAAGGTGTGTTCCCGTGGCATGCTAACGTGAAAAGGTGTGTTCCGGTGGCATGCTAACGATACAAGATGTGCTCCGGTGGCATGCTAATGGGAAAAGGTGTGCTCCGGTGGTATGCTAACAGGGAAAGGTGTGCTCCGGTGGCATGCTAACGGGAGAATGTGTGCTACTGTGGCATGCTAACAATAAAAGGTGTGCTACAGTGGCATGCTAACTGGAAAATGTGTGCTATGGTGGCTTGCTAACGGGAAAAGGTGAGCTATGGTGGCATGCTAACTGTAAAAGGTGTGCAATGGTGGCATGATAACGGAAAAAGGTGTGCTCTGGTGGCATGCTAACGGGAAAAGCTGTGCTCCGGTGGCATGCCAATGGAAAAAGGTATGTTATGGTGGAATGCTAATAGGAGAAGGTGTGCTCCGGTGGCATGCTAACTGTAAAAGGTGTGCTCCAGTGGCATGCTAGCGGTAAAAGGTGTGCTCCGGTGTCATGCTAATGCAAATAGGTATGCTCCAGTGGCATGATATTGGGAAAAGGTGCGCAACGGTGGCATGCTAACGGCAGAAGGTGTGCTCCGGTGGGAACAATGGGAAAAGGTGTGCTCCGGTGGCATGCTAACGGGAAAATGCGTGCAACGGTGGAATGCTAACGGAAAAATGTGTGCGATGGAGGCATGCTAACGGTAAAAGGTGTGCTCCGGTGGCATGCTAACGGGAAGAGGTATGCTCCGGTGGTATGATAGCGGGAAAAGGTGTGCAACGGTGGCATGCTAACAGGAGAAGGTGTGCTTCGGTGGCAACAATGGGAAAAGGTGTGCTCCGGTGGCATGCTAACGTGAAAAGGTGTGTTCCGGTGGCATGCTAACGATACAAGATGTGCTCCGGTGGCATGCTAATGGGAAAAGGTGTGCTCCGGTGGTATGCTAACAGGGAAATGTGTGCTCCGGTGGCATGCTAACGGGAGAATGTGTGCTACTGTGGCATGCTAACATTAAAAGGTGTGCAACAGTGGCATGCTAACTGGAAAATGTGTGCTATGGTGGCATGCTAACTGGAAAAGGTGAGCTATGGTGGCATGTTAACTGTAAAAGGTGGGCAATGGTGGCATGATAACGGAAAAAGGTGTGCTCCGGTGGCATGCTAAAGGGAAAAGGTGTTCTCCAGTGGATGCTAACGGGGAAAGGTTTGTTCCGAGGGCATGCTAACGGGAGAAGGCGTGCTCCGGTGGCATGCTAACAGGAGAAAATGTGCTCCGGGGGCATGCTAACGGGAAAAGGTGTGCTCCGGTGACATGTTAGCGGGAAACGGTGTGCACCGGTGGCATGCTAATGGAAAAAGGTGTGCTACAGCGGCATACTAATGGGAAAAGGTGCAATACTGTGGCATGCTCACGGTAAAAGTGTGCTCTGGTGGCATGCTGATGGTAAAAGGTGTGCTCCAGTGGCACACTAACGGTAAAAGGTGTGCTCCGGTGGCATGTTAACGGTAAGAGGTTTTCTCCGTTGGCATTCTAACGGTAAAAGGTGTGCTACGTTGGCATGCTAACGATACAAGGTGTGCTCCGGTGTCATGCTAACGGGAAAAGGTGTGCTCCGGTGGCATGCTAACATGGAAAGGTGTGCTCCGGTGGCATGCTAATGTGAGAAAGTGTGCTACGGTGGCATGCCAACGAGAAGAGGTGCGCTTCGGTGGCATGCTAAAGGGAAAAGGTGTGCTCCGGTGGCATGCTAACGATAGAAGGTGTGCTCCGGTGGCATGCTAACGGGAAAAGGTGTGCTCCGGTGACATGCTAACACGCAAAGGTATGCTCCGGTCGCATGCTAACGTAAGAAAGTGTGCTACAATGGCATGCTAATGAGAAGATGTGCGCTACGGTGGCATGCAAACGGGAAAAGGTGTGCTATGGTGGCATGCTAATGTTAAAAGGTGTGCTCTGGTGGCTTCCTTTCGGTAAAATGTGTGCTCTGGTGGCATGCTAGCGATACAAGATATGCTCCGGTGGCATGCTAACGGGAAAAGTTGTGCTCCGGTGGCATGCTAACAGGGAAAGGTGTGCTCTGGTGGCATGCTAACGGGAGAAGGTGTGCTACTGTGGCATGCTAACAGGAAAAGGTGTGCTATGGTGGCATGCTAACGGTAAAAGGTGTGCAACGGTGGCATGATAACGGAGAAAGGTGTGCTCCGGTGGCATGCTAACGGGAAAAGGTGTGCAGCGGTGGCATGCTAACAGGAAAAGGTGTGCTCCGGTGGCATGCTAACGGGAAAAGGTGTGCTCCGGTGGTATGCTAACGGGAAAAGGTGTGCTACTGTGGCATGCTAAAGGGAAAAGGTGAACTCCGTTGGCATGATAACGGGAAAACTGAGTGCTACAGTGGCATGCTAACGGTAAAGGTGTGCTCCGCTGGCATGCTAACGGGAAGATGGTGTGCTATGGTGACATGCTAACGGTAAAGGTGTGCTCCAGTGTCATGCTAACGCGAAAAGGTGTGCTCTGGTGGCATGCTGACGGGAGGAGGTGTCTTCCGGTGGCATGCTAATGGATAAAGGTGGGCTACAGTGGCATGCTAACGGTAAAGGTGTGCTCCGGTGGCATGCTAACGGGAAAAAGTGTGCTCCGGTTGCATGCTAACGGTAAAGGTGTGCTCCGGTGGCATGCTAACAGTAAAAGGTGTGCTCTGGTGGCATGCTAACAGTAAAAGGTGGGCTCCGGTGGCATGCTAATGGGAAAGGCAGGCTCCGGTGGCATGCTAATGGTTAAAGGTGTGCCCCGGTGGCATGCTAACGGAAAAAGGTGTGCTCCGGTGGCATGCTAACTGGGAAAGGTGTACTGCGGTGGCATGCTAACGGTAAAAGCGGGCTCCGGTGGCATGCTAATGATAAAACGTGTGCTATGGTGGCATGCTAGTGGGAAAAGGTGTGCCGTGGTGGCTTGCTAATAGTAAAGGTGTGCTCCGGTGGCATGCTAATGGTTAAAGGTGTGCTCCAGTGGCATGCTAACGGAAAAAGGTGTGCCCCGGTGGCATGCTAACAGAAAAACGTGTGCTACGGTGGCATGCTAACGGGGAAAGGTGTGCTGCGGTGGCATGCTAACGGTAAAAGCGGGCTCCGGTGGCATTCTAACGATAAAACGTGTGCTATGGTGGCATGCTAACGGGAAAAGGTGTGCTGCGGTGGCATGCTAATAGTAAAGGTGTGCTCCGGTGGCATACTAATGGTTAAAGGTGTGCTCCAGTGGCATGCTAACGGAAAAAGGAGTGCTCCGGTAGCATGCTAACGTTAAAGGTGTGCTCCGGTGGCATGCTAACGGTAAAAGGTGTGCTCCGGTAGCATGCTAGCGGTAAAAGTGTGCTCCGGTGGCATTCTAACGGTAAAAGGTGTGCTCCGGTGGCATGTTAAGGGTAAAAGGTGTGCTTTGGTAGCATGCTAACGGTAAAAGGTGTGCTCCGGTGGCATGCTAACGGGAAAAGATGTGCTCCGGTGGCATGCTAAGGGTAAAAGGTGTGCTTTGGTAGCATGCTAACGGTAAAAGGTGTGCTCCGGTGGCATGCTAACGGGAAAAGATGTGCTCCGGTGGCATGCTAACGGGAAAATGCGTGCTGCGGTGGCATGCTCATGGTAAAGGGTGTGCTCCGGTGGCATGCTAACGGTAGAAGGAGTGCTCCGGTGGCATGATAATGAGTAAAGGTGTGCTACGGTGGCATGCTAATGGGAAAAGGTGTGCTCCGGTGGCATGCTAACGGGAAAAGGTGTGATCTGGTGGCATGCTAATGGAGAAAGGTGTGCTCCGGTGGCATGCTGACGGGAAAAGGTGTGCTCCAGTGGCATGCTAACGGGAGAAGGTTTGCTCCGGTGGCATACTAACGGGAAAAGGTGTGCTCCGGTGGTATGCTAACGGGAAAAGGTGTGCTACTGTGGCATGCTAAAGGGAAAAGGTGAACTCCGTTGGCATGCTAACGGGAAAACTGTGTGCTACAGTGGCATGCTAACGGTAAAGGTGTGCTCCGCTGGCATGCTAACGGGAAGATGGTGTGCTACGGTGACATGCTAACGGTAAAGGTGTGCTCCAGTGTCATGCTAACGCGAAAAGGTGTGCTCCGGTGGCATGCTGACGGGAGGAGGTGTCTTCCGGTGGCATGCTAATGGATAAAGGTGGGCTACAGTGGCATGCTAACGGTAAAGGTGTGCTCCGGTGGCATGCTAACGGGAAAAAGTGTGCTCCGGTTGCATGCTAACGGTAAAGGTGTGCTCCGGTGGCATGCTAACAGTAAAAGGTGTGCTCTGGTGGCATGCTAACAGTAAAAGGTGGGCTCCGGTGGCATGCTAATGGGAAAGGCAGGCTCCGGTGGCATGCTAATGGTTAAAGGTGTGCCCCGGTGGCATGCTAACAGAAAAAGGTGTGCTCCGGTGGCATGCTAACTGGGAAAGGTGTACTGCGGTGGCATGCTAACGGTAAAAGCGGGCTCCGGTGGCATGCTAATGATAAAACGTGTGCTATGGTGGCATGCTAGTGGGAAAAGGTGTGCCGTGGTGGCTTGCTAATAGTAAAGGTGTGCTCCGGTGGCATACTAATGGTTAAAGGTGTGCTCCAGTGGCATGCTAACGGAAAAAGGTGTGCCCCGGTGGCATGCTAACAGAAAAACGTGTGCTACGGTGGCATGCTAACGGGGAAAGGTGTGCTGCGGTGGCATGCTAACGGTAAAAGCGGGCTCCGGTGGCATTCTAACGATAAAACGTGTGCTATGGTGGCATGCTAACGGGAAAAGGTGTGCTGCGGTGGCATGCTAATAGTAAAGGTGTGCTCCGGTGGCATACTAATGGTTAAAGGTGTGCTCCAGTGGCATGCTAACGGAAAAAGGAGTGCTCCGGTAGCATGCTAACGTTAAAGGTGTGCTCCGGTGGCATGCTAACGGTAAAAGGTGTGCTCCGGTAGCATGCTAGCGGTAAAAGTGTGCTCCGGTGGCATTCTAACGGTAAAAGGTGTGCTCCGGTGGCATGTTAAGGGTAAAAGGTGTGCTTTGGTAGCATGCTAACGGTAAAAGGTGTGCTCCGGTGGCATGTTAAGGGTAAAAGGTGTGCTTTGGTAGCTTGCTAACGGTAAAAGGTGTGCTCCGGTGGCATGCTAACGGGAAAAGATGTGCTCCGGTGGCATGCTAAGGGTAAAAGGTGTGCTTTGGTAGCATGCTAACGGTAAAAGGTGTGCTCCGGTGGCATGCTAACGGGAAAAGATGTGCTCCGGTGGCATGCTAACGGGAAAATGCGTGCTGCGGTGGCATGCTCATGGTAAAGGGTGTGCTCCGGTGGCATGCTAACGGTAGAAGGAGTGCTCCGGTGGCATGATAATGAGTAAAGGTGTGCTACGGTGGCATGCTAATGGGAAAAGGTGTGCTCCGGTGGCATGCTAACGGGAAAAGGTGTGATCTGGTGGCATGCTAATGGAGAAAGGTGTGCTCCGGTGGCATGCTGACGGGAAAAGGTGTGCTCCAGTGGCATGCTAACGGGAGAAGGTTTGCTCCGGTGGCATACTAACGGGAAAAGGTGTGCTTTGGTGGCATGCTAATGGAAAGAGGTGTGCTACGGTGGCATGCTAATGGCAAAAGGTGTGTTACGGTGGCATGCTCACGGAAAAATGTGTGGTACGTTTGCATGCTCATTGTAAAAGGTGTGCTCCGGTGGCATGCTAACGGGAAAAGGCGTGCTACAGTGGCATACTCACGGGAAAGCGGTGTGCTCCGGTGACATGCTAACGGGAAAAGGTGTGCTCCTTTGGCATGCTAATGGGAAAAGGTATGCTCCAGTGGCATGCTAACAGGAAAAGGTGTGATCTGGTGGCATGCTAATAGAAAAAGTTGTACTCCGATGGCATGCTAACGGGAAAAGGTGTGCTCTGGTGGCATGCTAACGGGAAAAGTTGTGCTCCTGTGGCATGCTAACAGAAAAAGGTGTGCTACGGTGGCATGCTAATTGGGAGAGGTGTGCTACGGTGGCTTGCTAATGGTAAAGGTGTGCTCCGGTGGCATGCTAATGGTAAAAGGTGTGCTCCGGTGGCATGCTAACGGAAAGGTGTGCTCTGGTGGTTTGCTAACGGGAAAAATGTGTGCTACATTGGCATGCTAATGGTAAAGGTGTGCTCCGGTGACATGCTAATGGGAAAAAGGTGTGCTACGGTGGCATGCTAACGGCAAGGGTGTGCTCCGGTGTCATGCTAACGGGAAAAGGTGCGCTCCGGTGGTATGCTGACGGGAAAAGGTGTGCTCCGGTGGCATGCTAACGGGAAAAGGTGTGCTCTGGTGGCATGCTAACCGGGAAAGGTGTCCTCCGGTGGCATGCTAAAGGGAGAAGGTGTGCTACAGTTGTATGCTAACGGGAAAAGGTGGTCTACAGTTGCATGCTAACGGGAAAAGGTGTGCTACAGTTGCATGCTAATGGGAAAAGGTGGGCTACAGTTGCATTCTAATAGGAAAAGGTGGGCTACGGTGGCCTGGTAACGGGAGAAGCTGTGCTCCGGTGGCATGCTAAAGGTAAAACTTGTGCTCCGGTGGCATGCTAACAGTAAAGGTGAGCTCCGGTGGCATGCTAACGGGAAAAGGTGTGCTCCGGTGGCATGCTAACGGGAAAAGGTGTGCTACGGTGGCATGCTAATGGGAAAAGGTGTACTACGGTGACAAGCTAACGGTAAAGGTGTGCTCCAGTGTCATGCTAACGCGAAAAGTGTGCTCCGGTGGCATGCTGACGGGAGAAGTTGTCTTCCGGTGGCATGCTAATGGAAAGATGTGTCCTACGGTGGCATGCTAACGGTAAAGGTGTGCTCCGCTGGCATGCTAACGGGAAGATGGTGTGCTACGGTGACATGCTAACGGTAAAGGTGTGCTCCAGTGTCATGCTAACGCGAAAAGGTGTGCTCCGGTGGCATGCTGACGGGAGGAGGTGTCTTCCGGTGGCATGCTAATGGATAAAGGTGGGCTACAGTGGCATGCTAACGGCAAAGGTGTGCTCCGGTGGCATGCTAACGGGAAAAAGTGTGCTCCGGTTGCATGCTAACGGTAAAGGTGTGCTCCGGTGGCATGCTAACAGTAAAAGGTGTGCTCTGGTGGCATGCTAACAGTAAAAGGTGGGCTCCGGTGGCATGCTAATGGGAAAGGCAGGCTCCGGTGGCATGCTAATGGTTAAAGGTGTGCCCCGGTGGCATGCTAACGGAAAAAGGTGTGCTCCGGTGGCATGCTAACTGGGAAAGGTGTACTGCGGTGGCATGCTAACGGTAAAAGCGGGCTCCGGTGGCATGCTAATGATAAAACGTGTGCTATGGTGGCATGCTAGTGGGAAAAGGTGTGCCGTGGTGGCTTGCTAATAGTAAAGGTGTGCTCCGGTGGCATGCTAATGGTTAAAGGTGTGCTCCAGTGGCATGCTAACGGAAAAAGGTGTGCCCCGGTGGCATGCTAACAGAAAAACGTGTGCTACGGTGGCATGCTAACGGGGAAAGGTGTGCTGCGGTGGCATGCTAACGGTAAAAGCGGGCTCCGGTGGCATTCTAACGATAAAACGTGTGCTATGGTGGCATGCTAACGGGAAAAGGTGTGCTGCGGTGGCATGCTAATAGTAAAGGTGTGCTCCGGTGGCATACTAATGGTTAAAGGTGTGCTCCAGTGGCATGCTAACGGAAAAAGGAGTGCTCCGGTAGCATGCTAACGTTAAAGGTGTGCTCCGGTGGCATGCTAACGGTAAAAGGTGTGCTCCGGTAGCATGCTAGCGGTAAAAGTGTGCTCCGGTGGCATTCTAACGGTAAAAGGTGTGCTCCGGTGGCATGTTAAGGGTAAAAGGTGTGCTTTGGTAGCATGCTAACGGTAAAAGGTGTGCTCCGGTGGCATGCTAACGGGAAAAGATGTTCTCCGGTGGCATGCTAAGGGTAAAAGGTGTGCTTTGGTAGCATGCTAACGGTAAAAGGTGTGCTCCGGTGGCATGCTAACGGGAAAAGATGTGCTCCGGTGGCATGCTAACGGGAAAATGCGTGCTGCGGTGGCATGCTCATGGTAAAGGGTGTGCTCCGGTGGCATGCTAACGGTAGAAGGAGTGCTCCGGTGGCATGATAATGAGTAAAGGTGTGCTACGGTGGCATGCTAATGGGAAAAGGTGTGCTCCGGTGGCATGCTAACGGGAAAAGGTGTGATCTGGTGGCATGCTAATGGAGAAAGGTGTGCTCCGGTGGCATGCTGACGGGAAAAGGTGTGCTCCAGTGGCATGCTAACGGGAGAAGGTTTGCTCCGGTGGCATACTAACGGGAAAAGGTGTGCTCTGGTGGTATGCTAACGGGAAAAGGTGTGCTACTGTGGCATGCTAAAGGGAAAAGGTGAACTCCGTTGGCATGCTAACGGGAAAACTGTGTGCTACAGTGGCATGCTAACGGTAAAGGTGTGCTCCGCTGGCATGCTAACGGGAAGATGGTGTGCTACGGTGACATGCTAACGGTAAAGGTGTGCTCCAGTGTCATGCTAACGCGAAAAGGTGTGCTCCGGTGGCATGCTGACGGGAGGAGGTGTCTTCCGGTGGCATGCTAATGGATAAAGGTGGGCTACAGTGGCATGCTAACGGTAAAGGTGTGCTCCGGTGGCATGCTAACGGGAAAAAGTGTGCTCCGGTTGCATGCTAACGGTAAAGGTGTGCTCCGGTGGCATGCTAACAGTAAAAGGTGTGCTCTGGTGGCATGCTAACAGTAAAAGGTGGGCTCCGGTGGCATGCTAATGGGAAAGGCAGGCTCCGGTGGCATGCTAATGGTTAAAGGTGTGCCCCGGTGGCATGCTAACGGAAAAAGGTGTGCTCCGGTGGCATGCTAACTGGGAAAGGTGTACTGCGGTGGCATGCTAACGGTAAAAGCGGGCTCCAGTGGCATGCTAATGATAAAACGTGTGCTATGGTGGCATGCTAGTGGGAAAAGGTGTGCCGTGGTGGCTTGCTAATAGTAAAGGTGTGCTCCGGTGGCATACTAATGGTTAAAGGTGTGCTCCAGTGGCATGCTAACGGAAAAAGGTGTGCCCCGGTGGCATGCTAACAGAAAAACGTGTGCTACGGTGGCATGCTAACGGGGAAAGGTGTGCTGCGGTGGCATGCTAACGGTAAAAGCGGGCTCCGGTGGCATTCTAACGATAAAACGTGTGCTATGGTGGCATGCTAACGGGAAAAGGTGTGCTGCGGTGGCATGCTAATAGTAAAGGTGTGCTCCGGTGGCATACTAATGGTTAAAGGTGTGCTCCAGTGGCATGCTAACGGAAAAAGGAGTGCTCCGGTAGCATGCTAACGTTAAAGGTGTGCTCCGGTGGCATGCTAACGGTAAAAGGTGTGCTCCGGTAGCATGCTAGCGGTAAAAGTGTGCTCCGGTGGCATTCTAACGGTAAAAGGTGTGCTCCGGTGGCATGTTAAGGGTAAAAGGTGTGCTTTGGTAGCATGCTAACGGTAAAAGGTGTGCTCCGGTGGCATGCTAACGGGAAAAGATGTGCTCCGGTGGCATGCTAAGGGTAAAAGGTGTGCTTTGGTAGCATGCTAACGGTAAAAGGTGTGCTCCGGTGGCATGCTAACGGGAAAAGATGTGCTCCGGTGGCATGCTAACGGGAAAATGCGTGCTGCGGTGGCATGCTCATGGTAAAGGGTGTGCTCCGGTGGCATGCTAACGGTAGAAGGAGTGCTCCGGTGGCATGATAATGAGTAAAGGTGTGCTACGGTGGCATGCTAATGGGAAAAGGTGTGCTCCGGTGGCATGCTAACGGGAAAAGGTGTGATCTGGTGGCATGCTAATGGAGAAAGGTGTGCTCCGGTGGCATGCTGACGGGAAAAGGTGTGCTCCAGTGGCATGCTAACGGGAGAAGGTTTGCTCCGGTGGCATACTAACGGGAAAAGGTGTGCTTTGGTGGCATGCTAATGGAAAGAGGTGTGCTACGGTGGCATGCTAATGGCAAAAGGTGTGTTACAGTGGCATGCTCACGGAAAAATGTGTGGTACGTTTGCATGCTCATTGTAAAAGGTGTGCTCCGGTGGCATGCTAACGGGAAAAGGCGTGCTACAGTGGCATACTCACGGGAAAGCGGTGTGCTCCGGTGACATGCTAACGGGAAAAGGTGTGCTCCTTTGGCATGCTAATGGGAAAAGGTATGCTCCAGTGGCATGCTAACAGGAAAAGGTGTGATCTGGTGGCATGCTAATAGAAAAAGTTGTACTCCGATGGCATGCTAACGGGAAAAGGTGTGCTCTGGTGGCATGCTAACGGGAAAAGTTGTGCTCCTGTGGCATGCTAACAGAAAAAGGTGTGCTACGGTGGCATGCTAATTGGGAGAGGTGTGCTACGGTGGCTTGCTAATGGTAAAGGTGTGCTCCGGTGGCATGCTAATGGTAAAAGGTGTGCTCCGGTGGCATGCTAACAGAAAGGTGTGCTCTGGTGGTTTGCTAACGGGAAAAATGTGTGCTACATTGGCATGCTAATGGTAAAGGTGTGCTCCGGTGACATGCTAATGGGAAAAAGGTGTGCTACGGTGGCATGCTAACGGCAAGGGTGTGCTCCGGTGTCATGCTAACGGGAAAAGGTGCGCTCCGGTGGTATGCTGACGGGAAAAGGTGTGCTCCGGTGGCATGCTAACGGGAAAAGGTGTGCTCTGGTGGCATGCTAACCGGGAAAGGTGTCCTCCGGTGGCATGCTAAAGGGAGAAGGTGTGCTACAGTTGTATGCTAACGGGAAAAGGTGGTCTACAGTTGCATGCTAACGGGAAAAGGTGTGCTACAGTTGCATGCTAATGGGAAAAGGTGGGCTACAGTTGCATTCTAATAGGAAAAGGTGGGCTACGGTGGCCTGGTAACGGGAGAAGCTGTGCTCCGGTGGCATGCTAAAGGTAAAACTTGTGCTCCGGTGGCATGCTAACAGTAAAGGTGAGCTCCGGTGGCATGCTAACGGGAAAAGGTGTGCTCCGGTGGCATGCTAACGGGAAAAGGTGTGCTACGGTGGCATGCTAATGGGAAAAGGTGTACTACGGTGACAAGCTAACGGTAAAGGTGTGCTCCAGTGTCATGCTAACGCGAAAAGTGTGCTCCGGTGGCATGCTGACGGGAGAAGTTGTCTTCCGGTGGCATGCTAATGGAAAGATGTGTCCTACGGTGGCATGCTAACGGGTAAAGATGGGCTACAGTGGCATGCTAACAGTAAAGGTGTGCTCCGGTGGCATGCTAACGGGAAAAGGTGTGTTCCGGTGGCATGCTAACGGAAAAGTTGTGCTCCGGTGGCATGCTAACAGTAAAAGGTGTGCTCTGGTGGCATGCTAACAGGAAAAAGTGTGCTCCGGTGGCATGCTAATGGGAAAGGCGGGCTCCGGTGGCATGCTAATGGTTAAAGGTGTGCCCCGTTGGCATGCTAACGGAAAAACGTGTGCTCCTGTGGCATGCTAACGGGGAAAGGTGTGCTGCGGTGGCATGCTAACGGTAAAGGCGGGCTCCGGTGGCATGCAAATGATAAAACGTGTGCTATCGTGGCATGCTAATGGGAAAAGGTGTGCTGCGGTGGCATGATAACGGTAAAGGTGTGCTCCGGTGGCATGCTAATGGTTAAAGGTGTGCTCCAGTGGCATGCTAATGGAAAAAGGTGTGCTCCGTTGGCATGCTAATGTTAAAGGTGTGCTCCGGTGGCATGCTAACGGGAAAAGGTGTACTACGGTGACAAGCTAACGGTAAAGGTGTGCTCCAGTGTCATGCTAACGCGAAAAGTGTGCTCCGGTGGCATGCTGACGGGAGAAGTTGTCTTCCGGTGGCATGCTAATGGAAAGAGGTGTCCTACGGTGGCATGTTAACGGGTAAAGATGGGCTACGGTGGCATGCTAACAGTAAAGGTGTGCTCCGGTGGCATGCTAACGGAAAAGTTGTGCTCCGGTGGCATGCTAACAGTAAAAGGTATGCTCTGGTGGCATGCTAACAGGAAAAAGTGTGCTCCGGTGGCATGCTAATGGGAAAGGCGGGCTCCGGTGGCATGCTAATGGTTAAAGGTGTGCCCCGTTGGCATGCTAACGGAAAAACGTGTGCTCCGGTGGCATGCTAACGGGGAAAGGTGTGCTGCGGTGGCATGCTAATGGTAAAGGCGGGCTCCGGTGGCATGCAAACGATAAAACGTGTGCTATCATGGCATGCTAACGGTAAAGGTGTGCTCCGGTGGCATGCTAATGGTTAAAGGTGTGCTCCAGTGGCATGCTAATGGAAAAAGGTGTGCTCCGGTGGCATGATAATGTTAAAGGTGTGCTCCTGTGGCATGCTAAAGGGAAAAGGTGTGCTCCAGTGGCATGCTAGCGGTAAAGGGTGTGCTCCGGTGGCATGCTAACGGTAAAGGTGTGCTCCGGTGGTATGCTAACAGGAAAAGGTGTGCTCCGGTGACATGCTAGTGGTAAAAGGTGTGCTCCGGTAGCATGCTAACGGTAAAAGGTGTGCTCCGGTGGCATGCTAAGGGGAAAAGCTGTGCTCTGGTGGCATGCTAATGGTAAAAGGTGTGCTCCGGTGGCATGCTAAGGGGAAAAGCTGTGCTCTGGTGGCATGCTAACGGTAAAAGGTATGCTCCGGTGGCATACTAACGGTAAAAGGTGAGCTCCGGTGGCATGCTAACGGGAAAAGATGTGCTCCGGTGGCATGCTAACGGGAAAATGTGTGCTACGGTGGCATGCTCATGGTAAAAGGTGTGCTCCGGTGGCATGCTAACGGAAAAAGTGTGCTACGGTGGCATGCTAACGGGAGAACATGTGGTTCGGTGGCATGCTAACTGGAAAAGGTGTGCTCCGGTGGCATGCTAATGGGAGAAGGTGTGCTTCAGTGGCATGCTAACAGGAAAAGGTGTGCTCCGGTGACATGCTAACGGGAGATGGTGTGCTACGATTACATGCTGACGGTAAAAGGTGTGCTCCGGTGGCTTGCCAACAAGAGAAGGTGTGCTACGGTGGCATGCTAACGGCAAAAGGTTTGCTCCAGTGGCATGCTAACTGAAAAAGGTGTGCTACGGTGGCATGCTAACGGGGAAAGGTGTGCTACGGTGGCATGCTAACGGTAAAGGTGTGCTCCGGTGGCATGTCAACGGGAAAAGGTGTGCTCCAATGGCATGCTAACAAGAAAAGGTGTGCTCCGGTGGCATGCTAACGGTAAAGGTGTGCTCCGGTGACATGCTAACGGTGAAAGGTGTGCTCCCGTGGCATGCTAACGGGAAAAGGTGTGCTCCGCTGCCATGTCAATGGGAAAAGGGTGCTCCGATGGCATGCTAACGGGAAAAGGTGTGCTCCGGTGGCATGCTAATGGTAAAGGTGTGCTCCGGTGGCATGCTAACGGTCAAAGGTGTCCTCTGATGGCATGCTAACGGTAAAGGGTGTGCTCCGGTGGCATGCTAATGGTAAAGGTGTGCTTCGGTGGTATGCTAACAGGAAAAGTGTGCTCCTGTGGCATGCTAACGGGGAAAGAAGTGCTCCGGTGGCATGCTAAACGGGAAAGGTGTCCTCCGTTGGCATGCTAAAGGGAGAAGGTGTGCTACAGTTGCATGCTAATGGGAAAAGGTGGGCTACAGTTGCATGCTAACGGGAAAAGGTGGGCTACAGTTGCATGCTAATAGGAAAAGGTGGGCTACGGTGGCATGGTAACGGGAGAAGGAGTGCTCTGGTGGCATGCTAACGGTAAAACGTGTGCTCCGGTGGCATGCTAATGGTAAAGGTGTGCTCCGGTGGCATGCTAACGGGAAAAGGTGTGCTCCGGTGGTATGATAACGGGAAAAGGTGTGCTACTGTGGCATGCTAAAGGGAAAAGGTGAACTCCGTTGGCATGCTAACGGGAAAACTGTGTCCTACAGTGGCATGCTAACGGTAAAGGTGTGCTCCGCTGGCATGCTAACAGGAAGAGGGTGTGCTACGGTGACATGCTAACGGCAAGGGTGTGCTCCGGTGTCATGCTAACGGGAAAAGGTGCGCTCCGGTGGTATGCTGACGGGAAAAGGTGTGCTCCGGTGGCATGCTAACGGGAAAAGGTGTGCTCTGGTGGCATGCTAACCGGGAAAGGTGTCCTCCGGTGGCATGCTAAAGGGAGAAGGTGTGCTACAGTTGTATGCTAACGGGAAAAGGTGGTCTACAGTTGCATGCTAACGGGAAAAGGTGTGCTACAGTTGCATGCTAATGGGAAAAGGTGGGCTACAGTTGCATTCTAATAGGAAAAGGTGGGCTACGGTGGCCTGGTAACGGGAGAAGCTGTGCTCCGGTGGCATGCTAAAGGTAAAACTTGTGCTCCGGTGGCATGCTAACAGTAAAGGTGAGCTCCGGTGGCATGCTAACGGGAAAAGGTGTGCTCCGGTGGCATGCTAACGGGAAAAGGTGTGCTACGGTGGCATGCTAATGGGAAAAGGTGTACTACGGTGACAAGCTAACGGTAAAGGTGTGCTCCAGTGTCATGCTAACGCGAAAAGTGTGCTCCGGTGGCATGCTGACGGGAGAAGTTGTCTTCCGGTGGCATGCTAATGGAAAGATGTGTCCTACGGTGGCATGCTAACGGTAAAGGTGTGCTCCGCTGGCATGCTAACGGGAAGATGGTGTGCTACGGTGATATGCTAACGGTAAAGGTGTGCTCCAGTGTCATGCTAACGCGAAAAGGTGTGCTCCGGTGGCATGCTGACGGGAGGAGGTGTCTTCCGGTGGCATGCTAATGGATAAAGGTGGGCTACAGTGGCATGCTAACGGCAAAGGTGTGCTCCGGTGGCATGCTAACGGGAAAAAGTGTGCTCCGGTTGCATGCTAACGGTAAAGGTGTGCTCCGGTGGCATGCTAACAGTAAAAGGTGTGCTCTGGTGGCATGCTAACAGTAAAAGGTGGGCTCCGGTGGCATGCTAATGGGAAAGGCAGGCTCCGGTGGCATGCTAATGGTTAAAGGTGTGCCCCGGTGGCATGCTAACGGAAAAAGGTGTGCTCCGGTGGCATGCTAACTGGGAAAGGTGTACTGCGGTGGCATGCTAACGGTAAAAGCGGGCTCCGGTGGCATGCTAATGATAAAACGTGTGCTATGGTGGCATGCTAGTGGGAAAAGGTGTGCCGTGGTGGCTTGCTAATAGTAAAGGTGTGCTCCGGTGGCATGCTAATGGTTAAAGGTGTGCTCCAGTGGCATGCTAACGGAAAAAGGAGTGCTCCGGTAGCATGCTAACGTTAAAGGTGTGCTCCGGTGGCATGCTAACGGTAAAAGGTGTGCTCCGGTAGCATGCTAGCGGTAAAAGTGTGCTCCGGTGGCATTCTAACGGTAAAAGGTGTGCTCCGGTGGCATGTTAAGGGTAAAAGGTGTGCTTTGGTAGCATGCTAACGGTAAAAGGTGTGCTCCGGTGGCATGCTAACGGGAAAAGATGTTCTCCGGTGGCATGCTAAGGGTAAAAGGTGTGCTTTGGTAGCATGCTAACGGTAAAAGGTGTGCTCCGGTGGCATGCTAACGGGAAAAGATGTGCTCCGGTGGCATGCTAACGGGAAAATGCGTGCTGCGGTGGCATGCTCATGGTAAAGGGTGTGCTCCGGTGGCATGCTAACGGTAGAAGGAGTGCTCCGGTGGCATGATAATGAGTAAAGGTGTGCTACGGTGGCATGCTAATGGGAAAAGGTGTGCTCCGGTGGCATGCTAACGGGAAAAGGTGTGATCTGGTGGCATGCTAATGGAGAAAGGTGTGCTCCGGTGGCATGCTGACGGGAAAAGGTGTGCTCCAGTGGCATGCTAACGGGAGAAGGTTTGCTCCGGTGGCATACTAACGGGAAAAGGTGTGCTCTGGTGGTATGCTAACGGGAAAAGGTGTGCTACTGTGGCATGCTAAAGGGAAAAGGTGAACTCCGTTGGCATGCTAACGGGAAAACTGTGTGCTACAGTGGCATGCTAACGGTAAAGGTGTGCTCCGCTGGCATGCTAACGGGAAGATGGTGTGCTACGGTGACATTCTAACGGTAAAGGTGTGCTCCAGTGTCATGCTAACGCGAAAAGGTGTGCTCCGGTGGCATGCTGACGGGAGGAGGTGTCTTCCGGTGGCATGCTAATGGATAAAGGTGGGCTACAGTGGCATGCTAACGGTAAAGGTGTGCTCCGGTGGCATGCTAACGGGAAAAAGTGTGCTCCGGTTGCATGCTAACGGTAAAGGTGTGCTCCGGTGGCATGCTAACAGTAAAAGGTGTGCTCTGGTGGCATGCTAACAGTAAAAGGTGGGCTCCGGTGGCATGCTAATGGGAAAGGCAGGCTCCGGTGGCATGCTAATGGTTAAAGGTGTGCCCCGGTGGCATGCTAACGGAAAAAGGTGTGCTCCGGTGGCATGCTAACTGGGAAAGGTGTACTGCGGTGGCATGCTAACGGTAAAAGCGGGCTCCAGTGGCATGCTAATGATAAAACGTGTGCTATGGTGGCATGCTAGTGGGAAAAGGTGTGCCGTGGTGGCTTGCTAATAGTAAAGGTGTGCTCCGGTGGCATACTAATGGTTAAAGGTGTGCTCCAGTGGCATGCTAACGGAAAAAGGTGTGCCCCGGTGGCATGCTAACAGAAAAACGTGTGCTACGGTGGCATGCTAACGGGGAAAGGTGTGCTGCGGTGGCATACTAACGGTAAAAGGTGAGCTCCGGTGGCATGCTAACGGGAAAAGATGTGCTCCGGTGGCATGCTAACGGGAAAATGTGTGCTACGGTGGCATGCTCATGGTAAAAGGTGTGCTCCGGTGGCATGCTAACGGAAAAAGTGTGCTACGGTGGCATGCTAACGGGAGAACATGTGGTTCGGTGGCATGCTAACTGGAAAAGGTGTGCTCCGGTGGCATGCTAATGGGAGAAGGTGTGCTTCAGTGGCATGCTAACAGGAAAAGGTGTGCTCCGGTGACATGCTAACGGGAGATGGTGTGCTACGATTACATGCTGACGGTAAAAGGTGTGCTCCGGTGGCTTGCCAACAAGAGAAGGTGTGCTACGGTGGCATGCTAACGGCAAAAGGTTTGCTCCAGTGGCATGCTAACTGAAAAAGGTGTGCTACGGTGGCATGCTAACGGGGAAAGGTGTGCTACGGTGGCATGCTAACGGTAAAGGTGTGCTCCGGTGGCATGTCAACGGGAAAAGGTGTGCTCCAATGGCATGCTAACAAGAAAAGGTGTGCTCCGGTGGCATGCTAACGGTAAAGGTGTGCTCCGGTGACATGCTAACGGTGAAAGGTGTGCTCCCGTGGCATGCTAACGGGAAAAGGTGTGCTCCGCTGCCATGTCAATGGGAAAAGGGTGCTCCGATGGCATGCTAACGGGAAAAGGTGTGCTCCGGTGGCATGCTAATGGTAAAGGTGTGCTCCGGTGGCATGCTAACGGTCAAAGGTGTCCTCTGATGGCATGCTAACGGTAAAGGGTGTGCTCCGGTGGCATGCTAATGGTAAAGGTGTGCTTCGGTGGTATGCTAACAGGAAAAGTGTGCTCCTGTGGCATGCTAACGGGGAAAGAAGTGCTCCGGTGGCATGCTAAACGGGAAAGGTGTCCTCCGTTGGCATGCTAAAGGGAGAAGGTGTGCTACAGTTGCATGCTAATGGGAAAAGGTGGGCTACAGTTGCATGCTAACGGGAAAAGGTGGGCTACAGTTGCATGCTAATAGGAAAAGGTGGGCTACGGTGGCATGGTAACGGGAGAAGGAGTGCTCTGGTGGCATGCTAACGGTAAAACGTGTGCTCCGGTGGCATGCTAATGGTAAAGGTGTGCTCCGGTGGCATGCTAACGGGAAAAGGTGTGCTCCGGTGGTATGATAACGGGAAAAGGTGTGCTACTGTGGCATGCTAAAGGGAAAAGGTGAACTCCGTTGGCATGCTAACGGGAAAACTGTGTCCTACAGTGGCATGCTAACGGTAAAGGTGTGCTCCGCTGGCATGCTAACAGGAAGAGGGTGTGCTACGGTGACATGCTAACGGCAAGGGTGTGCTCCGGTGTCATGCTAACGGGAAAAGGTGCGCTCCGGTGGTATGCTGACGGGAAAAGGTGTGCTCCGGTGGCATGCTAACGGGAAAAGGTGTGCTCTGGTGGCATGCTAACCGGGAAAGGTGTCCTCCGGTGGCATGCTAAAGGGAGAAGGTGTGCTACAGTTGTATGCTAACGGGAAAAGGTGGTCTACAGTTGCATGCTAACGGGAAAAGGTGTGCTACAGTTGCATGCTAATGGGAAAAGGTGGGCTACAGTTGCATTCTAATAGGAAAAGGTGGGCTACGGTGGCCTGGTAACGGGAGAAGCTGTGCTCCGGTGGCATGCTAAAGGTAAAACTTGTGCTCCGGTGGCATGCTAACAGTAAAGGTGAGCTCCGGTGGCATGCTAACGGGAAAAGGTGTGCTCCGGTGGCATGCTAACGGGAAAAGGTGTGCTACGGTGGCATGCTAATGGGAAAAGGTGTACTACGGTGACAAGCTAACGGTAAAGGTGTGCTCCAGTGTCATGCTAACGCGAAAAGTGTGCTCCGGTGGCATGCTGACGGGAGAAGTTGTCTTCCGGTGGCATGCTAATGGAAAGATGTGTCCTACGGTGGCATGCTAACGGGTAAAGATGGGCTACAGTGGCATGCTAACAGTAAAGGTGTGCTCCGGTGGCATGCTAACGGGAAAAGGTGTGTTCCGGTGGCATGCTAACGGAAAAGTTGTGCTCCGGTGGCATGCTAACAGTAAAAGGTGTGCTCTGGTGGCATGCTAACAGGAAAAAGTGTGCTCCGGTGGCATGCTAATGGGAAAGGCGGGCTCCGGTGGCATGCTAATGGTTAAAGGTGTGCCCCGTTGGCATGCTAACGGAAAAACGTGTGCTCCTGTGGCATGCTAACGGGGAAAGGTGTGCTGCGGTGGCATGCTAACGGTAAAGGCGGGCTCCGGTGGCATGCAAATGATAAAACGTGTGCTATCGTGGCATGCTAATGGGAAAAGGTGTGCTGCGGTGGCATGATAACGGTAAAGGTGTGCTCCGGTGGCATGCTAATGGTTAAAGGTGTGCTCCAGTGGCATGCTAATGGAAAAAGGTGTGCTCCGTTGGCATGCTAATGTTAAAGGTGTGCTCCGGTGGCATGCTAACGGGAAAAGGTGTACTACGGTGACAAGCTAACGGTAAAGGTGTGCTCCAGTGTCATGCTAACGCGAAAAGTGTGCTCCGGTGGCATGCTGACGGGAGAAGTTGTCTTCCGGTGGCATGCTAATGGAAAGAGGTGTCCTACGGTGGCATGTTAACGGGTAAAGATGGGCTACGGTGGCATGCTAACAGTAAAGGTGTGCTCCGGTGGCATGCTAACGGAAAAGTTGTGCTCCGGTGGCATGCTAACAGTAAAAGGTATGCTCTGGTGGCATGCTAACAGGAAAAAGTGTGCTCCGGTGGCATGCTAATGGGAAAGGCGGGCTCCGGTGGCATGCTAATGGTTAAAGGTGTGCCCCGTTGGCATGCTAACGGAAAAACGTGTGCTCCGGTGGCATGCTAACGGGGAAAGGTGTGCTGCGGTGGCATGCTAATGGTAAAGGCGGGCTCCGGTGGCATGCAAACGATAAAACGTGTGCTATCATGGCATGCTAACGGTAAAGGTGTGCTCCGGTGGCATGCTAATGGTTAAAGGTGTGCTCCAGTGGCATGCTAATGGAAAAAGGTGTGCTCCGGTGGCATGATAATGTTAAAGGTGTGCTCCTGTGGCATGCTAAAGGGAAAAGGTGTGCTCCAGTGGCATGCTAGCGGTAAAGGGTGTGCTCCGGTGGCATGCTAACGGTAAAGGTGTGCTCCGGTGGTATGCTAACAGGAAAAGGTGTGCTCCGGTGACATGCTAGTGGTAAAAGGTGTGCTCCGGTAGCATGCTAACGGTAAAAGGTGTGCTCCGGTGGCATGCTAAGGGGAAAAGCTGTGCTCTGGTGGCATGCTAATGGTAAAAGGTGTGCTCCGGTGGCATGCTAAGGGGAAAAGTTGTGCTCTGGTGGCATGCTAACGGTAAAAGGTATGCTCCGGTGGCATACTAACGGTAAAAGGTGAGCTCCGGTGGCATGCTAACGGGAAAAGATGTGCTCCGGTGGCATGCTAACGGGAAAATGTGTGCTACGGTGGCATGCTCATGGTAAAAGGTGTGCTCCGGTGGCATGCTAACGGAAAAAGTGTGCTACGGTGGCATGCTAACGGGAGAACATGTGGTTCGGTGGCATGCTAACTGGAAAAGGTGTGCTCCGGTGGCATGCTAATGGGAGAAGGTGTGCTTCAGTGGCATGCTAACAGGAAAAGGTGTGCTCCGGTGACATGCTAACGGGAGATGGTGTGCTACGATTACATGCTGACGGTAAAAGGTGTGCTCCGGTGGCTTGCCAACAAGAGAAGGTGTGCTACGGTGGCATGCTAACGGCAAAAGGTTTGCTCCAGTGGCATGCTAACTGAAAAAGGTGTGCTACGGTGGCATGCTAACGGGGAAAGGTGTGCTACGGTGGCATGCTAACGGTAAAGGTGTGCTCCGGTGGCATGTCAACGGGAAAAGGTGTGCTCCAATGGCATGCTAACAAGAAAAGGTGTGCTCCGGTGGCATGCTAACGGTAAAGGTGTGCTCCGGTGACATGCTAACGGTGAAAGGTGTGCTCCCGTGGCATGCTAACGGGAAAAGGTGTGCTCCGCTGCCATGTCAATGGGAAAAGGGTGCTCCGATGGCATGCTAACGGGAAAAGGTGTGCTCCGGTGGCATGCTAATGGTAAAGGTGTGCTCCGGTGGCATGCTAACGGTCAAAGGTGTCCTCTGATGGCATGCTAACGGTAAAGGGTGTGCTCCGGTGGCATGCTAATGGTAAAGGTGTGCTTCGGTGGTATGCTAACAGGAAAAGTGTGCTCCTGTGGCATGCTAACGGGGAAAGAAGTGCTCCGGTGGCATGCTAAACGGGAAAGGTGTCCTCCGTTGGCATGCTAAAGGGAGAAGGTGTGCTACAGTTGCATGCTAATGGGAATAGGTGGGCTACAGTTGTATGCTAACGGGAAACAGTGTGCTACAGTTGCATGCTAACGGGAAAAGGTGGGCTACAGTTGCATGCTAATAGGAAAAGGTGGGCTACGGTGGCATGGTAACGGGAGAAGGAGTGCTCTGGTGGCATGCTAACGGTAAAACGTGTGCTCCGGTGGCATGCTAATGGTAAAGGTGTGCTCCGGTGGCATGCTAACGGGAAAAGGTGTGCTCCGGTGGTATGATAACGGGAAAAGGTGTGCTACTGTGGCATGCTAAAGGGAAAAGGTGAACTCCGTTGGCATGCTAACGGGAAAACTGTGTCCTACAGTGGCATGCTAACGGTAAAGGTGTGCTCCGCTGGCATGCTAACAGGAAGAGGGTGTGCTACGGTGACATGCTAACGGTAAAGGTGTGCTCCGGTGTCATGCTAACGCGAAAAGGTGTGCTCCGGTGGCATGCTGACGGGAGAAGGTGTCTTCCGGTGGCATGCTAATGGATAAAGGTGGGCTACAGTGGCATGCTAACGGTAAAGGTGTGCTCCGGTGGCATGCTAACAGTAAAAGGTGTGCTCTGGTGGCATGCTAACAGTAAAATGTGTGCTCCGGTGGCATGCTAATGGGAAAGGCAGGCTCCGGTGGCATGCTAATGGTTAAAGGTGTGTCCCGGTGGCATGCTAACGGAAAAAGGTGTGCTCCGGTGGCATGCTAACGGGGAAAGGTGTACTGCGGTGGCATGCTAACGGTAAAAGCGGGCTCCGGTGGCATGCTAATGATAAAACGTGTGCTATGGTGGCATGCTAGTGGGAAAAGGTGTGCCGTGGTGGCTTGCTAATAGTAAAGGTGTGCTCCGGTGGCATGCTAATGGTTAAAGGTGTGCTCCAGTGGCATGCTAACGGAAAAAGGTGTGCCCCGGTGGCATGCTAACGGAAAAACGTGTGCTACAGTGGCATGCTAACGGAAAAAGGTGTGCTGCGGTGGCATGCTAACGGTAAAAGCGGGCTCCGGTGGCATTCTAACAATAAAACGTGTGCTATGGTGGCATGCTAACGGGAAAAGGTGTGCTGCGGTGGCATGCTAATAGTAAAGGTGTGCTCCGGTGGCATACTAATGGTTCAAGGTGTGCTCCAGTGGCATGCTAACGGAAAAAGGAGTGCTCCGGTAGCATGCTAACGTTAAAGGTGTGCTCCGGTGGCATGCTAACGGTAAAAGGTGTGCTCCGGTAGCATGCTAGCGGTAAAAGTGTGCTCCGGTGGCATTCTAACGGTAAAAGGTGTGCTCCGGTGGCATGTTAAGGGTAAAAGGTGTGCTTTGGTAGCATGCTAACGGTAAAAGGTGTGCTCCGGTGGCATGCTAACGGGAAAAGATGTGCTCCGGTGGCATGCTAAGGGTAAAAGGTGTGCTTTGGTAGCATGCTAACGGTAAAAGGTGTGCTCCGGTGGCATGCTAACGGGAAAAGATGTGCTCCGGTGGCATGCTAACGGGAAAATGCGTGCTGCGGTGGCATGCTCATGGTAAAGGGTGTGCTCCGGTGGCATGCTAACGGTAGAAGGAGTGCTCCGGTGGCATGATAATGAGTAAAGGTGTGCTACGGTGGCATGCTAATGGGAAAAGGTGTGCTCCGGTGGCATGCTAACGGGAAAAGGTGTGATCTGGTGGCATGCTAATGGAGAAAGGTGTGCTCCGGTGGCATGCTGACGGGAAAAGGTGTGCTCCAGTGGCATGCTAACGGGAGAAGGTTTGCTCCGGTGGCATACTAACGGGAAAAGGTGTGCTCCGGTGGTATGCTAACGGGAAAAGGTGTGCTACTGTGGCATGCTAAAGGGAAAAGGTGAACTCCGTTGGCATGCTAACGGGAAAACTGTGTGCTACAGTGGCATGCTAACGGTAAAGGTGTGCTCCGCTGGCATGCTAACGGGAAGATGGTGTGCTACGGTGACATGCTAACGGTAAAGGTGTGCTCCAGTGTCATGCTAACGCGAAAAGGTGTGCTCCGGTGGCATGCTGACGGGAGGAGGTGTCTTCCGGTGGCATGCTAATGGATAAAGGTGGGCTACAGTGGCATGCTAACGGTAAAGGTGTGCTCCGGTGGCATGCTAACGGGAAAAAGTGTGCTCCGGTTGCATGCTAACGGTAAAGGTGTGCTCCGGTGGCATGCTAACAGTAAAAGGTGTGCTCTGGTGGCATGCTAACAGTAAAAGGTGGGCTCCGGGGGCATGCTAATGGGAAAGGCAGGCTCCGGTGGCATGCTAATGGTTAAAGGTGTGCCCCGGTGGCATGCTAACGGAAAAAGGTGTGCTCCGGTGGCATGCTAACTGGGAAAGGTGTACTGCGGTGGCATGCTAACGGTAAAAGCGGGCTCCGGTGGCATGCTAATGATAAAACGTGTGCTATGGTGGCATGCTAGTGGGAAAAGGTGTGCCGTGGTGGCTTGCTAATAGTAAAGGTGTGCTCCGGTGGCATACTAATGGTTAAAGGTGTGCTCCAGTGGCATGCTAACGGAAAAAGGTGTGCCCCGGTGGCATGCTAACAGAAAAACGTGTGCTACGGTGGCATGCTAACGGGGAAAGGTGTGCTGCGGTGGCATGCTAACGGTAAAAGCGGGCTCCGGTGGCATTCTAACGATAAAACGTGTGCTATGGTGGCATGCTAACGGGAAAAGGTGTGCTGCGGTGGCATGCTAATAGTAAAGGTGTGCTCCGGTGGCATACTAATGGTTAAAGGTGTGCTCCAGTGGCATGCTAACGGAAAAAGGAGTGCTCCGGTAGCATGCTAACGTTAAAGGTGTGCTCCGGTGGCATGCTAACGGTAAAAGGTGTGCTCCGGTAGCATGCTAGCGGTAAAAGTGTGCTCCGGTGGCATTCTAACGGTAAAAGGTGTGCTCCGGTGGCATGTTAAGGGTAAAAGGTGTGCTTTGGTAGCATGCTAACGGTAAAAGGTGTGCTCCGGTGGCATGTTAAGGGTAAAAGGTGTGCTTTGGTAGCTTGCTAACGGTAAAAGGTGTGCTCCGGTGGCATGCTAACGGGAAAAGATGTGCTCCGGTGGCATGCTAAGGGTAAAAGGTGTGCTTTGGTAGCATGCTAACGGTAAAAGGTGTGCTCCGGTGGCATGCTAACGGGAAAAGATGTGCTCCGGTGGCATGCTAACGGGAAAATGCGTGCTGCGGTGGCATGCTCATGGTAAAGGGTGTGCTCCGGTGGCATGCTAACGGTAGAAGGAGTGCTCCGGTGGCATGATAATGAGTAAAGGTGTGCTACGGTGGCATGCTAATGGGAAAAGGTGTGCTCCGGTGGCATGCTAACGGGAAAAGGTGTGATCTGGTGGCATGCTAATGGAGAAAGGTGTGCTCCGGTGGCATGCTGACGGGAAAAGGTGTGCTCCAGTGGCATGCTAACGGGAGAAGGTTTGCTCCGGTGGCATACTAACGGGAAAAGGTGTGCTTTGGTGGCATGCTAATGGAAAGAGGTGTGCTACGGTGGCATGCTAATGGCAAAAGGTGTGTTACGGTGGCATGCTCACGGAAAAATGTGTGGTACGTTTGCATGCTCATTGTAAAAGGTGTGCTCCGGTGGCATGCTAACGGGAAAAGGCGTGCTACAGTGGCATACTCACGGGAAAGCGGTGTGCTCCGGTGACATGCTAACGGGAAAAGGTGTGCTCCTTTGGCATGCTAATGGGAAAAGGTATGCTCCAGTGGCATGCTAACAGGAAAAGGTGTGATCTGGTGGCATGCTAATAGAAAAAGTTGTACTCCGATGGCATGCTAACGGGAAAAGGTGTGCTCTGGTGGCATGCTAACGGGAAAAGTTGTGCTCCTGTGGCATGCTAACAGAAAAAGGTGTGCTACGGTGGCATGCTAATTGGGAGAGGTGTGCTACGGTGGCTTGCTAATGGTAAAGGTGTGCTCCGGTGGCATGCTAATGGTAAAAGGTGTGCTCCGGTGGCATGCTAACGGAAAGGTGTGCTCTGGTGGTTTGCTAACGGGAAAAATGTGTGCTACATTGGCATGCTAATGGTAAAGGTGTGCTCCGGTGACATGCTAATGGGAAAAAGGTGTGCTACGGTGGCATGCTAACGGCAAGGGTGTGCTCCGGTGTCATGCTAACGGGAAAAGGTGCGCTCCGGTGGTATGCTGACGGGAAAAGGTGTGCTCCGGTGGCATGCTAACGGGAAAAGGTGTGCTCTGGTGGCATGCTAACCGGGAAAGGTGTCCTCCGGTGGCATGCTAAAGGGAGAAGGTGTGCTACAGTTGTATGCTAACGGGAAAAGGTGGTCTACAGTTGCATGCTAACGGGAAAAGGTGTGCTACAGTTGCATGCTAATGGGAAAAGGTGGGCTACAGTTGCATTCTAATAGGAAAAGGTGGGCTACGGTGGCCTGGTAACAGGAGAAGCTGTGCTCCGGTGGCATGCTAAAGGTAAAACTTGTGCTCCGGTGGCATGCTAACAGTAAAGGTGAGCTCCGGTGGCATGCTAACGGGAAAAGGTGTGCTCCGGTGGCATGCTAACGGGAAAAGGTGTGCTACGGTGGCATGCTAATGGGAAAAGGTGTACTACGGTGACAAGCTAACGGTAAAGGTGTGCTCCAGTGTCATGCTAACGCGAAAAGTGTGCTCCGGTGGCATGCTGACGGGAGAAGTTGTCTTCCGGTGGCATGCTAATGGAAAGATGTGTCCTACGGTGGCATGCTAACGGTAAAGGTGTGCTCCGCTGGCATGCTAACGGGAAGATGGTGTGCTACGGTGATATGCTAACGGTAAAGGTGTGCTCCAGTGTCATGCTAACGCGAAAAGGTGTGCTCCGGTGGCATGCTGACGGGAGGAGGTGTCTTCCGGTGGCATGCTAATGGATAAAGGTGGGCTACAGTGGCATGCTAACGGCAAAGGTGTGCTCCGGTGGCATGCTAACGGGAAAAAGTGTGCTCCGGTTGCATGCTAACGGTAAAGGTGTGCTCCGGTGGCATGCTAACAGTAAAAGGTGTGCTCTGGTGGCATGCTAACAGTAAAAGGTGGGCTCCGGTGGCATGCTAATGGGAAAGGCAGGCTCCGGTGGCATGCTAATGGTTAAAGGTGTGCCCCGGTGGCATGCTAACGGAAAAAGGTGTGCTCCGGTGGCATGCTAACTGGGAAAGGTGTACTGCGGTGGCATGCTAACGGTAAAAGCGGGCTCCGGTGGCATGCTAATGATAAAACGTGTGCTATGGTGGCATGCTAGTGGGAAAAGGTGTGCCGTGGTGGCTTGCTAATAGTAAAGGTGTGCTCCGGTGGCATGCTAATGGTTAAAGGTGTGCTCCAGTGGCATGCTAACGGAAAAAGGTGTGCCCCGGTGGCATGCTAACAGAAAAACGTGTGCTACGGTGGCATGCTAACGGGGAAAGGTGTGCTGCGGTGGCATGCTAACGGTAAAAGCGGGCTCCGGTGGCATTCTAACGATAAAACGTGTGCTATGGTGGCATGCTAACGGGAAAAGGTGTGCTGCGGTGGCATGCTAATAGTAAAGGTGTGCTCCGGTGGCATACTAATGGTTAAAGGTGTGCTCCAGTGGCATGCTAACGGAAAAAGGAGTGCTCCGGTAGCATGCTAACGTTAAAGGTGTGCTCCGGTGGCATGCTAACGGTAAAAGGTGTGCTCCGGTAGCATGCTAGCGGTAAAAGTGTGCTCCGGTGGCATTCTAACGGTAAAAGGTGTGCTCCGGTGGCATGTTAAGGGTAAAAGGTGTGCTTTGGTAGCATGCTAACGGTAAAAGGTGTGCTCCGGTGGCATGCTAACGGGAAAAGATGTTCTCCGGTGGCATGCTAAGGGTAAAAGGTGTGCTTTGGTAGCATGCTAACGGTAAAAGGTGTGCTCCGGTGGCATGCTAACGGGAAAAGATGTGCTCCGGTGGCATGCTAACGGGAAAATGCGTGCTGCGGTGGCATGCTCATGGTAAAGGGTGTGCTCCGGTGGCATGCTAACGGTAGAAGGAGTGCTCCGGTGGCATGATAATGAGTAAAGGTGTGCTACGGTGGCATGCTAATGGGAAAAGGTGTGCTCCGGTGGCATGCTAACGGGAAAAGGTGTGATCTGGTGGCATGCTAATGGAGAAAGGTGTGCTCCGGTGGCATGCTGACGGGAAAAGGTGTGCTCCAGTGGCATGCTAACGGGAGAAGGTTTGCTCCGGTGGCATACTAACGGGAAAAGGTGTGCTCTGGTGGTATGCTAACGGGAAAAGGTGTGCTACTGTGGCATGCTAAAGGGAAAAGGTGAACTCCGTTGGCATGCTAACGGGAAAACTGTGTGCTACAGTGGCATGCTAACGGTAAAGGTGTGCTCCGCTGGCATGCTAACGGGAAGATGGTGTGCTACGGTGACATGCTAACGGTAAAGGTGTGCTCCAGTGTCATGCTAACGCGAAAAGGTGTGCTCCGGTGGCATGCTGACGGGAGGAGGTGTCTTCCGGTGGCATGCTAATGGATAAAGGTGGGCTACAGTGGCATGCTAACGGTAAAGGTGTGCTCCGGTGGCATGCTAACGGGAAAAAGTGTGCTCCGGTTGCATGCTAACGGTAAAGGTGTGCTCCGGTGGCATGCTAACAGTAAAAGGTGTGCTCTGGTGGCATGCTAACAGTAAAAGGTGGGCTCCGGTGGCATGCTAATGGGAAAGGCAGGCTCCGGTGGCATGCTAATGGTTAAAGGTGTGCCCCGGTGGCATGCTAACGGAAAAAGGTGTGCTCCGGTGGCATGCTAACTGGGAAAGGTGTACTGCGGTGGCATGCTAACGGTAAAAGCGGGCTCCAGTGGCATGCTAATGATAAAACGTGTGCTATGGTGGCATGCTAGTGGGAAAAGGTGTGCCGTGGTGGCTTGCTAATAGTAAAGGTGTGCTCCGGTGGCATACTAATGGTTAAAGGTGTGCTCCAGTGGCATGCTAACGGAAAAAGGTGTGCCCCGGTGGCATGCTAACAGAAAAACGTGTGCTACGGTGGCATGCTAACGGGGAAAGGTGTGCTGCGGTGGCATGCTAACGGTAAAAGCGGGCTCCGGTGGCATTCTAACGATAAAACGTGTGCTATGGTGGCATGCTAACGGGAAAAGGTGTGCTGCGGTGGCATGCTAATAGTAAAGGTGTGCTCCGGTGGCATACTAATGGTTAAAGGTGTGCTCCAGTGGCATGCTAACGGAAAAAGGAGTGCTCCGGTAGCATGCTAACGTTAAAGGTGTGCTCCGGTGGCATGCTAACGGTAAAAGGTGTGCTCCGGTAGCATGCTAGCGGTAAAAGTGTGCTCCGGTGGCATTCTAACGGTAAAAGGTGTGCTCCGGTGGCATGTTAAGGGTAAAAGGTGTGCTTTGGTAGCATGCTAACGGTAAAAGGTGTGCTCCGGTGGCATGCTAACGGGAAAAGATGTGCTCCGGTGGCATGCTAAGGGTAAAAGGTGTGCTTTGGTAGCATGCTAACGGTAAAAGGTGTGCTCCGGTGGCATGCTAACGGGAAAAGATGTGCTCCGGTGGCATGCTAACGGGAAAATGCGTGCTGCGGTGGCATGCTCATGGTAAAGGGTGTGCTCCGGTGGCATGCTAACGGTAGAAGGAGTGCTCCGGTGGCATGATAATGAGTAAAGGTGTGCTACGGTGGCATGCTAATGGGAAAAGGTGTGCTCCGGTGGCATGCTAACGGGAAAAGGTGTGATCTGGTGGCATGCTAATGGAGAAAGGTGTGCTCCGGTGGCATGCTGACGGGAAAAGGTGTGCTCCAGTGGCATGCTAACGGGAGAAGGTTTGCTCCGGTGGCATACTAACGGGAAAAGGTGTGCTTTGGTGGCATGCTAATGGAAAGAGGTGTGCTACGGTGGCATGCTAATGGCAAAAGGTGTGTTACAGTGGCATGCTCACGGAAAAATGTGTGGTACGTTTGCATGCTCATTGTAAAAGGTGTGCTCCGGTGGCATGCTAACGGGAAAAGGCGTGCTACAGTGGCATACTCACGGGAAAGCGGTGTGCTCCGGTGACATGCTAACGGGAAAAGGTGTGCTCCTTTGGCATGCTAATGGGAAAAGGTATGCTCCAGTGGCATGCTAACAGGAAAAGGTGTGATCTGGTGGCATGCTAATAGAAAAAGTTGTACTCCGATGGCATGCTAACGGGAAAAGGTGTGCTCTGGTGGCATGCTAACGGGAAAAGTTGTGCTCCTGTGGCATGCTAACAGAAAAAGGTGTGCTACGGTGGCATGCTAATTGGGAGAGGTGTGCTACGGTGGCTTGCTAATGGTAAAGGTGTGCTCCGGTGGCATGCTAATGGTAAAAGGTGTGCTCCGGTGGCATGCTAACGGAAAGGTGTGCTCTGGTGGTTTGCTAACGGGAAAAATGTGTGCTACATTGGCATGCTAATGGTAAAGGTGTGCTCCGGTGACATGCTAATGGGAAAAAGGTGTGCTACGGTGGCATGCTAACGGCAAGGGTGTGCTCCGGTGTCATGCTAACGGGAAAAGGTGCGCTCCGGTGGTATGCTGACGGGAAAAGGTGTGCTCCGGTGGCATGCTAACGGGAAAAGGTGTGCTCTGGTGGCATGATAACGGTAAAGGTGTGCTCCGGTGGCATGCTAATGGTTAAAGGTGTGCTCCAGTGGCATGCTAATGGAAAAAGGTGTGCTCCGTTGGCATGCTAATGTTAAAGGTGTGCTCCGGTGGCATGCTAACGGGAAAAGGTGTTCTACGGTGACAAGCTAACGGTAAAGGTGTGCTCCAGTGTCATGCTAACGCGAAAAGTGTGCTCCGGTGGCATGCTGACGGGAGAAGTTGTCTTCCGGTGGCATGCTAATGGAAAGAGGTGTCCTACGGTGGCATGTTAACGGGTAAAGATGGGCTACGGTGGCATGCTAACAGTAAAGGTGTGCTCCGGTGGCATGCTAACGGAAAAGTTGTGCTCCGGTGGCATGCTAACAGTAAAAGGTATGCTCTGGTGGCATGCTAACAGGAAAAAGTGTGCTCCGGTGGCATGCTAATGGGAAAGGCGGGCTCCGGTGGCATGCTAATGGTTAAAGGTGTGCCCCGTTGGCATGCTAACGGAAAAACGTGTGCTCCGGTGGCATGCTAACGGGGAAAGGTGTGCTGCGGTGGCATGCTAATGGTAAAGGCGGGCTCCGGTGGCATGCAAACGATAAAACGTGTGCTATCATGGCATGCTAACGGTAAAGGTGTGCTCCGGTGGCATGCTAATGGTTAAAGGTGTGCTCCAGTGGCATGCTAATGGAAAAAGGTGTGCTCCGGTGGCATGATAATGTTAAAGGTGTGCTCCTGTGGCATGCTAAAGGGAAAAGGTGTGCTCCAGTGGCATGCTAGCGGTAAAGGGTGTGCTCCGGTGGCATGCTAACGGTAAAGGTGTGCTCCGGTGGTATGCTAACAGGAAAAGGTGTGCTCCGGTGACATGCTAGTGGTAAAAGGTGTGCTCCGGTAGCATGCTAACGGTAAAAGGTGTGCTCCGGTGGCATGCTAAGGGGAAAAGCTGTGCTCTGGTGGCATGCTAATGGTAAAAGGTGTGCTCCGGTGGCATGCTAAGGGGAAAAGCTGTGCTCTGGTGGCATGCTAACGGTAAAAGGTATGCTCCGGTGGCATACTAACGGTAAAAGGTGAGCTCCGGTGGCATGCTAACGGGAAAAGATGTGCTCCGGTGGCATGCTAACGGGAAAATGTGTGCTACGGTGGCATGCTCATGGTAAAAGGTGTGCTCCGGTGGCATGCTAACGGAAAAAGTGTGCTACGGTGGCATGCTAACGGGAGAACATGTGGTTCGGTGGCATGCTAACTGGAAAAGGTGTGCTCCGGTGGCATGCTAATGGGAGAAGGTGTGCTTCAGTGGCATGCTAACAGGAAAAGGTGTGCTCCGGTGACATGCTAACGGGAGATGGTGTGCTACGATTACATGCTGACGGTAAAAGGTGTGCTCCGGTGGCTTGCCAACAAGAGAAGGTGTGCTACGGTGGCATGCTAACGGCAAAAGGTTTGCTCCAGTGGCATGCTAACTGAAAAAGGTGTGCTACGGTGGCATGCTAACGGGGAAAGGTGTGCTACGGTGGCATGCTAACGGTAAAGGTGTGCTCCGGTGGCATGTCAACGGGAAAAGGTGTGCTCCAATGGCATGCTAACAAGAAAAGGTGTGCTCCGGTGGCATGCTAACGGTAAAGGTGTGCTCCGGTGACATGCTAACGGTGAAAGGTGTGCTCCCGTGGCATGCTAACGGGAAAAGGTGTGCTCCGCTGCCATGTCAATGGGAAAAGGGTGCTCCGATGGCATGCTAACGGGAAAAGGTGTGCTCCGGTGGCATGCTAATGGTAAAGGTGTGCTCCGGTGGCATGCTAACGGTCAAAGGTGTCCTCTGATGGCATGCTAACGGTAAAGGGTGTGCTCCGGTGGCATGCTAATGGTAAAGGTGTGCTTCGGTGGTATGCTAACAGGAAAAGTGTGCTCCTGTGGCATGCTAACGGGGAAAGAAGTGCTCCGGTGGCATGCTAAACGGGAAAGGTGTCCTCCGTTGGCATGCTAAAGGGAGAAGGTGTGCTACAGTTGCATGCTAATGGGAAAAGGTGGGCTACAGTTGTATGCTAACGGGAAACAGTGTGCTACAGTTGCATGCTAACGGGAAAAGGTGGGCTACAGTTGCATGCTAATAGGAAAAGGTGGGCTACGGTGGCATGGTAACGGGAGAAGGAGTGCTCTGGTGGCATGCTAACGGTAAAACGTGTGCTCCGGTGGCATGCTAATGGTAAAGGTGTGCTCCGGTGGCATGCTAACGGGAAAAGGTGTGCTCCGGTGGTATGATAACGGGAAAAGGTGTGCTACTGTGGCATGCTAAAGGGAAAAGGTGAACTCCGTTGGCATGCTAACGGGAAAACTGTGTCCTACAGTGGCATGCTAACGGTAAAGGTGTGCTCCGCTGGCATGCTAACAGGAAGAGGGTGTGCTACGGTGACATGCTAACGGTAAAGGTGTGCTCCGGTGTCATGCTAACGCGAAAAGGTGTGCTCCGGTGGCATGCTGACGGGAGAAGGTGTCTTCCGGTGGCATGCTAATGGATAAAGGTGGGCTACAGTGGCATGCTAACGGTAAAGGTGTGCTCCGGTGGCATGCTAACAGTAAAAGGTGTGCTCTGGTGGCATGCTAACAGTAAAATGTGTGCTCCGGTGGCATGCTAATGGGAAAGGCAGGCTCCGGTGGCATGCTAATGGTTAAAGGTGTGCCCCGGTGGCATGCTAACGGAAAAAGGTGTGCTCCGGTGGCATGCTAACGGGGAAAGGTGTACTGCGGTGGCATGCTAACGGTAAAAGCGGGCTCCGGTGGCATGCTAATGATAAAACGTGTGCTATGGTGGCATGCTAGTGGGAAAAGGTGTGCCGTGGTGGCTTGCTAATAGTAAAGGTGTGCTCCGGTGGCATGCTAATGGTTAAAGGTGTGCTCCAGTGGCATGCTAACGGAAAAAGGTGTGCCCCGGTGGCATGCTAACGGAAAAACGTGTGCTACAGTGGCATGCTAACGGAAAAAGGTGTGCTGCGGTGGCATGCTAACGGTAAAAGCGGGCTCCGGTGGCATTCTAACAATAAAACGTGTGCTATGGTGGCATGCTAACGGGAAAAGGTGTGCTGCGGTGGCATGCTAATAGTAAAGGTGTGCTCCGGTGGCATACTAATGGTTCAAGGTGTGCTCCAGTGGCATGCTAACGGAAAAAGGAGTGCTCCGGTAGCATGCTAACGTTAAAGGTGTGCTCCGGTGGCATGCTAACGGTAAAAGGTGTGCTCCGGTAGCATGCTAGCGGTAAAAGTGTGCTCCGGTGGCATTCTAACGGTAAAAGGTGTGCTCCGGTGGCATGTTAAGGGTAAAAGGTGTGCTTTGGTAGCATGCTAACGGTAAAAGGTGTGCTCCGGTGGCATGCTAACGGGAAAAGATGTGCTCCGGTGGCATGCTAAGGGTAAAAGGTGTGCTTTGGTAGCATGCTAACGGTAAAAGGTGTGCTCCGGTGGCATGCTAACGGGAAAAGATGTGCTCCGGTGGCATGCTAACGGGAAAATGCGTGCTGCGGTGGCATGCTCATGGTAAAGGGTGTGCTCCGGTGGCATGCTAACGGTAGAAGGAGTGCTCCGGTGGCATGATAATGAGTAAAGGTGTGCTACGGTGGCATGCTAATGGGAAAAGGTGTGCTCCGGTGGCATGCTAACGGGAAAAGGTGTGATCTGGTGGCATGCTAATGGAGAAAGGTGTGCTCCGGTGGCATGCTGACGGGAAAAGGTGTGCTCCAGTGGCATGCTAACGGGAGAAGGTTTGCTCCGGTGGCATACTAACGGGAAAAGGTGTGCTCCGGTGGTATGCTAACGGGAAAAGGTGTGCTACTGTGGCATGCTAAAGGGAAAAGGTGAACTCCGTTGGCATGCTAACGGGAAAACTGTGTGCTACAGTGGCATGCTAACGGTAAAGGTGTGCTCCGCTGGCATGCTAACGGGAAGATGGTGTGCTACGGTGACATGCTAACGGTAAAGGTGTGCTCCAGTGTCATGCTAACGCGAAAAGGTGTGCTCCGGTGGCATGCTGACGGGAGGAGGTGTCTTCCGGTGGCATGCTAATGGATAAAGGTGGGCTACAGTGGCATGCTAACGGTAAAGGTGTGCTCCGGTGGCATGCTAACGGGAAAAAGTGTGCTCCGGTTGCATGCTAACGGTAAAGGTGTGCTCCGGTGGCATGCTAACAGTAAAAGGTGTGCTCTGGTGGCATGCTAACAGTAAAAGGTGGGCTCCGGGGGCATGCTAATGGGAAAGGCAGGCTCCGGTGGCATGCTAATGGTTAAAGGTGTGCCCCGGTGGCATGCTAACGGAAAAAGGTGTGCTCCGGTGGCATGCTAACTGGGAAAGGTGTACTGCGGTGGCATGCTAACGGTAAAAGCGGGCTCCGGTGGCATGCTAATGATAAAACGTGTGCTATGGTGGCATGCTAGTGGGAAAAGGTGTGCCGTGGTGGCTTGCTAATAGTAAAGGTGTGCTCCGGTGGCATACTAATGGTTAAAGGTGTGCTCCAGTGGCATGCTAACGGAAAAAGGTGTGCCCCGGTGGCATGCTAACAGAAAAACGTGTGCTACGGTGGCATGCTAACGGGGAAAGGTGTGCTGCGGTGGCATGCTAACGGTAAAAGCGGGCTCCGGTGGCATTCTAACGATAAAACGTGTGCTATGGTGGCATGCTAACGGGAAAAGGTGTGCTGCGGTGGCATGCTAATAGTAAAGGTGTGCTCCGGTGGCATACTAATGGTTAAAGGTGTGCTCCAGTGGCATGCTAACGGAAAAAGGAGTGCTCCGGTAGCATGCTAACGTTAAAGGTGTGCTCCGGTGGCATGCTAACGGTAAAAGGTGTGCTCCGGTAGCATGCTAGCGGTAAAAGTGTGCTCCGGTGGCATTCTAACGGTAAAAGGTGTGCTCCGGTGGCATGTTAAGGGTAAAAGGTGTGCTTTGGTAGCATGCTAACGGTAAAAGGTGTGCTCCGGTGGCATGTTAAGGGTAAAAGGTGTGCTTTGGTAGCTTGCTAACGGTAAAAGGTGTGCTCCGGTGGCATGCTAACGGGAAAAGATGTGCTCCGGTGGCATGCTAAGGGTAAAAGGTGTGCTTTGGTAGCATGCTAACGGTAAAAGGTGTGCTCCGGTGGCATGCTAACGGGAAAAGATGTGCTCCGGTGGCATGCTAACGGGAAAATGCGTGCTGCGGTGGCATGCTCATGGTAAAGGGTGTGCTCCGGTGGCATGCTAACGGTAGAAGGAGTGCTCCGGTGGCATGATAATGAGTAAAGGTGTGCTACGGTGGCATGCTAATGGGAAAAGGTGTGCTCCGGTGGCATGCTAACGGGAAAAGGTGTGATCTGGTGGCATGCTAATGGAGAAAGGTGTGCTCCGGTGGCATGCTGACGGGAAAAGGTGTGCTCCAGTGGCATGCTAACGGGAGAAGGTTTGCTCCGGTGGCATACTAACGGGAAAAGGTGTGCTTTGGTGGCATGCTAATGGAAAGAGGTGTGCTACGGTGGCATGCTAATGGCAAAAGGTGTGTTACGGTGGCATGCTCACGGAAAAATGTGTGGTACGTTTGCATGCTCATTGTAAAAGGTGTGCTCCGGTGGCATGCTAACGGGAAAAGGCGTGCTACAGTGGCATACTCACGGGAAAGCGGTGTGCTCCGGTGACATGCTAACGGGAAAAGGTGTGCTCCTTTGGCATGCTAATGGGAAAAGGTATGCTCCAGTGGCATGCTAACAGGAAAAGGTGTGATCTGGTGGCATGCTAATAGAAAAAGTTGTACTCCGATGGCATGCTAACGGGAAAAGGTGTGCTCTGGTGGCATGCTAACGGGAAAAGTTGTGCTCCTGTGGCATGCTAACAGAAAAAGGTGTGCTACGGTGGCATGCTAATTGGGAGAGGTGTGCTACGGTGGCTTGCTAATGGTAAAGGTGTGCTCCGGTGGCATGCTAATGGTAAAAGGTGTGCTCCGGTGGCATGCTAACGGAAAGGTGTGCTCTGGTGGTTTGCTAACGGGAAAAATGTGTGCTACATTGGCATGCTAATGGTAAAGGTGTGCTCCGGTGACATGCTAATGGGAAAAAGGTGTGCTACGGTGGCATGCTAACGGCAAGGGTGTGCTCCGGTGTCATGCTAACGGGAAAAGGTGCGCTCCGGTGGTATGCTGACGGGAAAAGGTGTGCTCCGGTGGCATGCTAACGGGAAAAGGTGTGCTCTGGTGGCATGCTAACCGGGAAAGGTGTCCTCCGGTGGCATGCTAAAGGGAGAAGGTGTGCTACAGTTGTATGCTAACGGGAAAAGGTGGTCTACAGTTGCATGCTAACGGGAAAAGGTGTGCTACAGTTGCATGCTAATGGGAAAAGGTGGGCTACAGTTGCATTCTAATAGGAAAAGGTGGGCTACGGTGGCCTGGTAACGGGAGAAGCTGTGCTCCGGTGGCATGCTAAAGGTAAAACTTGTGCTCCGGTGGCATGCTAACAGTAAAGGTGAGCTCCGGTGGCATGCTAACGGGAAAAGGTGTGCTCCGGTGGCATGCTAACGGGAAAAGGTGTGCTACGGTGGCATGCTAATGGGAAAAGGTGTACTACGGTGACAAGCTAACGGTAAAGGTGTGCTCCAGTGTCATGCTAACGCGAAAAGTGTGCTCCGGTGGCATGCTGACGGGAGAAGTTGTCTTCCGGTGGCATGCTAATGGAAAGATGTGTCCTACGGTGGCATGCTAACGGTAAAGGTGTGCTCCGCTGGCATGCTAACGGGAAGATGGTGTGCTACGGTGATATGCTAATGGTAAAGGTGTGCTCCAGTGTCATGCTAACGCGAAAAGGTGTGCTCCGGTGGCATGCTGACGGGAGGAGGTGTCTTCCGGTGGCATGCTAATGGATAAAGGTGGGCTACAGTGGCATGCTAACGGCAAAGGTGTGCTCCGGTGGCATGCTAACGGGAAAAAGTGTGCTCCGGTTGCATGCTAACGGTAAAGGTGTGCTCCGGTGGCATGCTAACAGTAAAAGGTGTGCTCTGGTGGCATGCTAACAGTAAAAGGTGGGCTCCGGTGGCATGCTAATGGGAAAGGCAGGCTCCGGTGGCATGCTAATGGTTAAAGGTGTGCCCCGGTGGCATGCTAACGGAAAAAGGTGTGCTCCGGTGGCATGCTAACTGGGAAAGGTGTACTGCGGTGGCATGCTAACGGTAAAAGCGGGCTCCGGTGGCATGCTAATGATAAAACGTGTGCTATGGTGGCATGCTAGTGGGAAAAGGTGTGCCGTGGTGGCTTGCTAATAGTAAAGGTGTGCTCCGGTGGCATGCTAATGGTTAAAGGTGTGCTCCAGTGGCATGCTAACGGAAAAAGGTGTGCCCCGGTGGCATGCTAACAGAAAAACGTGTGCTACGGTGGCATGCTAACGGGGAAAGGTGTGCTGCGGTGGCATGCTAACGGTAAAAGCGGGCTCCGGTGGCATTCTAACGATAAAACGTGTGCTATGGTGGCATGCTAACGGGAAAAGGTGTGCTGCGGTGGCATGCTAATAGTAAAGGTGTGCTCCGGTGGCATACTAATGGTTAAAGGTGTGCTCCAGTGGCATGCTAACGGAAAAAGGAGTGCTCCGGTAGCATGCTAACGTTAAAGGTGTGCTCCGGTGGCATGCTAACGGTAAAAGGTGTGCTCCGGTAGCATGCTAGCGGTAAAAGTGTGCTCCGGTGGCATTCTAACGGTAAAAGGTGTGCTCCGGTGGCATGTTAAGGGTAAAAGGTGTGCTTTGGTAGCATGCTAACGGTAAAAGGTGTGCTCCGGTGGCATGCTAACGGGAAAAGATGTTCTCCGGTGGCATGCTAAGGGTAAAAGGTGTGCTTTGGTAGCATGCTAACGGTAAAAGGTGTGCTCCGGTGGCATGCTAACGGGAAAAGATGTGCTCCGGTGGCATGCTAACGGGAAAATGCGTGCTGCGGTGGCATGCTCATGGTAAAGGGTGTGCTCCGGTGGCATGCTAACGGTAGAAGGAGTGCTCCGGTGGCATGATAATGAGTAAAGGTGTGCTACGGTGGCATGCTAATGGGAAAAGGTGTGCTCCGGTGGCATGCTAACGGGAAAAGGTGTGATCTGGTGGCATGCTAATGGAGAAAGGTGTGCTCCGGTGGCATGCTGACGGGAAAAGGTGTGCTCCAGTGGCATGCTAACGGGAGAAGGTTTGCTCCGGTGGCATACTAACGGGAAAAGGTGTGCTCTGGTGGTATGCTAACGGGAAAAGGTGTGCTACTGTGGCATGCTAAAGGGAAAAGGTGAACTCCGTTGGCATGCTAACGGGAAAACTGTGTGCTACAGTGGCATGCTAACGGTAAAGGTGTGCTCCGCTGGCATGCTAACGGGAAGATGGTGTGCTACGGTGACATGCTAACGGTAAAGGTGTGCTCCAGTGTCATGCTAACGCGAAAAGGTGTGCTCCGGTGGCATGCTGACGGGAGGAGGTGTCTTCCGGTGGCATGCTAATGGATAAAGGTGGGCTACAGTGGCATGCTAACGGTAAAGGTGTGCTCCGGTGGCATGCTAACGGGAAAAAGTGTGCTCCGGTTGCATGCTAACGGTAAAGGTGTGCTCCGGTGGCATGCTAACAGTAAAAGGTGTGCTCTGGTGGCATGCTAACAGTAAAAGGTGGGCTCCGGTGGCATGCTAATGGGAAAGGCAGGCTCCGGTGGCATGCTAATGGTTAAAGGTGTGCCCCGGTGGCATGCTAACGGAAAAAGGTGTGCTCCGGTGGCATGCTAACTGGGAAAGGTGTACTGCGGTGGCATGCTAACGGTAAAAGCGGGCTCCAGTGGCATGCTAATGATAAAACGTGTGCTATGGTGGCATGCTAGTGGGAAAAGGTGTGCCGTGGTGGCTTGCTAATAGTAAAGGTGTGCTCCGGTGGCATACTAATGGTTAAAGGTGTGCTCCAGTGGCATGCTAACGGAAAAAGGTGTGCCCCGGTGGCATGCTAACAGAAAAACGTGTGCTACGGTGGCATGCTAACGGGGAAAGGTGTGCTGCGGTGGCATGCTAACGGTAAAAGCGGGCTCCGGTGGCATTCTAACGATAAAACGTGTGCTATGGTGGCATGCTAACGGGAAAAGGTGTGCTGCGGTGGCATGCTAATAGTAAAGGTGTGCTCCGGTGGCATACTAATGGTTAAAGGTGTGCTCCAGTGGCATGCTAACGGAAAAAGGAGTGCTCCGGTAGCATGCTAACGTTAAAGGTGTGCTCCGGTGGCATGCTAACGGTAAAAGGTGTGCTCCGGTAGCATGCTAGCGGTAAAAGTGTGCTCCGGTGGCATTCTAACGGTAAAAGGTGTGCTCCGGTGGCATGTTAAGGGTAAAAGGTGTGCTTTGGTAGCATGCTAACGGTAAAAGGTGTGCTCCGGTGGCATGCTAACGGGAAAAGATGTGCTCCGGTGGCATGCTAAGGGTAAAAGGTGTGCTTTGGTAGCATGCTAACGGTAAAAGGTGTGCTCCGGTGGCATGCTAACGGGAAAAGATGTGCTCCGGTGGCATGCTAACGGGAAAATGCGTGCTGCGGTGGCATGCTCATGGTAAAGGGTGTGCTCCGGTGGCATGCTAACGGTAGAAGGAGTGCTCCGGTGGCATGATAATGAGTAAAGGTGTGCTACGGTGGCATGCTAATGGGAAAAGGTGTGCTCCGGTGGCATGCTAACGGGAAAAGGTGTGATCTGGTGGCATGCTAATGGAGAAAGGTGTGCTCCGGTGGCATGCTGACGGGAAAAGGTGTGCTCCAGTGGCATGCTAACGGGAGAAGGTTTGCTCCGGTGGCATACTAACGGGAAAAGGTGTGCTTTGGTGGCATGCTAATGGAAAGAGGTGTGCTACGGTGGCATGCTAATGGCAAAAGGTGTGTTACAGTGGCATGCTCACGGAAAAATGTGTGGTACGTTTGCATGCTCATTGTAAAAGGTGTGCTCCGGTGGCATGCTAACGGGAAAAGGCGTGCTACAGTGGCATACTCACGGGAAAGCGGTGTGCTCCGGTGACATGCTAACGGGAAAAGGTGTGCTCCTTTGGCATGCTAATGGGAAAAGGTATGCTCCAGTGGCATGCTAACAGGAAAAGGTGTGATCTGGTGGCATGCTAATAGAAAAAGTTGTACTCCGATGGCATGCTAACGGGAAAAGGTGTGCTCTGGTGGCATGCTAACGGGAAAAGTTGTGCTCCTGTGGCATGCTAACAGAAAAAGGTGTGCTACGGTGGCATGCTAATTGGGAGAGGTGTGCTACGGTGGCTTGCTAATGGTAAAGGTGTGCTCCGGTGGCATGCTAATGGTAAAAGGTGTGCTCCGGTGGCATGCTAACGGAAAGGTGTGCTCTGGTGGTTTGCTAACGGGAAAAATGTGTGCTACATTGGCATGCTAATGGTAAAGGTGTGCTCCGGTGACATGCTAATGGGAAAAAGGTGTGCTACGGTGGCATGCTAACGGCAAGGGTGTGCTCCGGTGTCATGCTAACGGGAAAAGGTGCGCTCCGGTGGTATGCTGACGGGAAAAGGTGTGCTCCGGTGGCATGCTAACGGGAAAAGGTGTGCTCTGGTGGCATGATAACGGTAAAGGTGTGCTCCGGTGGCATGCTAATGGTTAAAGGTGTGCTCCAGTGGCATGCTAATGGAAAAAGGTGTGCTCCGTTGGCATGCTAATGTTAAAGGTGTGCTCCGGTGGCATGCTAACGGGAAAAGGTGTTCTACGGTGACAAGCTAACGGTAAAGGTGTGCTCCAGTGTCATGCTAACGCGAAAAGTGTGCTCCGGTGGCATGCTGACGGGAGAAGTTGTCTTCCGGTGGCATGCTAATGGAAAGAGGTGTCCTACGGTGGCATGTTAACGGGTAAAGATGGGCTACGGTGGCATGCTAACAGTAAAGGTGTGCTCCGGTGGCATGCTAACGGAAAAGTTGTGCTCCGGTGGCATGCTAACAGTAAAAGGTATGCTCTGGTGGCATGCTAACAGGAAAAAGTGTGCTCCGGTGGCATGCTAATGGGAAAGGCGGGCTCCGGTGGCATGCTAATGGTTAAAGGTGTGCCCCGTTGGCATGCTAACGGAAAAACGTGTGCTCCGGTGGCATGCTAACGGGGAAAGGTGTGCTGCGGTGGCATGCTAATGGTAAAGGCGGGCTCCGGTGGCATGCAAACGATAAAACGTGTGCTATCATGGCATGCTAACGGTAAAGGTGTGCTCCGGTGGCATGCTAATGGTTAAAGGTGTGCTCCAGTGGCATGCTAATGGAAAAAGGTGTGCTCCGGTGGCATGATAATGTTAAAGGTGTGCTCCTGTGGCATGCTAAAGGGAAAAGGTGTGCTCCAGTGGCATGCTAGCGGTAAAGGGTGTGCTCCGGTGGCATGCTAACGGTAAAGGTGTGCTCCGGTGGTATGCTAACAGGAAAAGGTGTGCTCCGGTGACATGCTAGTGGTAAAAGGTGTGCTCCGGTAGCATGCTAACGGTAAAAGGTGTGCTCCGGTGGCATGCTAAGGGGAAAAGCTGTGCTCTGGTGGCATGCTAATGGTAAAAGGTGTGCTCCGGTGGCATGCTAAGGGGAAAAGCTGTGCTCTGGTGGCATGCTAACGGTAAAAGGTATGCTCCGGTGGCATACTAACGGTAAAAGGTGAGCTCCGGTGGCATGCTAACGGGAAAAGATGTGCTCCGGTGGCATGCTAACGGGAAAATGTGTGCTACGGTGGCATGCTCATGGTAAAAGGTGTGCTCCGGTGGCATGCTAACGGAAAAAGTGTGCTACGGTGGCATGCTAACGGGAGAACATGTGGTTCGGTGGCATGCTAACTGGAAAAGGTGTGCTCCGGTGGCATGCTAATGGGAGAAGGTGTGCTTCAGTGGCATGCTAACAGGAAAAGGTGTGCTCCGGTGACATGCTAACGGGAGATGGTGTGCTACGATTACATGCTGACGGTAAAAGGTGTGCTCCGGTGGCTTGCCAACAAGAGAAGGTGTGCTACGGTGGCATGCTAACGGCAAAAGGTTTGCTCCAGTGGCATGCTAACTGAAAAAGGTGTGCTACGGTGGCATGCTAACGGGGAAAGGTGTGCTACGGTGGCATGCTAACGGTAAAGGTGTGCTCCGGTGGCATGTCAACGGGAAAAGGTGTGCTCCAATGGCATGCTAACAAGAAAAGGTGTGCTCCGGTGGCATGCTAACGGTAAAGGTGTGCTCCGGTGACATGCTAACGGTGAAAGGTGTGCTCCCGTGGCATGCTAACGGGAAAAGGTGTGCTCCGCTGCCATGTCAATGGGAAAAGGGTGCTCCGATGGCATGCTAACGGGAAAAGGTGTGCTCCGGTGGCATGCTAATGGTAAAGGTGTGCTCCGGTGGCATGCTAACGGTCAAAGGTGTCCTCTGATGGCATGCTAACGGTAAAGGGTGTGCTCCGGTGGCATGCTAATGGTAAAGGTGTGCTTCGGTGGTATGCTAACAGGAAAAGTGTGCTCCTGTGGCATGCTAACGGGGAAAGAAGTGCTCCGGTGGCATGCTAAACGGGAAAGGTGTCCTCCGTTGGCATGCTAAAGGGAGAAGGTGTGCTACAGTTGCATGCTAATGGGAAAAGGTGGGCTACAGTTGTATGCTAACGGGAAACAGTGTGCTACAGTTGCATGCTAACGGGAAAAGGTGGGCTACAGTTGCATGCTAATAGGAAAAGGTGGGCTACGGTGGCATGGTAACGGGAGAAGGAGTGCTCTGGTGGCATGCTAACGGTAAAACGTGTGCTCCGGTGGCATGCTAATGGTAAAGGTGTGCTCCGGTGGCATGCTAACGGGAAAAGGTGTGCTCCGGTGGTATGATAACGGGAAAAGGTGTGCTACTGTGGCATGCTAAAGGGAAAAGGTGAACTCCGTTGGCATGCTAACGGGAAAACTGTGTCCTACAGTGGCATGCTAACGGTAAAGGTGTGCTCCGCTGGCATGCTAACAGGAAGAGGGTGTGCTACGGTGACATGCTAACGGTAAAGGTGTGCTCCGGTGTCATGCTAACGCGAAAAGGTGTGCTCCGGTGGCATGCTGACGGGAGAAGGTGTCTTCCGGTGGCATGCTAATGGATAAAGGTGGGCTACAGTGGCATGCTAACGGTAAAGGTGTGCTCCGGTGGCATGCTAACAGTAAAAGGTGTGCTCTGGTGGCATGCTAACAGTAAAATGTGTGCTCCGGTGGCATGCTAATGGGAAAGGCAGGCTCCGGTGGCATGCTAATGGTTAAAGGTGTGCCCCGGTGGCATGCTAACGGAAAAAGGTGTGCTCCGGTGGCATGCTAACGGGGAAAGGTGTACTGCGGTGGCATGCTAACGGTAAAAGCGGGCTCCGGTGGCATGCTAATGATAAAACGTGTGCTATGGTGGCATGCTAGTGGGAAAAGGTGTGCCGTGGTGGCTTGCTAATAGTAAAGGTGTGCTCCGGTGGCATGCTAATGGTTAAAGGTGTGCTCCAGTGGCATGCTAACGGAAAAAGGTGTGCCCCGGTGGCATGCTAACGGAAAAACGTGTGCTACAGTGGCATGCTAACGGAAAAAGGTGTGCTGCGGTGGCATGCTAACGGTAAAAGCGGGCTCCGGTGGCATTCTAACAATAAAACGTGTGCTATGGTGGCATGCTAACGGGAAAAGGTGTGCTGCGGTGGCATGCTAATAGTAAAGGTGTGCTCCGGTGGCATACTAATGGTTCAAGGTGTGCTCCAGTGGCATGCTAACGGAAAAAGGAGTGCTCCGGTAGCATGCTAACGTTAAAGGTGTGCTCCGGTGGCATGCTAACGGTAAAAGGTGTGCTCCGGTAGCATGCTAGCGGTAAAAGTGTGCTCCGGTGGCATGCTAACGGTAAAAGGTGTGCTCCGCTGGCATGCTAAGGGTAAAAGGTGTGCTTTGGTAGCATGCTAATGGTAAAAGGTGTGCTCCGGTGGCATGCTAACGGGAAAAGGAGTGCTCCGGTGGCATGCTAACGTTAAAGGTGTGCTCCGGTGGCATGCTAACGGTAAAAGGTGTGCTCCGGTAGCATGCTAGCGGTAAAGGTGTGCTCCGGTGGTATGCTAACGGGAAAATGTGTGCTGCGGTGGCATGCTCATGGTAAAGGGTGTGCTCCGGTGGCATGCTAACGGTAGAAGGAGTGCTCCGGTGGCATGATAATGAGTAAAGGTGTGTTACGGTGACATGCTCACGGAAAAATGTGTGGTATGTTTGCATGCTCATTGTAAAAGGTGTGCTCCGGTGGCATGCTAACGGGAAAATGCGTGCTGCGGTGGCATGCTCATGGTAAAGGGTGTGCTCCGGTGGCATGCTAACGGTAGAAGGAGTGCTCCGGTGGCATGATAATGAGTAAAGGTGTGCTACGGTGGCATGCTAATGGGAAAAGGTGTGCTCCGGTGGCATGCTAACGGGAAAAGGTGTGATCTGGTGGCATGCTAATGGAGAAAGGTGTGCTCCGGTGGCATGCTGACGGGAAAAGGTGTGCTCCAGTGGCATGCTAACGGGAGAAGGTTTGCTCCGGTGGCATACTAACGGGAAAAGGTGTGCTTTGGTGGCATGCTAATGGAAAGAGGTGTGCTACGGTGGCATGCTAATGGCAAAAGGTGTGTTACAGTGGCATGCTCACGGAAAAATGTGTGGTACGTTTGCATGCTCATTGTAAAAGGTGTGCTCCGGTGGCATGCTAACGGGAAAAGGCGTGCTACAGTGGCATACTCACGGGAAAGCGGTGTGCTCCGGTGACATGCTAACGGGAAAAGGTGTGCTCCTTTGGCATGCTAATGGGAAAAGGTATGCTCCAGTGGCATGCTAACAGGAAAAGGTGTGATCTGGTGGCATGCTAATAGAAAAAGTTGTACTCCGATGGCATGCTAACGGGAAAAGGTGTGCTCTGGTGGCATGCTAACGGGAAAAGTTGTGCTCCTGTGGCATGCTAACAGAAAAAGGTGTGCTACGGTGGCATGCTAATTGGGAGAGGTGTGCTACGGTGGCTTGCTAATGGTAAAGGTGTGCTCCGGTGGCATGCTAACGGAAAGGTGTGCTCTGGTGGTTTGCTAACGGGAAAAATGTGTGCTACATTGGCATGCTAATGGTAAAGGTGTGCTCCGGTGACATGCTAATGGGAAAAAGGTGTGCTACGGTGGCATGCTAACGGCAAGGGTGTGCTCCGGTGTCATGCTAACGGGAAAAGGTGCGCTCCGGTGGTATGCTGACGGGAAAAGGTGTGCTCCGGTGGCATGCTAACGGGAAAAGGTGTGCTCTGGTGGCATGCTAACCGGGAAAGGTGTCCTCCGGTGGCATGCTAAAGGGAGAAGGTGTGCTACAGTTGTATGCTAACGGGAAAAGGTGGTCTACAGTTGCATGCTAACGGGAAAAGGTGTGCTACAGTTGCATGCTAATGGGAAAAGGTGGGCTACAGTTGCATTCTAATAGGAAAAGGTGGGCTACGGTGGCCTGGTAACGGGAGAAGCTGTGCTCCGGTGGCATGCTAAAGGTAAAACTTGTGCTCCGGTGGCATGCTAACAGTAAAGGTGAGCTCCGGTGGCATGCTAACGGGAAAAGGTGTGCTCCGGTGGCATGCTAACGGGAAAAGGTGTGCTACGGTGGCATGCTAATGGGAAAAGGTGTACTACGGTGACAAGCTAACGGTAAAGGTGTGCTCCAGTGTCATGCTAACGCGAAAAGTGTGCTCCGGTGGCATGCTGACGGGAGAAGTTGTCTTCCGGTGGCATGCTAATGGAAAGATGTGTCCTACGGTGGCATGCTAACGGGTAAAGATGGGCTACAGTGGCATGCTAACAGTAAAGGTGTGCTCCGGTGGCATGCTAACGGGAAAAGGTGTGTTCCGGTGGCATGCTAACGGAAAAGTTGTGCTCCGGTGGCATGCTAACAGTAAAAGGTGTGCTCTGGTGGCATGCTAACAGGAAAAAGTGTGCTCCGGTGGCATGCTAATGGGAAAGGCGGGCTCCGGTGGCATGCTAATGGTTAAAGGTGTGCCCCGTTGGCATGCTAACGGAAAAACGTGTGCTCCTGTGGCATGCTAACGGGGAAAGGTGTGCTGCGGTGGCATGCTAACGGTAAAGGCGGGCTCCGGTGGCATGCAAATGATAAAACGTGTGCTATCGTGGCATGCTAATGGGAAAAGGTGTGCTGCGGTGGCATGATAACGGTAAAGGTGTGCTCCGGTGGCATGCTAATGGTTAAAGGTGTGCTCCAGTGGCATGCTAATGGAAAAAGGTGTGCTCCGTTGGCATGCTAATGTTAAAGGTGTGCTCCGGTGGCATGCTAACGGGAAAAGGTGTACTACGGTGACAAGCTAACGGTAAAGGTGTGCTCCAGTGTCATGCTAACGCGAAAAGTGTGCTCCGGTGGCATGCTGACGGGAGAAGTTGTCTTCCGGTGGCATGCTAATGGAAAGAGGTGTCCTACGGTGGCATGTTAACGGGTAAAGATGGGCTACGGTGGCATGCTAACAGTAAAGGTGTGCTCCGGTGGCATGCTAACGGAAAAGTTGTGCTCCGGTGGCATGCTAACAGTAAAAGGTATGCTCTGGTGGCATGCTAACAGGAAAAAGTGTGCTCCGGTGGCATGCTAATGGGAAAGGCGGGCTCCGGTGGCATGCTAATGGTTAAAGGTGTGCCCCGTTGGCATGCTAACGGAAAAACGTGTGCTCCGGTGGCATGCTAACGGGGAAAGGTGTGCTGCGGTGGCATGCTAATGGTAAAGGCGGGCTCCGGTGGCATGCAAACGATAAAACGTGTGCTATCATGGCATGCTAACGGTAAAGGTGTGCTCCGGTGGCATGCTAATGGTTAAAGGTGTGCTCCAGTGGCATGCTAATGGAAAAAGGTGTGCTCCGGTGGCATGATAATGTTAAAGGTGTGCTCCTGTGGCATGCTAAAGGAAAAGGTGTGCTCCAGTGGCATGCTAGCGGTAAAGGGTGTGCTCCGGTGGCATGCTAACGGTAAAGGTGTGCTCCGGTGGTATGCTAACAGGAAAAGGTGTGCTCCGGTGACATGCTAGTGGTAAAAGGTGTGCTCCGGTAGCATGCTAACGGTAAAAGGTGTGCTCCGGTGGCATGCTAAGGGGAAAAGCTGTGCTCTGGTGGCATGCTAATGGTAAAAGGTGTGCTCCGGTGGCATGCTAAGGGGAAAAGCTGTGCTCTGGTGGCATGCTAACGGTAAAAGGTATGCTCCGGTGGCATACTAACGGTAAAAGGTGAGCTCCGGTGGCATGCTAACGGGAAAAGATGTGCTCCGGTGGCATGCTAACGGGAAAATGTGTGCTACGGTGGCATGCTCATGGTAAAAGGTGTGCTCCGGTGGCATGCTAACGGAAAAAGTGTGCTACGGTGGCATGCTAACGGGAGAACATGTGGTTCGGTGGCATGCTAACTGGAAAAGGTGTGCTCCGGTGGCATGCTAATGGGAGAAGGTGTGCTTCAGTGGCATGCTAACAGGAAAAGGTGTGCTCCGGTGACATGCTAACGGGAGATGGTGTGCTACGATTACATGCTGACGGTAAAAGGTGTGCTCCGGTGGCTTGCCAACAAGAGAAGGTGTGCTACGGTGGCATGCTAACGGCAAAAGGTTTGCTCCAGTGGCATGCTAACTGAAAAAGGTGTGCTACGGTGGCATGCTAACGGGGAAAGGTGTGCTACGGTGGCATGCTAACGGTAAAGGTGTGCTCCGGTGGCATGTCAACGGGAAAAGGTGTGCTCCAATGGCATGCTAACAAGAAAAGGTGTGCTCCGGTGGCATGCTAACGGTAAAGGTGTGCTCCGGTGACATGCTAACGGTGAAAGGTGTGCTCCCGTGGCATGCTAACGGGAAAAGGTGTGCTCCGCTGCCATGTCAATGGGAAAAGGGTGCTCCGATGGCATGCTAACGGGAAAAGGTGTGCTCCGGTGGCATGCTAATGGTAAAGGTGTGCTCCGGTGGCATGCTAACAGTCAAAGGTGTCCTCTGATGGCATGCTAACGGTAAAGGGTGTGCTCCGGTGGCATGCTAATGGTAAAGGGTGTGCTCCGGTGGCATGCTAACGGTAGAAGGAGTGCTCCGGTGGCATGATAATGAGTAAAGGTGTGTTACGGTGACATGCTCACGGAAAAATGTGTGGTATGTTTGCATGCTCATTGTAAAAGGTGTGCTCCGGTGGCATGCTAACGGGAAAATGCGTGCTGCGGTGGCATGCTCATGGTAAAGGGTGTGCTCCGGTGGCATGCTAACGGTAGAAGGAGTGCTCCGGTGGCATGATAATGAGTAAAGGTGTGCTACGGTGGCATGCTAATGGGAAAAGGTGTGCTCCGGTGGCATGCTAACGGGAAAAGGTGTGATCTGGTGGCATGCTAATGGAGAAAGGTGTGCTCCGGTGGCATGCTGACGGGAAAAGGTGTGCTCCAGTGGCATGCTAACGGGAGAAGGTTTGCTCCGGTGGCATACTAACGGGAAAAGGTGTGCTTTGGTGGCATGCTAATGGAAAGAGGTGTGCTACGGTGGCATGCTAATGGCAAAAGGTGTGTTACAGTGGCATGCTCACGGAAAAATGTGTGGTACGTTTGCATGCTCATTGTAAAAGGTGTGCTCCGGTGGCATGCTAACGGGAAAAGGCGTGCTACAGTGGCATACTCACGGGAAAGCGGTGTGCTCCGGTGACATGCTAACGGGAAAAGGTGTGCTCCTTTGGCATGCTAATGGGAAAAGGTATGCTCCAGTGGCATGCTAACAGGAAAAGGTGTGATCTGGTGGCATGCTAATAGAAAAAGTTGTACTCCGATGGCATGCTAACGGGAAAAGGTGTGCTCTGGTGGCATGCTAACGGGAAAAGTTGTGCTCCTGTGGCATGCTAACAGAAAAAGGTGTGCTACGGTGGCATGCTAATTGGGAGAGGTGTGCTACGGTGGCTTGCTAATGGTAAAGGTGTGCTCCGGTGGCATGCTAACGGAAAGGTGTGCTCTGGTGGTTTGCTAACGGGAAAAATGTGTGCTACATTGGCATGCTAATGGTAAAGGTGTGCTCCGGTGACATGCTAATGGGAAAAAGGTGTGCTACGGTGGCATGCTAACGGCAAGGGTGTGCTCCGGTGTCATGCTAACGGGAAAAGGTGCGCTCCGGTGGTATGCTGACGGGAAAAGGTGTGCTCCGGTGGCATGCTAACGGGAAAAGGTGTGCTCTGGTGGTATGCTAACCGGGAAAGGTGTCCTCCGGTGGCATGCTAAAGGGAGAAGGTGTGCTACAGTTGTATGCTAACGGGAAAAGGTGGTCTACAGTTGCATGCTAACGGGAAAAGGTGTGCTACAGTTGCATGCTAATGGGAAAAGGTGGGCTACAGTTGCATTCTAATAGGAAAAGGTGGGCTACGGTGGCCTGGTAACGGGAGAAGCTGTGCTCCGGTGGCATGCTAAAGGTAAAACTTGTGCTCCGGTGGCATGCTAACAGTAAAGGTGAGCTCCGGTGGCATGCTAACGGGAAAAGGTGTGCTCCGGTGGCATGCTAACGGGAAAAGGTGTGCTACGGTGGCATGCTAATGGGAAAAGGTGTACTACGGTGACAAGCTAACGGTAAAGGTGTGCTCCAGTGTCATGCTAACGCGAAAAGTGTGCTCCGGTGGCATGCTGACGGGAGAAGTTGTCTTCCGGTGGCATGCTAATGGAAAGATGTGTCCTACGGTGGCATGCTAACGGGTAAAGATGGGCTACAGTGGCATGCTAACAGTAAAGGTGTGCTCCGGTGGCATGCTAACGGGAAAAGGTGTGTTCCGGTGGCATGCTAACGGAAAAGTTGTGCTCCGGTGGCATGCTAACAGTAAAAGGTGTGCTCTGGTGGCATGCTAACAGGAAAAAGTGTGCTCCGGTGGCATGCTAATGGGAAAGGCGGGCTCCGGTGGCATGCTAATGGTTAAAGGTGTGCCCCGTTGGCATGCTAACGGAAAAACGTGTGCTCCTGTGGCATGCTAACGGGGAAAGGTGTGCTGCGGTGGCATGCTAACGGTAAAGGCGGGCTCCGGTGGCATGCAAATGATAAAACGTGTGCTATCGTGGCATGCTAATGGGAAAAGGTGTGCTGCGGTGGCATGATAACGGTAAAGGTGTGCTCCGGTGGCATGCTAATGGTTAAAGGTGTGCTCCAGTGGCATGCTAATGGAAAAAGGTGTGCTCCGTTGGCATGCTAATGTTAAAGGTGTGCTCCGGTGGCATGCTAACGGGAAAAGGTGTACTACGGTGACAAGCTAACGGTAAAGGTGTGCTCCAGTGTCATGCTAACGCGAAAAGTGTGCTCCGGTGGCATGCTGACGGGAGAAGTTGTCTTCCGGTGGCATGCTAATGGAAAGAGGTGTCCTACGGTGGCATGTTAACGGGTAAAGATGGGCTACGGTGGCATGCTAACAGTAAAGGTGTGCTCCGGTGGCATGCTAACGGAAAAGTTGTGCTCCGGTGGCATGCTAACAGTAAAAGGTATGCTCTGGTGGCATGCTAACAGGAAAAAGTGTGCTCCGGTGGCATGCTAATGGGAAAGGCGGGCTCCGGTGGCATGCTAATGGTTAAAGGTGTGCCCCGTTGGCATGCTAACGGAAAAACGTGTGCTCCGGTGGCATGCTAACGGGGAAAGGTGTGCTGCGGTGGCATGCTAATGGTAAAGGCGGGCTCCGGTGGCATGCAAACGATAAAACGTGTGCTATCATGGCATGCTAACGGTAAAGGTGTGCTCCGGTGGCATGCTAATGGTTAAAGGTGTGCTCCAGTGGCATGCTAATGGAAAAAGGTGTGCTCCGGTGGCATGATAATGTTAAAGGTGTGCTCCTGTGGCATGCTAAAGGAAAAGGTGTGCTCCAGTGGCATGCTAGCGGTAAAGGGTGTGCTCCGGTGGCATGCTAACGGTAAAGGTGTGCTCCGGTGGTATGCTAACAGGAAAAGGTGTGCTCCGGTGACATGCTAGTGGTAAAAGGTGTGCTCCGGTAGCATGCTAACGGTAAAAGGTGTGCTCCGGTGGCATGCTAAGGGGAAAAGCTGTGCTCTGGTGGCATGCTAATGGTAAAAGGTGTGCTCCGGTGGCATGCTAAGGGGAAAAGCTGTGCTCTGGTGGCATGCTAACGGTAAAAGGTATGCTCCGGTGGCATACTAACGGTAAAAGGTGAGCTCCGGTGGCATGCTAACGGGAAAAGATGTGCTCCGGTGGCATGCTAACGGGAAAATGTGTGCTACGGTGGCATGCTCATGGTAAAAGGTGTGCTCCGGTGGCATGCTAACGGAAAAAGTGTGCTACGGTGGCATGCTAACGGGAGAACATGTGGTTCGGTGGCATGCTAACTGGAAAAGGTGTGCTCCGGTGGCATGCTAATGGGAGAAGGTGTGCTTCAGTGGCATGCTAACAGGAAAAGGTGTGCTCCGGTGACATGCTAACGGGAGATGGTGTGCTACGATTACATGCTGACGGTAAAAGGTGTGCTCCGGTGGCTTGCCAACAAGAGAAGGTGTGCTACGGTGGCATGCTAACGGCAAAAGGTTTGCTCCAGTGGCATGCTAACTGAAAAAGGTGTGCTACGGTGGCATGCTAACGGGGAAAGGTGTGCTACGGTGGCATGCTAACGGTAAAGGTGTGCTCCGGTGGCATGTCAACGGGAAAAGGTGTGCTCCAATGGCATGCTAACAAGAAAAGGTGTGCTCCGGTGGCATGCTAACGGTAAAGGTGTGCTCCGGTGACATGCTAACGGTGAAAGGTGTGCTCCCGTGGCATGCTAACGGGAAAAGGTGTGCTCCGCTGCCATGTCAATGGGAAAAGGGTGCTCCGATGGCATGCTAACGGGAAAAGGTGTGCTCCGGTGGCATGCTAATGGTAAAGGTGTGCTCCGGTGGCATGCTAACAGTCAAAGGTGTCCTCTGATGGCATGCTAACGGTAAAGGGTGTGCTCCGGTGGCATGCTAATGGTAAAGGTGTGCTTCGGTGGTATGCTAACAGGAAAAGTGTGCTCCTGTGGCATGCTAACGGGGAAAGAAGTGCTCCGGTGGCATGCTAAACGGGAAAGGTGTCCTCCGTTGGCATGCTAAAGGGAGAAGGTGTGCTACAGTTGCATGCTAATGGGAAAAGGTGGGCTACAGTTGTATGCTAACGGGAAACAGTGTGCTACAGTTGCATGCTAACGGGAAAAGGTGGGCTACAGTTGCATGCTAATAGGAAAAGGTGGGCTACGGTGGCATGGTAACGGGAGAAGGAGTGCTCTGGTGGCATGCTAACGGTAAAACGTGTGCTCCGGTGGCATGCTAATGGTAAAGGTGTGCTCCGGTGGCATGCTAACGGGAAAAGGTGTGCTCCGGTGGTATGATAACTGGAAAAGGTGTGCTACTGTGGCATGCTAAAGGGAAAAGGTGAACTCCGTTGGCATGCTAACGGGAAAACTGTGTCCTACAGTGGCATGCTAACGGTAAAGGTGTGCTCCGCTGGCATGCTAACAGGAAGAGGGTGTGCTACGGTGACATGCTAACGGCAAGGGTGTGCTCCGGTGTCATGCTAACGGGAAAAGGTGCGCTCCGGTGGTATGCTGACGGGAAAAGGTGTGCTCCGGTGGCATGCTAACGGGAAAAGGTGTGCTCTGGTGGCATGCTAACCGGGAAAGGTGTCCTCCGGTGGCATGCTAAAGGGAGAAGGTGTGCTACAGTTGTATGCTAACGGGAAAAGGTGGTCTACAGTTGCATGCTAACGGGAAAAGGTGTGCTACAGTTGCATGCTAATGGGAAAAGGTGGGCTACAGTTGCATTCTAATAGGAAAAGGTGGGCTACGGTGGCCTGGTAACGGGAGAAGCTGTGCTCCGGTGGCATGCTAAAGGTAAAACTTGTGCTCCGGTGGCATGCTAACAGTAAAGGTGAGCTCCGGTGGCATGCTAACGGGAAAAGGTGTGCTCCGGTGGCATGCTAACGGGAAAAGGTGTGCTACGGTGGCATGCTAATGGGAAAAGGTGTACTACGGTGACAAGCTAACGGTAAAGGTGTGCTCCAGTGTCATGCTAACGCGAAAAGTGTGCTCCGGTGGCATGCTGACGGGAGAAGTTGTCTTCCGGTGGCATGCTAATGGAAAGATGTGTCCTACGGTGGCATGCTAACGGGTAAAGATGGGCTACAGTGGCATGCTAACAGTAAAGGTGTGCTCCGGTGGCATGCTAACGGGAAAAGGTGTGTTCCGGTGGCATGCTAACGGAAAAGTTGTGCTCCGGTGGCATGCTAACAGTAAAAGGTGTGCTCTGGTGGCATGCTAACAGGAAAAAGTGTGCTCCGGTGGCATGCTAATGGGAAAGGCGGGCTCCGGTGGCATGCTAATGGTTAAAGGTGTGCCCCGTTGGCATGCTAACGGAAAAACGTGTGCTCCTGTGGCATGCTAACGGGGAAAGGTGTGCTGCGGTGGCATGCTAACGGTAAAGGCGGGCTCCGGTGGCATGCAAATGATAAAACGTGTGCTATCGTGGCATGCTAATGGGAAAAGGTGTGCTGCGGTGGCATGATAACGGTAAAGGTGTGCTCCGGTGGCATGCTAATGGTTAAAGGTGTGCTCCAGTGGCATGCTAATGGAAAAAGGTGTGCTCCGTTGGCATGCTAATGTTAAAGGTGTGCTCCGGTGGCATGCTAACGGGAAAAGGTGTACTACGGTGACAAGCTAACGGTAAAGGTGTGCTCCAGTGTCATGCTAACGCGAAAAGTGTGCTCCGGTGGCATGCTGACGGGAGAAGTTGTCTTCCGGTGGCATGCTAATGGAAAGAGGTGTCCTACGGTGGCATGTTAACGGGTAAAGATGGGCTACGGTGGCATGCTAACAGTAAAGGTGTGCTCCGGTGGCATGCTAACGGAAAAGTTGTGCTCCGGTGGCATGCTAACAGTAAAAGGTATGCTCTGGTGGCATGCTAACAGGAAAAAGTGTGCTCCGGTGGCATGCTAATGGGAAAGGCGGGCTCCGGTGGCATGCTAATGGTTAAAGGTGTGCCCCGTTGGCATGCTAACGGAAAAACGTGTGCTCCGGTGGCATGCTAACGGGGAAAGGTGTGCTGCGGTGGCATGCTAATGGTAAAGGCGGGCTCCGGTGGCATGCAAACGATAAAACGTGTGCTATCATGGCATGCTAACGGTAAAGGTGTGCTCCGGTGGCATGCTAATGGTTAAAGGTGTGCTCCAGTGGCATGCTAATGGAAAAAGGTGTGCTCCGGTGGCATGATAATGTTAAAGGTGTGCTCCTGTGGCATGCTAAAGGGAAAAGGTGTGCTCCAGTGGCATGCTAGCGGTAAAGGGTGTGCTCCGGTGGCATGCTAATGGTAAAGGTGTGCTCCGGTGGTATGCTAACAGGAAAAGGTGTGCTCCGGTGACATGCTAGTGGTAAAAGGTGTGCTCCGGTAGCATGCTAACGGTAAAAGGTGTGCTCCGGTGGCATGCTAAGGGGAAAAGCTGTGCTCTGGTGGCATGCTAATGGTAAAAGGTGTGCTCCGGTGGCATGCTAAGGGGAAAAGCTGTGCTCTGGTGGCATGCTAACGGTAAAAGGTATGCTCCGGTGGCATACTAACGGTAAAAGGTGAGCTCCGGTGGCATGCTAACGGGAAAAGATGTGCTCCGGTGGCATGCTAACGGGAAAATGTGTGCTACGGTGGCATGCTCATGGTAAAAGGTGTGCTCCGGTGGCATGCTAACGGAAAAAGTGTGCTACGGTGGCATGCTAACGGGAGAACATGTGGTTCGGTGGCATGCTAACTGGAAAAGGTGTGCTCCGGTGGCATGCTAATGGGAGAAGGTGTGCTTCAGTGGCATGCTAACAGGAAAAGGTGTGCTCCGGTGACATGCTAACGGGAGATGGTGTGCTACGATTACATGCTGACGGTAAAAGGTGTGCTCCGGTGGCTTGCCAACAAGAGAAGGTGTGCTACGGTGGCATGCTAACGGCAAAAGGTTTGCTCCAGTGGCATGCTAACTGAAAAAGGTGTGCTACGGTGGCATGCTAACGGGGAAAGGTGTGCTACGGTGGCATGCTAACGGTAAAGGTGTGCTCCGGTGGCATGTCAACGGGAAAAGGTGTGCTCCAATGGCATGCTAACAAGAAAAGGTGTGCTCCGGTGGCATGCTAACGGTAAAGGTGTGCTCCGGTGACATGCTAACGGTGAAAGGTGTGCTCCCGTGGCATGCTAACGGGAAAAGGTGTGCTCCGCTGCCATGTCAATGGGAAAAGGGTGCTCCGATGGCATGCTAACGGGAAAAGGTGTGCTCCGGTGGCATGCTAATGGTAAAGGTGTGCTCCGGTGGCATGCTAACGGTCAAAGGTGTCCTCTGATGGCATGCTAACGGTAAAGGGTGTGCTCCGGTGGCATGCTAATGGTAAAGGTGTGCTTCGGTGGTATGCTAACAGGAAAAGTGTGCTCCTGTGGCATGCTAACGGGGAAAGAAGTGCTCCGGTGGCATGCTAAACGGGAAAGGTGTCCTCCGTTGGCATGCTAAAGGGAGAAGGTGTGCTACAGTTGCATGCTAATGGGAAAAGGTGGGCTACAGTTGTATGCTAACGGGAAACAGTGTGCTACAGTTGCATGCTAACGGGAAAAGGTGGGCTACAGTTGCATGCTAATAGGAAAAGGTAGGCTACGGTGGCATGGTAACGGGAGAAGGAGTGCTCTGGTGGCATGCTAACGGTAAAACGTGTGCTCCGGTGGCATGCTAATGGTAAAGGTGTGCTCCGGTGGCATGCTAACGGGAAAAGGTGTGCTCCGGTGGTATGATAACGGGAAAAGGTGTGCTACTGTGGCATGCTAAAGGGAAAAGGTGAACTCCGTTGGCATGCTAACGGGAAAACTGTGTCCTACAGTGGCATGCTAACGGTAAAGGTGTGCTCCGCTGGCATGCTAACAGGAAGAGGGTGTGCTACGGTGACATGCTAACGGTAAAGGTGTGCTCCGGTGTCATGCTAACGCGAAAAGGTGTGCTCCGGTGGCATGCTGACGGGAGAAGGTGTCTTCCGGTGGCATGCTAATGGATAAAGGTGGGCTACAGTGGCATGCTAACGGTAAAGGTGTGCTCCGGTGGCATGCTAACAGTAAAAGGTGTGCTCTGGTGGCATGCTAACAGTAAAATGTGTGCTCCGGTGGCATGCTAATGGGAAAGGCAGGCTCCGGTGGCATGCTAATGGTTAAAGGTGTGCCCCGGTGGCATGCTAACGGAAAAAGGTGTGCTCCGGTGGCATGCTAACGGGGAAAGGTGTACTGCGGTGGCATGCTAACGGTAAAAGCGGGCTCCGGTGGCATGCTAATGATAAAACGTGTGCTATGGTGGCATGCTAGTGGGAAAAGGTGTGCCGTGGTGGCTTGCTAATAGTAAAGGTGTGCTCCGGTGGCATGCTAATGGTTAAAGGTGTGCTCCAGTGGCATGCTAACGGAAAAAGGTGTGCCCCGGTGGCATGCTAACGGAAAAACGTGTGCTACAGTGGCATGCTAACGGAAAAAGGTGTGCTGCGGTGGCATGCTAACGGTAAAAGCGGGCTCCGGTGGCATTCTAACAATAAAACGTGTGCTATGGTGGCATGCTAACGGGAAAAGGTGTGCTGCGGTGGCATGCTAATAGTAAAGGTGTGCTCCGGTGGCATACTAATGGTTCAAGGTGTGCTCCAGTGGCATGCTAACGGAAAAAGGAGTGCTCCGGTAGCATGCTAACGTTAAAGGTGTGCTCCGGTGGCATGCTAACGGTAAAAGGTGTGCTCCGGTAGCATGCTAGCGGTAAAAGTGTGCTCCGGTGGCATGCTAACGGTAAAAGGTGTGCTCCGCTGGCATGCTAAGGGTAAAAGGTGTGCTTTGGTAGCATGCTAATGGTAAAAGGTGTGCTCCGGTGGCATGCTAACGGGAAAAGGAGTGCTCCGGTGGCATGCTAACGTTAAAGGTGTGCTCCGGTGGCATGCTAACGGTAAAAGGTGTGCTCCGGTAGCATGCTAGCGGTAAAGGTGTGCTCCGGTGGTATGCTAACGGGAAAATGTGTGCTGCGGTGGCATGCTCATGGTAAAGGGTGTGCTCCGGTGGCATGCTAACGGTAGAAGGAGTGCTCCGGTGGCATGATAATGAGTAAAGGTGTGTTACGGTGACATGCTCACGGAAAAATGTGTGGTATGTTTGCATGCTCATTGTAAAAGGTGTGCTCCGGTGGCATGCTAACGGGAAAATGCGTGCTGCGGTGGCATGCTCATGGTAAAGGGTGTGCTCCGGTGGCATGCTAACGGTAGAAGGAGTGCTCCGGTGGCATGATAATGAGTAAAGGTGTGCTACGGTGGCATGCTAATGGGAAAAGGTGTGCTCCGGTGGCATGCTAACGGGAAAAGGTGTGATCTGGTGGCATGCTAATGGAGAAAGGTGTGCTCCGGTGGCATGCTGACGGGAAAAGGTGTGCTCCAGTGGCATGCTAACGGGAGAAGGTTTGCTCCGGTGGCATACTAACGGGAAAAGGTGTGCTTTGGTGGCATGCTAATGGAAAGAGGTGTGCTACGGTGGCATGCTAATGGCAAAAGGTGTGTTACAGTGGCATGCTCACGGAAAAATGTGTGGTACGTTTGCATGCTCATTGTAAAAGGTGTGCTCCGGTGGCATGCTAACGGGAAAAGGCGTGCTACAGTGGCATACTCACGGGAAAGCGGTGTGCTCCGGTGACATGCTAACGGGAAAAGGTGTGCTCCTTTGGCATGCTAATGGGAAAAGGTATGCTCCAGTGGCATGCTAACAGGAAAAGGTGTGATCTGGTGGCATGCTAATAGAAAAAGTTGTACTCCGATGGCATGCTAACGGGAAAAGGTGTGCTCTGGTGGCATGCTAACGGGAAAAGTTGTGCTCCTGTGGCATGCTAACAGAAAAAGGTGTGCTACGGTGGCATGCTAATTGGGAGAGGTGTGCTACGGTGGCTTGCTAATGGTAAAGGTGTGCTCCGGTGGCATGCTAACGGAAAGGTGTGCTCTGGTGGTTTGCTAACGGGAAAAATGTGTGCTACATTGGCATGCTAATGGTAAAGGTGTGCTCCGGTGACATGCTAATGGGAAAAAGGTGTGCTACGGTGGCATGCTAACGGCAAGGGTGTGCTCCGGTGTCATGCTAACGGGAAAAGGTGCGCTCCGGTGGTATGCTGACGGGAAAAGGTGTGCTCCGGTGGCATGCTAACGGGAAAAGGTGTGCTCTGGTGGCATGCTAACCGGGAAAGGTGTCCTCCGGTGGCATGCTAAAGGGAGAAGGTGTGCTACAGTTGTATGCTAACGGGAAAAGGTGGTCTACAGTTGCATGCTAACGGGAAAAGGTGTGCTACAGTTGCATGCTAATGGGAAAAGGTGGGCTACAGTTGCATTCTAATAGGAAAAGGTGGGCTACGGTGGCCTGGTAACGGGAGAAGCTGTGCTCCGGTGGCATGCTAAAGGTAAAACTTGTGCTCCGGTGGCATGCTAACAGTAAAGGTGAGCTCCGGTGGCATGCTAACGGGAAAAGGTGTGCTCCGGTGGCATGCTAACGGGAAAAGGTGTGCTACGGTGGCATGCTAATGGGAAAAGGTGTACTACGGTGACAAGCTAACGGTAAAGGTGTGCTCCAGTGTCATGCTAACGCGAAAAGTGTGCTCCGGTGGCATGCTGACGGGAGAAGTTGTCTTCCGGTGGCATGCTAATGGAAAGATGTGTCCTACGGTGGCATGCTAACGGGTAAAGATGGGCTACAGTGGCATGCTAACAGTAAAGGTGTGCTCCGGTGGCATGCTAACGGGAAAAGGTGTGTTCCGGTGGCATGCTAACGGAAAAGTTGTGCTCCGGTGGCATGCTAACAGTAAAAGGTGTGCTCTGGTGGCATGCTAACAGGAAAAAGTGTGCTCCGGTGGCATGCTAATGGGAAAGGCGGGCTCCGGTGGCATGCTAATGGTTAAAGGTGTGCCCCGTTGGCATGCTAACGGAAAAACGTGTGCTCCTGTGGCATGCTAACGGGGAAAGGTGTGCTGCGGTGGCATGCTAACGGTAAAGGCGGGCTCCGGTGGCATGCAAATGATAAAACGTGTGCTATCGTGGCATGCTAATGGGAAAAGGTGTGCTGCGGTGGCATGATAACGGTAAAGGTGTGCTCCGGTGGCATGCTAATGGTTAAAGGTGTGCTCCAGTGGCATGCTAATGGAAAAAGGTGTGCTCCGTTGGCATGCTAATGTTAAAGGTGTGCTCCGGTGGCATGCTAACGGGAAAAGGTGTACTACGGTGACAAGCTAACGGTAAAGGTGTGCTCCAGTGTCATGCTAACGCGAAAAGTGTGCTCCGGTGGCATGCTGACGGGAGAAGTTGTCTTCCGGTGGCATGCTAATGGAAAGAGGTGTCCTACGGTGGCATGTTAACGGGTAAAGATGGGCTACGGTGGCATGCTAACAGTAAAGGTGTGCTCCGGTGGCATGCTAACGGAAAAGTTGTGCTCCGGTGGCATGCTAACAGTAAAAGGTATGCTCTGGTGGCATGCTAACAGGAAAAAGTGTGCTCCGGTGGCATGCTAATGGGAAAGGCGGGCTCCGGTGGCATGCTAATGGTTAAAGGTGTGCCCCGTTGGCATGCTAACGGAAAAACGTGTGCTCCGGTGGCATGCTAACGGGGAAAGGTGTGCTGCGGTGGCATGCTAATGGTAAAGGCGGGCTCCGGTGGCATGCAAACGATAAAACGTGTGCTATCATGGCATGCTAACGGTAAAGGTGTGCTCCGGTGGCATGCTAATGGTTAAAGGTGTGCTCCAGTGGCATGCTAATGGAAAAAGGTGTGCTCCGGTGGCATGATAATGTTAAAGGTGTGCTCCTGTGGCATGCTAAAGGGAAAAGGTGTGCTCCAGTGGCATGCTAGCGGTAAAGGGTGTGCTCCGGTGGCATGCTAACGGTAAAGGTGTGCTCCGGTGGTATGCTAACAGGAAAAGGTGTGCTCCGGTGACATGCTAGTGGTAAAAGGTGTGCTCCGGTAGCATGCTAACGGTAAAAGGTGTGCTCCGGTGGCATGCTAAGGGGAAAAGCTGTGCTCTGGTGGCATGCTAATGGTAAAAGGTGTGCTCCGGTGGCATGCTAAGGGGAAAAGCTGTGCTCTGGTGGCATGCTAACGGTAAAAGGTATGCTCCGGTGGCATACTAACGGTAAAAGGTGAGCTCCGGTGGCATGCTAACGGGAAAAGATGTGCTCCGGTGGCATGCTAACGGGAAAATGTGTGCTACGGTGGCATGCTCATGGTAAAAGGTGTGCTCCGGTGGAATGCTAACGGAAAAAGTGTGCTACGGTGGCATGCTAACGGGAGAACATGTGGTTCGGTGGCATGCTAACTGGAAAAGGTGTGCTCCGGTGGCATGCTAATGGGAGAAGGTGTGCTTCAGTGGCATGCTAACAGGAAAAGGTGTGCTCCGGTGACATGCTAACGGGAGATGGTGTGCTACGATTACATGCTGACGGTAAAAGGTGTGCTCCGGTGGCTTGCCAACAAGAGAAGGTGTGCTACGGTGGCATGCTAACGGCAAAAGGTTTGCTCCAGTGGCATGCTAACTGAAAAAGGTGTGCTACGGTGGCATGCTAACGGGGAAAGGTGTGCTACGGTGGCATGCTAACGGTAAAGGTGTGCTCCGGTGGCATGTCAACGGGAAAAGGTGTGCTCCAATGGCATGCTAACAAGAAAAGGTGTGCTCCGGTGGCATGCTAACGGTAAAGGTGTGCTCCGGTGACATGCTAACGGTGAAAGGTGTGCTCCCGTGGCATGCTAACGGGAAAAGGTGTGCTCCGCTGCCATGTCAATGGGAAAAGGGTGCTCCGATGGCATGCTAACGGGAAAAGGTGTGCTCCGGTGGCATGCTAATGGTAAAGGTGTGCTCCGGTGGCATGCTAACAGTCAAAGGTGTCCTCTGATGGCATGCTAACGGTAAAGGGTGTGCTCCGGTGGCATGCTAATGGTAAAGGTGTGCTTCGGTGGTATGCTAACAGGAAAAGTGTGCTCCTGTGGCATGCTAACGGGGAAAGAAGTGCTCCGGTGGCATGCTAAACGGGAAAGGTGTCCTCCGTTGGCATGCTAAAGGGAGAAGGTGTGCTACAGTTGCATGCTAATGGGAAAAGGTGGGCTACAGTTGTATGCTAACGGGAAACAGTGTGCTACAGTTGCATGCTAACGGGAAAAGGTGGGCTACAGTTGCATGCTAATAGGAAAAGGTGGGCTACGGTGGCATGGTAACGGGAGAAGGAGTGCTCTGGTGGCATGCTAACGGTAAAACGTGTGCTCCGGTGGCATGCTAATGGTAAAGGTGTGCTCCGGTGGCATGCTAACGGGAAAAGGTGTGCTCCGGTGGTATGATAACTGGAAAAGGTGTGCTACTGTGGCATGCTAAAGGGAAAAGGTGAACTCCGTTGGCATGCTAACGGGAAAACTGTGTCCTACAGTGGCATGCTAACGGTAAAGGTGTGCTCCGCTGGCATGCTAACAGGAAGAGGGTGTGCTACGGTGACATGCTAACGGCAAGGGTGTGCTCCGGTGTCATGCTAACGGGAAAAGGTGCGCTCCGGTGGTATGCTGACGGGAAAAGGTGTGCTCCGGTGGCATGCTAACGGGAAAAGGTGTGCTCTGGTGGCATGCTAACCGGGAAAGGTGTCCTCCGGTGGCATGCTAAAGGGAGAAGGTGTGCTACAGTTGTATGCTAACGGGAAAAGGTGGTCTACAGTTGCATGCTAACGGGAAAAGGTGTGCTACAGTTGCATGCTAATGGGAAAAGGTGGGCTACAGTTGCATTCTAATAGGAAAAGGTGGGCTACGGTGGCCTGGTAACGGGAGAAGCTGTGCTCCGGTGGCATGCTAAAGGTAAAACTTGTGCTCCGGTGGCATGCTAACAGTAAAGGTGAGCTCCGGTGGCATGCTAACGGGAAAAGGTGTGCTCCGGTGGCATGCTAACGGGAAAAGGTGTGCTACGGTGGCATGCTAATGGGAAAAGGTGTACTACGGTGACAAGCTAACGGTAAAGGTGTGCTCCAGTGTCATGCTAACGCGAAAAGTGTGCTCCGGTGGCATGCTGACGGGAGAAGTTGTCTTCCGGTGGCATGCTAATGGAAAGATGTGTCCTACGGTGGCATGCTAACGGGTAAAGATGGGCTACAGTGGCATGCTAACAGTAAAGGTGTGCTCCGGTGGCATGCTAACGGGAAAAGGTGTGTTCCGGTGGCATGCTAACGGAAAAGTTGTGCTCCGGTGGCATGCTAACAGTAAAAGGTGTGCTCTGGTGGCATGCTAACAGGAAAAAGTGTGCTCCGGTGGCATGCTAATGGGAAAGGCGGGCTCCGGTGGCATGCTAATGGTTAAAGGTGTGCCCCGTTGGCATGCTAACGGAAAAACGTGTGCTCCTGTGGCATGCTAACGGGGAAAGGTGTGCTGCGGTGGCATGCTAACGGTAAAGGCGGGCTCCGGTGGCATGCAAATGATAAAACGTGTGCTATCGTGGCATGCTAATGGGAAAAGGTGTGCTGCGGTGGCATGATAACGGTAAAGGTGTGCTCCGGTGGCATGCTAATGGTTAAAGGTGTGCTCCAGTGGCATGCTAATGGAAAAAGGTGTGCTCCGTTGGCATGCTAATGTTAAAGGTGTGCTCCGGTGGCATGCTAACGGGAAAAGGTGTACTACGGTGACAAGCTAACGGTAAAGGTGTGCTCCAGTGTCATGCTAACGCGAAAAGTGTGCTCCGGTGGCATGCTGACGGGAGAAGTTGTCTTCCGGTGGCATGCTAATGGAAAGAGGTGTCCTACGGTGGCATGTTAACGGGTAAAGATGGGCTACGGTGGCATGCTAACAGTAAAGGTGTGCTCCGGTGGCATGCTAATGGAAAAGTTGTGCTCCGGTGGCATGCTAACAGTAAAAGGTATGCTCTGGTGGCATGCTAACAGGAAAAAGTGTGCTCCGGTGGCATGCTAATGGGAAAGGCGGGCTCCGGTGGCATGCTAATGGTTAAAGGTGTGCCCCGTTGGCATGCTAACGGAAAAACGTGTGCTCCGGTGGCATGCTAACGGGGAAAGGTGTGCTGCGGTGGCATGCTAATGGTAAAGGCGGGCTCCGGTGGCATGCAAACGATAAAACGTGTGCTATCATGGCATGCTAACGGTAAAGGTGTGCTCCGGTGGCATGCTAATGGTTAAAGGTGTGCTCCAGTGGCATGCTAATGGAAAAAGGTGTGCTCCGGTGGCATGATAATGTTAAAGGTGTGCTCCTGTGGCATGCTAAAGGGAAAAGGTGTGCTCCAGTGGCATGCTAGCGGTAAAGGGTGTGCTCCGGTGGCATGCTAACGGTAAAGGTGTGCTCCGGTGGTATGCTAACAGGAAAAGGTGTGCTCCGGTGACATGCTAGTGGTAAAAGGTGTGCTCCGGTAGCATGCTAACGGTAAAAGGTGTGCTCCGGTGGCATGCTAAGGGGAAAAGCTGTGCTCTGGTGGCATGCTAATGGTAAAAGGTGTGCTCCGGTGGCATGCTAAGGGGAAAAGCTGTGCTCTGGTGGCATGCTAACGGTAAAAGGTATGCTCCGGTGGCATACTAACGGTAAAAGGTGAGCTCCGGTGGCATGCTAACGGGAAAAGATGTGCTCCGGTGGCATGCTAACGGGAAAATGTGTGCTACGGTGGCATGCTCATGGTAAAAGGTGTGCTCCGGTGGCATGCTAACGGAAAAAGTGTGCTACGGTGGCATGCTAACGGGAGAACATGTGGTTCGGTGGCATGCTAACTGGAAAAGGTGTGCTCCGGTGGCATGCTAATGGGAGAAGGTGTGCTTCAGTGGCATGCTAACAGGAAAAGGTGTGCTCCGGTGACATGCTAACGGGAGATGGTGTGCTACGATTACATGCTGACGGTAAAAGGTGTGCTCCGGTGGCTTGCCAACAAGAGAAGGTGTGCTACGGTGGCATGCTAACGGCAAAAGGTTTGCTCCAGTGGCATGCTAACTGAAAAAGGTGTGCTACGGTGGCATGCTAACGGGGAAAGGTGTGCTACGGTGGCATGCTAACGGTAAAGGTGTGCTCCGGTGGCATGTCAACGGGAAAAGGTGTGCTCCAATGGCATGCTAACAAGAAAAGGTGTGCTCTGGTGGCATGCTAACGGTAAAGGTGTGCTCCGGTGACATGCTAACGGTGAAAGGTGTGCTCCCGTGGCATGCTAACGGGAAAAGGTGTGCTCCGCTGCCATGTCAATGGGAAAAGGGTGCTCCGATGGCATGCTAACGGGAAAAGGTGTGCTCCGGTGGCATGCTAATGGTAAAGGTGTGCTCCGGTGGCATGCTAACGGTCAAAGGTGTCCTCTGATGGCATGCTAACGGTAAAGGGTGTGCTCCGGTGGCATGCTAATGGTAAAGGTGTGCTTCGGTGGTATGCTAACAGGAAAAGTGTGCTCCTGTGGCATGCTAACGGGGAAAGAAGTGCTCCGGTGGCATGCTAAACGGGAAAGGTGTCCTCCGTTGGCATGCTAAAGGGAGAAGGTGTGCTACAGTTGCATGCTAATGGGAAAAGGTGGGCTACAGTTGTATGCTAACGGGAAACAGTGTGCTACAGTTGCATGCTAACGGGAAAAGGTGGGCTACAGTTGCATGCTAATAGGAAAAGGTAGGCTACGGTGGCATGGTAACGGGAGAAGGAGTGCTCTGGTGGCATGCTAACGGTAAAACGTGTGCTCCGGTGGCATGCTAATGGTAAAGGTGTGCTCCGGTGGCATGCTAACGGGAAAAGGTGTGCTCCGGTGGTATGATAACGGGAAAAGGTGTGCTACTGTGGCATGCTAAAGGGAAAAGGTGAACTCCGTTGGCATGCTAACGGGAAAACTGTGTCCTACAGTGGCATGCTAACGGTAAAGGTGTGCTCCGCTGGCATGCTAACAGGAAGAGGGTGTGCTACGGTGACATGCTAACGGTAAAGGTGTGCTCCGGTGTCATGCTAACGCGAAAAGGTGTGCTCCGGTGGCATGCTGACGGGAGAAGGTGTCTTCCGGTGGCATGCTAATGGATAAAGGTGGGCTACAGTGGCATGCTAACGGTAAAGGTGTGCTCCGGTGGCATGCTAACAGTAAAAGGTGTGCTCTGGTGGCATGCTAACAGTAAAATGTGTGCTCCGGTGGCATGCTAATGGGAAAGGCAGGCTCCGGTGGCATGCTAATGGTTAAAGGTGTGCCCCGGTGGCATGCTAACGGAAAAAGGTGTGCTCCGGTGGCATGCTAACGGGGAAAGGTGTACTGCGGTGGCATGCTAACGGTAAAAGCGGGCTCCGGTGGCATGCTAATGATAAAACGTGTGCTATGGTGGCATGCTAGTGGGAAAAGGTGTGCCGTGGTGGCTTGCTAATAGTAAAGGTGTGCTCCGGTGGCATGCTAATGGTTAAAGGTGTGCTCCAGTGGCATGCTAACGGAAAAAGGTGTGCCCCGGTGGCATGCTAACGGAAAAACGTGTGCTACAGTGGCATGCTAACGGAAAAAGGTGTGCTGCGGTGGCATGCTAACGGTAAAAGCGGGCTCCGGTGGCATTCTAACAATAAAACGTGTGCTATGGTGGCATGCTAACGGGAAAAGGTGTGCTGCGGTGGCATGCTAATAGTAAAGGTGTGCTCCGGTGGCATACTAATGGTTCAAGGTGTGCTCCAGTGGCATGCTAACGGAAAAAGGAGTGCTCCGGTAGCATGCTAACGTTAAAGGTGTGCTCCGGTGGCATGCTAACGGTAAAAGGTGTGCTCCGGTAGCATGCTAGCGGTAAAAGTGTGCTCCGGTGGCATGCTAACGGTAAAAGGTGTGCTCCGCTGGCATGCTAAGGGTAAAAGGTGTGCTTTGGTAGCATGCTAATGGTAAAAGGTGTGCTCCGGTGGCATGCTAACGGGAAAAGGAGTGCTCCGGTGGCATGCTAACGTTAAAGGTGTGCTCCGGTGGCATGCTAACGGTAAAAGGTGTGCTCCGGTAGCATGCTAGCGGTAAAGGTGTGCTCCGGTGGTATGCTAACGGGAAAATGTGTGCTGCGGTGGCATGCTCATGGTAAAGGGTGTGCTCCGGTGGCATGCTAACGGTAGAAGGAGTGCTCCGGTGGCATGATAATGAGTAAAGGTGTGTTACGGTGACATGCTCACGGAAAAATGTGTGGTATGTTTGCATGCTCATTGTAAAAGGTGTGCTCCGGTGGCATGCTAACGGGAAAATGCGTGCTGCGGTGGCATGCTCATGGTAAAGGGTGTGCTCCGGTGGCATGCTAACGGTAGAAGGAGTGCTCCGGTGGCATGATAATGAGTAAAGGTGTGCTACGGTGGCATGCTAATGGGAAAAGGTGTGCTCCGGTGGCATGCTAACGGGAAAAGGTGTGATCTGGTGGCATGCTAATGGAGAAAGGTGTGCTCCGGTGGCATGCTGACGGGAAAAGGTGTGCTCCGGTGGCATGCTAACGGGGAAAGGTGTACTGCGGTGGCATGCTAACGGTAAAAGCGGGCTCCGGTGGCATGCTAATGATAAAACGTGTGCTATGGTGGCATGCTAGTGGGAAAAGGTGTGCCGTGGTGGCTTGCTAATAGTAAAGGTGTGCTCCGGTGGCATGCTAATGGTTAAAGGTGTGCTCCAGTGGCATGCTAACGGAAAAAGGTGTGCCCCGGTGGCATGCTAACGGAAAAACGTGTGCTACAGTGGCATGCTAACGGAAAAAGGTGTGCTGCGGTGGCATGCTAACGGTAAAAGCGGGCTCCGGTGGCATTCTAACAATAAAACGTGTGCTATGGTGGCATGCTAACGGGAAAAGGTGTGCTGCGGTGGCATGCTAATAGTAAAGGTGTGCTCCGGTGGCATACTAATGGTTCAAGGTGTGCTCCAGTGGCATGCTAACGGAAAAAGGAGTGCTCCGGTAGCATGCTAACGTTAAAGGTGTGCTCCGGTGGCATGCTAACGGTAAAAGGTGTGCTCCGGTAGCATGCTAGCGGTAAAAGTGTGCTCCGGTGGCATGCTAACGGTAAAAGGTGTGCTCCGCTGGCATGCTAAGGGTAAAAGGTGTGCTTTGGTAGCATGCTAATGGTAAAAGGTGTGCTCCGGTGGCATGCTAACGGGAAAAGGAGTGCTCCGGTGGCATGCTAACGTTAAAGGTGTGCTCCGGTGGCATGCTAACGGTAAAAGGTGTGCTCCGGTAGCATGCTAGCGGTAAAGGTGTGCTCCGGTGGTATGCTAACGGGAAAATGTGTGCTGCGGTGGCATGCTCATGGTAAAGGGTGTGCTCCGGTGGCATGCTAACGGTAGAAGGAGTGCTCCGGTGGCATGATAATGAGTAAAGGTGTGTTACGGTGACATGCTCACGGAAAAATGTGTGGTATGTTTGCATGCTCATTGTAAAAGGTGTGCTCCGGTGGCATGCTAACGGGAAAATGCGTGCTGCGGTGGCATGCTCATGGTAAAGGGTGTGCTCCGGTGGCATGCTAACGGTAGAAGGAGTGCTCCGGTGGCATGATAATGAGTAAAGGTGTGCTACGGTGGCATGCTAATGGGAAAAGGTGTGCTCCGGTGGCATGCTAACGGGAAAAGGTGTGATCTGGTGGCATGCTAATGGAGAAAGGTGTGCTCCGGTGGCATGCTGACGGGAAAAGGTGTGCTCCAGTGGCATGCTAACGGGAGAAGGTTTGCTCCGGTGGCATACTAACGGGAAAAGGTGTGCTTTGGTGGCATGCTAATGGAAAGAGGTGTGCTACGGTGGCATGCTAATGGCAAAAGGTGTGTTACAGTGGCATGCTCACGGAAAAATGTGTGGTACGTTTGCATGCTCATTGTAAAAGGTGTGCTCCGGTGGCATGCTAACGGGAAAAGGCGTGCTACAGTGGCATACTCACGGGAAAGCGGTGTGCTCCGGTGACATGCTAACGGGAAAAGGTGTGCTCCTTTGGCATGCTAATGGGAAAAGGTATGCTCCAGTGGCATGCTAACAGGAAAAGGTGTGATCTGGTGGCATGCTAATAGAAAAAGTTGTACTCCGATGGCATGCTAACGGGAAAAGGTGTGCTCTGGTGGCATGCTAACGGGAAAAGTTGTGCTCCTGTGGCATGCTAACAGAAAAAGGTGTGCTACGGTGGCATGCTAATTGGGAGAGGTGTGCTACGGTGGCTTGCTAATGGTAAAGGTGTGCTCCGGTGGCATGCTAACGGAAAGGTGTGCTCTGGTGGTTTGCTAACGGGAAAAATGTGTGCTACATTGGCATGCTAATGGTAAAGGTGTGCTCCGGTGACATGCTAATGGGAAAAAGGTGTGCTACGGTGGCATGCTAACGGCAAGGGTGTGCTCCGGTGTCATGCTAACGGGAAAAGGTGCGCTCCGGTGGTATGCTGACGGGAAAAGGTGTGCTCCGGTGGCATGCTAACGGGAAAAGGTGTGCTCTGGTGGCATGCTAACCGGGAAAGGTGTCCTCCGGTGGCATGCTAAAGGGAGAAGGTGTGCTACAGTTGTATGCTAACGGGAAAAGGTGGTCTACAGTTGCATGCTAACGGGAAAAGGTGTGCTACAGTTGCATGCTAATGGGAAAAGGTGGGCTACAGTTGCATTCTAATAGGAAAAGGTGGGCTACGGTGGCCTGGTAACGGGAGAAGCTGTGCTCCGGTGGCATGCTAAAGGTAAAACTTGTGCTCCGGTGGCATGCTAACAGTAAAGGTGAGCTCCGGTGGCATGCTAACGGGAAAAGGTGTGCTCCGGTGGCATGCTAACGGGAAAAGGTGTGCTACGGTGGCATGCTAATGGGAAAAGGTGTACTACGGTGACAAGCTAACGGTAAAGGTGTGCTCCAGTGTCATGCTAACGCGAAAAGTGTGCTCCGGTGGCATGCTGACGGGAGAAGTTGTCTTCCGGTGGCATGCTAATGGAAAGATGTGTCCTACGGTGGCATGCTAACGGGTAAAGATGGGCTACAGTGGCATGCTAACAGTAAAGGTGTGCTCCGGTGGCATGCTAACGGGAAAAGGTGTGTTCCGGTGGCATGCTAACGGAAAAGTTGTGCTCCGGTGGCATGCTAACAGTAAAAGGTGTGCTCTGGTGGCATGCTAACAGGAAAAAGTGTGCTCCGGTGGCATGCTAATGGGAAAGGCGGGCTCCGGTGGCATGCTAATGGTTAAAGGTGTGCCCCGTTGGCATGCTAACGGAAAAACGTGTGCTCCTGTGGCATGCTAACGGGGAAAGGTGTGCTGCGGTGGCATGCTAACGGTAAAGGCGGGCTCCGGTGGCATGCAAATGATAAAACGTGTGCTATCGTGGCATGCTAATGGGAAAAGGTGTGCTGCGGTGGCATGATAACGGTAAAGGTGTGCTCCGGTGGCATGCTAATGGTTAAAGGTGTGCTCCAGTGGCATGCTAATGGAAAAAGGTGTGCTCCGTTGGCATGCTAATGTTAAAGGTGTGCTCCGGTGGCATGCTAACGGGAAAAGGTGTACTACAGTGACAAGCTAACGGTAAAGGTGTGCTCCAGTGTCATGCTAACGTGAAAAGTGTGCTCCGGTGGCATGCTGACGGGAGAAGTTGTCTTCCGGTGGCATGCTAATGGAAAGAGGTGTCCTACGGTGGCATGTTAATGGGTAAAGATGGGCTACGGTGGCATGCTAACAGTAAAGGTGTGCTCCGGTGGCATGCTAACGGAAAAGTTGTGCTCCGGTGGCATGCTAACAGTAAAAGGTATGCTCTGGTGGCATGCTAACAGGAAAAAGTGTGCTCCGGTGGCATGCTAATGGGAAAGGCGGGCTCCGGTGGCATGCTAATGGTTAAAGGTGTGCCCCGTTGGCATGCTAACGGAAAAACGTGTGCTCCGGTGGCATGCTAACGGGGAAAGGTGTGCTGCGGTGGCATGCTAATGGTAAAGGCGGGCTCCGGTGGCATGCAAACGATAAAACGTGTGCTATCATGGCATGCTAACGGTAAAGGTGTGCTCCGGTGGCATGCTAATGGTTAAAGGTGTGCTCCAGTGGCATGCTAATGGAAAAAGGTGTGCTCCGGTGGCATGATAATGTTAAAGGTGTGCTCCTGTGGCATGCTAAAGGGAAAAGGTGTGCTCCAGTGGCATGCTAGCGGTAAAGGGTGTGCTCCGGTGGCATGCTAACGGTAAAGGTGTGCTCCGGTGGTATGCTAACAGGAAAAGGTGTGCTCCGGTGACATGCTAGTGGTAAAAGGTGTGCTCCGGTAGCATGCTAACGGTAAAAGGTGTGCTCCGGTGGCATGCTAAGGGGAAAAGCTGTGCTCTGGTGGCATGCTAATGGTAAAAGGTGTGCTCCGGTGGCATGCTAAGGGGAAAAGCTGTGCTCTGGTGGCATGCTAACGGTAAAAGGTATGCTCCGGTGGCATACTAACGGTAAAAGGTGAGCTCCGGTGGCATGCTAACGGGAAAAGATGTGCTCCGGTGGCATGCTAACGGGAAAATGTGTGCTACGGTGGCATGCTCATGGTAAAAGGTGTGCTCCGGTGGCATGCTAACAGTAAAGGTGAGCTCCGGTGGCATGCTAACGGGAAAAGGTGTGCTCCGGTGGCATGCTAACGGGAAAAGGTGTGCTCCGGTGGCATGCTAACGGAAAAAGTGTGCTACGGTGGCATGCTAACGGGAGAACATGTGGTTCGGTGGCATGCTAACTGGAAAAGGTGTGCTCCGGTGGCATGCTAATGGGAGAAGGTGTGCTTCAGTGGCATGCTAACAGGAAAAGGTGTGCTCCGGTGACATGCTAACGGGAGATGGTGTGCTACGATTACATGCTGACGGTAAAAGGTGTGCTCCGGTGGCTTGCCAACAAGAGAAGGTGTGCTACGGTGGCATGCTAACGGCAAAAGGTTTGCTCCAGTGGCATGCTAACTGAAAAAGGTGTGCTACGGTGACATGCTAACGGGGAAAGGTGTGCTACGGTGGCATGCTAACGGTAAAGGTGTGCTCCGGTGGCATGTCAACGGGAAAAGGTGTGCTCCAATGGCATGCTAACAAGAAAAGGTGTGCTCCGGTGGCATGCTAACGGTAAAGGTGTGCTCCGGTGACATGCTAACGGTGAAAGGTGTGCTCCCGTGGCATGCTAACGGGAAAAGGTGTGCTCCGCTGCCATGTCAATGGGAAAAGGGTGCTCCGATGGCATGCTAACGGGAAAAGGTGTGCTCCGGTGGCATGCTAATGGTAAAGGTGTGCTCCGGTGGCATGCTAACGGTCAAAGGTGTCCTCTGATGGCATGCTAACGGTAAAGGGTGTGCTCCGGTGGCATGCTAATGGTAAAGGTGTGCTTCGGTGGTATGCTAACAGGAAAAGTGTGCTCCTGTGGCATGCTAACGGGGAAAGAAGTGCTCCGGTGGCATGCTAAACGGGAAAGGTGTCCTCCGTTGGCATGCTAAAGGGAGAAGGTGTGCTACAGTTGCATGCTAATGGGAAAAGGTGGGCTACAGTTGTATGCTAACGGGAAACAGTGTGCTACAGTTGCATGCTATCGGGAAAAGGTGGGCTACAGTTGCATGCTAATAGGAAAAGGTAGGCTACGGTGGCATGGTAACGGGAGAAGGAGTGCTCTGGTGGCATGCTAACGGTAAAACGTGTGCTCCGGTGGCATGCTAATGGTAAAGGTGTGCTCCGGTGGCATGCTAACGGGAAAAGGTGTGCTCCGGTGGTATGATAACGGGAAAAGGTGTGCTACTGTGGCATGCTAAAGGGAAAAGGTGAACTCCGTTGGCATGCTAACGGGAAAACTGTGTCCTACAGTGGCATGCTAACGGTAAAGGTGTGCTCCGCTGGCATGCTAACAGGAAGAGGGTGTGCTACGGTGACATGCTAACGGTAAAGGTGTGCTCCGGTGTCATGCTAACGCGAAAAGGTGTGCTCCGGTGGCATGCTGACGGGAGAAGGTGTCTTCCGGTGGCATGCTAATGGATAAAGGTGGGCTACAGTGGCATGCTAACGGTAAAGGTGTGCTCCGGTGGCATGCTAACAGTAAAAGGTGTGCTCTGGTGGCATGCTAACAGTAAAATGTGTGCTCCGGTGGCATGCTAATGGGAAAGGCAGGCTCCGGTGGCATGCTAATGGTTAAAGGTGTGCCCCGGTGGCATGCTAACGGAAAAAGGTGTGCTCCGGTGGCATGCTAACGGGGAAAGGTGTACTGCGGTGGCATGCTAACGGTAAAAGCGGGCTCCGGTGGCATGCTAATGATAAAACGTGTGCTATGGTGGCATGCTAGTGGGAAAAGGTGTGCCGTGGTGGCTTGCTAATAGTAAAGGTGTGCTCCGGTGGCATGCTAATGGTTAAAGGTGTGCTCCAGTGGCATGCTAACGGAAAAAGGTGTGCCCCGGTGGCATGCTAACGGAAAAACGTGTGCTACAGTGGCATGCTAACGGAAAAAGGTGTGCTGCGGTGGCATGCTAACGGTAAAAGCGGGCTCCGGTGGCATTCTAACAATAAAACGTGTGCTATGGTGGCATGCTAACGGGAAAAGGTGTGCTGCGGTGGCATGCTAATAGTAAAGGTGTGCTCCGGTGGCATACTAATGGTTCAAGGTGTGCTCCAGTGGCATGCTAACGGAAAAAGGAGTGCTCCGGTAGCATGCTAACGTTAAAGGTGTGCTCCGGTGGCATGCTAACGGTAAAAGGTGTGCTCCGGTAGCATGCTAGCAGTAAAAGTGTGCTCCGGTGGCATGCTAACGGTAAAAGGTGTGCTCCGCTGGCATGCTAAGGGTAAAAGGTGTGCTTTGGTAGCATGCTAATGGTAAAAGGTGTGCTCCGGTGGCATGCTAACGGGAAAAGGAGTGCTCCGGTGGCATGCTAACGTTAAAGGTGTGCTCCGGTGGCATGCTAACGGTAAAAGGTGTGCTCCGGTAGCATGCTAGCGGTAAAGGTGTGCTCCGGTGGTATGCTAACGGGAAAATGTGTGCTGCGGTGGCATGCTCATGGTAAAGGGTGTGCTCCGGTGGCATGCTAACGGTAGAAGGAGTGCTCCGGTGGCATGATAATGAGTAAAGGTGTGTTACGGTGACATGCTCACGGAAAAATGTGTGGTATGTTTGCATGCTCATTGTAAAAGGTGTGCTCCGGTGGCATGCTAACGGGAAAATGCGTGCTGCGGTGGCATGCTCATGGTAAAGGGTGTGCTCCGGTGGCATGCTAACGGTAGAAGGAGTGCTCCGGTGGCATGATAATGAGTAAAGGTGTGCTACGGTGGCATGCTAATGGGAAAAGGTGTGCTCCGGTGGCATGCTAACGGGAAAAGGTGTGATCTGGTGGCATGCTAATGGAGAAAGGTGTGCTCCGGTGGCATGCTGACGGGAAAAGGTGTGCTCCGGTGGCATGCTAACGGGGAAAGGTGTACTGCGGTGGCATGCTAACGGTAAAAGCGGGCTCCGGTGGCATGCTAATGATAAAACGTGTGCTATGGTGGCATGCTAGTGGGAAAAGGTGTGCCGTGGTGGCTTGCTAATAGTAAAGGTGTGCTCCGGTGGCATGCTAATGGTTAAAGGTGTGCTCCAGTGGCATGCTAACGGAAAAAGGTGTGCCCCGGTGGCATGCTAACGGAAAAACGTGTGCTACAGTGGCATGCTAACGGAAAAAGGTGTGCTGCGGTGGCATGCTAACGGTAAAAGCGGGCTCCGGTGGCATTCTAACAATAAAACGTGTGCTATGGTGGCATGCTAACGGGAAAAGGTGTGCTGCGGTGGCATGCTAATAGTAAAGGTGTGCTCCGGTGGCATACTAATGGTTCAAGGTGTGCTCCAGTGGCATGCTAACGGAAAAAGGAGTGCTCCGGTAGCATGCTAACGTTAAAGGTGTGCTCCGGTGGCATGCTAACGGTAAAAGGTGTGCTCCGGTAGCATGCTAGCGGTAAAAGTGTGCTCCGGTGGCATGCTAACGGTAAAAGGTGTGCTCCGCTGGCATGCTAAGGGTAAAAGGTGTGCTTTGGTAGCATGCTAATGGTAAAAGGTGTGCTCCGGTGGCATGCTAACGGGAAAAGGAGTGCTCCGGTGGCATGCTAACGTTAAAGGTGTGCTCCGGTGGCATGTTAACGGTAAAAGGTGTGCTCCGGTAGCATGCTAGCGGTAAAGGTGTGCTCCGGTGGTATGCTAACGGGAAAATGTGTGCTGCGGTGGCATGCTCATGGTAAAGGGTGTGCTCCGGTGGCATGCTAACGGTAGAAGGAGTGCTCCGGTGGCATGATAATGAGTAAAGGTGTGTTACGGTGACATGCTCACGGAAAAATGTGTGGTATGTTTGCATGCTCATTGTAAAAGGTGTGCTCCGGTGGCATGCTAACGGGAAAATGCGTGCTGCGGTGGCATGCTCATGGTAAAGGGTGTGCTCCGGTGGCATGCTAACGGTAGAAGGAGTGCTCCGGTGGCATGATAATGAGTAAAGGTGTGCTACGGTGGCATGCTAATGGGAAAAGGTGTGCTCCGGTGGCATGCTAACGGGAAAAGGTGTGATCTGGTGGCATGCTAATGGAGAAAGGTGTGCTCCGGTGGCATGCTGACGGGAAAAGGTGTGCTCCAGTGGCATGCTAACGGGAGAAGGTTTGCTCCGGTGGCATACTAACGGGAAAAGGTGTGCTTTGGTGGCATGCTAATGGAAAGAGGTGTGCTACGGTGGCATGCTAATGGCAAAAGGTGTGTTACAGTGGCATGCTCACGGAAAAATGTGTGGTACGTTTGCATGCTCATTGTAAAAGGTGTGCTCCGGTGGCATGCTAACGGGAAAAGGCGTGCTACAGTGGCATACTCACGGGAAAGCGGTGTGCTCCGGTGACATGCTAACGGGAAAAGGTGTGCTCCTTTGGCATGCTAATGGGAAAAGGTATGCTCCAGTGGCATGCTAACAGGAAAAGGTGTGATCTGGTGGCATGCTAATAGAAAAAGTTGTACTCCGATGGCATGCTAACGGGAAAAGGTGTGCTCTGGTGGCATGCTAACGGGAAAAGTTGTGCTCCTGTGGCATGCTAACAGAAAAAGGTGTGCTACGGTGGCATGCTAATTGGGAGAGGTGTGCTACGGTGGCTTGCTAATGGTAAAGGTGTGCTCCGGTGGCATGCTAATGGTAAAAGGTGTGCTCCGGTGGCATGCTAACGGAAAGGTGTGCTCTGGTGGTTTGCTAACGGGAAAAATGTGTGCTACATTGGCATGCTAATGGTAAAGGTGTGCTCCGGTGACATGCTAATGGGAAAAAGGTGTGCTACGGTGGCATGCTAACGGCAAGGGTGTGCTCCGGTGTCATGCTAACGGGAAAAGGTGCGCTCCGGTGGTATGCTGACGGGAAAAGGTGTGCTCCGGTGGCATGCTAACGGGAAAAGGTGTGCTCTGGTGGCATGCTAACCGGGAAAGGTGTCCTCCGGTGGCATGCTAAAGGGAGAAGGTGTGCTACAGTTGTATGCTAACGGGAAAAGGTGGTCTACAGTTGCATGCTAACGGGAAACAGTGTGCTACAGTTGCATGCTAACGGGAAAAGGTGGGCTACAGTTGCATGCTAATAGGAAAAGGTGGGCTACGGTGGCATGGTAACGGGAGAAGGAGTGCTCTGGTGGCATGCTAACGGTATAACGTGTGCTCCGGTGGCATGCTAATGGTAAAGGTGTGCTCCGGTGGCATGCTAACGGGAAAAGGTGTGCTCCGGTGGTATGATAACGGGAAAAGGTGTGCTACTGTGGCATGCTAAAGGGAAAAGGTGAACTCCGTTGGCATGCTAACGGGAAAACTGTGTCCTACAGTGGCATGCTAACGGCAAAGGTGTGCTCCGCTGGCATGCTAACAGGAAGAGGGTGTGCTACGGTGACATGCTAACGGTAAAGGTGTGCTCCGGTGTCATGCTAACGCGAAAAGGTGTGCTCCGGTGGCATGCTGACGGGAGAAGGTGTCTTCCGGTGGCATGCTAATGGATAAAGGTGGGCTACAGTGGCATGCTAACGGTAAAGGTGTGCTCCGGTGGCATGCTAACAGTAAAAGGTGTGCTCTGGTGGCATGCTAACAGTAAAATGTGTGCTCCGGTGGCATGCTAATGGGAAAGGCAGGCTCCGGTGGCATGCTAATGGTTAAAGGTGTGCCCCGGTGGCATGCTAACGGAAAAAGGTGTGCTCCGGTGGCATGCTAACGGGGAAAGGTGTACTGCGGTGGCATGCTAACGGTAAAAGCGGGCTCCGGTGGCATGCTAATGATAAAACGTGTGCTATGGTGGCATGCTAGTGGGAAAAGGTGTGCCGTGGTGGCTTGCTAATAGTAAAGGTGTGCTCCGGTGGCATGCTAATGGTTAAAGGTGTGCTCCAGTGGCATGCTAACGGAAAAAGGTGTGCCCCGGTGGCATGCTAACGGAAAAACGTGTGCTACAGTGGCATGCTAACGGAAAAAGGTGTGCTGCGGTGGCATGCTAACGGTAAAAGCGGGCTCCGGTGGCATTCTAACAATAAAACGTGTGCTATGGTGGCATGCTAACGGGAAAAGGTGTGCTGCGGTGGCATGCTAATAGTAAAGGTGTGCTCCGGTGGCATACTAATGGTTCAAGGTGTGCTCCAGTGGCATGCTAACGGAAAAAGGAGTGCTCCGGTAGCATGCTAACGTTAAAGGTGTGCTCCGGTGGCATGCTAACGGTAAAAGGTGTGCTCCGGTAGCATGCTAGCGGTAAAAGTGTGCTCCGGTGGCATGCTAACGGTAAAAGGTGTGCTCCGCTGGCATGCTAAGGGTAAAAGGTGTGCTTTGGTAGCATGCTAATGGTAAAAGGTGTGCTCCGGTGGCATGCTAACGGGAAAAGGAGTGCTCCGGTGGCATGCTAACGTTAAAGGTGTGCTCCGGTGGCATGCTAACGGTAAAAGGTGTGCTCCGGTAGCATGCTAGCGGTAAAGGTGTGCTCCGGTGGTATGCTAACGGGAAAATGTGTGCTGCGGTGGCATGCTCATGGTAAAGGGTGTGCTCCGGTGGCATGCTAACGGTAGAAGGAGTGCTCCGGTGGCATGATAATGAGTAAAGGTGTGTTACGGTGACATGCTCACGGAAAAATGTGTGGTATGTTTGCATGCTCATTGTAAAAGGTGTGCTCCGGTGGCATGCTAACGGGAAAAGGCGTGCTACAGTGGCATACTCACGGGAAAGCAGTGTGCTCCGGTGACATGCTAACGGGAAAAGGTGTGCTCCTTTGGCATGCTAATGGGAAAAGGTGTGCTCCAGTGGCATGCTAACAGGAAAAGGTGTGATCTGGTGGCATGCTAATAGAAAAAGTTGTACTCCGATGGCATGCTAGCGGGAAAACGTGTGCTCTGGTGGCATGCTAACGGGAAAAGTTGTGCTCCGGTGTCATGCTAACAGAAAAAGGTGTGCTACGGTGGCATGCTAATTGGTAGAGGTGTGCTACGGTGGCTTGCTAATGATAAAGGTGTGCTCCGGTGGCATGCTAATGGTAAAAGGTGTGCTCCGGTGGCATGCTAACGGAAAGGTGTGCTCTGGTGGTTTGCTAACGGGAAAAATGTGTGCTACATTGGCATGCTAATGGTAAAGGTGTGCTCCAGTGGCATGCTAATGGGAAAAAGGTGTGCTACGGTGGCATGCTAACGGTAAGGGTGTGCTCCGGTGTCATGCTAACGGGAAAAGGTGCGCTCCGGTGGTATGCTGACGGGAAAAGGTGTGCTCCAGTGGCATGCTAACGGGAAAAGGTGTGCTCTGGTGGCATGCTAACCGGGAAAGGTGTCCTCCGGTGGCATGCTAAAGGGAGAAGGTGTGCTACAGTTGTATGCTAATGGGAAAAGGTGGTCTACAGTTGCATGCTAACGGGAAAAGGTGTGCTACAGTTGCATGCTAACGGGAAAAGGTGGGCTACAGTTGCATGCTAATAGGAAAAGGTGGGCTACGGTGGCCTGGTAACGGGAGAAGCTGTGCTCCGGTGGCATGCTAAAGCTAAAACTTGTGCTCCGGTGGCATGCTAACAGTAAAGGTGTGCTCCGGTGGCATGCTAACGGGAAAAGGTGTGCTCCGGTGGCATGCTAACGGGAAAAGGTGTGCCCCGTTGGCATGCTAACGGAAAAACGTGTGCTCCGGTGGCATGCTAACGGATAAAGGTGTGCTGCGGTGGCATGCTAACGGTAAAGGCGGGCTCCGGTGGCATGCAAACGATAAAACGTGTGCTATTGTGGCATGCTAATGGGAAAAGGTGTGCTGCGGTGGCATGCTAACGGTAAAGGTGTGCTCCGGTGGCATGCTAATGGTTAAAGGTGTGCTCCAGTGGCATGCTAATGGAAAAAGGTGTGCTCCGGTGGCATGCTAATGTTAAAGGTGTGCTCCGGTGGCATGCTAACGGGAAAAGGTGTACTACGGTGACAAGCTAACGGTAAAGGTGTGCTCCAGTGTCATGCTAACGCGAAAAGTGTGCTCCGGTGGCATGCTGACGGGAGAAGTTGTCTTCCGGTGGCATGCTAATGGAAAGAGGTGTCCTACGGTGGCATGTTAACGGGTAAAGATGGGCTACAGTGGCATGCTAACAGTAAAGGTGTGCTCCGGTGGCATGCTAACGGGAAAAGGTGTGTTCCGGTGGCATGCTAACGGAAAAGGTGTGCTCCGGTGGCATGCTAACAGTAAAAGGTGGGCTCTGGTGGCATGCTAACAGGAAAAAGTGTGCTCCGGTGGCATGCTAATGGGAAAGGCGGGCTCCGGTGGCATGCTAATGGTTAAAGGTGTGCCCCGTTGGCATGCTAACAGAAAAACGTGTGCTCCGGTGGCATGCTAAAGGGGAAAGGTGTGCTGCGGTGGCATGCTAACGGTAAAGGCAGGCTCCGGTGGCATGCAAACGATAAAACGTGTGCTATCATGGCATGCTAACGGTAAAGGTGTGCTCCGGTGGCATGCTAATGGTTAAAGGTGTGCTCCAGTGGTATGCTAATGGAAAAAGGTGTGCTCCGGTGGCATGCTAATGTTAAAGGTGTGCTCCGGTGGCATGCTAAAGGGAAAAGGTGTGCTCCAGTGGCATGCTAGCGGTAAAGGGTGTGCTCCGGTGGCATGCTAACGGTAAAGGTGTGCTCCGGTGGTATGCTAACAGGAAAAGGTGTGCTCCGGTGACATGCTAGTGGTAAAAGATGTGCTCCGGTAGCATGCTAACGGTAAAAGGTGTGCTCCGGTGGCATGCTAAGGGGAAAAGCTGTGCTCTGGTGGCATGCTAACGGTAAAAGGAGTGCTCCCGTGGCATGCTAAGGGGAAAAGCTGTGCTCTGGTGGCATGCTAACGGTAAAAGGTATGCTCCGGTGGCATACTAACGGTAAAAGGTGAGCTCCGGTGGCATGCTAACGGGAAAAGATGTGCTCCGGTGGCATGCTAACGGGAAAATGTGTGCTACGGTGGCATGCTCATGGTAAAAGGTGGGCTCCGGTGGCATGCTAACGGAAAAAGTGTGCTACGGTGGCATGCTAACGGGAGAACATGTGGTTCGGTGGCATGCTAACTGGAAAATGTGTGCGCCGGTGGCATGCTAATGGGAGAAGGTGTGCTTCAGTGGCTTGCTAACAGGAAAAGGTGTGCTCTGGTGACATGCTAACGGGAGATGGTGTGCTACGATTACATGCTGACGGTAAAAGGTGTGCTCCGGTGGCTTGCCAACAAGAGAAGGTGTGCTACGGTGGCATGCTAACGGCAAAAGGTTTGCTCCAGTGGCATGCTAACTGAAAAAGGTGTGCTACGGTGGCATGCTAACGGAGAAAGGTGTGCTACGGTGGCATGCTAACGGTAAAGGTGTGCTCCGGTGGCATGTCAACGGGAAAAGGTGTGCTCCAATGGCATGCTAACAAGAAAAGGTGTGCTCCGGTGGCATGCTAACGGTAAAGGTGTGCTCCGGTGACATGCTAACGGTGAAAGGTGTGCTCCCGTGGCATGCTAACGGGAAAAGGTGTGCTCCGCTGCCATGTCAATGGGAAAAGGGTGCTCCGATGGCATGCTAACGGGAAAAGGTGTGCTCCGGTGGCATGCTAATGGTAAAGGTGTGCTCCGGTGGCATGTTAACGGTCAAAGGTGTCCTCTGATGGCATGCTAACGGTAAAGGGTGTGCTCCGGTGGCATGCTAATGGTAAAGGTGTGCTTCGGTGGTATGCTAACAGGAAAAGGTGTGCTCCGGTGGCATGCTAACGGGAAAAGAAGTGCTCCGGTGGCATGCTAACCGGGAAAGGTGTCCTCCGTTAGCATGCTAAAGGGAGAAGGTGTGCTACAGTTGCATGCTAATGGGAAAAGGTGGGCTACAGTTGCATGCTAATGGGAAAAGGTGTGCTACAGTTGCATGCTAATAGGAAAAGGTGGTCTACGGTGGCATGGTAACGGGAGAAGGAGTGCTCTGGTGGCATGCTAACGGTAAAACGTGTGCTCCGGTGGCATGCTAATGGTAAAGGTGTGCTCCGGTGGCATGCTAACGGGAAAAGGTGTGCTCCGGTGGTATGCTAACGGGAAAAGGTGTGCTACTGTGGCATGCTAAAGGGAAAAGGTGAACTCCGTTGGCATGCTAACGGGAAAACTGTGTTCTACAGTGGCATGCTAACGGTAAAGGTGTGCTCCGCTGGCATGCTAACGGGAAGAGGGTGTGCTACGGTGACATGCTAACGGTAAAGGTGTGCTCCAGTGTCATGCTAACGCAAAAAGGTGTGCTCCGGTGGCATGCTGACGGGAGAAGGTGTCTTCCGGTGGCATGCTAATGGATAAAGGTGGGCTACAGTGTCATGCTAACGGTAAAGGTGTGCTCCGGTGGCATGCTAACGGGAAAAAGTGTGCTCCGGTGGCATGCTAACGGTAAAGGTGTGCTCCGGTGGCATGCTAACAGTAAAAGGTGTGCTCTGGTGGCATGCTAACAGTAAAAGGGTGCTCCGGTGGCATGCTAATGGGAAAGGCAGGCTCCGGTGGCATGCTAATAGTTAAAGGTGTGACCCGGTGGCATGCTAACGGAAAAAGGTGTGCTCCGGTGGCATGCTAACGGGTAAAGGTGTACTGCGGTGGCATGCTAACGGTAAAAGCGGTCTCCGGTGGCATGCTAATGATAAAACGTGTGCTATGGTGGCATGCTAACGGGAAAAGGTGTGCCGTGGTGGCATGCTAATAGTAAAGGTGTGCTCCGGTGGCATGCTAATGGTTAAAGCTGTGCTCCAGTGGCATGCTAACGGAAAAAGGTGTGCCCCGGTGGCATGCTAACGGAAAAACGTGTGCTCTGGTGGCATGCTAACGGGGAAAGGTGTGCTGCGGTGGCATGCTAACGGTAAAAGCGGGCTCCGGTGGCATTCTAACGATAAAACATGTGCTATGGTGGCATGCTAACGGGAAAAGGTGTGCTGCGGTGGCATGCTAATAGTAAAGGTGTGCTCCGGTGGCATACTAATGGTTAAAGGTGTGCTCCAGTGGCATGCTAACGGAAAAATGTGTGCTGCGGTGGCATGCTCATGGTAAAGGGTGTGCTCCGGTGGCATGCTAACGGTAGAAGGAGTGCTCCGGTGGCATGATAACGAGTAAAGGTGTGCTACGGTGGCATGCTAATGGGAAAAGGTGTGCTCCGGTGGCATGCTAACGGGAAAAGGTGTGATCTGGTGGCATGCTAATGGAGAAAGGTGTGCTCCGGTGGCATGCTGACGGGAAAAGGTGTGCTCCAGTGGCATGCTAACGGGAGAAGGTGTGCTCCGGTGGCATACTAACAGGAAAAGGTGTGCTCCGGTGGCATGCTAACGGGAGATGTTGTGCTCCGGTGGCATGCTAATGGAAAGAGGTGTGCTACGGTGGCATGCTAATGGCAAAAGGTGTGTTACGGTGGCATGCTCAGGGAGAAATGTGTGGTACGTTGGCATGCTCATTGTAAAAGGTGTGCTCCGGTGGCATGCTAACGGGAAAAGGTGTGCTACAGTGGCATACTCACGGGAAAGCGGTGTGCTCCGGTGACATGCTAACGTGAAAAGGTGTGCTCCTTTGGCATGCTAATGGTAAAAGGTATGCTCCAGTGGCATGCTAACAGGAAAAGATGTGATCTGGTGGCATGCTAATAGAAAAAGTTGTACTCCGATGGCATGCTAATGGGAAAAGGTGTGCTCTGGTGGCATGCTAACGGGAAAAGTTGTGCTCCGGTGGCATGCTAACAGAAAAAGATGTGCTACGGTGGCATGCTAATTGGGAAAGGTGTGCTACGGTGGCTTGCTAATGGTAAAGGTGTGCTCCGGTGGCATGCTGATGGTAAAAGGTGTCTCCGGTGGCATGCTAACGGAAAGGTGTGCTCCGGTGGTTTGCTAAAGGGAAAAATGTGTGCTACAGTGGCATGCTAATGGTAAAGGTGTGCTCCGGTGGCATGCTAATGGGAAAAAGGTGTGCTACGGTGGCATGCTAACGGTAAACGTGTGCTCCGGTGTCATGCTAACGGGAAAAGGTGTGCTCCGGTGGCATGCTGACGGGAGAAGGTGTGCTCCGGTGGCATGCTAACGGAAAGAGGTGGTCTATGGTGGCATGCTAATGGCAAAAGGTGTGCTCCGGTAGCATGCTAATCGTAAAAGGTGTGCTCCGGTGGCATGCTAACGGAAAAGGTGCGCTCCCGTGGCATGCTAGTAGGAAAAGGTGGGCTCCGATAGCATGCTAATGGGAAAAGGTGTGCTCTGGTGGCATGCTAATGGTAATAGGTGTACTCCGGTGGCATGCTAATGGGAAAAAAGTGTGCTACAGTGGCATACTAACGGTAAAGGTGTGTTCCGCTGGCATGCTAACGGGAAAAAGGTGTGCTACGGTGACATGCTCATGGTAAAGTTGTGCTCCGGTGTCATGCTAACGGGAAAAGGTGTGCTCCGGTGGCATGCTGACGGGAGAAGGTGTGCTCCGGTGGCATGCTGACGGGAGACGGTGTGCTCCGGTGTCATGCTAAAGAGGTGTCCTAAAGTGGCATGGTAGCGGGTAAATGTGGGCTAATGTGGCTTACTAATGGTAAAGCTGTGCTCCGATGGCATGCTAACGGGAAAAGGGGTGCTCTGGTGGCATGATAACGGTAAAGGGTGTGTTCCGGTGGCATGCTAATGGTAAAGGTGTGCTCCGGTGGCATGCGAACAGTGAAAGGTGTGCTCTGATGGCATGCTAACGGGTAAAGGTGTTCTCCGGTGGCATGCTAACCGGGAAATGTGTGCTCCGTTGGCATGTCAATGGTAAAAGGGGTGCTCCGGTGGCATTTTAATGGTAAAAGGTGTACTGCGGAGGCATGCTAACGTTATAAGGTGTGCTCCAGTGGCATGATAACGAAAAAAGGTGTGCTACAGTGGCATGCTAATGGACAAAGGTGTGCTGCGTTGGTATGCTAATGGTAAAGTTGTGCTCCGCTGGCATGCTAATGGTTAAAGGTGTGCTCCGGTGGCATGCTTACGGAAAAAGGTGTGCTTCGGTGGCATGCTAATGGGGAAAGGTGTGCTCCGGTGGCTTGCTAACGGTAAAGATGGGCTCCGGTGTCATGCTAATGATAAAAGGTGTGCTACGGTGGCATGCTAACGGGAAAAGGTGTGCTGCGGTGACATGCTAATGGAAAAAGGTGTGCTCCGGTGGCATGATAACGGGAAAAGGTGTACTCAGGTGGCTTGCTAACGGGATAAAGGTGTGCTACAGTGGCATGCTTACGGTAAAGGTGTTCTCCGCTAGCATGCTAACGGGAAAAAGGTGTGCTACGGTGACATGCTAATGGTAAAGGTGTGCTTCGGTGTCATGCTAACGGGAAAAGGTGTGCTCCAGTGGCATGCTGACAGGAGAAGGTGTGCTTCGGTGGCATGCTAACGGAAAGAGAGGTCCTATGGTGGCATGCTAACGGGTAAAGGTGTGCTCCAGTGGCATGCTAATGGTTAAAGGTGTGCTCCGGTGGCATGCTAACGGAAAAAGGTCGCCTCCGGTGGCATGCTAACAGGGAAAGGTGTGCTGCTGTGGCATGCTAGTGGTAAAGGTGGGCTCCGGTGACATGCTAACGATAAAAGGTGTGCTATGGTGACATGCTAATGGGAAAAGGTGTGCTGCAGTGGCATGCTAACGGGAAAAGGTGTGCAACGGTGGCATGCTAACAGGAAAAGGTGTGCTCCGGTGGCATGCTAACGGGAAAAGGTGTGCTCCGGTGGTATGCTAACGGGAAAAGGTGTGCTACTGTGGCATGCTAAAGGGAAAAGGTGAACTCCGTTGGCATGCTAACGGGAAAACTGTGTGCTACAGTGGCATGCTAACGGTAAAGGTGTGCTCCGCTGGCATGCTAACGGGAAGATGTTGTGCTACGGTGACATGCTAACGGTAAAGGTGTGCTCCAGTGTCATGCTAACGCGAAAAGGTGTGCTCCGGTGGCATGCTGACGGGAGGAGGTGTCTTCCGGTGGCATGCTAATGGATAAAGGTGGGCTACAGTGGCATGCTAACGGTAAAGGTGTGCTCCGGTGGCATGCTAACGGGAAAAAGTGTGCTCCGGTTGCATGCTAACGGTAAAGGTGTGCTCCGGTGGCATGCTAACAGTAAAAGGTGTGCTCTGGTGGCATGCTAACAGTAAAAGGTGGGCTCCGGTGGCATGCTAATGGGAAAGGCAGGCTCCGGTGGCATGCTAATGGTTAAAGGTGTGCCCCGGTGGCATGCTAACGGAAAAAGGTGTGCTCCGGTGGCATGCTAACTGGGAAAGGTGTACTGCGGTGGCATGCTAATGGTAAAAGCGGGCTCCGGTGGCATGCTAATGATAAAACGTGTGCTATGGTGGCATGCTAGTGGGAAAAGGTGTGCCGTGGTGGCTTGCTAATAGTAAAGGTGTGCTCCGGTGGCATGCTAATGGTTAAAGGTGTGCTCCAGTGGCATGCTAACGGAAAAAGGTGTGCCCCGGTGGCATGCTAACGGAAAAACGTGTGCTACGGTGGCATGCTAACGGGGAAAGGTGTGCTGCGGTGGCATGCTAACGGTAAAAGCGGGCTCCGGTGGCATTCTAACGATAAAACGTGTGCTATGGTGGCATGCTAACGGGAAAAGGTGTGCTGCGGTGGCATGCTAATAGTAAAGGTGTGCTCCGGTGGCATACTAATGGTTAAAGGTGTGCTCCAGTGGCATGCTAACGGAAAAAGGAGTGCTCCGGTAGCATGCTAACGTTAAAGGTGTGCTCCGGTGGCATGCTAACGGTAAAAGGTGTGCTCCGGTAGCATGCTAGCGGTAAAAGTGTGCTCCGGTGGCTTTCTAACGGTAAAAGGTGTGCTCAGGTGGCATGCTAAGGGTAAAAGGTGTGCTTTGGTAGCATGCTAACGGTAAAAGGTGTGCTCCGGTGGCATGCTAACGGGAAAAGATGTGCTCCGGTGGCATGCTAACGGGAAAATGCGTGCTGCGGTGGCATGCTCATGGTAAAGGGTGTGCTCCGGTGGCATGCTAACGGTAGAAGGAGTGCTCCGGTGGCATGATAATGAGTAAAGGTGTGCTACGGTGGCATGCTAATGGGAAAAGGTGTGCTCCGGTGGCATGCTAACGGGAAAAGGTGTGATCTGGTGGCATGCTAATGGAGAAAGGTGTGCTCCGGTGGCATGCTGACGGGAAAAGGTGTGCTCCAGTGGCATGCTAACGGGAGAAGGTTTGCTCCGGTGGCATACTAACGGGAAAAGGTGTGCTCCGGTGGCATGCTAATGGAAAGAGGTGTGCTACGGTGGCATGCTAATGGCAAAAGGTGTGTTACGGTGGCATGCTCACGGAAAAATGTGTGGTACGTTTGCATGCTCATTGTAAAAGGTGTGCTCCGGTGGCATGCTAACGGGAAAAGGCGTGCTACAGTGGCATACTCACGGGAAAGCGGTGTGCTCCGGTGACATGCTAACGGGAAAAGGTGTGCTCCTTTGGCATGCTAATGGGAAAAGGTATGCTCCAGTGGCATGCTAACAGGAAAAGGTGTGATCTGGTGGCATGCTAATAGAAAAAATTGTACTCCGATGGCATGCTAACGGGAAAAGGTGTGCTCTGGTGGCATGCTAACGGGAAAAGTTGTGCTCCTGTGGCATGCTAACAGAAAAAGGTGTGCTACGGTGGCATGCTAATTGGGAGAGGTGTGCTACGGTGGCTTGCTAATGGTAAAGGTGTGCTCCGGTGGCATGCTAATGGTAAAAGGTGTGCTCCGGTGGCATGCTAACGGAAAGGTGTGCTCTGGTGGTTTGCTAACGGGAAAAATGTGTGCTACATTGGCATGCTAATGGTAAAGGTGTGCTCCGGTGACATGCTAATGGGAAAAAGGTGTGCTACGGTGGCATGCTAACGGCAAGGGTGTGCTCCGGTGTCATGCTAACGGGAAAAGGTGCGCTCCGGTGGTATGCTGACGGGAAAAGGTGTGCTCCGGTGGCATGCTAACGGGAAAAGGTGTGCTCTGGTGGCATGCTAACCGGGAAAGGTGTCCTCCGGTGGCATGCTAAAGGGAGAAGGTGTGCTACAGTTGTATGCTAACGGGAAAAGGTGGTCTACAGTTGCATGCTAACGGGAAAAGGTGTGCTACAGTTGCATGCTAATGGGAAAAGGTGGGCTACAGTTGCATTCTAATAGGAAAAGGTGGGCTACGGTGGCCTGGTAACGGGAGAAGCTGTGCTCCAGTGGCATGCTAAAGGTAAAACTTGTGCTCCGGTGGCATGCTAACAGTAAAGGTGTGCTCCGGTGGCATGCTAACGGGAAAAGGTGTGCTCCGGTGGCATGCTAACGGGAAAAGGTGTGCTACGGTGGCATGCTAACGGGAAAAGGTGTACTACGGTGACAAGCTAACGGTAAAGGTGTGCTCCAGTGTCATGCTAACGCGAAAAGTGTGCTCCGGTGGCATGCTGACGGGAGAAGTTGTCTTCCGGTGGCATGCTAATGGAAAGATGTGTCCTACGGTGGCATGCTAACGGGTAAAGATGGGCTACAGTGGCATGCTAACAGTAAAGGTGTGCTCCGGTGGCATGCTAACGGGAAAAGGTGTGTTCCGGTGGCATGCTAACGGAAAAGTTGTGCTCCGGTGGCATGCTAACAGTAAAAGGTGTGCTCTGGTGGCATGCTAACAGGAAAAAGTGTGCTCCGGTGGCATGCTAATGGGAAAGGCGGGCTCCGGTGGCATGCTAATGGTTAAAGGTGTGCCCCGTTGGGATGCTAACGGAAAAACGTGTGCTCCTGTGGCATGCTAACGGGGAAAGGTGTGCTGCGGTGGCATGCTAACGGTAAAGGCGGGCTCCGGTGGCATGCAAATGATAAAACGTGTGCTATCGTGGCATGCTAATGGGAAAAGGTGTGCTGCGGTGGCATGATAACGGTAAAGGTGTGCTCCGGTGGCATGCTAATGGTTAAAGGTGTGCTCCAGTGGCATGCTAATGGAAAAAGGTGTGCTCCGTTGGCATGCTAATGTTAAAGGTGTGCTCCGGTGGCATGCTAACGGGAAAAGGTGTACTACGGTGACAAGCTAACGGTAAAGGTGTGCTCCAGTGTCATGCTAACGCGAAAAGTGTGCTCCGGTGGCATGCTGACGGGAGAAGTTGTCTTCCGGTGGCATGCTAATGGAAAGAGGTGTCCTACGGTGGCATGTTAACGGGTAAAGATGGGCTACGGTGGCATGCTAACAGTAAAGGTGTGCTCCGGTGGCATGCTAACGGAAAAGTTGTGCTCCGGTGGCATGCTAACAGTAAAAGGTATGCTCTGGTGGCATGCTAACAGGAAAAAGTGTGCTCCGGTGGCATGCTAATGGGAAAGGCGGGCTCCGGTGGCATGCTAATGGTTAAAGGTGTGCCCCGTTGGCATGCTAACGGAAAAACGTGTGCTCCGGTGGCATGCTAACGGGGAAAGGTGTGCTGCGGTGGCATGCTAATGGTAAAGGCGGGCTCCGGTGGCATGCAAACGATAAAACGTGTGCTATCATGGCATGCTAACGGTAAAGGTGTGCTCCGGTGGCATGCTAATGGTTAAAGGTGTGCTCCAGTGGCATGCTAATGGAAAAAGGTGTGCTCCGGTGGCATGATAATGTTAAAGGTGTGCTCCTGTGGCATGCTAAAGGGAAAAGGTGTGCTCCAGTGGCATGCTAGCGGTAAAGGGTGTGCTCCGGTGGCATGCTAACGGTAAAGGTGTGCTCCGGTGGTATGCTAACAGGAAAAGGTGTGCTCCGGTGACATGCTAGTGGTAAAAGGCATGCTCCGGTAGCATGCTAACGGTAAAAGGTGTGCTCCGGTGGCATGCTAAGGGGAAAAGCTGTGCTCTGGTGGCATGCTAATGGTAAAAGGTGTGCTCCGGTGGCATGCTAAGGGGAAAAGCTGTGCTCTGGTGGCATGCTAACGGTAAAAGGTATGCTCCGGTGGCATACTAACGGTAAAAGGTGAGCTCCGGTGGCATGCTAACGGGAAAAGATGTGCTCCGGTGGCATGCTAACGGGAAAATGTGTGCTACGGTGGCATGCTCATGGTAAAAGGTGTGCTCCGGTGGCATGCTAACGGAAAAAGTGTGCTACGGTGGCATGCTAACGGGAGAACATGTGGTTCGGTGGCATGCTAACTGGAAAAGGTGTGCTCCGGTGGCATGCTAATGGGAGAAGGTGTGCTTCAGTGGCATGCTAACAGGAAAAGGTGTGCTCCGGTGACATGCTAACGGGAGATGGTGTGCTACGATTACATGCTGACGGTAAAAGGTGTGCTCCGGTGGCTTGCCAACAAGAGAAGGTGTGCTACGGTGGCATGCTAACGGCAAAAGGTTTGCTCCAGTGGCATGCTAACTGAAAAAGGTGTGCTACGGTGGCATGCTAACGGGGAAAGGTGTGCTACGGTGGCATGCTAACGGTAAAGGTGTGCTCCGGTGGCATGTCAACGGGAAAAGGTGTGCTCCAATGGCATGCTAACAAGAAAAGGTGTGCTCCGGTGGCATGCTAACGGTAAAGGTGTGCTCCGGTGACATGCTAACGGTGAAAGGTGTGCTCCCGTGGCATGCTAACGGGAAAAGGTGTGCTCCGCTGCCATGTCAATGGGAAAAGGGTGCTCCGATGGCATGCTAACGGGAAAAGGTGTGCTCCGGTGGCATGCTAATGGTAAAGGTGTGCTCCGGTGGCATGCTAACGGTCAAAGGTGTCCTCTGATGGCATGCTAACGGTAAAGGGTGTGCTCCGGTGGCATGCTAATGGTAAAGGTGTGCTTCGGTGGTATGCTAACAGGAAAAGGTGTGCTCCTGTGGCATGCTAACGGGGAAAGAAGTGCTCCGGTGGCATGCTAAACGGGAAAGGTGTCCTCCGTTGGCATGCTAAAGGGAGAAGGTGTGCTACAGTTGCATGCTAATGGGAAAAGGTGGGCTACAGTTGTATGCTAACGGGAAACAGTGTGCTACAGTTGCATGCTAACGGCAAAAGGTGGGCTACAGTTGCATGCTAATAGGAAAAGGTGGGCTACGGTGGCATGGTAACGGGAGAAGGAGTGCTCTGGTGGCATGCTAACGGTAAAACGTGTGCTCCGGTGGCATGCTAATGGTAAAGGTGTGCTCCGGTGGCATGCTAACGGGAAAAGGTGTGCTCCGGTGGGATGCTAACAGGGAAAGTTGTGCTCCGGTGGCATGCTAACGTGAGAAGGTGTGCTACTGTAGCATGCTAAAGGGAAAAGGTGTGCTCCGGTGGCATGCTAAAGGTAAAGGTGTGCTCTGGTGGCATGCTAACGGGAAAAGGTGTGGTACTGTGGCATGCTAACGGGAAAAGGTGTGCTACGGTGGCATGCTAAAGGGAAAAGGTGTTCTCCAGTGGATGATAATGGGGAAAGGTGTGTTCCGGTGGCATGCTAATGGGAGAAGGTGTGCTCCGGTGGCATGCTAACAGGAGAAAATGTGCTCCGGGGGCATGCTAACGGGAAAATGTGTGCTCCGATGGCATGCTAACAGGAAAAGGTGTGCTACGGTGACATGCTAGCGGGAAAAGATGTGCACCGGTGGCATGCTAAAGGAAAAAGGTGTGCTACAGCGGCATACTAACTGGAAAAGGTGTAATACTGTGGCATGCTCACGGTAAAGGTGTGCTCTGGTGGCATGCTGATGGTAAAAGGTGTGCTCCGGTGGCATACTAGCGGTATAAGTTGTGCTCCGGTGGCATGTTAACGGTAAAAGGTGTTTTCCGTTGGCATGCTAACGGTAAAAGGTGTGATACAGTGTCATGCTTAACGATACAAGGTGTGCTCCGGTGGCATGCTAACGGGAAAAGGTGTGCTCCAGTGGCATGCTAACACGGAAAGGTGTGATCCGGTGGCTTGCTAACGTGAGAAAGTGTGCTCCGGTGGCATGCTAACGAGAAGAGGAGCGCTACGGTGGCATGCTAACGGGAAAAGGTGTTCTCCGGTGGCATGCTAACGATACAAGGTGTGCTCCGGTGGCATGCTAACGGGAAAAGGGGTGCTCCGGTGGCATGCTAATACGGAAAGGTGTGCTCCGGTGGCATGCTAACGTGAGAAAGAGTGCTACGGTGGCATGCTAACGAGAAGAGGAGCGCTACGGTCGCATGCTAATGGGAAAAGGTGTGCCATGGTGGCATGCTAACAGTAAAAGGTGTGCTCCGGTGGCTTGCTTTTGGTAAAAGGTGTGCTCCGGTGGCATGCTAACGATACAAGATGTGCTCCGGTGGCATGCTAACGGGAAAAGGAGTAATACTGTGGCATGCTCACGGTAAAGGTGTGCTCTGGTGGCATGTTAATGGTAAAAGGTGTTCTCCGTTGGCATGCTAACGGTAAAAGGTGTGATACGTTGTCATGCTTAACGATACAAGGTGTGCTCCGGTGGCATGCTAACGGGAAAAGGTGTGCTCCAGTGGCATGCTAACAAGGAAAGGTGTGCTCCAGTGGCATGCTAACGTGGGAAAGTGTGCTACGGTGGCATGCTAACGAGAAGAGGAGCGCTACGGTGGCATGCTAACGGGAAAAGGTGTGCTCCGGTGGCATGCTAACGATACAAGGTGTGCTCCGGTGGCAAGATAACGGGAAAAGGTGTGCTCCGGTGGCATGCAAACACGGAAAGGTGTGCTCCGGTGGCATGCTAACGTGAGAAAGTGTGCTACGGTGGCATGCTAACGAGAAGAGGTGCGCTATGGTGGCATGCTAACGGGAAGAGGTGCGCTATGGTGGCATGCTAACAGTAAAAGGTGTGCTCCGGTGGCTTGCTTTCGGTAAAAGGTGTGCTCCGGTGGCTTGCTTTCGGTAAGAGGTGTGCTCCGGTGGCATGCTAACGATACAAGATGTGCTCCGGTGGCATGCTAACGGGAAAAGGTGTGCTCCGGTGGCATGCTAACAGGGAAAGGTGTGCTCCGGTGGCATACTAACGGTAAAAGGTGTGCTCCGGTGGCATGTTAACGGTAAAAGGTGTTCTCCGTTGGCATGCTAACGGTAAAAGGTGTGCTACGGTGGCATGCTAACGATACAAGGTGTGCTCTGGTGGCATGCTAACGGGAAAAGGTGTGCTCCGATGGCATGCTAACACGGAAAGGTGTGCTCCGGTGGCATGCTAACGTGAGAAAGTGTGCTACGGTGGCATGCTAATGAGAAGAGGTGCGCTACGGTGGCATGCTAATGGGAAAGGTGTGCTCCGGTGGCATGCTAACGATACAAGGTGTGCTCCGGTGGCATGCTAACGGGAAAAGGTGTGCTCCGGTGACATGCTAACACGGAAAGGTGTGCTCCGGTCGCATGCTAACGTAAGAAAGTGTGCTACAATGGCATGCTAACGAGAAGAGGTGCGCTACGGTGGCATGCAAACGGGAAAAGGTGTGCTATGGTGGCATGGTAACTGTAAAAGGTGTGCTCTGGTGGCTTCCTTTCGGTAAAATGTGTGCTCTGGTGGCATGCTAGCGATACAAGATGTGCTCCGGTGGCATGCTAACGGGAAAAGGTGTGCTCCGGTGGCATGCTAACAGGGAAAGGTGTGCTCCGGTGGCATGCTAACGGGAGAAGGTGTGCTACTGTGGCATGCTAACAAGAAAAGGTGTGCTACAGTGGCATGCTAACTGGAAAAGGTGTGCTATGATGGCATGCTAACGGGAGAAGGTGTGCTCCAGTGGCATGCTAACAGGAGAAAATGTGCTCCGGGGGCATGCTAACGGGAAAATGTGTGCTCCGGTTGCATGCTAACGGGAAAAGGTGTGCTCCGGTGACATGCTAGCGGGAAAAGGTGTGCACCGGTGGCATGCTAATGGAAAAAGGTGTGCTACAGCGGCATACTAATGGGAAAAGGTGTAATACTGTGGCATGCTGATGGTAAAGGTGTGCTCTGGTGGCATGCTGATGGTAAAAGGTGTGCTCCAGTGGCATACTAACGGTAAAAGGTGTGCTCCGGTGGCATGTTAACGGTAAAAGGTTTTCTCCGTTGGCATGCTAACGGTAAAAGGTGTGCTACGGTGGCATGCTAACGATACAAGGTGTGCTCTGGTGGCATGCTAACAGGAAAAGGTGTGCTCCGGTGGCATGCTAACACGGAAAGGTGTGCTCCGTTCGCATGCTAACGTAAGAAAGTGTGCTACAATGGCATGCTAACGAGAAGAGGTGCGCTACGGTGGCATGCAAACGGGAAAAGGTGTGCTATGGTGGCATGCTAACGGTAAAACGTGTGCTCTGCTGGCTTCCTTTCGGTAAAATGTGTGCTCTGGTGGCATGCTAGCGATACAAGATGTGCTCCGGTGGCATGCTAATGGGAAAAGGTGTGCTCCGGTGGCATGCTAACAGGGAAAGGTGTGCTCCGGTGGCATGCTAACGGAAGAAGGTGTGCTACTGTGGCATGCTAACAAGAAAAGGTGTGCTACAGTGGCATGCTAACTGGAAAAGGTGTGCTATGATGGCATGCTAATGGTAAAATGTGTGCTATGGTGGCATGCTAACGGTAAAAGGTGTGCAACGGTGGCATGATAACGGTAAAAGGTGTGCTCCGGTGGCATGCTAACGGGAAAAGGTGTGCAACGGTGGCATGCTAACAGGAAAAGGTGTGCTCCGGTGGCATGCTAACGGGAAAAGGTGTGCTCCGGTGGCATGCTAACGGGAAAAGGTGTGCTCCGGTGGCATGCTAACGGAAAAAGGTGTGCTCCGGTGGCATGCTAACGGTAAAAGGTGTTCTCCGTTGGCATGCTAACAGTTAAACGTGTGCTCAGGTGGCACGCTAACGATGCAAGGTGTGCTCTTGTGGCATGCTAACGGGAAAAGGTGTACTCCGGTGGAATGCTGACAGGGAAAGTTGTGCTCCGTCGGCATGCTAACGTGAGAAGGTGTGCTACTGTAGCATGCTAACGGGAAAAGGTGTGCTCCAGTGGCATGCTAAAGGTAAAGGTATGCTCTGGTGGCATGCTAACGGGAAAAGGTGTGGTACTGTGGCATGCTAACGGGAATAGGTGTGCTACGGTGGCATGCTAAAGGGAAAAGATGTTCTCCAGTGGATGCTAACCGGGAAAGGTGTGTTCCGGTGGCATGCTAATGGGAGAAGGTGTGCTCCGGTGGCATGCTAACAGGAGAAAATGTGCTCCGGGGGCATGCTAACGGGAAAATGTGTGCTCCGGTGGCATGCTGATGGTAAAAGGAGTGCTCCAGTGGCTTACTAATGGTAAAAGGTGTGCTCCGATGGCATGTTAACGGTAAGAGGTGTTCTCCGCTGGCATGCTAACGGTAAAAGGTGTGCTACGGTGGCATGCTAACGATACAAGGTGTGCTCCGGTGGCAAGATAATGGAAAAAGGCGTGCTCCGGTGGCATGCAAACACGGAAAGGTGTGCTCCGGTGGCATGCTAACGTGAGAAAGTGTGCTACGGTGGCATGCTAACGAGAAGAGGTGCGCTATGGTGGCATGCTAACGGGAAGAGGTGTGCTATGGTGGCATGCTAACAGTAAATGGTGTGCTCCTGTGGCTTGCTTTCGGTAAAATGTGTGATCCGGTGGCATGCTAACGATACAAGATGTGCTCCGGTGGCATGTTAACGGGAAAAGGTGTGCTCTGGTGGCATGCTAACGGGAAAAGGGGTGCTCTCGTGGCATGCTAACGGTAAAAGGTGTGCTCCAGTGGCATGCTAGCGGTAAAAGGTGTGCTCCGGTGGCATGCTAACTAAAAAAGTTATGCTCCAGTGGCATGATATTGCGAAAAGGTGTGCAACGGTGGAATGCTAACGGCAGAAGGTGTGCTCCGGTGGGAACAATGGGAAAAGGTGTGCTCCGGTGGCATTCTAACGGGAAAATGTGTGCAACGGTGGCATGCTAACGGAAAAAGGTGTGCAATGGAGGCATGCTAACGGTAAAAGGTGCGCTCCAGTGGCATGCTAGTGGTAAAAGGTATGCTCCGGTGTCATGCTAACGGAAAAAGGTATGCTCCAGTGGCATGATATTGGGAAAAGCTGTGCAACGGTGGCATGCTAACGGCAGAAGTGTGCTCCGGTGGGAACAATGGGAAAAGGTGTGCTCCGGTGGCATGCTAACGGGAAAATGTGTGCAACGGTGGCATGCTAACGGGAAAAGGTGTGCAATGGTGGCATGCTAACGGTAAAAGGTGTGTTCCGGTGGCATGCTAACGTGAAAAGGTGTGTTCCGGTAGCATGCTAACGATACAAGATGTGCTCCGGTGGAATGCTAATGGGAAAAGGTGTGCTCCGGTGGTATGCTAACAGGGAAAGGTGTGCTCCGGTGGCATGCTAACGGGAGAAGGTGTGCTACTGTGGCATGCTAACAATAGAAGGTGTGATACAGTGGCATGCTAATGGGAAAATGTGTGCTATGGTGGCTTGCTAACGGGAAAAGGTGAGCTATGGTGGCATGCTAACTGTAAAAGGTGTGCAATGGTGGCATGATAACGGAAAAAGGTGTGCTACGGTGGCATGCTAAAGGGAACGGGTGTTCTCCAGTGGATGCTAACGGGGAAAGGTGTGTTCCGAGGGCATGCTAACGGGAGAAGGTGTGCTCCGGTGGCATGCTAACTGGAGAAAATGTGCTCCGGGGGCATGCTAACGGGAAAATGTGTGCTCCGGTTGCATGCTAACGGGAAAAGGTGTGCTCCGGTGACATGCTAGCGGGAAAAGGTGTGCACCGGTGGCATGCTAATGGTAAAAGGTGTGCTACAGCGGCATACTAATGGGAAAAGGTGTAATACTGTGGCATGCTCACGGTAAAGGTGTGCTCTGGTGGCATGCTGATGGTAAAAGCTGTGCTCCAGTGTCACACTAACGGTAAAAGGTGTGCTCCGGTGGCATGTTAACGGTAAGAGGTGTTCTCTGTTGGCACTCTAACGGTAAAAGGTGTGCTACGGTGGCATGCTAACGATACAAGGTGTGCTCCGGAGGCATGCTAACGGGAAAAGGTGTGCTTCGGTGGCATGCTAACACGGAAAGGTGTGCTCCGGTGGCATGCTAACGAGAAGAGGTGCGCTACGGTGGCATGCTAACGGGAAAAGGTGTGCTCCGGTGGCATGCTAACGATACAAGGTGTGCTCCGATGGCATGCTAACGGGAAAAGGTGTGCTCCGGTGACATGCTAACACGCAAAGGTGTGCTCCGGTCGCATGCTAACGTAAGAAAGTGTGCTACAATGGCATGCTAATGGGAAAAGTTGTGCTCCAGTGGCATGCTAACGGAAAAAAGTGTGCTCCTGTGGCATGCTAACGGGAAAAGCTGTGCTCCGGTGGCATGCCAATGGAAAAAGGTTTGCTACGGTGGAATGGTAATGGGAGAAGGTGTGCGCTGGTGGCATGCTAACGGTAAAAGGTGTGCTCCAGTGGCATGCTAGCGGTAAAAGGTGAAATCCGGTGGCTTGCTCACGGAAATAGGTATGCTACAGTGGCATGATATTGGGAAAAGGTGTCCAACGGTGGCATGCTAACGGCATAAGGTGTGCTCCGGTGGGAACAATGGGAAAAGGTGTGCTCCGGTGGCATGCTAATGGGAAAATGAGTGCAACGGTGGAATGCTAACGGAAAAAGGTGTGTAATGAAGGCATGCTAACGGTAAAAGGTGTGCTCCGGTGGCATGCTAAAGGGAAGAGGTATGCTCTGGTGGTATGATAGCGGGAAAAGGTGTGCAACGGTGGCATGCTAACAGGAGAAGGTGTGCTTCGCTGGCAACAACGGGAAAAGGTGTGCTCCGGTGGCATGCTAACGAGAAAAGGTGTGCAACGGTGGCATGCTAACGGTAAAAGGTGTGTTCCCGTGGCATGCTAACGTGAAAAGGTGTGTTCCGGTGGCATGCTAACGATACAAGATGTGCTCCGGTGGCATGCTAATGGGAAAAGGTGTGCTCCGGTGGTATGCTAACAGGGAAAGGTGTGCTCCGGTGGCATGCTAACGGGAGAATGTGTGCTACTGTGGCATGCTAACAATAAAAGGTGTGCTACAGTGGCATGCTAACTGGAAAATGTGTGCTATGGTGGCTTGCTAACGGGAAAAGGTGAGCTATGGTGGCATGCTAACTGTAAAAGGTGTGCAATGGTGGCATGATAACGGAAAAAGGTGTGCTCTGGTGGCATGCTAACGGGAAAAGCTGTGCTCCGGTGGCATGCCAATGGAAAAAGGTATGTTATGGTGGAATGCTAATAGGAGAAGGTGTGCTCCGGTGGCATGCTAACTGTAAAAGGTGTGCTCCAGTGGCATGCTAGCGGTAAAAGGTGTGCTCCGGTGTCATGCTAATGCAAATAGGTATGCTCCAGTGGCATGATATTGGGAAAAGGTGCGCAACGGTGGCATGCTAACGGCAGAAGGTGTGCTCCGGTGGGAACAATGGGAAAAGGTGTGCTCCGGTGGCATGCTAACGGGAAAATGCGTGCAACGGTGGAATGCTAACGGAAAAATGTGTGCGATGGAGGCATGCTAACGGTAAAAGGTGTGCTCCGGTGGCATGCTAACGGGAAGAGGTATGCTCCGGTGGTATGATAGCGGGAAAAGGTGTGCAACGGTGGCATGCTAACAGGAGAAGGTGTGCTTCGGTGGCAACAATGGGAAAAGGTGTGCTCCGGTGGCATGCTAACGTGAAAAGGTGTGTTCCGGTGGCATGCTAACGATACAAGATGTGCTCCGGTGGCATGCTAATGGGAAAAGGTGTGCTCCGGTGGTATGCTAACAGGGAAATGTGTGCTCCGGTGGCATGCTAACGGGAGAATGTGTGCTACTGTGGCATGCTAACATTAAAAGGTGTGCAACAGTGGCATGCTAACTGGAAAATGTGTGCTATGGTGGCATGCTAACTGGAAAAGGTGAGCTATGGTGGCATGTTAACTGTAAAAGGTGGGCAATGGTGGCATGATAACGGAAAAAGGTGTGCTCCGGTGGCATGCTAAAGGGAAAAGGTGTTCTCCAGTGGATGCTAACGGGGAAAGGTTTGTTCCGAGGGCATGCTAACGGGAGAAGGCGTGCTCCGGTGGCATGCTAACAGGAGAAAATGTGCTCCGGGGGCATGCTAACGGGAAAAGGTGTGCTCCGGTGACATGTTAGCGGGAAACGGTGTGCACCGGTGGCATGCTAATGGAAAAAGGTGTGCTACAGCGGCATACTAATGGGAAAAGGTGCAATACTGTGGCATGCTCACGGTAAAAGTGTGCTCTGGTGGCATGCTGATGGTAAAAGGTGTGCTCCAGTGGCACACTAACGGTAAAAGGTGTGCTCCGGTGGCATGTTAACGGTAAGAGGTTTTCTCCGTTGGCATTCTAACGGTAAAAGGTGTGCTACGTTGGCATGCTAACGATACAAGGTGTGCTCCGGTGTCATGCTAACGGGAAAAGGTGTGCTCCGGTGGCATGCTAACATGGAAAGGTGTGCTCCGGTGGCATGCTAATGTGAGAAAGTGTGCTACGGTGGCATGCCAACGAGAAGAGGTGCGCTTCGGTGGCATGCTAAAGGGAAAAGGTGTGCTCCGGTGGCATGCTAACGATAGAAGGTGTGCTCCGGTGGCATGCTAACGGGAAAAGGTGTGCTCCGGTGACATGCTAACACGCAAAGGTATGCTCCGGTCGCATGCTAACGTAAGAAAGTGTGCTACAATGGCATGCTAATGAGAAGATGTGCGCTACGGTGGCATGCAAACGGGAAAAGGTGTGCTATGGTGGCATGCTAATGTTAAAAGGTGTGCTCTGGTGGCTTCCTTTCGGTAAAATGTGTGCTCTGGTGGCATGCTAGCGATACAAGATATGCTCCGGTGGCATGCTAACGGGAAAAGTTGTGCTCCGGTGGCATGCTAACAGGGAAAGGTGTGCTCTGGTGGCATGCTAACGGGAGAAGGTGTGCTACTGTGGCATGCTAACAGGAAAAGGTGTGCTATGGTGGCATGCTAACGGTAAAAGGTGTGCAACGGTGGCATGATAACGGAGAAAGGTGTGCTCCGGTGGCATGCTAACGGGAAAAGGTGTGCAGCGGTGGCATGCTAACAGGAAAAGGTGTGCTCCGGTGGCATGCTAACGGGAAAAGGTGTGCTCCGGTGGTATGCTAACGGGAAAAGGTGTGCTACTGTGGCATGCTAAAGGGAAAAGGTGAACTCCGTTGGCATGCTAACGGGAAAACTGAGTGCTACAGTGGCATGCTAACGGTAAAGGTGTGCTCCGCTGGCATGCTAACGGGAAGATGGTGTGCTATGGTGACATGCTAACGGTAAAGGTGTGCTCCAGTGTCATGCTAACGCGAAAAGGTGTGCTCTGGTGGCATGCTGACGGGAGGAGGTGTCTTCCGGTGGCATGCTAATGGATAAAGGTGGGCTACAGTGGCATGCTAACGGTAAAGGTGTGCTCCGGTGGCATGCTAACGGGAAAAAGTGTGCTCCGGTTGCATGCTAACGGTAAAGGTGTGCTCCGGTGGCATGCTAACAGTAAAAGGTGTGCTCTGGTGGCATGCTAACAGTAAAAGGTGGGCTCCGGTGGCATGCTAATGGGAAAGGCAGGCTCCGGTGGCATGCTAATGGTTAAAGGTGTGCCCCGGTGGCATGCTAACGGAAAAAGGTGTGCTCCGGTGGCATGCTAACTGGGAAAGGTGTACTGCGGTGGCATGCTAACGGTAAAAGCGGGCTCCGGTGGCATGCTAATGATAAAACGTGTGCTATGGTGGCATGCTAGTGGGAAAAGGTGTGCCGTGGTGGCTTGCTAATAGTAAAGGTGTGCTCCGGTGGCATGCTAATGGTTAAAGGTGTGCTCCAGTGGCATGCTAACGGAAAAAGGTGTGCCCCGGTGGCATGCTAACAGAAAAACGTGTGCTACGGTGGCATGCTAACGGGGAAAGGTGTGCTGCGGTGGCATGCTAACGGTAAAAGCGGGCTCCGGTGGCATTCTAACGATAAAACGTGTGCTATGGTGGCATGCTAACGGGAAAAGGTGTGCTGCGGTGGCATGCTAATAGTAAAGGTGTGCTCCGGTGGCATACTAATGGTTAAAGGTGTGCTCCAGTGGCATGCTAACGGAAAAAGGAGTGCTCCGGTAGCATGCTAACGTTAAAGGTGTGCTCCGGTGGCATGCTAACGGTAAAAGGTGTGCTCCGGTAGCATGCTAGCGGTAAAAGTGTGCTCCGGTGGCATTCTAACGGTAAAAGGTGTGCTCCGGTGGCATGTTAAGGGTAAAAGGTGTGCTTTGGTAGCATGCTAACGGTAAAAGGTGTGCTCCGGTGGCATGCTAACGGGAAAAGATGTGCTCCGGTGGCATGCTAAGGGTAAAAGGTGTGCTTTGGTAGCATGCTAACGGTAAAAGGTGTGCTCCGGTGGCATGCTAACGGGAAAAGATGTGCTCCGGTGGCATGCTAACGGGAAAATGCGTGCTGCGGTGGCATGCTCATGGTAAAGGGTGTGCTCCGGTGGCATGCTAACGGTAGAAGGAGTGCTCCGGTGGCATGATAATGAGTAAAGGTGTGCTACGGTGGCATGCTAATGGGAAAAGGTGTGCTCCGGTGGCATGCTAACGGGAAAAGGTGTGATCTGGTGGCATGCTAATGGAGAAAGGTGTGCTCCGGTGGCATGCTGACGGGAAAAGGTGTGCTCCAGTGGCATGCTAACGGGAGAAGGTTTGCTCCGGTGGCATACTAACGGGAAAAGGTGTGCTCCGGTGGTATGCTAACGGGAAAAGGTGTGCTACTGTGGCATGCTAAAGGGAAAAGGTGAACTCCGTTGGCATGCTAACGGGAAAACTGTGTGCTACAGTGGCATGCTAACGGTAAAGGTGTGCTCCGCTGGCATGCTAACGGGAAGATGGTGTGCTACGGTGACATGCTAACGGTAAAGGTGTGCTCCAGTGTCATGCTAACGCGAAAAGGTGTGCTCCGGTGGCATGCTGACGGGAGGAGGTGTCTTCCGGTGGCATGCTAATGGATAAAGGTGGGCTACAGTGGCATGCTAACGGTAAAGGTGTGCTCCGGTGGCATGCTAACGGGAAAAAGTGTGCTCCGGTTGCATGCTAACGGTAAAGGTGTGCTCCGGTGGCATGCTAACAGTAAAAGGTGTGCTCTGGTGGCATGCTAACAGTAAAAGGTGGGCTCCGGTGGCATGCTAATGGGAAAGGCAGGCTCCGGTGGCATGCTAATGGTTAAAGGTGTGCCCCGGTGGCATGCTAACAGAAAAAGGTGTGCTCCGGTGGCATGCTAACTGGGAAAGGTGTACTGCGGTGGCATGCTAACGGTAAAAGCGGGCTCCGGTGGCATGCTAATGATAAAACGTGTGCTATGGTGGCATGCTAGTGGGAAAAGGTGTGCCGTGGTGGCTTGCTAATAGTAAAGGTGTGCTCCGGTGGCATACTAATGGTTAAAGGTGTGCTCCAGTGGCATGCTAACGGAAAAAGGTGTGCCCCGGTGGCATGCTAACAGAAAAACGTGTGCTACGGTGGCATGCTAACGGGGAAAGGTGTGCTGCGGTGGCATGCTAACGGTAAAAGCGGGCTCCGGTGGCATTCTAACGATAAAACGTGTGCTATGGTGGCATGCTAACGGGAAAAGGTGTGCTGCGGTGGCATGCTAATAGTAAAGGTGTGCTCCGGTGGCATACTAATGGTTAAAGGTGTGCTCCAGTGGCATGCTAACGGAAAAAGGAGTGCTCCGGTAGCATGCTAACGTTAAAGGTGTGCTCCGGTGGCATGCTAACGGTAAAAGGTGTGCTCCGGTAGCATGCTAGCGGTAAAAGTGTGCTCCGGTGGCATTCTAACGGTAAAAGGTGTGCTCCGGTGGCATGTTAAGGGTAAAAGGTGTGCTTTGGTAGCATGCTAACGGTAAAAGGTGTGCTCCGGTGGCATGTTAAGGGTAAAAGGTGTGCTTTGGTAGCTTGCTAACGGTAAAAGGTGTGCTCCGGTGGCATGCTAACGGGAAAAGATGTGCTCCGGTGGCATGCTAAGGGTAAAAGGTGTGCTTTGGTAGCATGCTAACGGTAAAAGGTGTGCTCCGGTGGCATGCTAACGGGAAAAGATGTGCTCCGGTGGCATGCTAACGGGAAAATGCGTGCTGCGGTGGCATGCTCATGGTAAAGGGTGTGCTCCGGTGGCATGCTAACGGTAGAAGGAGTGCTCCGGTGGCATGATAATGAGTAAAGGTGTGCTACGGTGGCATGCTAATGGGAAAAGGTGTGCTCCGGTGGCATGCTAACGGGAAAAGGTGTGATCTGGTGGCATGCTAATGGAGAAAGGTGTGCTCCGGTGGCATGCTGACGGGAAAAGGTGTGCTCCAGTGGCATGCTAACGGGAGAAGGTTTGCTCCGGTGGCATACTAACGGGAAAAGGTGTGCTTTGGTGGCATGCTAATGGAAAGAGGTGTGCTACGGTGGCATGCTAATGGCAAAAGGTGTGTTACGGTGGCATGCTCACGGAAAAATGTGTGGTACGTTTGCATGCTCATTGTAAAAGGTGTGCTCCGGTGGCATGCTAACGGGAAAAGGCGTGCTACAGTGGCATACTCACGGGAAAGCGGTGTGCTCCGGTGACATGCTAACGGGAAAAGGTGTGCTCCTTTGGCATGCTAATGGGAAAAGGTATGCTCCAGTGGCATGCTAACAGGAAAAGGTGTGATCTGGTGGCATGCTAATAGAAAAAGTTGTACTCCGATGGCATGCTAACGGGAAAAGGTGTGCTCTGGTGGCATGCTAACGGGAAAAGTTGTGCTCCTGTGGCATGCTAACAGAAAAAGGTGTGCTACGGTGGCATGCTAATTGGGAGAGGTGTGCTACGGTGGCTTGCTAATGGTAAAGGTGTGCTCCGGTGGCATGCTAATGGTAAAAGGTGTGCTCCGGTGGCATGCTAACGGAAAGGTGTGCTCTGGTGGTTTGCTAACGGGAAAAATGTGTGCTACATTGGCATGCTAATGGTAAAGGTGTGCTCCGGTGACATGCTAATGGGAAAAAGGTGTGCTACGGTGGCATGCTAACGGCAAGGGTGTGCTCCGGTGTCATGCTAACGGGAAAAGGTGCGCTCCGGTGGTATGCTGACGGGAAAAGGTGTGCTCCGGTGGCATGCTAACGGGAAAAGGTGTGCTCTGGTGGCATGCTAACCGGGAAAGGTGTCCTCCGGTGGCATGCTAAAGGGAGAAGGTGTGCTACAGTTGTATGCTAACGGGAAAAGGTGGTCTACAGTTGCATGCTAACGGGAAAAGGTGTGCTACAGTTGCATGCTAATGGGAAAAGGTGGGCTACAGTTGCATTCTAATAGGAAAAGGTGGGCTACGGTGGCCTGGTAACGGGAGAAGCTGTGCTCCGGTGGCATGCTAAAGGTAAAACTTGTGCTCCGGTGGCATGCTAACAGTAAAGGTGAGCTCCGGTGGCATGCTAACGGGAAAAGGTGTGCTCCGGTGGCATGCTAACGGGAAAAGGTGTGCTACGGTGGCATGCTAATGGGAAAAGGTGTACTACGGTGACAAGCTAACGGTAAAGGTGTGCTCCAGTGTCATGCTAACGCGAAAAGTGTGCTCCGGTGGCATGCTGACGGGAGAAGTTGTCTTCCGGTGGCATGCTAATGGAAAGATGTGTCCTACGGTGGCATGCTAACGGTAAAGGTGTGCTCCGCTGGCATGCTAACGGGAAGATGGTGTGCTACGGTGACATGCTAACGGTAAAGGTGTGCTCCAGTGTCATGCTAACGCGAAAAGGTGTGCTCCGGTGGCATGCTGACGGGAGGAGGTGTCTTCCGGTGGCATGCTAATGGATAAAGGTGGGCTACAGTGGCATGCTAACGGCAAAGGTGTGCTCCGGTGGCATGCTAACGGGAAAAAGTGTGCTCCGGTTGCATGCTAACGGTAAAGGTGTGCTCCGGTGGCATGCTAACAGTAAAAGGTGTGCTCTGGTGGCATGCTAACAGTAAAAGGTGGGCTCCGGTGGCATGCTAATGGGAAAGGCAGGCTCCGGTGGCATGCTAATGGTTAAAGGTGTGCCCCGGTGGCATGCTAACGGAAAAAGGTGTGCTCCGGTGGCATGCTAACTGGGAAAGGTGTACTGCGGTGGCATGCTAACGGTAAAAGCGGGCTCCGGTGGCATGCTAATGATAAAACGTGTGCTATGGTGGCATGCTAGTGGGAAAAGGTGTGCCGTGGTGGCTTGCTAATAGTAAAGGTGTGCTCCGGTGGCATGCTAATGGTTAAAGGTGTGCTCCAGTGGCATGCTAACGGAAAAAGGTGTGCCCCGGTGGCATGCTAACAGAAAAACGTGTGCTACGGTGGCATGCTAACGGGGAAAGGTGTGCTGCGGTGGCATGCTAACGGTAAAAGCGGGCTCCGGTGGCATTCTAACGATAAAACGTGTGCTATGGTGGCATGCTAACGGGAAAAGGTGTGCTGCGGTGGCATGCTAATAGTAAAGGTGTGCTCCGGTGGCATACTAATGGTTAAAGGTGTGCTCCAGTGGCATGCTAACGGAAAAAGGAGTGCTCCGGTAGCATGCTAACGTTAAAGGTGTGCTCCGGTGGCATGCTAACGGTAAAAGGTGTGCTCCGGTAGCATGCTAGCGGTAAAAGTGTGCTCCGGTGGCATTCTAACGGTAAAAGGTGTGCTCCGGTGGCATGTTAAGGGTAAAAGGTGTGCTTTGGTAGCATGCTAACGGTAAAAGGTGTGCTCCGGTGGCATGCTAACGGGAAAAGATGTTCTCCGGTGGCATGCTAAGGGTAAAAGGTGTGCTTTGGTAGCATGCTAACGGTAAAAGGTGTGCTCCGGTGGCATGCTAACGGGAAAAGATGTGCTCCGGTGGCATGCTAACGGGAAAATGCGTGCTGCGGTGGCATGCTCATGGTAAAGGGTGTGCTCCGGTGGCATGCTAACGGTAGAAGGAGTGCTCCGGTGGCATGATAATGAGTAAAGGTGTGCTACGGTGGCATGCTAATGGGAAAAGGTGTGCTCCGGTGGCATGCTAACGGGAAAAGGTGTGATCTGGTGGCATGCTAATGGAGAAAGGTGTGCTCCGGTGGCATGCTGACGGGAAAAGGTGTGCTCCAGTGGCATGCTAACGGGAGAAGGTTTGCTCCGGTGGCATACTAACGGGAAAAGGTGTGCTCTGGTGGTATGCTAACGGGAAAAGGTGTGCTACTGTGGCATGCTAAAGGGAAAAGGTGAACTCCGTTGGCATGCTAACGGGAAAACTGTGTGCTACAGTGGCATGCTAACGGTAAAGGTGTGCTCCGCTGGCATGCTAACGGGAAGATGGTGTGCTACGGTGACATGCTAACGGTAAAGGTGTGCTCCAGTGTCATGCTAACGCGAAAAGGTGTGCTCCGGTGGCATGCTGACGGGAGGAGGTGTCTTCCGGTGGCATGCTAATGGATAAAGGTGGGCTACAGTGGCATGCTAACGGTAAAGGTGTGCTCCGGTGGCATGCTAACGGGAAAAAGTGTGCTCCGGTTGCATGCTAACGGTAAAGGTGTGCTCCGGTGGCATGCTAACAGTAAAAGGTGTGCTCTGGTGGCATGCTAACAGTAAAAGGTGGGCTCCGGTGGCATGCTAATGGGAAAGGCAGGCTCCGGTGGCATGCTAATGGTTAAAGGTGTGCCCCGGTGGCATGCTAACGGAAAAAGGTGTGCTCCGGTGGCATGCTAACTGGGAAAGGTGTACTGCGGTGGCATGCTAACGGTAAAAGCGGGCTCCAGTGGCATGCTAATGATAAAACGTGTGCTATGGTGGCATGCTAGTGGGAAAAGGTGTGCCGTGGTGGCTTGCTAATAGTAAAGGTGTGCTCCGGTGGCATACTAATGGTTAAAGGTGTGCTCCAGTGGCATGCTAACGGAAAAAGGTGTGCCCCGGTGGCATGCTAACAGAAAAACGTGTGCTACGGTGGCATGCTAACGGGGAAAGGTGTGCTGCGGTGGCATGCTAACGGTAAAAGCGGGCTCCGGTGGCATTCTAACGATAAAACGTGTGCTATGGTGGCATGCTAACGGGAAAAGGTGTGCTGCGGTGGCATGCTAATAGTAAAGGTGTGCTCCGGTGGCATACTAATGGTTAAAGGTGTGCTCCAGTGGCATGCTAACGGAAAAAGGAGTGCTCCGGTAGCATGCTAACGTTAAAGGTGTGCTCCGGTGGCATGCTAACGGTAAAAGGTGTGCTCCGGTAGCATGCTAGCGGTAAAAGTGTGCTCCGGTGGCATTCTAACGGTAAAAGGTGTGCTCCGGTGGCATGTTAAGGGTAAAAGGTGTGCTTTGGTAGCATGCTAACGGTAAAAGGTGTGCTCCGGTGGCATGCTAACGGGAAAAGATGTGCTCCGGTGGCATGCTAAGGGTAAAAGGTGTGCTTTGGTAGCATGCTAACGGTAAAAGGTGTGCTCCGGTGGCATGCTAACGGGAAAAGATGTGCTCCGGTGGCATGCTAACGGGAAAATGCGTGCTGCGGTGGCATGCTCATGGTAAAGGGTGTGCTCCGGTGGCATGCTAACGGTAGAAGGAGTGCTCCGGTGGCATGATAATGAGTAAAGGTGTGCTACGGTGGCATGCTAATGGGAAAAGGTGTGCTCCGGTGGCATGCTAACGGGAAAAGGTGTGATCTGGTGGCATGCTAATGGAGAAAGGTGTGCTCCGGTGGCATGCTGACGGGAAAAGGTGTGCTCCAGTGGCATGCTAACGGGAGAAGGTTTGCTCCGGTGGCATACTAACGGGAAAAGGTGTGCTTTGGTGGCATGCTAATGGAAAGAGGTGTGCTACGGTGGCATGCTAATGGCAAAAGGTGTGTTACAGTGGCATGCTCACGGAAAAATGTGTGGTACGTTTGCATGCTCATTGTAAAAGGTGTGCTCCGGTGGCATGCTAACGGGAAAAGGCGTGCTACAGTGGCATACTCACGGGAAAGCGGTGTGCTCCGGTGACATGCTAACGGGAAAAGGTGTGCTCCTTTGGCATGCTAATGGGAAAAGGTATGCTCCAGTGGCATGCTAACAGGAAAAGGTGTGATCTGGTGGCATGCTAATAGAAAAAGTTGTACTCCGATGGCATGCTAACGGGAAAAGGTGTGCTCTGGTGGCATGCTAACGGGAAAAGTTGTGCTCCTGTGGCATGCTAACAGAAAAAGGTGTGCTACGGTGGCATGCTAATTGGGAGAGGTGTGCTACGGTGGCTTGCTAATGGTAAAGGTGTGCTCCGGTGGCATGCTAATGGTAAAAGGTGTGCTCCGGTGGCATGCTAACAGAAAGGTGTGCTCTGGTGGTTTGCTAACGGGAAAAATGTGTGCTACATTGGCATGCTAATGGTAAAGGTGTGCTCCGGTGACATGCTAATGGGAAAAAGGTGTGCTACGGTGGCATGCTAACGGCAAGGGTGTGCTCCGGTGTCATGCTAACGGGAAAAGGTGCGCTCCGGTGGTATGCTGACGGGAAAAGGTGTGCTCCGGTGGCATGCTAACGGGAAAAGGTGTGCTCTGGTGGCATGCTAACCGGGAAAGGTGTCCTCCGGTGGCATGCTAAAGGGAGAAGGTGTGCTACAGTTGTATGCTAACGGGAAAAGGTGGTCTACAGTTGCATGCTAACGGGAAAAGGTGTGCTACAGTTGCATGCTAATGGGAAAAGGTGGGCTACAGTTGCATTCTAATAGGAAAAGGTGGGCTACGGTGGCCTGGTAACGGGAGAAGCTGTGCTCCGGTGGCATGCTAAAGGTAAAACTTGTGCTCCGGTGGCATGCTAACAGTAAAGGTGAGCTCCGGTGGCATGCTAACGGGAAAAGGTGTGCTCCGGTGGCATGCTAACGGGAAAAGGTGTGCTACGGTGGCATGCTAATGGGAAAAGGTGTACTACGGTGACAAGCTAACGGTAAAGGTGTGCTCCAGTGTCATGCTAACGCGAAAAGTGTGCTCCGGTGGCATGCTGACGGGAGAAGTTGTCTTCCGGTGGCATGCTAATGGAAAGATGTGTCCTACGGTGGCATGCTAACGGGTAAAGATGGGCTACAGTGGCATGCTAACAGTAAAGGTGTGCTCCGGTGGCATGCTAACGGGAAAAGGTGTGTTCCGGTGGCATGCTAACGGAAAAGTTGTGCTCCGGTGGCATGCTAACAGTAAAAGGTGTGCTCTGGTGGCATGCTAACAGGAAAAAGTGTGCTCCGGTGGCATGCTAATGGGAAAGGCGGGCTCCGGTGGCATGCTAATGGTTAAAGGTGTGCCCCGTTGGCATGCTAACGGAAAAACGTGTGCTCCTGTGGCATGCTAACGGGGAAAGGTGTGCTGCGGTGGCATGCTAATGGTAAAGGCGGGCTCCGGTGGCATGCAAATGATAAAACGTGTGCTATCGTGGCATGCTAATGGGAAAAGGTGTGCTGCGGTGGCATGATAACGGTAAAGGTGTGCTCCGGTGGCATGCTAATGGTTAAAGGTGTGCTCCAGTGGCATGCTAATGGAAAAAGGTGTGCTCCGTTGGCATGCTAATGTTAAAGGTGTGCTCCGGTGGCATGCTAACGGGAAAAGGTGTACTACGGTGACAAGCTAACGGTAAAGGTGTGCTCCAGTGTCATGCTAACGCGAAAAGTGTGCTCCGGTGGCATGCTGACGGGAGAAGTTGTCTTCCGGTGGCATGCTAATGGAAAGAGGTGTCCTACGGTGGCATGTTAACGGGTAAAGATGGGCTACGGTGGCATGCTAACAGTAAAGGTGTGCTCCGGTGGCATGCTAACGGAAAAGTTGTGCTCCGGTGGCATGCTAACAGTAAAAGGTATGCTCTGGTGGCATGCTAACAGGAAAAAGTGTGCTCCGGTGGCATGCTAATGGGAAAGGCGGGCTCCGGTGGCATGCTAATGGTTAAAGGTGTGCCCCGTTGGCATGCTAACGGAAAAACGTGTGCTCCGGTGGCATGCTAACGGGGAAAGGTGTGCTGCGGTGGCATGCTAATGGTAAAGGCGGGCTCCGGTGGCATGCAAACGATAAAACGTGTGCTATCATGGCATGCTAACGGTAAAGGTGTGCTCCGGTGGCATGCTAATGGTTAAAGGTGTGCTCCAGTGGCATGCTAATGGAAAAAGGTGTGCTCCGGTGGCATGATAATGTTAAAGGTGTGCTCCTGTGGCATGCTAAAGGGAAAAGGTGTGCTCCAGTGGCATGCTAGCGGTAAAGGGTGTGCTCCGGTGGCATGCTAACGGTAAAGGTGTGCTCCGGTGGTATGCTAACAGGAAAAGGTGTGCTCCGGTGACATGCTAGTGGTAAAAGGTGTGCTCCGGTAGCATGCTAACGGTAAAAGGTGTGCTCCGGTGGCATGCTAAGGGGAAAAGCTGTGCTCTGGTGGCATGCTAATGGTAAAAGGTGTGCTCCGGTGGCATGCTAAGGGGAAAAGCTGTGCTCTGGTGGCATGCTAACGGTAAAAGGTATGCTCCGGTGGCATACTAACGGTAAAAGGTGAGCTCCGGTGGCATGCTAACGGGAAAAGATGTGCTCCGGTGGCATGCTAACGGGAAAATGTGTGCTACGGTGGCATGCTCATGGTAAAAGGTGTGCTCCGGTGGCATGCTAACGGAAAAAGTGTGCTACGGTGGCATGCTAACGGGAGAACATGTGGTTCGGTGGCATGCTAACTGGAAAAGGTGTGCTCCGGTGGCATGCTAATGGGAGAAGGTGTGCTTCAGTGGCATGCTAACAGGAAAAGGTGTGCTCCGGTGACATGCTAACGGGAGATGGTGTGCTACGATTACATGCTGACGGTAAAAGGTGTGCTCCGGTGGCTTGCCAACAAGAGAAGGTGTGCTACGGTGGCATGCTAACGGCAAAAGGTTTGCTCCAGTGGCATGCTAACTGAAAAAGGTGTGCTACGGTGGCATGCTAACGGGGAAAGGTGTGCTACGGTGGCATGCTAACGGTAAAGGTGTGCTCCGGTGGCATGTCAACGGGAAAAGGTGTGCTCCAATGGCATGCTAACAAGAAAAGGTGTGCTCCGGTGGCATGCTAACGGTAAAGGTGTGCTCCGGTGACATGCTAACGGTGAAAGGTGTGCTCCCGTGGCATGCTAACGGGAAAAGGTGTGCTCCGCTGCCATGTCAATGGGAAAAGGGTGCTCCGATGGCATGCTAACGGGAAAAGGTGTGCTCCGGTGGCATGCTAATGGTAAAGGTGTGCTCCGGTGGCATGCTAACGGTCAAAGGTGTCCTCTGATGGCATGCTAACGGTAAAGGGTGTGCTCCGGTGGCATGCTAATGGTAAAGGTGTGCTTCGGTGGTATGCTAACAGGAAAAGTGTGCTCCTGTGGCATGCTAACGGGGAAAGAAGTGCTCCGGTGGCATGCTAAACGGGAAAGGTGTCCTCCGTTGGCATGCTAAAGGGAGAAGGTGTGCTACAGTTGCATGCTAATGGGAAAAGGTGGGCTACAGTTGCATGCTAACGGGAAAAGGTGGGCTACAGTTGCATGCTAATAGGAAAAGGTGGGCTACGGTGGCATGGTAACGGGAGAAGGAGTGCTCTGGTGGCATGCTAACGGTAAAACGTGTGCTCCGGTGGCATGCTAATGGTAAAGGTGTGCTCCGGTGGCATGCTAACGGGAAAAGGTGTGCTCCGGTGGTATGATAACGGGAAAAGGTGTGCTACTGTGGCATGCTAAAGGGAAAAGGTGAACTCCGTTGGCATGCTAACGGGAAAACTGTGTCCTACAGTGGCATGCTAACGGTAAAGGTGTGCTCCGCTGGCATGCTAACAGGAAGAGGGTGTGCTACGGTGACATGCTAACGGCAAGGGTGTGCTCCGGTGTCATGCTAACGGGAAAAGGTGCGCTCCGGTGGTATGCTGACGGGAAAAGGTGTGCTCCGGTGGCATGCTAACGGGAAAAGGTGTGCTCTGGTGGCATGCTAACCGGGAAAGGTGTCCTCCGGTGGCATGCTAAAGGGAGAAGGTGTGCTACAGTTGTATGCTAACGGGAAAAGGTGGTCTACAGTTGCATGCTAACGGGAAAAGGTGTGCTACAGTTGCATGCTAATGGGAAAAGGTGGGCTACAGTTGCATTCTAATAGGAAAAGGTGGGCTACGGTGGCCTGGTAACGGGAGAAGCTGTGCTCCGGTGGCATGCTAAAGGTAAAACTTGTGCTCCGGTGGCATGCTAACAGTAAAGGTGAGCTCCGGTGGCATGCTAACGGGAAAAGGTGTGCTCCGGTGGCATGCTAACGGGAAAAGGTGTGCTACGGTGGCATGCTAATGGGAAAAGGTGTACTACGGTGACAAGCTAACGGTAAAGGTGTGCTCCAGTGTCATGCTAACGCGAAAAGTGTGCTCCGGTGGCATGCTGACGGGAGAAGTTGTCTTCCGGTGGCATGCTAATGGAAAGATGTGTCCTACGGTGGCATGCTAACGGGTAAAGATGGGCTACAGTGGCATGCTAACAGTAAAGGTGTGCTCCGGTGGCATGCTAACGGGAAAAGGTGTGTTCCGGTGGCATGCTAACGGAAAAGTTGTGCTCCGGTGGCATGCTAACAGTAAAAGGTGTGCTCTGGTGGCATGCTAACAGGAAAAAGTGTGCTCCGGTGGCATGCTAATGGGAAAGGCGGGCTCCGGTGGCATGCTAATGGTTAAAGGTGTGCCCCGTTGGCATGCTAACGGAAAAACGTGTGCTCCTGTGGCATGCTAACGGGGAAAGGTGTGCTGCGGTGGCATGCTAACGGTAAAGGCGGGCTCCGGTGGCATGCAAATGATAAAACGTGTGCTATCGTGGCATGCTAATGGGAAAAGGTGTGCTGCGGTGGCATGATAACGGTAAAGGTGTGCTCCGGTGGCATGCTAATGGTTAAAGGTGTGCTCCAGTGGCATGCTAATGGAAAAAGGTGTGCTCCGTTGGCATGCTAATGTTAAAGGTGTGCTCCGGTGGCATGCTAACGGGAAAAGGTGTACTACGGTGACAAGCTAACGGTAAAGGTGTGCTCCAGTGTCATGCTAACGCGAAAAGTGTGCTCCGGTGGCATGCTGACGGGAGAAGTTGTCTTCCGGTGGCATGCTAATGGAAAGAGGTGTCCTACGGTGGCATGTTAACGGGTAAAGATGGGCTACGGTGGCATGCTAACAGTAAAGGTGTGCTCCGGTGGCATGCTAACGGAAAAGTTGTGCTCCGGTGGCATGCTAACAGTAAAAGGTATGCTCTGGTGGCATGCTAACAGGAAAAAGTGTGCTCCGGTGGCATGCTAATGGGAAAGGCGGGCTCCGGTGGCATGCTAATGGTTAAAGGTGTGCCCCGTTGGCATGCTAACGGAAAAACGTGTGCTCCGGTGGCATGCTAACGGGGAAAGGTGTGCTGCGGTGGCATGCTAATGGTAAAGGCGGGCTCCGGTGGCATGCAAACGATAAAACGTGTGCTATCATGGCATGCTAACGGTAAAGGTGTGCTCCGGTGGCATGCTAATGGTTAAAGGTGTGCTCCAGTGGCATGCTAATGGAAAAAGGTGTGCTCCGGTGGCATGATAATGTTAAAGGTGTGCTCCTGTGGCATGCTAAAGGGAAAAGGTGTGCTCCAGTGGCATGCTAGCGGTAAAGGGTGTGCTCCGGTGGCATGCTAACGGTAAAGGTGTGCTCCGGTGGTATGCTAACAGGAAAAGGTGTGCTCCGGTGACATGCTAGTGGTAAAAGGTGTGCTCCGGTAGCATGCTAACGGTAAAAGGTGTGCTCCGGTGGCATGCTAAGGGGAAAAGCTGTGCTCTGGTGGCATGCTAATGGTAAAAGGTGTGCTCCGGTGGCATGCTAAGGGGAAAAGCTGTGCTCTGGTGGCATGCTAACGGTAAAAGGTATGCTCCGGTGGCATACTAACGGTAAAAGGTGAGCTCCGGTGGCATGCTAACGGGAAAAGATGTGCTCCGGTGGCATGCTAACGGGAAAATGTGTGCTACGGTGGCATGCTCATGGTAAAAGGTGTGCTCCGGTGGCATGCTAACGGAAAAAGTGTGCTACGGTGGCATGCTAACGGGAGAACATGTGGTTCGGTGGCATGCTAACTGGAAAAGGTGTGCTCCGGTGGCATGCTAATGGGAGAAGGTGTGCTTCAGTGGCATGCTAACAGGAAAAGGTGTGCTCCGGTGACATGCTAACGGGAGATGGTGTGCTGCGATTACATGCTGACGGTAAAAGGTGTGCTCCGGTGGCTTGCCAACAAGAGAAGGTGTGCTACGGTGGCATGCTAACGGCAAAAGGTTTGCTCCAGTGGCATGCTAACTGAAAAAGGTGTGCTACGGTGGCATGCTAACGGGGAAAGGTGTGCTACGGTGGCATGCTAACGGTAAAGGTGTGCTCCGGTGGCATGTCAACGGGAAAAGGTGTGCTCCAATGGCATGCTAACAAGAAAAGGTGTGCTCCGGTGGCATGCTAACGGTAAAGGTGTGCTCCGGTGACATGCTAACGGTGAAAGGTGTGCTCCCGTGGCATGCTAACGGGAAAAGGTGTGCTCCGCTGCCATGTCAATGGGAAAAGGGTGCTCCGATGGCATGCTAACGGGAAAAGGTGTGCTCCGGTGGCATGCTAATGGTAAAGGTGTGCTCCGGTGGCATGCTAACGGTCAAAGGTGTCCTCTGATGGCATGCTAACGGTAAAGGGTGTGCTCCGGTGGCATGCTAATGGTAAAGGTGTGCTTCGGTGGTATGCTAACAGGAAAAGTGTGCTCCTGTGGCATGCTAACGGGGAAAGAAGTGCTCCGGTGGCATGCTAAACGGGAAAGGTGTCCTCCGTTGGCATGCTAAAGGGAGAAGGTGTGCTACAGTTGCATGCTAATGGGAAAAGGTGGGCTACAGTTGTATGCTAACGGGAAACAGTGTGCTACAGTTGCATGCTAACGGGAAAAGGTGGGCTACAGTTGCATGCTAATAGGAAAAGGTGGGCTACGGTGGCATGGTAACGGGAGAAGGAGTGCTCTGGTGGCATGCTAACGGTAAAACGTGTGCTCCGGTGGCATGCTAATGGTAAAGGTGTGCTCCGGTGGCATGCTAACGGGAAAAGGTGTGCTCCGGTGGTATGATAACGGGAAAAGGTGTGCTACTGTGGCATGCTAAAGGGAAAAGGTGAACTCCGTTGGCATGCTAACGGGAAAACTGTGTCCTACAGTGGCATGCTAACGGTAAAGGTGTGCTCCGCTGGCATGCTAACAGGAAGAGGGTGTGCTACGGTGACATGCTAACGGTAAAGGTGTGCTCCGGTGTCATGCTAACGCGAAAAGGTGTGCTCCGGTGGCATGCTGACGGGAGAAGGTGTCTTCCGGTGGCATGCTAATGGATAAAGGTGGGCTACAGTGGCATGCTAACGGTAAAGGTGTGCTCCGGTGGCATGCTAACAGTAAAAGGTGTGCTCTGGTGGCATGCTAACAGTAAAATGTGTGCTCCGGTGGCATGCTAATGGGAAAGGCAGGCTCCGGTGGCATGCTAATGGTTAAAGGTGTGCCCCGGTGGCATGCTAACGGAAAAAGGTGTGCTCCGGTGGCATGCTAACGGGGAAAGGTGTACTGCGGTGGCATGCTAACGGTAAAAGCGGGCTCCGGTGGCATGCTAATGATAAAACGTGTGCTATGGTGGCATGCTAGTGGGAAAAGGTGTGCCGTGGTGGCTTGCTAATAGTAAAGGTGTGCTCCGGTGGCATGCTAATGGTTAAAGGTGTGCTCCAGTGGCATGCTAACGGAAAAAGGTGTGCCCCGGTGGCATGCTAACGGAAAAACGTGTGCTACAGTGGCATGCTAACGGAAAAAGGTGTGCTGCGGTGGCATGCTAACGGTAAAAGCGGGCTCCGGTGGCATTCTAACAATAAAACGTGTGCTATGGTGGCATGCTAACGGGAAAAGGTGTGCTGCGGTGGCATGCTAATAGTAAAGGTGTGCTCCGGTGGCATACTAATGGTTCAAGGTGTGCTCCAGTGGCATGCTAACGGAAAAAGGAGTGCTCCGGTAGCATGCTAACGTTAAAGGTGTGCTCCGGTGGCATGCTAACGGTAAAAGGTGTGCTCCGGTAGCATGCTAGCGGTAAAAGTGTGCTCCGGTGGCATTCTAACGGTAAAAGGTGTGCTCCGGTGGCATGTTAAGGGTAAAAGGTGTGCTTTGGTAGCATGCTAACGGTAAAAGGTGTGCTCCGGTGGCATGCTAACGGGAAAAGATGTGCTCCGGTGGCATGCTAAGGGTAAAAGGTGTGCTTTGGTAGCATGCTAACGGTAAAAGGTGTGCTCCGGTGGCATGCTAACGGGAAAAGATGTGCTCCGGTGGCATGCTAACGGGAAAATGCGTGCTGCGGTGGCATGCTCATGGTAAAGGGTGTGCTCCGGTGGCATGCTAACGGTAGAAGGAGTGCTCCGGTGGCATGATAATGAGTAAAGGTGTGCTACGGTGGCATGCTAATGGGAAAAGGTGTGCTCCGGTGGCATGCTAACGGGAAAAGGTGTGATCTGGTGGCATGCTAATGGAGAAAGGTGTGCTCCGGTGGCATGCTGACGGGAAAAGGTGTGCTCCAGTGGCATGCTAACGGGAGAAGGTTTGCTCCGGTGGCATACTAACGGGAAAAGGTGTGCTCCGGTGGTATGCTAACGGGAAAAGGTGTGCTACTGTGGCATGCTAAAGGGAAAAGGTGAACTCCGTTGGCATGCTAACGGGAAAACTGTGTGCTACAGTGGCATGCTAACGGTAAAGGTGTGCTCCGCTGGCATGCTAACGGGAAGATGGTGTGCTACGGTGACATGCTAACGGTAAAGGTGTGCTCCAGTGTCATGCTAACGCGAAAAGGTGTGCTCCGGTGGCATGCTGACGGGAGGAGGTGTCTTCCGGTGGCATGCTAATGGATAAAGGTGGGCTACAGTGGCATGCTAACGGTAAAGGTGTGCTCCGGTGGCATGCTAACGGGAAAAAGTGTGCTCCGGTTGCATGCTAACGGTAAAGGTGTGCTCCGGTGGCATGCTAACAGTAAAAGGTGTGCTCTGGTGGCATGCTAACAGTAAAAGGTGGGCTCCGGTGGCATGCTAATGGGAAAGGCAGGCTCCGGTGGCATGCTAATGGTTAAAGGTGTGCCCCGGTGGCATGCTAACGGAAAAAGGTGTGCTCCGGTGGCATGCTAACTGGGAAAGGTGTACTGCGGTGGCATGCTAACGGTAAAAGCGGGCTCCGGTGGCATGCTAATGATAAAACGTGTGCTATGGTGGCATGCTAGTGGGAAAAGGTGTGCCGTGGTGGCTTGCTAATAGTAAAGGTGTGCTCCGGTGGCATACTAATGGTTAAAGGTGTGCTCCAGTGGCATGCTAACGGAAAAAGGTGTGCCCCGGTGGCATGCTAACAGAAAAACGTGTGCTACGGTGGCATGCTAACGGGGAAAGGTGTGCTGCGGTGGCATGCTAACGGTAAAAGCGGGCTCCGGTGGCATTCTAACGATAAAACGTGTGCTATGGTGGCATGCTAACGGGAAAAGGTGTGCTGCGGTGGCATGCTAATAGTAAAGGTGTGCTCCGGTGGCATACTAATGGTTAAAGGTGTGCTCCAGTGGCATGCTAACGGAAAAAGGAGTGCTCCGGTAGCATGCTAACGTTAAAGGTGTGCTCCGGTGGCATGCTAACGGTAAAAGGTGTGCTCCGGTAGCATGCTAGCGGTAAAAGTGTGCTCCGGTGGCATTCTAACGGTAAAAGGTGTGCTCCGGTGGCATGTTAAGGGTAAAAGGTGTGCTTTGGTAGCATGCTAACGGTAAAAGGTGTGCTCCGGTGGCATGTTAAGGGTAAAAGGTGTGCTTTGGTAGCTTGCTAACGGTAAAAGGTGTGCTCCGGTGGCATGCTAACGGGAAAAGATGTGCTCCGGTGGCATGCTAAGGGTAAAAGGTGTGCTTTGGTAGCATGCTAACGGTAAAAGGTGTGCTCCGGTGGCATGCTAACGGGAAAAGATGTGCTCCGGTGGCATGCTAACGGGAAAATGCGTGCTGCGGTGGCATGCTCATGGTAAAGGGTGTGCTCCGGTGGCATGCTAACGGTAGAAGGAGTGCTCCGGTGGCATGATAATGAGTAAAGGTGTGCTACGGTGGCATGCTAATGGGAAAAGGTGTGCTCCGGTGGCATGCTAACGGGAAAAGGTGTGATCTGGTGGCATGCTAATGGAGAAAGGTGTGCTCCGGTGGCATGCTGACGGGAAAAGGTGTGCTCCAGTGGCATGCTAACGGGAGAAGGTTTGCTCCGGTGGCATACTAACGGGAAAAGGTGTGCTTTGGTGGCATGCTAATGGAAAGAGGTGTGCTACGGTGGCATGCTAATGGCAAAAGGTGTGTTACGGTGGCATGCTCACGGAAAAATGTGTGGTACGTTTGCATGCTCATTGTAAAAGGTGTGCTCCGGTGGCATGCTAACGGGAAAAGGCGTGCTACAGTGGCATACTCACGGGAAAGCGGTGTGCTCCGGTGACATGCTAACGGGAAAAGGTGTGCTCCTTTGGCATGCTAATGGGAAAAGGTATGCTCCAGTGGCATGCTAACAGGAAAAGGTGTGATCTGGTGGCATGCTAATAGAAAAAGTTGTACTCCGATGGCATGCTAACGGGAAAAGGTGTGCTCTGGTGGCATGCTAACGGGAAAAGTTGTGCTCCTGTGGCATGCTAACAGAAAAAGGTGTGCTACGGTGGCATGCTAATTGGGAGAGGTGTGCTACGGTGGCTTGCTAATGGTAAAGGTGTGCTCCGGTGGCATGCTAATGGTAAAAGGTGTGCTCCGGTGGCATGCTAACGGAAAGGTGTGCTCTGGTGGTTTGCTAACGGGAAAAATGTGTGCTACATTGGCATGCTAATGGTAAAGGTGTGCTCCGGTGACATGCTAATGGGAAAAAGGTGTGCTACGGTGGCATGCTAACGGCAAGGGTGTGCTCCGGTGTCATGCTAACGGGAAAAGGTGCGCTCCGGTGGTATGCTGACGGGAAAAGGTGTGCTCCGGTGGCATGCTAACGGGAAAAGGTGTGCTCTGGTGGCATGCTAACCGGGAAAGGTGTCCTCCGGTGGCATGCTAAAGGGAGAAGGTGTGCTACAGTTGTATGCTAACGGGAAAAGGTGGTCTACAGTTGCATGCTAACGGGAAAAGGTGTGCTACAGTTGCATGCTAATGGGAAAAGGTGGGCTACAGTTGCATTCTAATAGGAAAAGGTGGGCTACGGTGGCCTGGTAACGGGAGAAGCTGTGCTCCGGTGGCATGCTAAAGGTAAAACTTGTGCTCCGGTGGCATGCTAACAGTAAAGGTGAGCTCCGGTGGCATGCTAACGGGAAAAGGTGTGCTCCGGTGGCATGCTAACGGGAAAAGGTGTGCTACGGTGGCATGCTAATGGGAAAAGGTGTACTACGGTGACAAGCTAACGGTAAAGGTGTGCTCCAGTGTCATGCTAACGCGAAAAGTGTGCTCCGGTGGCATGCTGACGGGAGAAGTTGTCTTCCGGTGGCATGCTAATGGAAAGATGTGTCCTACGGTGGCATGCTAACGGTAAAGGTGTGCTCCGCTGGCATGCTAACGGGAAGATGGTGTGCTACGGTGATATGCTAACGGTAAAGGTGTGCTCCAGTGTCATGCTAACGCGAAAAGGTGTGCTCCGGTGGCATGCTGACGGGAGGAGGTGTCTTCCGGTGGCATGCTAATGGATAAAGGTGGGCTACAGTGGCATGCTAACGGCAAAGGTGTGCTCCGGTGGCATGCTAACGGGAAAAAGTGTGCTCCGGTTGCATGCTAACGGTAAAGGTGTGCTCCGGTGGCATGCTAACAGTAAAAGGTGTGCTCTGGTGGCATGCTAACAGTAAAAGGTGGGCTCCGGTGGCATGCTAATGGGAAAGGCAGGCTCCGGTGGCATGCTAATGGTTAAAGGTGTGCCCCGGTGGCATGCTAACGGAAAAAGGTGTGCTCCGGTGGCATGCTAACTGGGAAAGGTGTACTGCGGTGGCATGCTAACGGTAAAAGCGGGCTCCGGTGGCATGCTAATGATAAAACGTGTGCTATGGTGGCATGCTAGTGGGAAAAGGTGTGCCGTGGTGGCTTGCTAATAGTAAAGGTGTGCTCCGGTGGCATGCTAATGGTTAAAGGTGTGCTCCAGTGGCATGCTAACGGAAAAAGGAGTGCTCCGGTAGCATGCTAACGTTAAAGGTGTGCTCCGGTGGCATGCTAACGGTAAAAGGTGTGCTCCGGTAGCATGCTAGCGGTAAAAGTGTGCTCCGGTGGCATTCTAACGGTAAAAGGTGTGCTCCGGTGGCATGTTAAGGGTAAAAGGTGTGCTTTGGTAGCATGCTAACGGTAAAAGGTGTGCTCCGGTGGCATGCTAACGGGAAAAGATGTTCTCCGGTGGCATGCTAAGGGTAAAAGGTGTGCTTTGGTAGCATGCTAACGGTAAAAGGTGTGCTCCGGTGGCATGCTAACGGGAAAAGATGTGCTCCGGTGGCATGCTAACGGGAAAATGCGTGCTGCGGTGGCATGCTCATGGTAAAGGGTGTGCTCCGGTGGCATGCTAACGGTAGAAGGAGTGCTCCGGTGGCATGATAATGAGTAAAGGTGTGCTACGGTGGCATGCTAATGGGAAAAGGTGTGCTCCGGTGGCATGCTAACGGGAAAAGGTGTGATCTGGTGGCATGCTAATGGAGAAAGGTGTGCTCCGGTGGCATGCTGACGGGAAAAGGTGTGCTCCAGTGGCATGCTAACGGGAGAAGGTTTGCTCCGGTGGCATACTAACGGGAAAAGGTGTGCTCTGGTGGTATGCTAACGGGAAAAGGTGTGCTACTGTGGCATGCTAAAGGGAAAAGGTGAACTCCGTTGGCATGCTAACGGGAAAACTGTGTGCTACAGTGGCATGCTAACGGTAAAGGTGTGCTCCGCTGGCATGCTAACGGGAAGATGGTGTGCTACGGTGACATTCTAACGGTAAAGGTGTGCTCCAGTGTCATGCTAACGCGAAAAGGTGTGCTCCGGTGGCATGCTGACGGGAGGAGGTGTCTTCCGGTGGCATGCTAATGGATAAAGGTGGGCTACAGTGGCATGCTAACGGTAAAGGTGTGCTCCGGTGGCATGCTAACGGGAAAAAGTGTGCTCCGGTTGCATGCTAACGGTAAAGGTGTGCTCCGGTGGCATGCTAACAGTAAAAGGTGTGCTCTGGTGGCATGCTAACAGTAAAAGGTGGGCTCCGGTGGCATGCTAATGGGAAAGGCAGGCTCCGGTGGCATGCTAATGGTTAAAGGTGTGCCCCGGTGGCATGCTAACGGAAAAAGGTGTGCTCCGGTGGCATGCTAACTGGGAAAGGTGTACTGCGGTGGCATGCTAACGGTAAAAGCGGGCTCCAGTGGCATGCTAATGATAAAACGTGTGCTATGGTGGCATGCTAGTGGGAAAAGGTGTGCCGTGGTGGCTTGCTAATAGTAAAGGTGTGCTCCGGTGGCATACTAATGGTTAAAGGTGTGCTCCAGTGGCATGCTAACGGAAAAAGGTGTGCCCCGGTGGCATGCTAACAGAAAAACGTGTGCTACGGTGGCATGCTAACGGGGAAAGGTGTGCTGCGGTGGCATACTAACGGTAAAAGGTGAGCTCCGGTGGCATGCTAACGGGAAAAGATGTGCTCCGGTGGCATGCTAACGGGAAAATGTGTGCTACGGTGGCATGCTCATGGTAAAAGGTGTGCTCCGGTGGCATGCTAACGGAAAAAGTGTGCTACGGTGGCATGCTAACGGGAGAACATGTGGTTCGGTGGCATGCTAACTGGAAAAGGTGTGCTCCGGTGGCATGCTAATGGGAGAAGGTGTGCTTCAGTGGCATGCTAACAGGAAAAGGTGTGCTCCGGTGACATGCTAACGGGAGATGGTGTGCTACGATTACATGCTGACGGTAAAAGGTGTGCTCCGGTGGCTTGCCAACAAGAGAAGGTGTGCTACGGTGGCATGCTAACGGCAAAAGGTTTGCTCCAGTGGCATGCTAACTGAAAAAGGTGTGCTACGGTGGCATGCTAACGGGGAAAGGTGTGCTACGGTGGCATGCTAACGGTAAAGGTGTGCTCCGGTGGCATGTCAACGGGAAAAGGTGTGCTCCAATGGCATGCTAACAAGAAAAGGTGTGCTCCGGTGGCATGCTAACGGTAAAGGTGTGCTCCGGTGACATGCTAACGGTGAAAGGTGTGCTCCCGTGGCATGCTAACGGGAAAAGGTGTGCTCCGCTGCCATGTCAATGGGAAAAGGGTGCTCCGATGGCATGCTAACGGGAAAAGGTGTGCTCCGGTGGCATGCTAATGGTAAAGGTGTGCTCCGGTGGCATGCTAACGGTCAAAGGTGTCCTCTGATGGCATGCTAACGGTAAAGGGTGTGCTCCGGTGGCATGCTAATGGTAAAGGTGTGCTTCGGTGGTATGCTAACAGGAAAAGTGTGCTCCTGTGGCATGCTAACGGGGAAAGAAGTGCTCCGGTGGCATGCTAAACGGGAAAGGTGTCCTCCGTTGGCATGCTAAAGGGAGAAGGTGTGCTACAGTTGCATGCTAATGGGAAAAGGTGGGCTACAGTTGCATGCTAACGGGAAAAGGTGGGCTACAGTTGCATGCTAATAGGAAAAGGTGGGCTACGGTGGCATGGTAACGGGAGAAGGAGTGCTCTGGTGGCATGCTAACGGTAAAACGTGTGCTCCGGTGGCATGCTAATGGTAAAGGTGTGCTCCGGTGGCATGCTAACGGGAAAAGGTGTGCTCCGGTGGTATGATAACGGGAAAAGGTGTGCTACTGTGGCATGCTAAAGGGAAAAGGTGAACTCCGTTGGCATGCTAACGGGAAAACTGTGTCCTACAGTGGCATGCTAACGGTAAAGGTGTGCTCCGCTGGCATGCTAACAGGAAGAGGGTGTGCTACGGTGACATGCTAACGGCAAGGGTGTGCTCCGGTGTCATGCTAACGGGAAAAGGTGCGCTCCGGTGGTATGCTGACGGGAAAAGGTGTGCTCCGGTGGCATGCTAACGGGAAAAGGTGTGCTCTGGTGGCATGCTAACCGGGAAAGGTGTCCTCCGGTGGCATGCTAAAGGGAGAAGGTGTGCTACAGTTGTATGCTAACGGGAAAAGGTGGTCTACAGTTGCATGCTAACGGGAAAAGGTGTGCTACAGTTGCATGCTAATGGGAAAAGGTGGGCTACAGTTGCATTCTAATAGGAAAAGGTGGGCTACGGTGGCCTGGTAACGGGAGAAGCTGTGCTCCGGTGGCATGCTAAAGGTAAAACTTGTGCTCCGGTGGCATGCTAACAGTAAAGGTGAGCTCCGGTGGCATGCTAACGGGAAAAGGTGTGCTCCGGTGGCATGCTAACGGGAAAAGGTGTGCTACGGTGGCATGCTAATGGGAAAAGGTGTACTACGGTGACAAGCTAACGGTAAAGGTGTGCTCCAGTGTCATGCTAACGCGAAAAGTGTGCTCCGGTGGCATGCTGACGGGAGAAGTTGTCTTCCGGTGGCATGCTAATGGAAAGATGTGTCCTACGGTGGCATGCTAACGGGTAAAGATGGGCTACAGTGGCATGCTAACAGTAAAGGTGTGCTCCGGTGGCATGCTAACGGGAAAAGGTGTGTTCCGGTGGCATGCTAACGGAAAAGTTGTGCTCCGGTGGCATGCTAACAGTAAAAGGTGTGCTCTGGTGGCATGCTAACAGGAAAAAGTGTGCTCCGGTGGCATGCTAATGGGAAAGGCGGGCTCCGGTGGCATGCTAATGGTTAAAGGTGTGCCCCGTTGGCATGCTAACGGAAAAACGTGTGCTCCTGTGGCATGCTAACGGGGAAAGGTGTGCTGCGGTGGCATGCTAACGGTAAAGGCGGGCTCCGGTGGCATGCAAATGATAAAACGTGTGCTATCGTGGCATGCTAATGGGAAAAGGTGTGCTGCGGTGGCATGATAACGGTAAAGGTGTGCTCCGGTGGCATGCTAATGGTTAAAGGTGTGCTCCAGTGGCATGCTAATGGAAAAAGGTGTGCTCCGTTGGCATGCTAATGTTAAAGGTGTGCTCCGGTGGCATGCTAACGGGAAAAGGTGTACTACGGTGACAAGCTAACGGTAAAGGTGTGCTCCAGTGTCATGCTAACGCGAAAAGTGTGCTCCGGTGGCATGCTGACGGGAGAAGTTGTCTTCCGGTGGCATGCTAATGGAAAGAGGTGTCCTACGGTGGCATGTTAACGGGTAAAGATGGGCTACGGTGGCATGCTAACAGTAAAGGTGTGCTCCGGTGGCATGCTAACGGAAAAGTTGTGCTCCGGTGGCATGCTAACAGTAAAAGGTATGCTCTGGTGGCATGCTAACAGGAAAAAGTGTGCTCCGGTGGCATGCTAATGGGAAAGGCGGGCTCCGGTGGCATGCTAATGGTTAAAGGTGTGCCCCGTTGGCATGCTAACGGAAAAACGTGTGCTCCGGTGGCATGCTAACGGGGAAAGGTGTGCTGCGGTGGCATGCTAATGGTAAAGGCGGGCTCCGGTGGCATGCAAACGATAAAACGTGTGCTATCATGGCATGCTAACGGTAAAGGTGTGCTCCGGTGGCATGCTAATGGTTAAAGGTGTGCTCCAGTGGCATGCTAATGGAAAAAGGTGTGCTCCGGTGGCATGATAATGTTAAAGGTGTGCTCCTGTGGCATGCTAAAGGGAAAAGGTGTGCTCCAGTGGCATGCTAGCGGTAAAGGGTGTGCTCCGGTGGCATGCTAACGGTAAAGGTGTGCTCCGGTGGTATGCTAACAGGAAAAGGTGTGCTCCGGTGACATGCTAGTGGTAAAAGGTGTGCTCCGGTAGCATGCTAACGGTAAAAGGTGTGCTCCGGTGGCATGCTAAGGGGAAAAGCTGTGCTCTGGTGGCATGCTAATGGTAAAAGGTGTGCTCCGGTGGCATGCTAAGGGGAAAAGCTGTGCTCTGGTGGCATGCTAACGGTAAAAGGTATGCTCCGGTGGCATACTAACGGTAAAAGGTGAGCTCCGGTGGCATGCTAACGGGAAAAGATGTGCTCCGGTGGCATGCTAACGGGAAAATGTGTGCTACGGTGGCATGCTCATGGTAAAAGGTGTGCTCCGGTGGCATGCTAACGGAAAAAGTGTGCTACGGTGGCATGCTAACGGGAGAACATGTGGTTCGGTGGCATGCTAACTGGAAAAGGTGTGCTCCGGTGGCATGCTAATGGGAGAAGGTGTGCTTCAGTGGCATGCTAACAGGAAAAGGTGTGCTCCGGTGACATGCTAACGGGAGATGGTGTGCTACGATTACATGCTGACGGTAAAAGGTGTGCTCCGGTGGCTTGCCAACAAGAGAAGGTGTGCTACGGTGGCATGCTAACGGCAAAAGGTTTGCTCCAGTGGCATGCTAACTGAAAAAGGTGTGCTACGGTGGCATGCTAACGGGGAAAGGTGTGCTACGGTGGCATGCTAACGGTAAAGGTGTGCTCCGGTGGCATGTCAACGGGAAAAGGTGTGCTCCAATGGCATGCTAACAAGAAAAGGTGTGCTCCGGTGGCATGCTAACGGTAAAGGTGTGCTCCGGTGACATGCTAACGGTGAAAGGTGTGCTCCCGTGGCATGCTAACGGGAAAAGGTGTGCTCCGCTGCCATGTCAATGGGAAAAGGGTGCTCCGATGGCATGCTAACGGGAAAAGGTGTGCTCCGGTGGCATGCTAATGGTAAAGGTGTGCTCCGGTGGCATGCTAACGGTCAAAGGTGTCCTCTGATGGCATGCTAACGGTAAAGGGTGTGCTCCGGTGGCATGCTAATGGTAAAGGTGTGCTTCGGTGGTATGCTAACAGGAAAAGTGTGCTCCTGTGGCATGCTAACGGGGAAAGAAGTGCTCCGGTGGCATGCTAAACGGGAAAGGTGTCCTCCGTTGGCATGCTAAAGGGAGAAGGTGTGCTACAGTTGCATGCTAATGGGAATAGGTGGGCTACAGTTGTATGCTAACGGGAAACAGTGTGCTACAGTTGCATGCTAACGGGAAAAGGTGGGCTACAGTTGCATGCTAATAGGAAAAGGTGGGCTACGGTGGCATGGTAACGGGAGAAGGAGTGCTCTGGTGGCATGCTAACGGTAAAACGTGTGCTCCGGTGGCATGCTAATGGTAAAGGTGTGCTCCGGTGGCATGCTAACGGGAAAAGGTGTGCTCCGGTGGTATGATAACGGGAAAAGGTGTGCTACTGTGGCATGCTAAAGGGAAAAGGTGAACTCCGTTGGCATGCTAACGGGAAAACTGTGTCCTACAGTGGCATGCTAACGGTAAAGGTGTGCTCCGCTGGCATGCTAACAGGAAGAGGGTGTGCTACGGTGACATGCTAACGGTAAAGGTGTGCTCCGGTGTCATGCTAACGCGAAAAGGTGTGCTCCGGTGGCATGCTGACGGGAGAAGGTGTCTTCCGGTGGCATGCTAATGGATAAAGGTGGGCTACAGTGGCATGCTAACGGTAAAGGTGTGCTCCGGTGGCATGCTAACAGTAAAAGGTGTGCTCTGGTGGCATGCTAACAGTAAAATGTGTGCTCCGGTGGCATGCTAATGGGAAAGGCAGGCTCCGGTGGCATGCTAATGGTTAAAGGTGTGTCCCGGTGGCATGCTAACGGAAAAAGGTGTGCTCCGGTGGCATGCTAACGGGGAAAGGTGTACTGCGGTGGCATGCTAACGGTAAAAGCGGGCTCCGGTGGCATGCTAATGATAAAACGTGTGCTATGGTGGCATGCTAGTGGGAAAAGGTGTGCCGTGGTGGCTTGCTAATAGTAAAGGTGTGCTCCGGTGGCATGCTAATGGTTAAAGGTGTGCTCCAGTGGCATGCTAACGGAAAAAGGTGTGCCCCGGTGGCATGCTAACGGAAAAACGTGTGCTACAGTGGCATGCTAACGGAAAAAGGTGTGCTGCGGTGGCATGCTAACGGTAAAAGCGGGCTCCGGTGGCATTCTAACAATAAAACGTGTGCTATGGTGGCATGCTAACGGGAAAAGGTGTGCTGCGGTGGCATGCTAATAGTAAAGGTGTGCTCCGGTGGCATACTAATGGTTCAAGGTGTGCTCCAGTGGCATGCTAACGGAAAAAGGAGTGCTCCGGTAGCATGCTAACGTTAAAGGTGTGCTCCGGTGGCATGCTAACGGTAAAAGGTGTGCTCCGGTAGCATGCTAGCGGTAAAAGTGTGCTCCGGTGGCATTCTAACGGTAAAAGGTGTGCTCCGGTGGCATGTTAAGGGTAAAAGGTGTGCTTTGGTAGCATGCTAACGGTAAAAGGTGTGCTCCGGTGGCATGCTAACGGGAAAAGATGTGCTCCGGTGGCATGCTAAGGGTAAAAGGTGTGCTTTGGTAGCATGCTAACGGTAAAAGGTGTGCTCCGGTGGCATGCTAACGGGAAAAGATGTGCTCCGGTGGCATGCTAACGGGAAAATGCGTGCTGCGGTGGCATGCTCATGGTAAAGGGTGTGCTCCGGTGGCATGCTAACGGTAGAAGGAGTGCTCCGGTGGCATGATAATGAGTAAAGGTGTGCTACGGTGGCATGCTAATGGGAAAAGGTGTGCTCCGGTGGCATGCTAACGGGAAAAGGTGTGATCTGGTGGCATGCTAATGGAGAAAGGTGTGCTCCGGTGGCATGCTGACGGGAAAAGGTGTGCTCCAGTGGCATGCTAACGGGAGAAGGTTTGCTCCGGTGGCATACTAACGGGAAAAGGTGTGCTCCGGTGGTATGCTAACGGGAAAAGGTGTGCTACTGTGGCATGCTAAAGGGAAAAGGTGAACTCCGTTGGCATGCTAACGGGAAAACTGTGTGCTACAGTGGCATGCTAACGGTAAAGGTGTGCTCCGCTGGCATGCTAACGGGAAGATGGTGTGCTACGGTGACATGCTAACGGTAAAGGTGTGCTCCAGTGTCATGCTAACGCGAAAAGGTGTGCTCCGGTGGCATGCTGACGGGAGGAGGTGTCTTCCGGTGGCATGCTAATGGATAAAGGTGGGCTACAGTGGCATGCTAACGGTAAAGGTGTGCTCCGGTGGCATGCTAACGGGAAAAAGTGTGCTCCGGTTGCATGCTAACGGTAAAGGTGTGCTCCGGTGGCATGCTAACAGTAAAAGGTGTGCTCTGGTGGCATGCTAACAGTAAAAGGTGGGCTCCGGGGGCATGCTAATGGGAAAGGCAGGCTCCGGTGGCATGCTAATGGTTAAAGGTGTGCCCCGGTGGCATGCTAACGGAAAAAGGTGTGCTCCGGTGGCATGCTAACTGGGAAAGGTGTACTGCGGTGGCATGCTAACGGTAAAAGCGGGCTCCGGTGGCATGCTAATGATAAAACGTGTGCTATGGTGGCATGCTAGTGGGAAAAGGTGTGCCGTGGTGGCTTGCTAATAGTAAAGGTGTGCTCCGGTGGCATACTAATGGTTAAAGGTGTGCTCCAGTGGCATGCTAACGGAAAAAGGTGTGCCCCGGTGGCATGCTAACAGAAAAACGTGTGCTACGGTGGCATGCTAACGGGGAAAGGTGTGCTGCGGTGGCATGCTAACGGTAAAAGCGGGCTCCGGTGGCATTCTAACGATAAAACGTGTGCTATGGTGGCATGCTAACGGGAAAAGGTGTGCTGCGGTGGCATGCTAATAGTAAAGGTGTGCTCCGGTGGCATACTAATGGTTAAAGGTGTGCTCCAGTGGCATGCTAACGGAAAAAGGAGTGCTCCGGTAGCATGCTAACGTTAAAGGTGTGCTCCGGTGGCATGCTAACGGTAAAAGGTGTGCTCCGGTAGCATGCTAGCGGTAAAAGTGTGCTCCGGTGGCATTCTAACGGTAAAAGGTGTGCTCCGGTGGCATGTTAAGGGTAAAAGGTGTGCTTTGGTAGCATGCTAACGGTAAAAGGTGTGCTCCGGTGGCATGTTAAGGGTAAAAGGTGTGCTTTGGTAGCTTGCTAACGGTAAAAGGTGTGCTCCGGTGGCATGCTAACGGGAAAAGATGTGCTCCGGTGGCATGCTAAGGGTAAAAGGTGTGCTTTGGTAGCATGCTAACGGTAAAAGGTGTGCTCCGGTGGCATGCTAACGGGAAAAGATGTGCTCCGGTGGCATGCTAACGGGAAAATGCGTGCTGCGGTGGCATGCTCATGGTAAAGGGTGTGCTCCGGTGGCATGCTAACGGTAGAAGGAGTGCTCCGGTGGCATGATAATGAGTAAAGGTGTGCTACGGTGGCATGCTAATGGGAAAAGGTGTGCTCCGGTGGCATGCTAACGGGAAAAGGTGTGATCTGGTGGCATGCTAATGGAGAAAGGTGTGCTCCGGTGGCATGCTGACGGGAAAAGGTGTGCTCCAGTGGCATGCTAACGGGAGAAGGTTTGCTCCGGTGGCATACTAACGGGAAAAGGTGTGCTTTGGTGGCATGCTAATGGAAAGAGGTGTGCTACGGTGGCATGCTAATGGCAAAAGGTGTGTTACGGTGGCATGCTCACGGAAAAATGTGTGGTACGTTTGCATGCTCATTGTAAAAGGTGTGCTCCGGTGGCATGCTAACGGGAAAAGGCGTGCTACAGTGGCATACTCACGGGAAAGCGGTGTGCTCCGGTGACATGCTAACGGGAAAAGGTGTGCTCCTTTGGCATGCTAATGGGAAAAGGTATGCTCCAGTGGCATGCTAACAGGAAAAGGTGTGATCTGGTGGCATGCTAATAGAAAAAGTTGTACTCCGATGGCATGCTAACGGGAAAAGGTGTGCTCTGGTGGCATGCTAACGGGAAAAGTTGTGCTCCTGTGGCATGCTAACAGAAAAAGGTGTGCTACGGTGGCATGCTAATTGGGAGAGGTGTGCTACGGTGGCTTGCTAATGGTAAAGGTGTGCTCCGGTGGCATGCTAATGGTAAAAGGTGTGCTCCGGTGGCATGCTAACGGAAAGGTGTGCTCTGGTGGTTTGCTAACGGGAAAAATGTGTGCTACATTGGCATGCTAATGGTAAAGGTGTGCTCCGGTGACATGCTAATGGGAAAAAGGTGTGCTACGGTGGCATGCTAACGGCAAGGGTGTGCTCCGGTGTCATGCTAACGGGAAAAGGTGCGCTCCGGTGGTATGCTGACGGGAAAAGGTGTGCTCCGGTGGCATGCTAACGGGAAAAGGTGTGCTCTGGTGGCATGCTAACCGGGAAAGGTGTCCTCCGGTGGCATGCTAAAGGGAGAAGGTGTGCTACAGTTGTATGCTAACGGGAAAAGGTGGTCTACAGTTGCATGCTAACGGGAAAAGGTGTGCTACAGTTGCATGCTAATGGGAAAAGGTGGGCTACAGTTGCATTCTAATAGGAAAAGGTGGGCTACGGTGGCCTGGTAACGGGAGAAGCTGTGCTCCGGTGGCATGCTAAAGGTAAAACTTGTGCTCCGGTGGCATGCTAACAGTAAAGGTGAGCTCCGGTGGCATGCTAACGGGAAAAGGTGTGCTCCGGTGGCATGCTAACGGGAAAAGGTGTGCTACGGTGGCATGCTAATGGGAAAAGGTGTACTACGGTGACAAGCTAACGGTAAAGGTGTGCTCCAGTGTCATGCTAACGCGAAAAGTGTGCTCCGGTGGCATGCTGACGGGAGAAGTTGTCTTCCGGTGGCATGCTAATGGAAAGATGTGTCCTACGGTGGCATGCTAACGGTAAAGGTGTGCTCCGCTGGCATGCTAACGGGAAGATGGTGTGCTACGGTGATATGCTAACGGTAAAGGTGTGCTCCAGTGTCATGCTAACGCGAAAAGGTGTGCTCCGGTGGCATGCTGACGGGAGGAGGTGTCTTCCGGTGGCATGCTAATGGATAAAGGTGGGCTACAGTGGCATGCTAACGGCAAAGGTGTGCTCCGGTGGCATGCTAACGGGAAAAAGTGTGCTCCGGTTGCATGCTAACGGTAAAGGTGTGCTCCGGTGGCATGCTAACAGTAAAAGGTGTGCTCTGGTGGCATGCTAACAGTAAAAGGTGGGCTCCGGTGGCATGCTAATGGGAAAGGCAGGCTCCGGTGGCATGCTAATGGTTAAAGGTGTGCCCCGGTGGCATGCTAACGGAAAAAGGTGTGCTCCGGTGGCATGCTAACTGGGAAAGGTGTACTGCGGTGGCATGCTAACGGTAAAAGCGGGCTCCGGTGGCATGCTAATGATAAAACGTGTGCTATGGTGGCATGCTAGTGGGAAAAGGTGTGCCGTGGTGGCTTGCTAATAGTAAAGGTGTGCTCCGGTGGCATGCTAATGGTTAAAGGTGTGCTCCAGTGGCATGCTAACGGAAAAAGGTGTGCCCCGGTGGCATGCTAACAGAAAAACGTGTGCTACGGTGGCATGCTAACGGGGAAAGGTGTGCTGCGGTGGCATGCTAACGGTAAAAGCGGGCTCCGGTGGCATTCTAACGATAAAACGTGTGCTATGGTGGCATGCTAACGGGAAAAGGTGTGCTGCGGTGGCATGCTAATAGTAAAGGTGTGCTCCGGTGGCATACTAATGGTTAAAGGTGTGCTCCAGTGGCATGCTAACGGAAAAAGGAGTGCTCCGGTAGCATGCTAACGTTAAAGGTGTGCTCCGGTGGCATGCTAACGGTAAAAGGTGTGCTCCGGTAGCATGCTAGCGGTAAAAGTGTGCTCCGGTGGCATTCTAACGGTAAAAGGTGTGCTCCGGTGGCATGTTAAGGGTAAAAGGTGTGCTTTGGTAGCATGCTAACGGTAAAAGGTGTGCTCCGGTGGCATGCTAACGGGAAAAGATGTTCTCCGGTGGCATGCTAAGGGTAAAAGGTGTGCTTTGGTAGCATGCTAACGGTAAAAGGTGTGCTCCGGTGGCATGCTAACGGGAAAAGATGTGCTCCGGTGGCATGCTAACGGGAAAATGCGTGCTGCGGTGGCATGCTCATGGTAAAGGGTGTGCTCCGGTGGCATGCTAACGGTAGAAGGAGTGCTCCGGTGGCATGATAATGAGTAAAGGTGTGCTACGGTGGCATGCTAATGGGAAAAGGTGTGCTCCGGTGGCATGCTAACGGGAAAAGGTGTGATCTGGTGGCATGCTAATGGAGAAAGGTGTGCTCCGGTGGCATGCTGACGGGAAAAGGTGTGCTCCAGTGGCATGCTAACGGGAGAAGGTTTGCTCCGGTGGCATACTAACGGGAAAAGGTGTGCTCTGGTGGTATGCTAACGGGAAAAGGTGTGCTACTGTGGCATGCTAAAGGGAAAAGGTGAACTCCGTTGGCATGCTAACGGGAAAACTGTGTGCTACAGTGGCATGCTAACGGTAAAGGTGTGCTCCGCTGGCATGCTAACGGGAAGATGGTGTGCTACGGTGACATGCTAACGGTAAAGGTGTGCTCCAGTGTCATGCTAACGCGAAAAGGTGTGCTCCGGTGGCATGCTGACGGGAGGAGGTGTCTTCCGGTGGCATGCTAATGGATAAAGGTGGGCTACAGTGGCATGCTAACGGTAAAGGTGTGCTCCGGTGGCATGCTAACGGGAAAAAGTGTGCTCCGGTTGCATGCTAACGGTAAAGGTGTGCTCCGGTGGCATGCTAACAGTAAAAGGTGTGCTCTGGTGGCATGCTAACAGTAAAAGGTGGGCTCCGGTGGCATGCTAATGGGAAAGGCAGGCTCCGGTGGCATGCTAATGGTTAAAGGTGTGCCCCGGTGGCATGCTAACGGAAAAAGGTGTGCTCCGGTGGCATGCTAACTGGGAAAGGTGTACTGCGGTGGCATGCTAACGGTAAAAGCGGGCTCCAGTGGCATGCTAATGATAAAACGTGTGCTATGGTGGCATGCTAGTGGGAAAAGGTGTGCCGTGGTGGCTTGCTAATAGTAAAGGTGTGCTCCGGTGGCATACTAATGGTTAAAGGTGTGCTCCAGTGGCATGCTAACGGAAAAAGGTGTGCCCCGGTGGCATGCTAACAGAAAAACGTGTGCTACGGTGGCATGCTAACGGGGAAAGGTGTGCTGCGGTGGCATGCTAACGGTAAAAGCGGGCTCCGGTGGCATTCTAACGATAAAACGTGTGCTATGGTGGCATGCTAACGGGAAAAGGTGTGCTGCGGTGGCATGCTAATAGTAAAGGTGTGCTCCGGTGGCATACTAATGGTTAAAGGTGTGCTCCAGTGGCATGCTAACGGAAAAAGGAGTGCTCCGGTAGCATGCTAACGTTAAAGGTGTGCTCCGGTGGCATGCTAACGGTAAAAGGTGTGCTCCGGTAGCATGCTAGCGGTAAAAGTGTGCTCCGGTGGCATTCTAACGGTAAAAGGTGTGCTCCGGTGGCATGTTAAGGGTAAAAGGTGTGCTTTGGTAGCATGCTAACGGTAAAAGGTGTGCTCCGGTGGCATGCTAACGGGAAAAGATGTGCTCCGGTGGCATGCTAAGGGTAAAAGGTGTGCTTTGGTAGCATGCTAACGGTAAAAGGTGTGCTCCGGTGGCATGCTAACGGGAAAAGATGTGCTCCGGTGGCATGCTAACGGGAAAATGCGTGCTGCGGTGGCATGCTCATGGTAAAGGGTGTGCTCCGGTGGCATGCTAACGGTAGAAGGAGTGCTCCGGTGGCATGATAATGAGTAAAGGTGTGCTACGGTGGCATGCTAATGGGAAAAGGTGTGCTCCGGTGGCATGCTAACGGGAAAAGGTGTGATCTGGTGGCATGCTAATGGAGAAAGGTGTGCTCCGGTGGCATGCTGACGGGAAAAGGTGTGCTCCAGTGGCATGCTAACGGGAGAAGGTTTGCTCCGGTGGCATACTAACGGGAAAAGGTGTGCTTTGGTGGCATGCTAATGGAAAGAGGTGTGCTACGGTGGCATGCTAATGGCAAAAGGTGTGTTACAGTGGCATGCTCACGGAAAAATGTGTGGTACGTTTGCATGCTCATTGTAAAAGGTGTGCTCCGGTGGCATGCTAACGGGAAAAGGCGTGCTACAGTGGCATACTCACGGGAAAGCGGTGTGCTCCGGTGACATGCTAACGGGAAAAGGTGTGCTCCTTTGGCATGCTAATGGGAAAAGGTATGCTCCAGTGGCATGCTAACAGGAAAAGGTGTGATCTGGTGGCATGCTAATAGAAAAAGTTGTACTCCGATGGCATGCTAACGGGAAAAGGTGTGCTCTGGTGGCATGCTAACGGGAAAAGTTGTGCTCCTGTGGCATGCTAACAGAAAAAGGTGTGCTACGGTGGCATGCTAATTGGGAGAGGTGTGCTACGGTGGCTTGCTAATGGTAAAGGTGTGCTCCGGTGGCATGCTAATGGTAAAAGGTGTGCTCCGGTGGCATGCTAACGGAAAGGTGTGCTCTGGTGGTTTGCTAACGGGAAAAATGTGTGCTACATTGGCATGCTAATGGTAAAGGTGTGCTCCGGTGACATGCTAATGGGAAAAAGGTGTGCTACGGTGGCATGCTAACGGCAAGGGTGTGCTCCGGTGTCATGCTAACGGGAAAAGGTGCGCTCCGGTGGTATGCTGACGGGAAAAGGTGTGCTCCGGTGGCATGCTAACGGGAAAAGGTGTGCTCTGGTGGCATGATAACGGTAAAGGTGTGCTCCGGTGGCATGCTAATGGTTAAAGGTGTGCTCCAGTGGCATGCTAATGGAAAAAGGTGTGCTCCGTTGGCATGCTAATGTTAAAGGTGTGCTCCGGTGGCATGCTAATGGGAAAAGGTGTTCTACGGTGACAAGCTAACGGTAAAGGTGTGCTCCAGTGTCATGCTAACGCGAAAAGTGTGCTCCGGTGGCATGCTGACGGGAGAAGTTGTCTTCCGGTGGCATGCTAATGGAAAGAGGTGTCCTACGGTGGCATGTTAACGGGTAAAGATGGGCTACGGTGGCATGCTAACAGTAAAGGTGTGCTCCGGTGGCATGCTAACGGAAAAGTTGTGCTCCGGTGGCATGCTAACAGTAAAAGGTATGCTCTGGTGGCATGCTAACAGGAAAAAGTGTGCTCCGGTGGCATGCTAATGGGAAAGGCGGGCTCCGGTGGCATGCTAATGGTTAAAGGTGTGCCCCGTTGGCATGCTAACGGAAAAACGTGTGCTCCGGTGGCATGCTAACGGGGAAAGGTGTGCTGCGGTGGCATGCTAATGGTAAAGGCGGGCTCCGGTGGCATGCAAACGATAAAACGTGTGCTATCATGGCATGCTAACGGTAAAGGTGTGCTCCGGTGGCATGCTAATGGTTAAAGGTGTGCTCCAGTGGCATGCTAATGGAAAAAGGTGTGCTCCGGTGGCATGATAATGTTAAAGGTGTGCTCCTGTGGCATGCTAAAGGGAAAAGGTGTGCTCCAGTGGCATGCTAGCGGTAAAGGGTGTGCTCCGGTGGCATGCTAACGGTAAAGGTGTGCTCCGGTGGTATGCTAACAGGAAAAGGTGTGCTCCGGTGACATGCTAGTGGTAAAAGGTGTGCTCCGGTAGCATGCTAACGGTAAAAGGTGTGCTCCGGTGGCATGCTAAGGGGAAAAGCTGTGCTCTGGTGGCATGCTAATGGTAAAAGGTGTGCTCCGGTGGCATGCTAAGGGGAAAAGCTGTGCTCTGGTGGCATGCTAACGGTAAAAGGTATGCTCCGGTGGCATACTAACGGTAAAAGGTGAGCTCCGGTGGCATGCTAACGGGAAAAGATGTGCTCCGGTGGCATGCTAACGGGAAAATGTGTGCTACGGTGGCATGCTCATGGTAAAAGGTGTGCTCCGGTGGCATGCTAACGGAAAAAGTGTGCTACGGTGGCATGCTAACGGGAGAACATGTGGTTCGGTGGCATGCTAACTGGAAAAGGTGTGCTCCGGTGGCATGCTAATGGGAGAAGGTGTGCTTCAGTGGCATGCTAACAGGAAAAGGTGTGCTCCGGTGACATGCTAACGGGAGATGGTGTGCTACGATTACATGCTGACGGTAAAAGGTGTGCTCCGGTGGCTTGCCAACAAGAGAAGGTGTGCTACGGTGGCATGCTAACGGCAAAAGGTTTGCTCCAGTGGCATGCTAACTGAAAAAGGTGTGCTACGGTGGCATGCTAACGGGGAAAGGTGTGCTACGGTGGCATGCTAACGGTAAAGGTGTGCTCCGGTGGCATGTCAACGGGAAAAGGTGTGCTCCAATGGCATGCTAACAAGAAAAGGTGTGCTCCGGTGGCATGCTAACGGTAAAGGTGTGCTCCGGTGACATGCTAACGGTGAAAGGTGTGCTCCCGTGGCATGCTAACGGGAAAAGGTGTGCTCCGCTGCCATGTCAATGGGAAAAGGGTGCTCCGATGGCATGCTAACGGGAAAAGGTGTGCTCCGGTGGCATGCTAATGGTAAAGGTGTGCTCCGGTGGCATGCTAACGGTCAAAGGTGTCCTCTGATGGCATGCTAACGGTAAAGGGTGTGCTCCGGTGGCATGCTAATGGTAAAGGTGTGCTTCGGTGGTATGCTAACAGGAAAAGTGTGCTCCTGTGGCATGCTAACGGGGAAAGAAGTGCTCCGGTGGCATGCTAAACGGGAAAGGTGTCCTCCGTTGGCATGCTAAAGGGAGAAGGTGTGCTACAGTTGCATGCTAATGGGAAAAGGTGGGCTACAGTTGTATGCTAACGGGAAACAGTGTGCTACAGTTGCATGCTAACGGGAAAAGGTGGGCTACAGTTGCATGCTAATAGGAAAAGGTGGGCTACGGTGGCATGGTAACGGGAGAAGGAGTGCTCTGGTGGCATGCTAACGGTAAAACGTGTGCTCCGGTGGCATGCTAATGGTAAAGGTGTGCTCCGGTGGCATGCTAACGGGAAAAGGTGTGCTCCGGTGGTATGATAACGGGAAAAGGTGTGCTACTGTGGCATGCTAAAGGGAAAAGGTGAACTCCGTTGGCATGCTAACGGGAAAACTGTGTCCTACAGTGGCATGCTAACGGTAAAGGTGTGCTCCGCTGGCATGCTAACAGGAAGAGGGTGTGCTACGGTGACATGCTAACGGTAAAGGTGTGCTCCGGTGTCATGCTAACGCGAAAAGGTGTGCTCCGGTGGCATGCTGACGGGAGAAGGTGTCTTCCGGTGGCATGCTAATGGATAAAGGTGGGCTACAGTGGCATGCTAACGGTAAAGGTGTGCTCCGGTGGCATGCTAACAGTAAAAGGTGTGCTCTGGTGGCATGCTAACAGTAAAATGTGTGCTCCGGTGGCATGCTAATGGGAAAGGCAGGCTCCGGTGGCATGCTAATGGTTAAAGGTGTGCCCCGGTGGCATGCTAACGGAAAAAGGTGTGCTCCGGTGGCATGCTAACGGGGAAAGGTGTACTGCGGTGGCATGCTAACGGTAAAAGCGGGCTCCGGTGGCATGCTAATGATAAAACGTGTGCTATGGTGGCATGCTAGTGGGAAAAGGTGTGCCGTGGTGGCTTGCTAATAGTAAAGGTGTGCTCCGGTGGCATGCTAATGGTTAAAGGTGTGCTCCAGTGGCATGCTAACGGAAAAAGGTGTGCCCCGGTGGCATGCTAACGGAAAAACGTGTGCTACAGTGGCATGCTAACGGAAAAAGGTGTGCTGCGGTGGCATGCTAACGGTAAAAGCGGGCTCCGGTGGCATTCTAACAATAAAACGTGTGCTATGGTGGCATGCTAACGGGAAAAGGTGTGCTGCGGTGGCATGCTAATAGTAAAGGTGTGCTCCGGTGGCATACTAATGGTTCAAGGTGTGCTCCAGTGGCATGCTAACGGAAAAAGGAGTGCTCCGGTAGCATGCTAACGTTAAAGGTGTGCTCCGGTGGCATGCTAACGGTAAAAGGTGTGCTCCGGTAGCATGCTAGCGGTAAAAGTGTGCTCCGGTGGCATGCTAACGGTAAAAGGTGTGCTCCGCTGGCATGCTAAGGGTAAAAGGTGTGCTTTGGTAGCATGCTAATGGTAAAAGGTGTGCTCCGGTGGCATGCTAACGGGAAAAGGAGTGCTCCGGTGGCATGCTAACGTTAAAGGTGTGCTCCGGTGGCATGCTAACGGTAAAAGGTGTGCTCCGGTAGCATGCTAGCGGTAAAGGTGTGCTCCGGTGGTATGCTAACGGGAAAATGTGTGCTGCGGTGGCATGCTCATGGTAAAGGGTGTGCTCCGGTGGCATGCTAACGGTAGAAGGAGTGCTCCGGTGGCATGATAATGAGTAAAGGTGTGTTACGGTGACATGCTCACGGAAAAATGTGTGGTATGTTTGCATGCTCATTGTAAAAGGTGTGCTCCGGTGGCATGCTAACGGGAAAATGCGTGCTGCGGTGGCATGCTCATGGTAAAGGGTGTGCTCCGGTGGCATGCTAACGGTAGAAGGAGTGCTCCGGTGGCATGATAATGAGTAAAGGTGTGCTACGGTGGCATGCTAATGGGAAAAGGTGTGCTCCGGTGGCATGCTAACGGGAAAAGGTGTGATCTGGTGGCATGCTAATGGAGAAAGGTGTGCTCCGGTGGCATGCTGACGGGAAAAGGTGTGCTCCAGTGGCATGCTAACGGGAGAAGGTTTGCTCCGGTGGCATACTAACGGGAAAAGGTGTGCTTTGGTGGCATGCTAATGGAAAGAGGTGTGCTACGGTGGCATGCTAATGGCAAAAGGTGTGTTACAGTGGCATGCTCACGGAAAAATGTGTGGTACGTTTGCATGCTCATTGTAAAAGGTGTGCTCCGGTGGCATGCTAACGGGAAAAGGCGTGCTACAGTGGCATACTCACGGGAAAGCGGTGTGCTCCGGTGACATGCTAACGGGAAAAGGTGTGCTCCTTTGGCATGCTAATGGGAAAAGGTATGCTCCAGTGGCATGCTAACAGGAAAAGGTGTGATCTGGTGGCATGCTAATAGAAAAAGTTGTACTCCGATGGCATGCTAACGGGAAAAGGTGTGCTCTGGTGGCATGCTAACGGGAAAAGTTGTGCTCCTGTGGCATGCTAACAGAAAAAGGTGTGCTACGGTGGCATGCTAATTGGGAGAGGTGTGCTACGGTGGCTTGCTAATGGTAAAGGTGTGCTCCGGTGGCATGCTAACGGAAAGGTGTGCTCTGGTGGTTTGCTAACGGGAAAAATGTGTGCTACATTGGCATGCTAATGGTAAAGGTGTGCTCCGGTGACATGCTAATGGGAAAAAGGTGTGCTACGGTGGCATGCTAACGGCAAGGGTGTGCTCCGGTGTCATGCTAACGGGAAAAGGTGCGCTCCGGTGGTATGCTGACGGGAAAAGGTGTGCTCCGGTGGCATGCTAACGGGAAAAGGTGTGCTCTGGTGGCATGCTAACCGGGAAAGGTGTCCTCCGGTGGCATGCTAAAGGGAGAAGGTGTGCTACAGTTGTATGCTAACGGGAAAAGGTGGTCTACAGTTGCATGCTAACGGGAAAAGGTGTGCTACAGTTGCATGCTAATGGGAAAAGGTGGGCTACAGTTGCATTCTAATAGGAAAAGGTGGGCTACGGTGGCCTGGTAACGGGAGAAGCTGTGCTCCGGTGGCATGCTAAAGGTAAAACTTGTGCTCCGGTGGCATGCTAACAGTAAAGGTGAGCTCCGGTGGCATGCTAACGGGAAAAGGTGTGCTCCGGTGGCATGCTAACGGGAAAAGGTGTGCTACGGTGGCATGCTAATGGGAAAAGGTGTACTACGGTGACAAGCTAACGGTAAAGGTGTGCTCCAGTGTCATGCTAACGCGAAAAGTGTGCTCCGGTGGCATGCTGACGGGAGAAGTTGTCTTCCGGTGGCATGCTAATGGAAAGATGTGTCCTACGGTGGCATGCTAACGGGTAAAGATGGGCTACAGTGGCATGCTAACAGTAAAGGTGTGCTCCGGTGGCATGCTAACGGGAAAAGGTGTGTTCCGGTGGCATGCTAACGGAAAAGTTGTGCTCCGGTGGCATGCTAACAGTAAAAGGTGTGCTCTGGTGGCATGCTAACAGGAAAAAGTGTGCTCCGGTGGCATGCTAATGGGAAAGGCGGGCTCCGGTGGCATGCTAATGGTTAAAGGTGTGCCCCGTTGGCATGCTAACGGAAAAACGTGTGCTCCTGTGGCATGCTAACGGGGAAAGGTGTGCTGCGGTGGCATGCTAACGGTAAAGGCGGGCTCCGGTGGCATGCAAATGATAAAACGTGTGCTATCGTGGCATGCTAATGGGAAAAGGTGTGCTGCGGTGGCATGATAACGGTAAAGGTGTGCTCCGGTGGCATGCTAATGGTTAAAGGTGTGCTCCAGTGGCATGCTAATGGAAAAAGGTGTGCTCCGTTGGCATGCTAATGTTAAAGGTGTGCTCCGGTGGCATGCTAACGGGAAAAGGTGTACTACGGTGACAAGCTAACGGTAAAGGTGTGCTCCAGTGTCATGCTAACGCGAAAAGTGTGCTCCGGTGGCATGCTGACGGGAGAAGTTGTCTTCCGGTGGCATGCTAATGGAAAGAGGTGTCCTACGGTGGCATGTTAACGGGTAAAGATGGGCTACGGTGGCATGCTAACAGTAAAGGTGTGCTCCGGTGGCATGCTAACGGAAAAGTTGTGCTCCGGTGGCATGCTAACAGTAAAAGGTATGCTCTGGTGGCATGCTAACAGGAAAAAGTGTGCTCCGGTGGCATGCTAATGGGAAAGGCGGGCTCCGGTGGCATGCTAATGGTTAAAGGTGTGCCCCGTTGGCATGCTAACGGAAAAACGTGTGCTCCGGTGGCATGCTAACGGGGAAAGGTGTGCTGCGGTGGCATGCTAATGGTAAAGGCGGGCTCCGGTGGCATGCAAACGATAAAACGTGTGCTATCATGGCATGCTAACGGTAAAGGTGTGCTCCGGTGGCATGCTAATGGTTAAAGGTGTGCTCCAGTGGCATGCTAATGGAAAAAGGTGTGCTCCGGTGGCATGATAATGTTAAAGGTGTGCTCCTGTGGCATGCTAAAGGAAAAGGTGTGCTCCAGTGGCATGCTAGCGGTAAAGGGTGTGCTCCGGTGGCATGCTAACGGTAAAGGTGTGCTCCGGTGGTATGCTAACAGGAAAAGGTGTGCTCCGGTGACATGCTAGTGGTAAAAGGTGTGCTCCGGTAGCATGCTAACGGTAAAAGGTGTGCTCCGGTGGCATGCTAAGGGGAAAAGCTGTGCTCTGGTGGCATGCTAATGGTAAAAGGTGTGCTCCGGTGGCATGCTAAGGGGAAAAGCTGTGCTCTGGTGGCATGCTAACGGTAAAAGGTATGCTCCGGTGGCATACTAACGGTAAAAGGTGAGCTCCGGTGGCATGCTAACGGGAAAAGATGTGCTCCGGTGGCATGCTAACGGGAAAATGTGTGCTACGGTGGCATGCTCATGGTAAAAGGTGTGCTCCGGTGGCATGCTAACGGAAAAAGTGTGCTACGGTGGCATGCTAACGGGAGAACATGTGGTTCGGTGGCATGCTAACTGGAAAAGGTGTGCTCCGGTGGCATGCTAATGGGAGAAGGTGTGCTTCAGTGGCATGCTAACAGGAAAAGGTGTGCTCCGGTGACATGCTAACGGGAGATGGTGTGCTACGATTACATGCTGACGGTAAAAGGTGTGCTCCGGTGGCTTGCCAACAAGAGAAGGTGTGCTACGGTGGCATGCTAACGGCAAAAGGTTTGCTCCAGTGGCATGCTAACTGAAAAAGGTGTGCTACGGTGGCATGCTAACGGGGAAAGGTGTGCTACGGTGGCATGCTAACGGTAAAGGTGTGCTCCGGTGGCATGTCAACGGGAAAAGGTGTGCTCCAATGGCATGCTAACAAGAAAAGGTGTGCTCCGGTGGCATGCTAACGGTAAAGGTGTGCTCCGGTGACATGCTAACGGTGAAAGGTGTGCTCCCGTGGCATGCTAACGGGAAAAGGTGTGCTCCGCTGCCATGTCAATGGGAAAAGGGTGCTCCGATGGCATGCTAACGGGAAAAGGTGTGCTCCGGTGGCATGCTAATGGTAAAGGTGTGCTCCGGTGGCATGCTAACAGTCAAAGGTGTCCTCTGATGGCATGCTAACGGTAAAGGGTGTGCTCCGGTGGCATGCTAATGGTAAAGGTGTGCTTCGGTGGTATGCTAACAGGAAAAGTGTGCTCCTGTGGCATGCTAACGGGGAAAGAAGTGCTCCGGTGGCATGCTAAACGGGAAAGGTGTCCTCCGTTGGCATGCTAAAGGGAGAAGGTGTGCTACAGTTGCATGCTAATGGGAAAAGGTGGGCTACAGTTGTATGCTAACGGGAAACAGTGTGCTACAGTTGCATGCTAACGGGAAAAGGTGGGCTACAGTTGCATGCTAATAGGAAAAGGTGGGCTACGGTGGCATGGTAACGGGAGAAGGAGTGCTCTGGTGGCATGCTAACGGTAAAACGTGTGCTCCGGTGGCATGCTAATGGTAAAGGTGTGCTCCGGTGGCATGCTAACGGGAAAAGGTGTGCTCCGGTGGTATGATAACTGGAAAAGGTGTGCTACTGTGGCATGCTAAAGGGAAAAGGTGAACTCCGTTGGCATGCTAACGGGAAAACTGTGTCCTACAGTGGCATGCTAACGGTAAAGGTGTGCTCCGCTGGCATGCTAACAGGAAGAGGGTGTGCTACGGTGACATGCTAACGGCAAGGGTGTGCTCCGGTGTCATGCTAACGGGAAAAGGTGCGCTCCGGTGGTATGCTGACGGGAAAAGGTGTGCTCCGGTGGCATGCTAACGGGAAAAGGTGTGCTCTGGTGGCATGCTAACCGGGAAAGGTGTCCTCCGGTGGCATGCTAAAGGGAGAAGGTGTGCTACAGTTGTATGCTAACGGGAAAAGGTGGTCTACAGTTGCATGCTAACGGGAAAAGGTGTGCTACAGTTGCATGCTAATGGGAAAAGGTGGGCTACAGTTGCATTCTAATAGGAAAAGGTGGGCTACGGTGGCCTGGTAACGGGAGAAGCTGTGCTCCGGTGGCATGCTAAAGGTAAAACTTGTGCTCCGGTGGCATGCTAACAGTAAAGGTGAGCTCCGGTGGCATGCTAACGGGAAAAGGTGTGCTCCGGTGGCATGCTAACGGGAAAAGGTGTGCTACGGTGGCATGCTAATGGGAAAAGGTGTACTACGGTGACAAGCTAACGGTAAAGGTGTGCTCCAGTGTCATGCTAACGCGAAAAGTGTGCTCCGGTGGCATGCTGACGGGAGAAGTTGTCTTCCGGTGGCATGCTAATGGAAAGATGTGTCCTACGGTGGCATGCTAACGGGTAAAGATGGGCTACAGTGGCATGCTAACAGTAAAGGTGTGCTCCGGTGGCATGCTAACGGGAAAAGGTGTGTTCCGGTGGCATGCTAACGGAAAAGTTGTGCTCCGGTGGCATGCTAACAGTAAAAGGTGTGCTCTGGTGGCATGCTAACAGGAAAAAGTGTGCTCCGGTGGCATGCTAATGGGAAAGGCGGGCTCCGGTGGCATGCTAATGGTTAAAGGTGTGCCCCGTTGGCATGCTAACGGAAAAACGTGTGCTCCTGTGGCATGCTAACGGGGAAAGGTGTGCTGCGGTGGCATGCTAACGGTAAAGGCGGGCTCCGGTGGCATGCAAATGATAAAACGTGTGCTATCGTGGCATGCTAATGGGAAAAGGTGTGCTGCGGTGGCATGATAACGGTAAAGGTGTGCTCCGGTGGCATGCTAATGGTTAAAGGTGTGCTCCAGTGGCATGCTAATGGAAAAAGGTGTGCTCCGTTGGCATGCTAATGTTAAAGGTGTGCTCCGGTGGCATGCTAACGGGAAAAGGTGTACTACGGTGACAAGCTAACGGTAAAGGTGTGCTCCAGTGTCATGCTAACGCGAAAAGTGTGCTCCGGTGGCATGCTGACGGGAGAAGTTGTCTTCCGGTGGCATGCTAATGGAAAGAGGTGTCCTACGGTGGCATGTTAACGGGTAAAGATGGGCTACGGTGGCATGCTAACAGTAAAGGTGTGCTCCGGTGGCATGCTAACGGAAAAGTTGTGCTCCGGTGGCATGCTAACAGTAAAAGGTATGCTCTGGTGGCATGCTAACAGGAAAAAGTGTGCTCCGGTGGCATGCTAATGGGAAAGGCGGGCTCCGGTGGCATGCTAATGGTTAAAGGTGTGCCCCGTTGGCATGCTAACGGAAAAACGTGTGCTCCGGTGGCATGCTAACGGGGAAAGGTGTGCTGCGGTGGCATGCTAATGGTAAAGGCGGGCTCCGGTGGCATGCAAACGATAAAACGTGTGCTATCATGGCATGCTAACGGTAAAGGTGTGCTCCGGTGGCATGCTAATGGTTAAAGGTGTGCTCCAGTGGCATGCTAATGGAAAAAGGTGTGCTCCGGTGGCATGATAATGTTAAAGGTGTGCTCCTGTGGCATGCTAAAGGGAAAAGGTGTGCTCCAGTGGCATGCTAGCGGTAAAGGGTGTGCTCCGGTGGCATGCTAATGGTAAAGGTGTGCTCCGGTGGTATGCTAACAGGAAAAGGTGTGCTCCGGTGACATGCTAGTGGTAAAAGGTGTGCTCCGGTAGCATGCTAACGGTAAAAGGTGTGCTCCGGTGGCATGCTAAGGGGAAAAGCTGTGCTCTGGTGGCATGCTAATGGTAAAAGGTGTGCTCCGGTGGCATGCTAAGGGGAAAAGCTGTGCTCTGGTGGCATGCTAACGGTAAAAGGTATGCTCCGGTGGCATACTAACGGTAAAAGGTGAGCTCCGGTGGCATGCTAACGGGAAAAGATGTGCTCCGGTGGCATGCTAACGGGAAAATGTGTGCTACGGTGGCATGCTCATGGTAAAAGGTGTGCTCCGGTGGCATGCTAACGGAAAAAGTGTGCTACGGTGGCATGCTAACGGGAGAACATGTGGTTCGGTGGCATGCTAACTGGAAAAGGTGTGCTCCGGTGGCATGCTAATGGGAGAAGGTGTGCTTCAGTGGCATGCTAACAGGAAAAGGTGTGCTCCGGTGACATGCTAACGGGAGATGGTGTGCTACGATTACATGCTGACGGTAAAAGGTGTGCTCCGGTGGCTTGCCAACAAGAGAAGGTGTGCTACGGTGGCATGCTAACGGCAAAAGGTTTGCTCCAGTGGCATGCTAACTGAAAAAGGTGTGCTACGGTGGCATGCTAACGGGGAAAGGTGTGCTACGGTGGCATGCTAACGGTAAAGGTGTGCTCCGGTGGCATGTCAACGGGAAAAGGTGTGCTCCAATGGCATGCTAACAAGAAAAGGTGTGCTCCGGTGGCATGCTAACGGTAAAGGTGTGCTCCGGTGACATGCTAACGGTGAAAGGTGTGCTCCCGTGGCATGCTAACGGGAAAAGGTGTGCTCCGCTGCCATGTCAATGGGAAAAGGGTGCTCCGATGGCATGCTAACGGGAAAAGGTGTGCTCCGGTGGCATGCTAATGGTAAAGGTGTGCTCCGGTGGCATGCTAACGGTCAAAGGTGTCCTCTGATGGCATGCTAACGGTAAAGGGTGTGCTCCGGTGGCATGCTAATGGTAAAGGTGTGCTTCGGTGGTATGCTAACAGGAAAAGTGTGCTCCTGTGGCATGCTAACGGGGAAAGAAGTGCTCCGGTGGCATGCTAAACGGGAAAGGTGTCCTCCGTTGGCATGCTAAAGGGAGAAGGTGTGCTACAGTTGCATGCTAATGGGAAAAGGTGGGCTACAGTTGTATGCTAACGGGAAACAGTGTGCTACAGTTGCATGCTAACGGGAAAAGGTGGGCTACAGTTGCATGCTAATAGGAAAAGGTAGGCTACGGTGGCATGGTAACGGGAGAAGGAGTGCTCTGGTGGCATGCTAACGGTAAAACGTGTGCTCCGGTGGCATGCTAATGGTAAAGGTGTGCTCCGGTGGCATGCTAACGGGAAAAGGTGTGCTCCGGTGGTATGATAACGGGAAAAGGTGTGCTACTGTGGCATGCTAAAGGGAAAAGGTGAACTCCGTTGGCATGCTAACGGGAAAACTGTGTCCTACAGTGGCATGCTAACGGTAAAGGTGTGCTCCGCTGGCATGCTAACAGGAAGAGGGTGTGCTACGGTGACATGCTAACGGTAAAGGTGTGCTCCGGTGTCATGCTAACGCGAAAAGGTGTGCTCCGGTGGCATGCTGACGGGAGAAGGTGTCTTCCGGTGGCATGCTAATGGATAAAGGTGGGCTACAGTGGCATGCTAACGGTAAAGGTGTGCTCCGGTGGCATGCTAACAGTAAAAGGTGTGCTCTGGTGGCATGCTAACAGTAAAATGTGTGCTCCGGTGGCATGCTAATGGGAAAGGCAGGCTCCGGTGGCATGCTAATGGTTAAAGGTGTGCCCCGGTGGCATGCTAACGGAAAAAGGTGTGCTCCGGTGGCATGCTAACGGGGAAAGGTGTACTGCGGTGGCATGCTAACGGTAAAAGCGGGCTCCGGTGGCATGCTAATGATAAAACGTGTGCTATGGTGGCATGCTAGTGGGAAAAGGTGTGCCGTGGTGGCTTGCTAATAGTAAAGGTGTGCTCCGGTGGCATGCTAATGGTTAAAGGTGTGCTCCAGTGGCATGCTAACGGAAAAAGGTGTGCCCCGGTGGCATGCTAACGGAAAAACGTGTGCTACAGTGGCATGCTAACGGAAAAAGGTGTGCTGCGGTGGCATGCTAACGGTAAAAGCGGGCTCCGGTGGCATTCTAACAATAAAACGTGTGCTATGGTGGCATGCTAACGGGAAAAGGTGTGCTGCGGTGGCATGCTAATAGTAAAGGTGTGCTCCGGTGGCATACTAATGGTTCAAGGTGTGCTCCAGTGGCATGCTAACGGAAAAAGGAGTGCTCCGGTAGCATGCTAACGTTAAAGGTGTGCTCCGGTGGCATGCTAACGGTAAAAGGTGTGCTCCGGTAGCATGCTAGCGGTAAAAGTGTGCTCCGGTGGCATGCTAACGGTAAAAGGTGTGCTCCGCTGGCATGCTAAGGGTAAAAGGTGTGCTTTGGTAGCATGCTAATGGTAAAAGGTGTGCTCCGGTGGCATGCTAACGGGAAAAGGAGTGCTCCGGTGGCATGCTAACGTTAAAGGTGTGCTCCGGTGGCATGCTAACGGTAAAAGGTGTGCTCCGGTAGCATGCTAGCGGTAAAGGTGTGCTCCGGTGGTATGCTAACGGGAAAATGTGTGCTGCGGTGGCATGCTCATGGTAAAGGGTGTGCTCCGGTGGCATGCTAACGGTAGAAGGAGTGCTCCGGTGGCATGATAATGAGTAAAGGTGTGTTACGGTGACATGCTCACGGAAAAATGTGTGGTATGTTTGCATGCTCATTGTAAAAGGTGTGCTCCGGTGGCATGCTAACGGGAAAATGCGTGCTGCGGTGGCATGCTCATGGTAAAGGGTGTGCTCCGGTGGCATGCTAACGGTAGAAGGAGTGCTCCGGTGGCATGATAATGAGTAAAGGTGTGCTACGGTGGCATGCTAATGGGAAAAGGTGTGCTCCGGTGGCATGCTAACGGGAAAAGGTGTGATCTGGTGGCATGCTAATGGAGAAAGGTGTGCTCCGGTGGCATGCTGACGGGAAAAGGTGTGCTCCAGTGGCATGCTAACGGGAGAAGGTTTGCTCCGGTGGCATACTAACGGGAAAAGGTGTGCTTTGGTGGCATGCTAATGGAAAGAGGTGTGCTACGGTGGCATGCTAATGGCAAAAGGTGTGTTACAGTGGCATGCTCACGGAAAAATGTGTGGTACGTTTGCATGCTCATTGTAAAAGGTGTGCTCCGGTGGCATGCTAACGGGAAAAGGCGTGCTACAGTGGCATACTCACGGGAAAGCGGTGTGCTCCGGTGACATGCTAACGGGAAAAGGTGTGCTCCTTTGGCATGCTAATGGGAAAAGGTATGCTCCAGTGGCATGCTAACAGGAAAAGGTGTGATCTGGTGGCATGCTAATAGAAAAAGTTGTACTCCGATGGCATGCTAACGGGAAAAGGTGTGCTCTGGTGGCATGCTAACGGGAAAAGTTGTGCTCCTGTGGCATGCTAACAGAAAAAGGTGTGCTACGGTGGCATGCTAATTGGGAGAGGTGTGCTACGGTGGCTTGCTAATGGTAAAGGTGTGCTCCGGTGGCATGCTAACGGAAAGGTGTGCTCTGGTGGTTTGCTAACGGGAAAAATGTGTGCTACATTGGCATGCTAATGGTAAAGGTGTGCTCCGGTGACATGCTAATGGGAAAAAGGTGTGCTACGGTGGCATGCTAACGGCAAGGGTGTGCTCCGGTGTCATGCTAACGGGAAAAGGTGCGCTCCGGTGGTATGCTGACGGGAAAAGGTGTGCTCCGGTGGCATGCTAACGGGAAAAGGTGTGCTCTGGTGGCATGCTAACCGGGAAAGGTGTCCTCCGGTGGCATGCTAAAGGGAGAAGGTGTGCTACAGTTGTATGCTAACGGGAAAAGGTGGTCTACAGTTGCATGCTAACGGGAAAAGGTGTGCTACAGTTGCATGCTAATGGGAAAAGGTGGGCTACAGTTGCATTCTAATAGGAAAAGGTGGGCTACGGTGGCCTGGTAACGGGAGAAGCTGTGCTCCGGTGGCATGCTAAAGGTAAAACTTGTGCTCCGGTGGCATGCTAACAGTAAAGGTGAGCTCCGGTGGCATGCTAACGGGAAAAGGTGTGCTCCGGTGGCATGCTAACGGGAAAAGGTGTGCTACGGTGGCATGCTAATGGGAAAAGGTGTACTACGGTGACAAGCTAACGGTAAAGGTGTGCTCCAGTGTCATGCTAACGCGAAAAGTGTGCTCCGGTGGCATGCTGACGGGAGAAGTTGTCTTCCGGTGGCATGCTAATGGAAAGATGTGTCCTACGGTGGCATGCTAACGGGTAAAGATGGGCTACAGTGGCATGCTAACAGTAAAGGTGTGCTCCGGTGGCATGCTAACGGGAAAAGGTGTGTTCCGGTGGCATGCTAACGGAAAAGTTGTGCTCCGGTGGCATGCTAACAGTAAAAGGTGTGCTCTGGTGGCATGCTAACAGGAAAAAGTGTGCTCCGGTGGCATGCTAATGGGAAAGGCGGGCTCCGGTGGCATGCTAATGGTTAAAGGTGTGCCCCGTTGGCATGCTAACGGAAAAACGTGTGCTCCTGTGGCATGCTAACGGGGAAAGGTGTGCTGCGGTGGCATGCTAACGGTAAAGGCGGGCTCCGGTGGCATGCAAATGATAAAACGTGTGCTATCGTGGCATGCTAATGGGAAAAGGTGTGCTGCGGTGGCATGATAACGGTAAAGGTGTGCTCCGGTGGCATGCTAATGGTTAAAGGTGTGCTCCAGTGGCATGCTAATGGAAAAAGGTGTGCTCCGTTGGCATGCTAATGTTAAAGGTGTGCTCCGGTGGCATGCTAACGGGAAAAGGTGTACTACGGTGACAAGCTAACGGTAAAGGTGTGCTCCAGTGTCATGCTAACGCGAAAAGTGTGCTCCGGTGGCATGCTGACGGGAGAAGTTGTCTTCCGGTGGCATGCTAATGGAAAGAGGTGTCCTACGGTGGCATGTTAACGGGTAAAGATGGGCTACGGTGGCATGCTAACAGTAAAGGTGTGCTCCGGTGGCATGCTAACGGAAAAGTTGTGCTCCGGTGGCATGCTAACAGTAAAAGGTATGCTCTGGTGGCATGCTAACAGGAAAAAGTGTGCTCCGGTGGCATGCTAATGGGAAAGGCGGGCTCCGGTGGCATGCTAATGGTTAAAGGTGTGCCCCGTTGGCATGCTAACGGAAAAACGTGTGCTCCGGTGGCATGCTAACGGGGAAAGGTGTGCTGCGGTGGCATGCTAATGGTAAAGGCGGGCTCCGGTGGCATGCAAACGATAAAACGTGTGCTATCATGGCATGCTAACGGTAAAGGTGTGCTCCGGTGGCATGCTAATGGTTAAAGGTGTGCTCCAGTGGCATGCTAATGGAAAAAGGTGTGCTCCGGTGGCATGATAATGTTAAAGGTGTGCTCCTGTGGCATGCTAAAGGGAAAAGGTGTGCTCCAGTGGCATGCTAGCGGTAAAGGGTGTGCTCCGGTGGCATGCTAACGGTAAAGGTGTGCTCCGGTGGTATGCTAACAGGAAAAGGTGTGCTCCGGTGACATGCTAGTGGTAAAAGGTGTGCTCCGGTAGCATGCTAACGGTAAAAGGTGTGCTCCGGTGGCATGCTAAGGGGAAAAGCTGTGCTCTGGTGGCATGCTAATGGTAAAAGGTGTGCTCCGGTGGCATGCTAAGGGGAAAAGCTGTGCTCTGGTGGCATGCTAACGGTAAAAGGTATGCTCCGGTGGCATACTAACGGTAAAAGGTGAGCTCCGGTGGCATGCTAACGGGAAAAGATGTGCTCCGGTGGCATGCTAACGGGAAAATGTGTGCTACGGTGGCATGCTCATGGTAAAAGGTGTGCTCCGGTGGAATGCTAACGGAAAAAGTGTGCTACGGTGGCATGCTAACGGGAGAACATGTGGTTCGGTGGCATGCTAACTGGAAAAGGTGTGCTCCGGTGGCATGCTAATGGGAGAAGGTGTGCTTCAGTGGCATGCTAACAGGAAAAGGTGTGCTCCGGTGACATGCTAACGGGAGATGGTGTGCTACGATTACATGCTGACGGTAAAAGGTGTGCTCCGGTGGCTTGCCAACAAGAGAAGGTGTGCTACGGTGGCATGCTAACGGCAAAAGGTTTGCTCCAGTGGCATGCTAACTGAAAAAGGTGTGCTACGGTGGCATGCTAACGGGGAAAGGTGTGCTACGGTGGCATGCTAACGGTAAAGGTGTGCTCCGGTGGCATGTCAACGGGAAAAGGTGTGCTCCAATGGCATGCTAACAAGAAAAGGTGTGCTCCGGTGGCATGCTAACGGTAAAGGTGTGCTCCGGTGACATGCTAACGGTGAAAGGTGTGCTCCCGTGGCATGCTAACGGGAAAAGGTGTGCTCCGCTGCCATGTCAATGGGAAAAGGGTGCTCCGATGGCATGCTAACGGGAAAAGGTGTGCTCCGGTGGCATGCTAATGGTAAAGGTGTGCTCCGGTGGCATGCTAACAGTCAAAGGTGTCCTCTGATGGCATGCTAACGGTAAAGGGTGTGCTCCGGTGGCATGCTAATGGTAAAGGTGTGCTTCGGTGGTATGCTAACAGGAAAAGTGTGCTCCTGTGGCATGCTAACGGGGAAAGAAGTGCTCCGGTGGCATGCTAAACGGGAAAGGTGTCCTCCGTTGGCATGCTAAAGGGAGAAGGTGTGCTACAGTTGCATGCTAATGGGAAAAGGTGGGCTACAGTTGTATGCTAACGGGAAACAGTGTGCTACAGTTGCATGCTAACGGGAAAAGGTGGGCTACAGTTGCATGCTAATAGGAAAAGGTGGGCTACGGTGGCATGGTAACGGGAGAAGGAGTGCTCTGGTGGCATGCTAACGGTAAAACGTGTGCTCCGGTGGCATGCTAATGGTAAAGGTGTGCTCCGGTGGCATGCTAACGGGAAAAGGTGTGCTCCGGTGGTATGATAACTGGAAAAGGTGTGCTACTGTGGCATGCTAAAGGGAAAAGGTGAACTCCGTTGGCATGCTAACGGGAAAACTGTGTCCTACAGTGGCATGCTAACGGTAAAGGTGTGCTCCGCTGGCATGCTAACAGGAAGAGGGTGTGCTACGGTGACATGCTAACGGCAAGGGTGTGCTCCGGTGTCATGCTAACGGGAAAAGGTGCGCTCCGGTGGTATGCTGACGGGAAAAGGTGTGCTCCGGTGGCATGCTAACGGGAAAAGGTGTGCTCTGGTGGCATGCTAACCGGGAAAGGTGTCCTCCGGTGGCATGCTAAAGGGAGAAGGTGTGCTACAGTTGTATGCTAACGGGAAAAGGTGGTCTACAGTTGCATGCTAACGGGAAAAGGTGTGCTACAGTTGCATGCTAATGGGAAAAGGTGGGCTACAGTTGCATTCTAATAGGAAAAGGTGGGCTACGGTGGCCTGGTAACGGGAGAAGCTGTGCTCCGGTGGCATGCTAAAGGTAAAACTTGTGCTCCGGTGGCATGCTAACAGTAAAGGTGAGCTCCGGTGGCATGCTAACGGGAAAAGGTGTGCTCCGGTGGCATGCTAACGGGAAAAGGTGTGCTACGGTGGCATGCTAACGGGAAAAGGTGTACTACGGTGACAAGCTAACGGTAAAGGTGTGCTCCAGTGTCATGCTAACGCGAAAAGTGTGCTCCGGTGGCATGCTGACGGGAGAAGTTGTCTTCCGGTGGCATGCTAATGGAAAGATGTGTCCTACGGTGGCATGCTAACGGGTAAAGATGGGCTACAGTGGCATGCTAACAGTAAAGGTGTGCTCCGGTGGCATGCTAACGGGAAAAGGTGTGTTCCGGTGGCATGCTAACGGAAAAGTTGTGCTCCGGTGGCATGCTAACAGTAAAAGGTGTGCTCTGGTGGCATGCTAACAGGAAAAAGTGTGCTCCGGTGGCATGCTAATGGGAAAGGCGGGCTCCGGTGGCATGCTAATGGTTAAAGGTGTGCCCCGTTGGCATGCTAACGGAAAAACGTGTGCTCCTGTGGCATGCTAACGGGGAAAGGTGTGCTGCGGTGGCATGCTAACGGTAAAGGCGGGCTCCGGTGGCATGCAAATGATAAAACGTGTGCTATCGTGGCATGCTAATGGGAAAAGGTGTGCTGCGGTGGCATGATAACGGTAAAGGTGTGCTCCGGTGGCATGCTAATGGTTAAAGGTGTGCTCCAGTGGCATGCTAATGGAAAAAGGTGTGCTCCGTTGGCATGCTAATGTTAAAGGTGTGCTCCGGTGGCATGCTAACGGGAAAAGGTGTACTACGGTGACAAGCTAACGGTAAAGGTGTGCTCCAGTGTCATGCTAACGCGAAAAGTGTGCTCCGGTGGCATGCTGACGGGAGAAGTTGTCTTCCGGTGGCATGCTAATGGAAAGAGGTGTCCTACGGTGGCATGTTAACGGGTAAAGATGGGCTACGGTGGCATGCTAACAGTAAAGGTGTGCTCCGGTGGCATGCTAATGGAAAAGTTGTGCTCCGGTGGCATGCTAACAGTAAAAGGTATGCTCTGGTGGCATGCTAACAGGAAAAAGTGTGCTCCGGTGGCATGCTAATGGGAAAGGCGGGCTCCGGTGGCATGCTAATGGTTAAAGGTGTGCCCCGTTGGCATGCTAACGGAAAAACGTGTGCTCCGGTGGCATGCTAACGGGGAAAGGTGTGCTGCGGTGGCATGCTAATGGTAAAGGCGGGCTCCGGTGGCATGCAAACGATAAAACGTGTGCTATCATGGCATGCTAACGGTAAAGGTGTGCTCCGGTGGCATGCTAATGGTTAAAGGTGTGCTCCAGTGGCATGCTAATGGAAAAAGGTGTGCTCCGGTGGCATGATAATGTTAAAGGTGTGCTCCTGTGGCATGCTAAAGGGAAAAGGTGTGCTCCAGTGGCATGCTAGCGGTAAAGGGTGTGCTCCGGTGGCATGCTAACGGTAAAGGTGTGCTCCGGTGGTATGCTAACAGGAAAAGGTGTGCTCCGGTGACATGCTAGTGGTAAAAGGTGTGCTCCGGTAGCATGCTAACGGTAAAAGGTGTGCTCCGGTGGCATGCTAAGGGGAAAAGCTGTGCTCTGGTGGCATGCTAATGGTAAAAGGTGTGCTCCGGTGGCATGCTAAGGGGAAAAGCTGTGCTCTGGTGGCATGCTAACGGTAAAAGGTATGCTCCGGTGGCATACTAACGGTAAAAGGTGAGCTCCGGTGGCATGCTAACGGGAAAAGATGTGCTCCGGTGGCATGCTAACGGGAAAATGTGTGCTACGGTGGCATGCTCATGGTAAAAGGTGTGCTCCGGTGGCATGCTAACGGAAAAAGTGTGCTACGGTGGCATGCTAACGGGAGAACATGTGGTTCGGTGGCATGCTAACTGGAAAAGGTGTGCTCCGGTGGCATGCTAATGGGAGAAGGTGTGCTTCAGTGGCATGCTAACAGGAAAAGGTGTGCTCCGGTGACATGCTAACGGGAGATGGTGTGCTACGATTACATGCTGACGGTAAAAGGTGTGCTCCGGTGGCTTGCCAACAAGAGAAGGTGTGCTACGGTGGCATGCTAACGGCAAAAGGTTTGCTCCAGTGGCATGCTAACTGAAAAAGGTGTGCTACGGTGGCATGCTAACGGGGAAAGGTGTGCTACGGTGGCATGCTAACGGTAAAGGTGTGCTCCGGTGGCATGTCAACGGGAAAAGGTGTGCTCCAATGGCATGCTAACAAGAAAAGGTGTGCTCTGGTGGCATGCTAACGGTAAAGGTGTGCTCCGGTGACATGCTAATGGTTAAAGGTGTGCTCCAGTGGCATGCTAATGGAAAAAGGTGTGCTCCGGTGGCATGATAATGTTAAAGGTGTGCTCCTGTGGCATGCTAAAGGGAAAAGGTGTGCTCCAGTGGCATGCTAGCGGTAAAGGGTGTGCTCCGGTGGCATGCTAACGGTAAAGGTGTGCTCCGGTGGTATGCTAACAGGAAAAGGTGTGCTCCGGTGACATGCTAGTGGTAAAAGGTGTGCTCCGGTAGCATGCTAACGGTAAAAGGTGTGCTCCGGTGGCATGCTAAGGGGAAAAGCTGTGCTCTGGTGGCATGCTAATGGTAAAAGGTGTGCTCCGGTGGCATGCTAAGGGGAAAAGCTGTGCTCTGGTGGCATGCTAACGGTAAAAGGTATGCTCCGGTGGCATACTAACGGTAAAAGGTGAGCTCCGGTGGCATGCTAACGGGAAAAGATGTGCTCCGGTGGCATGCTAACGGGAAAATGTGTGCTACGGTGGCATGCTCATGGTAAAAGGTGTGCTCCGGTGGCATGCTAACGGAAAAAGTGTGCTACGGTGGCATGCTAACGGGAGAACATGTGGTTCGGTGGCATGCTAACTGGAAAAGGTGTGCTCCGGTGGCATGCTAATGGGAGAAGGTGTGCTTCAGTGGCATGCTAACAGGAAAAGGTGTGCTCCGGTGACATGCTAACGGGAGATGGTGTGCTACGATTACATGCTGACGGTAAAAGGTGTGCTCCGGTGGCTTGCCAACAAGAGAAGGTGTGCTACGGTGGCATGCTAACGGCAAAAGGTTTGCTCCAGTGGCATGCTAACTGAAAAAGGTGTGCTACGGTGGCATGCTAACGGGGAAAGGTGTGCTACGGTGGCATGCTAACGGTAAAGGTGTGCTCCGGTGGCATGTCAACGGGAAAAGGTGTGCTCCAATGGCATGCTAACAAGAAAAGGTGTGCTCTGGTGGCATGCTAACGGTAAAGGTGTGCTCCGGTGACATGCTAACGGTGAAAGGTGTGCTCCCGTGGCATGCTAACGGGAAAAGGTGTGCTCCGCTGCCATGTCAATGGGAAAAGGGTGCTCCGATGGCATGCTAACGGGAAAAGGTGTGCTCCGGTGGCATGCTAATGGTAAAGGTGTGCTCCGGTGGCATGCTAACGGTCAAAGGTGTCCTCTGATGGCATGCTAACGGTAAAGGGTGTGCTCCGGTGGCATGCTAATGGTAAAGGTGTGCTTCGGTGGTATGCTAACAGGAAAAGTGTGCTCCTGTGGCATGCTAACGGGGAAAGAAGTGCTCCGGTGGCATGCTAAACGGGAAAGGTGTCCTCCGTTGGCATGCTAAAGGGAGAAGGTGTGCTACAGTTGCATGCTAATGGGAAAAGGTGGGCTACAGTTGTATGCTAACGGGAAACAGTGTGCTACAGTTGCATGCTAACGGGAAAAGGTGGGCTACAGTTGCATGCTAATAGGAAAAGGTAGGCTACGGTGGCATGGTAACGGGAGAAGGAGTGCTCTGGTGGCATGCTAACGGTAAAACGTGTGCTCCGGTGGCATGCTAATGGTAAAGGTGTGCTCCGGTGGCATGCTAACGGGAAAAGGTGTGCTCCGGTGGTATGATAACGGGAAAAGGTGTGCTACTGTGGCATGCTAAAGGGAAAAGGTGAACTCCGTTGGCATGCTAACGGGAAAACTGTGTCCTACAGTGGCATGCTAACGGTAAAGGTGTGCTCCGCTGGCATGCTAACAGGAAGAGGGTGTGCTACGGTGACATGCTAACGGTAAAGGTGTGCTCCGGTGTCATGCTAACGCGAAAAGGTGTGCTCCGGTGGCATGCTGACGGGAGAAGGTGTCTTCCGGTGGCATGCTAATGGATAAAGGTGGGCTACAGTGGCATGCTAACGGTAAAGGTGTGCTCCGGTGGCATGCTAACAGTAAAAGGTGTGCTCTGGTGGCATGCTAACAGTAAAATGTGTGCTCCGGTGGCATGCTAATGGGAAAGGCAGGCTCCGGTGGCATGCTAATGGTTAAAGGTGTGCCCCGGTGGCATGCTAACGGAAAAAGGTGTGCTCCGGTGGCATGCTAACGGGGAAAGGTGTACTGCGGTGGCATGCTAACGGTAAAAGCGGGCTCCGGTGGCATGCTAATGATAAAACGTGTGCTATGGTGGCATGCTAGTGGGAAAAGGTGTGCCGTGGTGGCTTGCTAATAGTAAAGGTGTGCTCCGGTGGCATGCTAATGGTTAAAGGTGTGCTCCAGTGGCATGCTAACGGAAAAAGGTGTGCCCCGGTGGCATGCTAACGGAAAAACGTGTGCTACAGTGGCATGCTAACGGAAAAAGGTGTGCTGCGGTGGCATGCTAACGGTAAAAGCGGGCTCCGGTGGCATTCTAACAATAAAACGTGTGCTATGGTGGCATGCTAACGGGAAAAGGTGTGCTGCGGTGGCATGCTAATAGTAAAGGTGTGCTCCGGTGGCATACTAATGGTTCAAGGTGTGCTCCAGTGGCATGCTAACGGAAAAAGGAGTGCTCCGGTAGCATGCTAACGTTAAAGGTGTGCTCCGGTGGCATGCTAACGGTAAAAGGTGTGCTCCGGTAGCATGCTAGCGGTAAAAGTGTGCTCCGGTGGCATGCTAACGGTAAAAGGTGTGCTCCGCTGGCATGCTAAGGGTAAAAGGTGTGCTTTGGTAGCATGCTAATGGTAAAAGGTGTGCTCCGGTGGCATGCTAACGGGAAAAGGAGTGCTCCGGTGGCATGCTAACGTTAAAGGTGTGCTCCGGTGGCATGCTAACGGTAAAAGGTGTGCTCCGGTAGCATGCTAGCGGTAAAGGTGTGCTCCGGTGGTATGCTAACGGGAAAATGTGTGCTGCGGTGGCATGCTCATGGTAAAGGGTGTGCTCCGGTGGCATGCTAACGGTAGAAGGAGTGCTCCGGTGGCATGATAATGAGTAAAGGTGTGTTACGGTGACATGCTCACGGAAAAATGTGTGGTATGTTTGCATGCTCATTGTAAAAGGTGTGCTCCGGTGGCATGCTAACGGGAAAATGCGTGCTGCGGTGGCATGCTCATGGTAAAGGGTGTGCTCCGGTGGCATGCTAACGGTAGAAGGAGTGCTCCGGTGGCATGATAATGAGTAAAGGTGTGCTACGGTGGCATGCTAATGGGAAAAGGTGTGCTCCGGTGGCATGCTAACGGGAAAAGGTGTGATCTGGTGGCATGCTAATGGAGAAAGGTGTGCTCCGGTGGCATGCTGACGGGAAAAGGTGTGCTCCGGTGGCATGCTAACGGGGAAAGGTGTACTGCGGTGGCATGCTAACGGTAAAAGCGGGCTCCGGTGGCATGCTAATGATAAAACGTGTGCTATGGTGGCATGCTAGTGGGAAAAGGTGTGCCGTGGTGGCTTGCTAATAGTAAAGGTGTGCTCCGGTGGCATGCTAATGGTTAAAGGTGTGCTCCAGTGGCATGCTAACGGAAAAAGGTGTGCCCCGGTGGCATGCTAACGGAAAAACGTGTGCTACAGTGGCATGCTAACGGAAAAAGGTGTGCTGCGGTGGCATGCTAACGGTAAAAGCGGGCTCCGGTGGCATTCTAACAATAAAACGTGTGCTATGGTGGCATGCTAACGGGAAAAGGTGTGCTGCGGTGGCATGCTAATAGTAAAGGTGTGCTCCGGTGGCATACTAATGGTTCAAGGTGTGCTCCAGTGGCATGCTAACGGAAAAAGGAGTGCTCCGGTAGCATGCTAACGTTAAAGGTGTGCTCCGGTGGCATGCTAACGGTAAAAGGTGTGCTCCGGTAGCATGCTAGCGGTAAAAGTGTGCTCCGGTGGCATGCTAACGGTAAAAGGTGTGCTCCGCTGGCATGCTAAGGGTAAAAGGTGTGCTTTGGTAGCATGCTAATGGTAAAAGGTGTGCTCCGGTGGCATGCTAACGGGAAAAGGAGTGCTCCGGTGGCATGCTAACGTTAAAGGTGTGCTCCGGTGGCATGCTAACGGTAAAAGGTGTGCTCCGGTAGCATGCTAGCGGTAAAGGTGTGCTCCGGTGGTATGCTAACGGGAAAATGTGTGCTGCGGTGGCATGCTCATGGTAAAGGGTGTGCTCCGGTGGCATGCTAACGGTAGAAGGAGTGCTCCGGTGGCATGATAATGAGTAAAGGTGTGTTACGGTGACATGCTCACGGAAAAATGTGTGGTATGTTTGCATGCTCATTGTAAAAGGTGTGCTCCGGTGGCATGCTAACGGGAAAATGCGTGCTGCGGTGGCATGCTCATGGTAAAGGGTGTGCTCCGGTGGCATGCTAACGGTAGAAGGAGTGCTCCGGTGGCATGATAATGAGTAAAGGTGTGCTACGGTGGCATGCTAATGGGAAAAGGTGTGCTCCGGTGGCATGCTAACGGGAAAAGGTGTGATCTGGTGGCATGCTAATGGAGAAAGGTGTGCTCCGGTGGCATGCTGACGGGAAAAGGTGTGCTCCAGTGGCATGCTAACGGGAGAAGGTTTGCTCCGGTGGCATACTAACGGGAAAAGGTGTGCTTTGGTGGCATGCTAATGGAAAGAGGTGTGCTACGGTGGCATGCTAATGGCAAAAGGTGTGTTACAGTGGCATGCTCACGGAAAAATGTGTGGTACGTTTGCATGCTCATTGTAAAAGGTGTGCTCCGGTGGCATGCTAACGGGAAAAGGCGTGCTACAGTGGCATACTCACGGGAAAGCGGTGTGCTCCGGTGACATGCTAACGGGAAAAGGTGTGCTCCTTTGGCATGCTAATGGGAAAAGGTATGCTCCAGTGGCATGCTAACAGGAAAAGGTGTGATCTGGTGGCATGCTAATAGAAAAAGTTGTACTCCGATGGCATGCTAACGGGAAAAGGTGTGCTCTGGTGGCATGCTAACGGGAAAAGTTGTGCTCCTGTGGCATGCTAACAGAAAAAGGTGTGCTACGGTGGCATGCTAATTGGGAGAGGTGTGCTACGGTGGCTTGCTAATGGTAAAGGTGTGCTCCGGTGGCATGCTAACGGAAAGGTGTGCTCTGGTGGTTTGCTAACGGGAAAAATGTGTGCTACATTGGCATGCTAATGGTAAAGGTGTGCTCCGGTGACATGCTAATGGGAAAAAGGTGTGCTACGGTGGCATGCTAACGGCAAGGGTGTGCTCCGGTGTCATGCTAACGGGAAAAGGTGCGCTCCGGTGGTATGCTGACGGGAAAAGGTGTGCTCCGGTGGCATGCTAACGGGAAAAGGTGTGCTCTGGTGGCATGCTAACCGGGAAAGGTGTCCTCCGGTGGCATGCTAAAGGGAGAAGGTGTGCTACAGTTGTATGCTAACGGGAAAAGGTGGTCTACAGTTGCATGCTAACGGGAAAAGGTGTGCTACAGTTGCATGCTAATGGGAAAAGGTGGGCTACAGTTGCATTCTAATAGGAAAAGGTGGGCTACGGTGGCCTGGTAACGGGAGAAGCTGTGCTCCGGTGGCATGCTAAAGGTAAAACTTGTGCTCCGGTGGCATGCTAACAGTAAAGGTGAGCTCCGGTGGCATGCTAACGGGAAAAGGTGTGCTCCGGTGGCATGCTAACGGGAAAAGGTGTGCTACGGTGGCATGCTAATGGGAAAAGGTGTACTACGGTGACAAGCTAACGGTAAAGGTGTGCTCCAGTGTCATGCTAACGCGAAAAGTGTGCTCCGGTGGCATGCTGACGGGAGAAGTTGTCTTCCGGTGGCATGCTAATGGAAAGATGTGTCCTACGGTGGCATGCTAACGGGTAAAGATGGGCTACAGTGGCATGCTAACAGTAAAGGTGTGCTCCGGTGGCATGCTAACGGGAAAAGGTGTGTTCCGGTGGCATGCTAACGGAAAAGTTGTGCTCCGGTGGCATGCTAACAGTAAAAGGTGTGCTCTGGTGGCATGCTAACAGGAAAAAGTGTGCTCCGGTGGCATGCTAATGGGAAAGGCGGGCTCCGGTGGCATGCTAATAGTTAAAGGTGTGCCCCGTTGGCATGCTAACGGAAAAACGTGTGCTCCTGTGGCATGCTAACGGGGAAAGGTGTGCTGCGGTGGCATGCTAACGGTAAAGGCGGGCTCCGGTGGCATGCAAATGATAAAACGTGTGCTATCGTGGCATGCTAATGGGAAAAGGTGTGCTGCGGTGGCATGATAACGGTAAAGGTGTGCTCCGGTGGCATGCTAATGGTTAAAGGTGTGCTCCAGTGGCATGCTAATGGAAAAAGGTGTGCTCCGTTGGCATGCTAATGTTAAAGGTGTGCTCCGGTGGCATGCTAACGGGAAAAGGTGTACTACAGTGACAAGCTAACGGTAAAGGTGTGCTCCAGTGTCATGCTAACGCGAAAAGTGTGCTCCGGTGGCATGCTGACGGGAGAAGTTGTCTTCCGGTGGCATGCTAATGGAAAGAGGTGTCCTACGGTGGCATGTTAATGGGTAAAGATGGGCTACGGTGGCATGCTAACAGTAAAGGTGTGCTCCGGTGGCATGCTAACGGAAAAGTTGTGCTCCGGTGGCATGCTAACAGTAAAAGGTATGCTCTGGTGGCATGCTAACAGGAAAAAGTGTGCTCCGGTGGCATGCTAATGGGAAAGGCGGGCTCCGGTGGCATGCTAATGGTTAAAGGTGTGCCCCGTTGGCATGCTAACGGAAAAACGTGTGCTCCGGTGGCATGCTAACGGGGAAAGGTGTGCTGCGGTGGCATGCTAATGGTAAAGGCGGGCTCCGGTGGCATGCAAACGATAAAACGTGTGCTATCATGGCATGCTAACGGTAAAGGTGTGCTCCGGTGGCATGCTAATGGTTAAAGGTGTGCTCCAGTGGCATGCTAATGGAAAAAGGTGTGCTCCGGTGGCATGATAATGTTAAAGGTGTGCTCCTGTGGCATGCTAAAGGGAAAAGGTGTGCTCCAGTGGCATGCTAGCGGTAAAGGGTGTGCTCCGGTGGCATGCTAACGGTAAAGGTGTGCTCCGGTGGTATGCTAACAGGAAAAGGTGTGCTCCGGTGACATGCTAGTGGTAAAAGGTGTGCTCCGGTAGCATGCTAACGGTAAAAGGTGTGCTCCGGTGGCATGCTAAGGGGAAAAGCTGTGCTCTGGTGGCATGCTAATGGTAAAAGGTGTGCTCCGGTGGCATGCTAAGGGGAAAAGCTGTGCTCTGGTGGCATGCTAACGGTAAAAGGTATGCTCCGGTGGCATACTAACGGTAAAAGGTGAGCTCCGGTGGCATGCTAACGGGAAAAGATGTGCTCCGGTGGCATGCTAACGGGAAAATGTGTGCTACGGTGGCATGCTCATGGTAAAAGGTGTGCTCCGGTGGCATGCTAACAGTAAAGGTGAGCTCCGGTGGCATGCTAACGGGAAAAGGTGTGCTCCGGTGGCATGCTAACGGGAAAAGGTGTGCTCCGGTGGCATGCTAACGGAAAAAGTGTGCTACGGTGGCATGCTAACGGGAGAACATGTGGTTCGGTGGCATGCTAACTGGAAAAGGTGTGCTCCGGTGGCATGCTAATGGGAGAAGGTGTGCTTCAGTGGCATGCTAACAGGAAAAGGTGTGCTCCGGTGACATGCTAACGGGAGATGGTGTGCTACGATTACATGCTGACGGTAAAAGGTGTGCTCCGGTGGCTTGCCAACAAGAGAAGGTGTGCTACGGTGGCATGCTAACGGCAAAAGGTTTGCTCCAGTGGCATGCTAACTGAAAAAGGTGTGCTACGGTGACATGCTAACGGGGAAAGGTGTGCTACGGTGGCATGCTAACGGTAAAGGTGTGCTCCGGTGGCATGTCAACGGGAAAAGGTGTGCTCCAATGGCATGCTAACAAGAAAAGGTGTGCTCCGGTGGCATGCTAACGGTAAAGGTGTGCTCCGGTGACATGCTAACGGTGAAAGGTGTGCTCCCGTGGCATGCTAACGGGAAAAGGTGTGCTCCGCTGCCATGTCAATGGGAAAAGGGTGCTCCGATGGCATGCTAACGGGAAAAGGTGTGCTCCGGTGGCATGCTAATGGTAAAGGTGTGCTCCGGTGGCATGCTAACGGTCAAAGGTGTCCTCTGATGGCATGCTAACGGTAAAGGGTGTGCTCCGGTGGCATGCTAATGGTAAAGGTGTGCTTCGGTGGTATGCTAACAGGAAAAGTGTGCTCCTGTGGCATGCTAACGGGGAAAGAAGTGCTCCGGTGGCATGCTAAACGGGAAAGGTGTCCTCCGTTGGCATGCTAAAGGGAGAAGGTGTGCTACAGTTGCATGCTAATGGGAAAAGGTGGGCTACAGTTGTATGCTAACGGGAAACAGTGTGCTACAGTTGCATGCTAACGGGAAAAGGTGGGCTACAGTTGCATGCTAATAGGAAAAGGTAGGCTACGGTGGCATGGTAACGGGAGAAGGAGTGCTCTGGTGGCATGCTAACGGTAAAACGTGTGCTCCGGTGGCATGCTAATGGTAAAGGTGTGCTCCGGTGGCATGCTAACGGGAAAAGGTGTGCTCCGGTGGTATGATAACGGGAAAAGGTGTGCTACTGTGGCATGCTAAAGGGAAAAGGTGAACTCCGTTGGCATGCTAACGGGAAAACTGTGTCCTACAGTGGCATGCTAACGGTAAAGGTGTGCTCCGCTGGCATGCTAACAGGAAGAGGGTGTGCTACGGTGACATGCTAACGGTAAAGGTGTGCTCCGGTGTCATGCTAACGCGAAAAGGTGTGCTCCGGTGGCATGCTGACGGGAGAAGGTGTCTTCCGGTGGCATGCTAATGGATAAAGGTGGGCTACAGTGGCATGCTAACGGTAAAGGTGTGCTCCGGTGGCATGCTAACAGTAAAAGGTGTGCTCTGGTGGCATGCTAACAGTAAAATGTGTGCTCCGGTGGCATGCTAATGGGAAAGGCAGGCTCCGGTGGCATGCTAATGGTTAAAGGTGTGCCCCGGTGGCATGCTAACGGAAAAAGGTGTGCTCCGGTGGCATGCTAACGGGGAAAGGTGTACTGCGGTGGCATGCTAACGGTAAAAGCGGGCTCCGGTGGCATGCTAATGATAAAACGTGTGCTATGGTGGCATGCTAGTGGGAAAAGGTGTGCCGTGGTGGCTTGCTAATAGTAAAGGTGTGCTCCGGTGGCATGCTAATGGTTAAAGGTGTGCTCCAGTGGCATGCTAACGGAAAAAGGTGTGCCCCGGTGGCATGCTAACGGAAAAACGTGTGCTACAGTGGCATGCTAACGGAAAAAGGTGTGCTGCGGTGGCATGCTAACGGTAAAAGCGGGCTCCGGTGGCATTCTAACAATAAAACGTGTGCTATGGTGGCATGCTAACGGGAAAAGGTGTGCTGCGGTGGCATGCTAATAGTAAAGGTGTGCTCCGGTGGCATACTAATGGTTCAAGGTGTGCTCCAGTGGCATGCTAACGGAAAAAGGAGTGCTCCGGTAGCATGCTAACGTTAAAGGTGTGCTCCGGTGGCATGCTAACGGTAAAAGGTGTGCTCCGGTAGCATGCTAGCGGTAAAAGTGTGCTCCGGTGGCATGCTAACGGTAAAAGGTGTGCTCCGCTGGCATGCTAAGGGTAAAAGGTGTGCTTTGGTAGCATGCTAATGGTAAAAGGTGTGCTCCGGTGGCATGCTAACGGGAAAAGGAGTGCTCCGGTGGCATGCTAACGTTAAAGGTGTGCTCCGGTGGCATGCTAACGGTAAAAGGTGTGCTCCGGTAGCATGCTAGCGGTAAAGGTGTGCTCCGGTGGTATGCTAACGGGAAAATGTGTGCTGCGGTGGCATGCTCATGGTAAAGGGTGTGCTCCGGTGGCATGCTAACGGTAGAAGGAGTGCTCCGGTGGCATGATAATGAGTAAAGGTGTGTTACGGTGACATGCTCACGGAAAAATGTGTGGTATGTTTGCATGCTCATTGTAAAAGGTGTGCTCCGGTGGCATGCTAACGGGAAAATGCGTGCTGCGGTGGCATGCTCATGGTAAAGGGTGTGCTCCGGTGGCATGCTAACGGTAGAAGGAGTGCTCCGGTGGCATGATAATGAGTAAAGGTGTGCTACGGTGGCATGCTAATGGGAAAAGGTGTGCTCCGGTGGCATGCTAACGGGAAAAGGTGTGATCTGGTGGCATGCTAATGGAGAAAGGTGTGCTCCGGTGGCATGCTGACGGGAAAAGGTGTGCTCCGGTGGCATGCTAACGGGGAAAGGTGTACTGCGGTGGCATGCTAACGGTAAAAGCGGGCTCCGGTGGCATGCTAATGATAAAACGTGTGCTATGGTGGCATGCTAGTGGGAAAAGGTGTGCCGTGGTGGCTTGCTAATAGTAAAGGTGTGCTCCGGTGGCATGCTAATGGTTAAAGGTGTGCTCCAGTGGCATGCTAACGGAAAAAGGTGTGCCCCGGTGGCATGCTAACGGAAAAACGTGTGCTACAGTGGCATGCTAACGGAAAAAGGTGTGCTGCGGTGGCATGCTAACGGTAAAAGCGGGCTCCGGTGGCATTCTAACAATAAAACGTGTGCTATGGTGGCATGCTAACGGGAAAAGGTGTGCTGCGGTGGCATGCTAATAGTAAAGGTGTGCTCCGGTGGCATACTAATGGTTCAAGGTGTGCTCCAGTGGCATGCTAACGGAAAAAGGAGTGCTCCGGTAGCATGCTAACGTTAAAGGTGTGCTCCGGTGGCATGCTAACGGTAAAAGGTGTGCTCCGGTAGCATGCTAGCGGTAAAAGTGTGCTCCGGTGGCATGCTAACGGTAAAAGGTGTGCTCCGCTGGCATGCTAAGGGTAAAAGGTGTGCTTTGGTAGCATGCTAATGGTAAAAGGTGTGCTCCGGTGGCATGCTAACGGGAAAAGGAGTGCTCCGGTGGCATGCTAACGTTAAAGGTGTGCTCCGGTGGCATGTTAACGGTAAAAGGTGTGCTCCGGTAGCATGCTAGCGGTAAAGGTGTGCTCCGGTGGTATGCTAACGGGAAAATGTGTGCTGCGGTGGCATGCTCATGGTAAAGGGTGTGCTCCGGTGGCATGCTAACGGTAGAAGGAGTGCTCCGGTGGCATGATAATGAGTAAAGGTGTGTTACGGTGACATGCTCACGGAAAAATGTGTGGTATGTTTGCATGCTCATTGTAAAAGGTGTGCTCCGGTGGCATGCTAACGGGAAAATGCGTGCTGCGGTGGCATGCTCATGGTAAAGGGTGTGCTCCGGTGGCATGCTAACGGTAGAAGGAGTGCTCCGGTGGCATGATAATGAGTAAAGGTGTGCTACGGTGGCATGCTAATGGGAAAAGGTGTGCTCCGGTGGCATGCTAACGGGAAAAGGTGTGATCTGGTGGCATGCTAATGGAGAAAGGTGTGCTCCGGTGGCATGCTGACGGGAAAAGGTGTGCTCCAGTGGCATGCTAACGGGAGAAGGTTTGCTCCGGTGGCATACTAACGGGAAAAGGTGTGCTTTGGTGGCATGCTAATGGAAAGAGGTGTGCTACGGTGGCATGCTAATGGCAAAAGGTGTGTTACAGTGGCATGCTCACGGAAAAATGTGTGGTACGTTTGCATGCTCATTGTAAAAGGTGTGCTCCGGTGGCATGCTAACGGGAAAAGGCGTGCTACAGTGGCATACTCACGGGAAAGCGGTGTGCTCCGGTGACATGCTAACGGGAAAAGGTGTGCTCCTTTGGCATGCTAATGGGAAAAGGTATGCTCCAGTGGCATGCTAACAGGAAAAGGTGTGATCTGGTGGCATGCTAATAGAAAAAGTTGTACTCCGATGGCATGCTAACGGGAAAAGGTGTGCTCTGGTGGCATGCTAACGGGAAAAGTTGTGCTCCTGTGGCATGCTAACAGAAAAAGGTGTGCTACGGTGGCATGCTAATTGGGAGAGGTGTGCTACGGTGGCTTGCTAATGGTAAAGGTGTGCTCCGGTGGCATGCTAATGGTAAAAGGTGTGCTCCGGTGGCATGCTAACGGAAAGGTGTGCTCTGGTGGTTTGCTAACGGGAAAAATGTGTGCTACATTGGCATGCTAATGGTAAAGGTGTGCTCCGGTGACATGCTAATGGGAAAAAGGTGTGCTACGGTGGCATGCTAACGGCAAGGGTGTGCTCCGGTGTCATGCTAACGGGAAAAGGTGCGCTCCGGTGGTATGCTGACGGGAAAAGGTGTGCTCCGGTGGCATGCTAACGGGAAAAGGTGTGCTCTGGTGGCATGCTAACCGGGAAAGGTGTCCTCCGGTGGCATGCTAAAGGGAGAAGGTGTGCTACAGTTGTATGCTAACGGGAAAAGGTGGTCTACAGTTGCATGCTAACGGGAAACAGTGTGCTACAGTTGCATGCTAACGGGAAAAGGTGGGCTACAGTTGCATGCTAATAGGAAAAGGTGGGCTACGGTGGCATGGTAACGGGAGAAGGAGTGCTCTGGTGGCATGCTAACGGTAAAACGTGTGCTCCGGTGGCATGCTAATGGTAAAGGTGTGCTCCGGTGGCATGCTAACGGGAAAAGGTGTGCTCCGGTGGTATGATAACGGGAAAAGGTGTGCTACTGTGGCATGCTAAAGGGAAAAGGTGAACTCCGTTGGCATGCTAACGGGAAAACTGTGTCCTACAGTGGCATGCTAACGGCAAAGGTGTGCTCCGCTGGCATGCTAACAGGAAGAGGGTGTGCTACGGTGACATGCTAACGGTAAAGGTGTGCTCCGGTGTCATGCTAACGCGAAAAGGTGTGCTCCGGTGGCATGCTGACGGGAGAAGGTGTCTTCCGGTGGCATGCTAATGGATAAAGGTGGGCTACAGTGGCATGCTAACGGTAAAGGTGTGCTCCGGTGGCATGCTAACAGTAAAAGGTGTGCTCTGGTGGCATGCTAACAGTAAAATGTGTGCTCCGGTGGCATGCTAATGGGAAAGGCAGGCTCCGGTGGCATGCTAATGGTTAAAGGTGTGCCCCGGTGGCATGCTAACGGAAAAAGGTGTGCTCCGGTGGCATGCTAACGGGGAAAGGTGTACTGCGGTGGCATGCTAACGGTAAAAGCGGGCTCCGGTGGCATGCTAATGATAAAACGTGTGCTATGGTGGCATGCTAGTGGGAAAAGGTGTGCCGTGGTGGCTTGCTAATAGTAAAGGTGTGCTCCGGTGGCATGCTAATGGTTAAAGGTGTGCTCCAGTGGCATGCTAACGGAAAAAGGTGTGCCCCGGTGGCATGCTAACGGAAAAACGTGTGCTACAGTGGCATGCTAACGGAAAAAGGTGTGCTGCGGTGGCATGCTAACGGTAAAAGCGGGCTCCGGTGGCATTCTAACAATAAAACGTGTGCTATGGTGGCATGCTAACGGGAAAAGGTGTGCTGCGGTGGCATGCTAATAGTAAAGGTGTGCTCCGGTGGCATACTAATGGTTCAAGGTGTGCTCCAGTGGCATGCTAACGGAAAAAGGAGTGCTCCGGTAGCATGCTAACGTTAAAGGTGTGCTCCGGTGGCATGCTAACGGTAAAAGGTGTGCTCCGGTAGCATGCTAGCGGTAAAAGTGTGCTCCGGTGGCATGCTAACGGTAAAAGGTGTGCTCCGCTGGCATGCTAAGGGTAAAAGGTGTGCTTTGGTAGCATGCTAATGGTAAAAGGTGTGCTCCGGTGGCATGCTAACGGGAAAAGGAGTGCTCCGGTGGCATGCTAACGTTAAAGGTGTGCTCCGGTGGCATGCTAACGGTAAAAGGTGTGCTCCGGTAGCATGCTAGCGGTAAAGGTGTGCTCCGGTGGTATGCTAACGGGAAAATGTGTGCTGCGGTGGCATGCTCATGGTAAAGGGTGTGCTCCGGTGGCATGCTAACGGTAGAAGGAGTGCTCCGGTGGCATGATAATGAGTAAAGGTGTGTTACGGTGACATGCTCACGGAAAAATGTGTGGTATGTTTGCATGCTCATTGTAAAAGGTGTGCTCCGGTGGCATGCTAACGGGAAAAGGCGTGCTACAGTGGCATACTCACGGGAAAGCAGTGTGCTCCGGTGACATGCTAACGGGAAAAGGTGTGCTCCTTTGGCATGCTAATGGGAAAAGGTGTGCTCCAGTGGCATGCTAACAGGAAAAGGTGTGATCTGGTGGCATGCTAATAGAAAAAGTTGTACTCCGATGGCATGCTAGCGGGAAAACGTGTGCTCTGGTGGCATGCTAACGGGAAAAGTTGTGCTCCGGTGTCATGCTAACAGAAAAAGGTGTGCTACGGTGGCATGCTAATTGGTAGAGGTGTGCTACGGTGGCTTGCTAATGATAAAGGTGTGCTCCGGTGGCATGCTAATGGTAAAAGGTGTGCTCCGGTGGCATGCTAACGGAAAGGTGTGCTCTGGTGGTTTGCTAACGGGAAAAATGTGTGCTACATTGGCATGCTAATGGTAAAGGTGTGCTCCAGTGGCATGCTAATGGGAAAAAGGTGTGCTACGGTGGCATGCTAACGGTAAGGGTGTGCTCCGGTGTCATGCTAACGGGAAAAGGTGCGCTCCGGTGGTATGCTGACGGGAAAAGGTGTGCTCCAGTGGCATGCTAACGGGAAAAGGTGTGCTCTGGTGGCATGCTAACCGGGAAAGGTGTCCTCCGGTGGCATGCTAAAGGGAGAAGGTGTGCTACAGTTGTATGCTAATGGGAAAAGGTGGTCTACAGTTGCATGCTAACGGGAAAAGGTGTGCTACAGTTGCATGCTAACGGGAAAAGGTGGGCTACAGTTGCATGCTAATAGGAAAAGGTGGGCTACGGTGGCCTGGTAACGGGAGAAGCTGTGCTCCGGTGGCATGCTAAAGCTAAAACTTGTGCTCCGGTGGCATGCTAACAGTAAAGGTGTGCTCCGGTGGCATGCTAACGGGAAAAGGTGTGCTCCGGTGGCATGCTAACGGGAAAAGGTGTGCCCCGTTGGCATGCTAACGGAAAAACGTGTGCTCCGGTGGCATGCTAACGGATAAAGGTGTGCTGCGGTGGCATGCTAACGGTAAAGGCGGGCTCCGGTGGCATGCAAACGATAAAACGTGTGCTATTGTGGCATGCTAATGGGAAAAGGTGTGCTGCGGTGGCATGCTAACGGTAAAGGTGTGCTCCGGTGGCATGCTAATGGTTAAAGGTGTGCTCCAGTGGCATGCTAATGGAAAAAGGTGTGCTCCGGTGGCATGCTAATGTTAAAGGTGTGCTCCGGTGGCATGCTAACGGGAAAAGGTGTACTACGGTGACAAGCTAACGGTAAAGGTGTGCTCCAGTGTCATGCTAACGCGAAAAGTGTGCTCCGGTGGCATGCTGACGGGAGAAGTTGTCTTCCGGTGGCATGCTAATGGAAAGAGGTGTCCTACGGTGGCATGTTAACGGGTAAAGATGGGCTACAGTGGCATGCTAACAGTAAAGGTGTGCTCCGGTGGCATGCTAACGGGAAAAGGTGTGTTCCGGTGGCATGCTAACGGAAAAGGTGTGCTCCGGTGGCATGCTAACAGTAAAAGGTGGGCTCTGGTGGCATGCTAACAGGAAAAAGTGTGCTCCGGTGGCATGCTAATGGGAAAGGCGGGCTCCGGTGGCATGCTAATGGTTAAAGGTGTGCCCCGTTGGCATGCTAACAGAATAACGTGTGCTCCGGTGGCATGCTAAAGGGGAAAGGTGTGCTGCGGTGGCATGCTAACGGTAAAGGCAGGCTCCGGTGGCATGCAAACGATAAAACGTGTGCTATCATGGCATGCTAACGGTAAAGGTGTGCTCCGGTGGCATGCTAATGGTTAAAGGTGTGCTCCAGTGGTATGCTAATGGAAAAAGGTGTGCTCCGGTGGCATGCTAATGTTAAAGGTGTGCTCCGGTGGCATGCTAAAGGGAAAAGGTGTGCTCCAGTGGCATGCTAGCGGTAAAGGGTGTGCTCCGGTGGCATGCTAACGGTAAAGGTGTGCTCCGGTGGTATGCTAACAGGAAAAGGTGTGCTCCGGTGACATGCTAGTGGTAAAAGATGTGCTCCGGTAGCATGCTAACGGTAAAAGGTGTGCTCCGGTGGCATGCTAAGGGGAAAAGCTGTGCTCTGGTGGCATGCTAACGGTAAAAGGAGTGCTCCCGTGGCATGCTAAGGGGAAAAGCTGTGCTCTGGTGGCATGCTAACGGTAAAAGGTATGCTCCGGTGGCATACTAACGGTAAAAGGTGAGCTCCGGTGGCATGCTAACGGGAAAAGATGTGCTCCGGTGGCATGCTAACGGGAAAATGTGTGCTACGGTGGCATGCTCATGGTAAAAGGTGGGCTCCGGTGGCATGCTAACGGAAAAAGTGTGCTACGGTGGCATGCTAACGGGAGAACATGTGGTTCGGTGGCATGCTAACTGGAAAATGTGTGCGCCGGTGGCATGCTAATGGGAGAAGGTGTGCTTCAGTGGCTTGCTAACAGGAAAAGGTGTGCTCCGGTGACATGCTAACGGGAGATGGTGTGCTACGATTACATGCTGACGGTAAAAGGTGTGCTCCGGTGGCTTGCCAACAAGAGAAGGTGTGCTACGGTGGCATGCTAACGGCAAAAGGTTTGCTCCAGTGGCATGCTAACTGAAAAAGGTGTGCTACGGTGGCATGCTAACGGAGAAAGGTGTGCTACGGTGGCATGCTAACGGTAAAGGTGTGCTCCGGTGGCATGTCAACGGGAAAAGGTGTGCTCCAATGGCATGCTAACAAGAAAAGGTGTGCTCCGGTGGCATGCTAACGGTAAAGGTGTGCTCCGGTGACATGCTAACGGTGAAAGGTGTGCTCCCGTGGCATGCTAACGGGAAAAGGTGTGCTCCGCTGCCATGTCAATGGGAAAAGGGTGCTCCGATGGCATGCTAACGGGAAAAGGTGTGCTCCGGTGGCATGCTAATGGTAAAGGTGTGCTCCGGTGGCATGTTAACGGTCAAAGGTGTCCTCTGATGGCATGCTAACGGTAAAGGGTGTGCTCCGGTGGCATGCTAATGGTAAAGGTGTGCTTCGGTGGTATGCTAACAGGAAAAGGTGTGCTCCGGTGGCATGCTAACGGGAAAAGAAGTGCTCCGGTGGCATGCTAACCGGGAAAGGTGTCCTCCGTTAGCATGCTAAAGGGAGAAGGTGTGCTACAGTTGCATGCTAATGGGAAAAGGTGGGCTACAGTTGCATGCTAATGGGAAAAGGTGTGCTACAGTTGCATGCTAACGGGAAAAGGTGGGCTACAGTTGCATGCTAATAGGAAAAGGTGGTCTACGGTGGCATGGTAACGGGAGAAGGAGTGCTCTGGTGGCATGCTAACGGTAAAACGTGTGCTCCGGTGGCATGCTAATGGTAAAGGTGTGCTCCGGTGGCATGCTAACGGGAAAAGGTGTGCTCCGGTGGTATGCTAACGGGAAAAGGTGTGCTACTGTGGCATGCTAAAGGGAAAAGGTGAACTCCGTTGGCATGCTAACGGGAAAACTGTGTTCTACAGTGGCATGCTAACGGTAAAGGTGTGCTCCGCTGGCATGCTAACGGGAAGAGGGTGTGCTACGGTGACATGCTAACGGTAAAGGTGTGCTCCAGTGTCATGCTAACGCAAAAAGGTGTGCTCCGGTGGCATGCTGACGGGAGAAGGTGTCTTCCGGTGGCATGCTAATGGATAAAGGTGGGCTACAGTGTCATGCTAACGGTAAAGGTGTGCTCCGGTGGCATGCTAACGGGAAAAAGTGTGCTCCGGTGGCATGCTAACGGTAAAGGTGTGCTCCGGTGGCATGCTAACAGTAAAAGGTGTGCTCTGGTGGCATGCTAACAGTAAAAGGGTGCTCCGGTGGCATGCTAATGGGAAAGGCAGGCTCCGGTGGCATGCTAATAGTTAAAGGTGTGACCCGGTGGCATGCTAACGGAAAAAGGTGTGCTCCGGTGGCATGCTAACGGGTAAAGGTGTACTGCGGTGGCATGCTAACGGTAAAAGCGGTCTCCGGTGGCATGCTAATGATAAAACGTGTGCTATGGTGGCATGCTAACGGGAAAAGGTGTGCCGTGGTGGCATGCTAATAGTAAAGGTGTGCTCCGGTGGCATGCTAATGGTTAAAGCTGTGCTCCAGTGGCATGCTAACGGAAAAAGGTGTGCCCCGGTGGCATGCTAACGGAAAAACGTGTGCTCTGGTGGCATGCTAACGGGGAAAGGTGTGCTGCGGTGGCATGCTAACGGTAAAAGCGGGCTCCGGTGGCATTCTAACGATAAAACATGTGCTATGGTGGCATGCTAACGGGAAAAGGTGTGCTGCGGTGGCATGCTAATAGTAAAGGTGTGCTCCGGTGGCATACTAATGGTTAAAGGTGTGCTCCAGTGGCATGCTAACGGAAAAATGTGTGCTGCGGTGGCATGCTCATGGTAAAGGGTGTGCTCCGGTGGCATGCTAACGGTAGAAGGAGTGCTCCGGTGGCATGATAACGAGTAAAGGTGTGCTACGGTGGCATGCTAATGGGAAAAGGTGTGCTCCGGTGGCATGCTAACGGGAAAAGGTGTGATCTGGTGGCATGCTAATGGAGAAAGGTGTGCTCCGGTGGCATGCTGACGGGAAAAGGTGTGCTCCAGTGGCATGCTAACGGGAGAAGGTGTGCTCCGGTGGCATACTAACAGGAAAAGGTGTGCTCCGGTGGCATGCTAACGGGAGATGTTGTGCTCCGGTGGCATGCTAATGGAAAGAGGTGTGCTACGGTGGCATGCTAATGGCAAAAGGTGTGTTACGGTGGCATGCTCAGGGAGAAATGTGTGGTACGTTGGCATGCTCATTGTAAAAGGTGTGCTCCGGTGGCATGCTAACGGGAAAAGGTGTGCTACAGTGGCATACTCACGGGAAAGCGGTGTGCTCCGGTGACATGCTAACGTGAAAAGGTGTGCTCCTTTGGCATGCTAATGGTAAAAGGTATGCTCCAGTGGCATGCTAACAGGAAAAGATGTGATCTGGTGGCATGCTAATAGAAAAAGTTGTACTCCGATGGCATGCTAATGGGAAAAGGTGTGCTCTGGTGGCATGCTAACGGGAAAAGTTGTGCTCCGGTGGCATGCTAACAGAAAAAGATGTGCTACGGTGGCATGCTAATTGGGAAAGGTGTGCTACGGTGGCTTGCTAATGGTAAAGGTGTGCTCCGGTGGCATGCTGATGGTAAAAGGTGTCTCCGGTGGCATGCTAACGGAAAGGTGTGCTCCGGTGGTTTGCTAAAGGGAAAAATGTGTGCTACAGTGGCATGCTAATGGTAAAGGTGTGCTCCGGTGGCATGCTAATGGGAAAAAGGTGTGCTACGGTGGCATGCTAACGGTAAACGTGTGCTCCGGTGTCATGCTAACGGGAAAAGGTGTGCTCCGGTGGCATGCTGACGGGAGAAGGTGTGCTCCGGTGGCATGCTAACGGAAAGAGGTGGTCTATGGTGGCATGCTAATGGCAAAAGGTGTGCTCCGGTAGCATGCTAATCGTAAAAGGTGTGCTCCGGTGGCATGCTAATGGAAAAGGTGCGCTCCCGTGGCATGCTAGTAGGAAAAGGTGGGCTCCGATAGCATGCTAATGGGAAAAGGTGTGCTCTGGTGGCATGCTAATGGTAATAGGTGTACTCCGGTGGCATGCTAATGGGAAAAAAGTGTGCTACAGTGGCATACTAACGGTAAAGGTGTGTTCCGCTGGCATGCTAACGGGAAAAAGGTGTGCTACGGTGACATGCTCATGGTAAAGTTGTGCTCCGGTGTCATGCTAACGGGAAAAGGTGTGCTCCGGTGGCATGCTGACGGGAGAAGGTGTGCTCCGGTGGCATGCTGACGGGAGACGGTGTGCTCCGGTGTCATGCTAAAGAGGTGTCCTAAAGTGGCATGGTAGCGGGTAAATGTGGGCTAATGTGGCTTACTAATGGTAAAGCTGTGCTCCGATGGCATGCTAACGGGAAAAGGGGTGCTCTGGTGGCATGATAACGGTAAAGGGTGTGTTCCGGTGGCATGCTAATGGTAAAGGTGTGCTCCGGTGGCATGCGAACAGTGAAAGGTGTGCTCTGATGGCATGCTAACGGGTAAAGGTGTTCTCCGGTGGCATGCTAACCGGGAAATGTGTGCTCCGTTGGCATGTCAATGGTAAAAGGGGTGCTCCGGTGGCATTTTAATGGTAAAAGGTGTACTGCGGAGGCATGCTAACGTTATAAGGTGTGCTCCAGTGGCATGATAACGAAAAAAGGTGTGCTACAGTGGCATGCTAATGGACAAAGGTGTGCTGCGTTGGTATGCTAATGGTAAAGTTGTGCTCCGCTGGCATGCTAATGGTTAAAGGTGTGCTCCGGTGGCATGCTTACGGAAAAAGGTGTGCTTCGGTGGCATGCTAATGGGGAAAGGTGTGCTCCGGTGGCTTGCTAACGGTAAAGATGGGCTCCGGTGTCATGCTAATGATAAAAGGTGTGCTACGGTGGCATGCTAACGGGAAAAGGTGTGCTGCGGTGACATGCTAATGGAAAAAGGTGTGCTCCGGTGGCATGATAACGGGAAAAGGTGTACTCAGGTGGCTTGCTAACGGGATAAAGGTGTGCTACAGTGGCATGCTTACGGTAAAGGTGTTCTCCGCTAGCATGCTAACGGGAAAAAGGTGTGCTACGGTGACATGCTAATGGTAAAGGTGTGCTTCGGTGTCATGCTAACGGGAAAAGGTGTGCTCCAGTGGCATGCTGACAGGAGAAGGTGTGCTTCGGTGGCATGCTAACGGAAAGAGAGGTCCTATGGTGGCATGCTAACGGGTAAAGGTGTGCTCCAGTGGCATGCTAATGGTTAAAGGTGTGCTCCGGTGGCATGCTAACGGAAAAAGGTCGCCTCCGGTGGCATGCTAACAGGGAAAGGTGTGCTGCTGTGGCATGCTAGTGGTAAAGGTGGGCTCCGGTGACATGCTAACGATAAAAGGTGTGCTATGGTGACATGCTAATGGGAAAAGGTGTGCTGCAGTGGCATGCTAACGGGAAAAGGTGTGCAACGGTGGCATGCTAACAGGAAAAGGTGTGCTCCGGTGGCATGCTAACGGGAAAAGGTGTGCTCCGGTGGTATGCTAACGGGAAAAGGTGTGCTACTGTGGCATGCTAAAGGGAAAAGGTGAACTCCGTTGGCATGCTAACGGGAAAACTGTGTGCTACAGTGGCATGCTAACGGTAAAGGTGTGCTCCGCTGGCATGCTAACGGGAAGATGTTGTGCTACGGTGACATGCTAACGGTAAAGGTGTGCTCCAGTGTCATGCTAACGCGAAAAGGTGTGCTCCGGTGGCATGCTGACGGGAGGAGGTGTCTTCCGGTGGCATGCTAATGGATAAAGGTGGGCTACAGTGGCATGCTAACGGTAAAGGTGTGCTCCGGTGGCATGCTAACGGGAAAAAGTGTGCTCCGGTTGCATGCTAACGGTAAAGGTGTGCTCCGGTGGCATGCTAACAGTAAAAGGTGTGCTCTGGTGGCATGCTAACAGTAAAAGGTGGGCTCCGGTGGCATGCTAATGGGAAAGGCAGGCTCCGGTGGCATGCTAATGGTTAAAGGTGTGCCCCGGTGGCATGCTAACGGAAAAAGGTGTGCTCCGGTGGCATGCTAACTGGGAAAGGTGTACTGCGGTGGCATGCTAATGGTAAAAGCGGGCTCCGGTGGCATGCTAATGATAAAACGTGTGCTATGGTGGCATGCTAGTGGGAAAAGGTGTGCCGTGGTGGCTTGCTAATAGTAAAGGTGTGCTCCGGTGGCATGCTAATGGTTAAAGGTGTGCTCCAGTGGCATGCTAACGGAAAAAGGTGTGCCCCGGTGGCATGCTAACGGAAAAACGTGTGCTACGGTGGCATGCTAACGGGGAAAGGTGTGCTGCGGTGGCATGCTAACGGTAAAAGCGGGCTCCGGTGGCATTCTAACGATAAAACGTGTGCTATGGTGGCATGCTAACGGGAAAAGGTGTGCTGCGGTGGCATGCTAATAGTAAAGGTGTGCTCCGGTGGCATACTAATGGTTAAAGGTGTGCTCCAGTGGCATGCTAACGGAAAAAGGAGTGCTCCGGTAGCATGCTAACGTTAAAGGTGTGCTCCGGTGGCATGCTAACGGTAAAAGGTGTGCTCCGGTAGCATGCTAGCGGTAAAAGTGTGCTCCGGTGGCTTTCTAACGGTAAAAGGTGTGCTCAGGTGGCATGCTAAGGGTAAAAGGTGTGCTTTGGTAGCATGCTAACGGTAAAAGGTGTGCTCCGGTGGCATGCTAACGGGAAAAGATGTGCTCCGGTGGCATGCTAACGGGAAAATGCGTGCTGCGGTGGCATGCTCATGGTAAAGGGTGTGCTCCGGTGGCATGCTAACGGTAGAAGGAGTGCTCCGGTGGCATGATAATGAGTAAAGGTGTGCTACGGTGGCATGCTAATGGGAAAAGGTGTGCTCCGGTGGCATGCTAACGGGAAAAGGTGTGATCTGGTGGCATGCTAATGGAGAAAGGTGTGCTCCGGTGGCATGCTGACGGGAAAAGGTGTGCTCCAGTGGCATGCTAACGGGAGAAGGTTTGCTCCGGTGGCATACTAACGGGAAAAGGTGTGCTCCGGTGGCATGCTAATGGAAAGAGGTGTGCTACGGTGGCATGCTAATGGCAAAAGGTGTGTTACGGTGGCATGCTCACGGAAAAATGTGTGGTACGTTTGCATGCTCATTGTAAAAGGTGTGCTCCGGTGGCATGCTAACGGGAAAAGGCGTGCTACAGTGGCATACTCACGGGAAAGCGGTGTGCTCCGGTGACATGCTAACGGGAAAAGGTGTGCTCCTTTGGCATGCTAATGGGAAAAGGTATGCTCCAGTGGCATGCTAACAGGAAAAGGTGTGATCTGGTGGCATGCTAATAGAAAAAATTGTACTCCGATGGCATGCTAACGGGAAAAGGTGTGCTCTGGTGGCATGCTAACGGGAAAAGTTGTGCTCCTGTGGCATGCTAACAGAAAAAGGTGTGCTACGGTGGCATGCTAATTGGGAGAGGTGTGCTACGGTGGCTTGCTAATGGTAAAGGTGTGCTCCGGTGGCATGCTAATGGTAAAAGGTGTGCTCCGGTGGCATGCTAACGGAAAGGTGTGCTCTGGTGGTTTGCTAACGGGAAAAATGTGTGCTACATTGGCATGCTAATGGTAAAGGTGTGCTCCGGTGACATGCTAATGGGAAAAAGGTGTGCTACGGTGGCATGCTAACGGCAAGGGTGTGCTCCGGTGTCATGCTAACGGGAAAAGGTGCGCTCCGGTGGTATGCTGACGGGAAAAGGTGTGCTCCGGTGGCATGCTAACGGGAAAAGGTGTGCTCTGGTGGCATGCTAACCGGGAAAGGTGTCCTCCGGTGGCATGCTAAAGGGAGAAGGTGTGCTACAGTTGTATGCTAACGGGAAAAGGTGGTCTACAGTTGCATGCTAACGGGAAAAGGTGTGCTACAGTTGCATGCTAATGGGAAAAGGTGGGCTACAGTTGCATTCTAATAGGAAAAGGTGGGCTACGGTGGCCTGGTAACGGGAGAAGCTGTGCTCCAGTGGCATGCTAAAGGTAAAACTTGTGCTCCGGTGGCATGCTAACAGTAAAGGTGTGCTCCGGTGGCATGCTAACGGGAAAAGGTGTGCTCCGGTGGCATGCTAACGGGAAAAGGTGTGCTACGGTGGCATGCTAACGGGAAAAGGTGTACTACGGTGACAAGCTAACGGTAAAGGTGTGCTCCAGTGTCATGCTAACGCGAAAAGTGTGCTCCGGTGGCATGCTGACGGGAGAAGTTGTCTTCCGGTGGCATGCTAATGGAAAGATGTGTCCTACGGTGGCATGCTAACGGGTAAAGATGGGCTACAGTGGCATGCTAACAGTAAAGGTGTGCTCCGGTGGCATGCTAACGGGAAAAGGTGTGTTCCGGTGGCATGCTAACGGAAAAGTTGTGCTCCGGTGGCATGCTAACAGTAAAAGGTGTGCTCTGGTGGCATGCTAACAGGAAAAAGTGTGCTCCGGTGGCATGCTAATGGGAAAGGCGGGCTCAGGTGGCATGCTAATGGTTAAAGGTGTGCCCCGTTGGGATGCTAACGGAAAAACGTGTGCTCCTGTGGCATGCTAACGGGGAAAGGTGTGCTGCGGTGGCATGCTAACGGTAAAGGCGGGCTCCGGTGGCATGCAAATGATAAAACGTGTGCTATCGTGGCATGCTAATGGGAAAAGGTGTGCTGCGGTGGCATGATAACGGTAAAGGTGTGCTCCGGTGGCATGCTAATGGTTAAAGGTGTGCTCCAGTGGCATGCTAATGGAAAAAGGTGTGCTCCGTTGGCATGCTAATGTTAAAGGTGTGCTCCGGTGGCATGCTAACGGGAAAAGGTGTACTACGGTGACAAGCTAACGGTAAAGGTGTGCTCCAGTGTCATGCTAACGCGAAAAGTGTGCTCCGGTGGCATGCTGACGGGAGAAGTTGTCTTCCGGTGGCATGCTAATGGAAAGAGGTGTCCTACGGTGGCATGTTAACGGGTAAAGATGGGCTACGGTGGCATGCTAACAGTAAAGGTGTGCTCCGGTGGCATGCTAACGGAAAAGTTGTGCTCCGGTGGCATGCTAACAGTAAAAGGTATGCTCTGGTGGCATGCTAACAGGAAAAAGTGTGCTCCGGTGGCATGCTAATGGGAAAGGCGGGCTCCGGTGGCATGCTAATGGTTAAAGGTGTGCCCCGTTGGCATGCTAACGGAAAAACGTGTGCTCCGGTGGCATGCTAACGGGGAAAGGTGTGCTGCGGTGGCATGCTAATGGTAAAGGCGGGCTCCGGTGGCATGCAAACGATAAAACGTGTGCTATCATGGCATGCTAACGGTAAAGGTGTGCTCCGGTGGCATGCTAATGGTTAAAGGTGTGCTCCAGTGGCATGCTAATGGAAAAAGGTGTGCTCCGGTGGCATGATAATGTTAAAGGTGTGCTCCTGTGGCATGCTAAAGGGAAAAGGTGTGCTCCAGTGGCATGCTAGCGGTAAAGGGTGTGCTCCGGTGGCATGCTAACGGTAAAGGTGTGCTCCGGTGGTATGCTAACAGGAAAAGGTGTGCTCCGGTGACATGCTAGTGGTAAAAGGCATGCTCCGGTAGCATGCTAACGGTAAAAGGTGTGCTCCGGTGGCATGCTAAGGGGAAAAGCTGTGCTCTGGTGGCATGCTAATGGTAAAAGGTGTGCTCCGGTGGCATGCTAAGGGGAAAAGCTGTGCTCTGGTGGCATGCTAACGGTAAAAGGTATGCTCCGGTGGCATACTAACGGTAAAAGGTGAGCTCCGGTGGCATGCTAACGGGAAAAGATGTGCTCCGGTGGCATGCTAACGGGAAAATGTGTGCTACGGTGGCATGCTCATGGTAAAAGGTGTGCTCCGGTGGCATGCTAACGGAAAAAGTGTGCTACGGTGGCATGCTAACGGGAGAACATGTGGTTCGGTGGCATGCTAACTGGAAAAGGTGTGCTCCGGTGGCATGCTAATGGGAGAAGGTGTGCTTCAGTGGCATGCTAACAGGAAAAGGTGTGCTCCGGTGACATGCTAACGGGAGATGGTGTGCTACGATTACATGCTGACGGTAAAAGGTGTGCTCCGGTGGCTTGCCAACAAGAGAAGGTGTGCTACGGTGGCATGCTAACGGCAAAAGGTTTGCTCCAGTGGCATGCTAACTGAAAAAGGTGTGCTACGGTGGCATGCTAACGGGGAAAGGTGTGCTACGGTGGCATGCTAACGGTAAAGGTGTGCTCCGGTGGCATGTCAACGGGAAAAGGTGTGCTCCAATGGCATGCTAACAAGAAAAGGTGTGCTCCGGTGGCATGCTAACGGTAAAGGTGTGCTCCGGTGACATGCTAACGGTGAAAGGTGTGCTCCCGTGGCATGCTAACGGGAAAAGGTGTGCTCCGCTGCCATGTCAATGGGAAAAGGGTGCTCCGATGGCATGCTAACGGGAAAAGGTGTGCTCCGGTGGCATGCTAATGGTAAAGGTGTGCTCCGGTGGCATGCTAACGGTCAAAGGTGTCCTCTGATGGCATGCTAACGGTAAAGGGTGTGCTCCGGTGGCATGCTAATGGTAAAGGTGTGCTTCGGTGGTATGCTAACAGGAAAAGGTGTGCTCCTGTGGCATGCTAACGGGGAAAGAAGTGCTCCGGTGGCATGCTAAACGGGAAAGGTGTCCTCCGTTGGCATGCTAAAGGGAGAAGGTGTGCTACAGTTGCATGCTAATGGGAAAAGGTGGGCTACAGTTGTATGCTAACGGGAAACAGTGTGCTACAGTTGCATGCTAACGGCAAAAGGTGGGCTACAGTTGCATGCTAATAGGAAAAGGTGGGCTACGGTGGCATGGTAACGGGAGAAGGAGTGCTCTGGTGGCATGCTAACGGTAAAACGTGTGCTCCGGTGGCATGCTAATGGTAAAGGTGTGCTCCGGTGGCATGCTAACGGGAAAAGGTGTGCTCCGGTGGGATGCTAACAGGGAAAGTTGTGCTCCGGTGGCATGCTAACGTGAGAAGGTGTGCTACTGTAGCATGCTAAAGGGAAAAGGTGTGCTCCGGTGGCATGCTAAAGGTAAAGGTGTGCTCTGGTGGCATGCTAACGGGAAAAGGTGTGGTACTGTGGCATGCTAACGGGAAAAGGTGTGCTACGGTGGCATGCTAAAGGGAAAAGGTGTTCTCCAGTGGATGATAATGGGGAAAGGTGTGTTCCGGTGGCATGCTAATGGGAGAAGGTGTGCTCCGGTGGCATGCTAACAGGAGAAAATGTGCTCCGGGGGCATGCTAACGGGAAAATGTGTGCTCCGATGGCATGCTAACAGGAAAAGGTGTGCTACGGTGACATGCTAGCGGGAAAAGATGTGCACCGGTGGCATGCTAAAGGAAAAAGGTGTGCTACAGCGGCATACTAACTGGAAAAGGTGTAATACTGTGGCATGCTCACGGTAAAGGTGTGCTCTGGTGGCATGCTGATGGTAAAAGGTGTGCTCCGGTGGCATACTAGCGGTATAAGTTGTGCTCCGGTGGCATGTTAACGGTAAAAGGTGTTTTCCGTTGGCATGCTAACGGTAAAAGGTGTGATACAGTGTCATGCTTAACGATACAAGGTGTGCTCCGGTGGCATGCTAACGGGAAAAGGTGTGCTCCAGTGGCATGCTAACACGGAAAGGTGTGATCCGGTGGCTTGCTAACGTGAGAAAGTGTGCTCCGGTGGCATGCTAACGAGAAGAGGAGCGCTACGGTGGCATGCTAACGGGAAAAGGTGTTCTCCGGTGGCATGCTAACGATACAAGGTGTGCTCCGGTGGCATGCTAACGGGAAAAGGGGTGCTCCGGTGGCATGCTAATACGGAAAGGTGTGCTCCGGTGGCATGCTAACGTGAGAAAGAGTGCTACGGTGGCATGCTAACGAGAGGAGGAGCGCTACGGTCGCATGCTAATGGGAAAAGGTGTGCCATGGTGGCATGCTAACAGTAAAAGGTGTGCTCCGGTGGCTTGCTTTTGGTAAAAGGTGTGCTCCGGTGGCATGCTAACGATACAAGATGTGCTCCGGTGGCATGCTAACGGGAAAAGGAGTAATACTGTGGCATGCTCACGGTAAAGGTGTGCTCTGGTGGCATGTTAATGGTAAAAGGTGTTCTCCGTTGGCATGCTAACGGTAAAAGGTGTGATACGTTGTCATGCTTAACGATACAAGGTGTGCTCCGGTGGCATGCTAACGGGAAAAGGTGTGCTCCAGTGGCATGCTAACAAGGAAAGGTGTGCTCCAGTGGCATGCTAACGTGGGAAAGTGTGCTACGGTGGCATGCTAACGAGAAGAGGAGCGCTACGGTGGCATGCTAACGGGAAAAGGTGTGCTCCGGTGGCATGCTAACGATACAAGGTGTGCTCCGGTGGCAAGATAACGGGAAAAGGTGTGCTCCGGTGGCATGCAAACACGGAAAGGTGTGCTCCGGTGGCATGCTAACGTGAGAAAGTGTGCTACGGTGGCATGCTAACGAGAAGAGGTGCGCTATGGTGGCATGCTAACGGGAAGAGGTGCGCTATGGTGGCATGCTAACAGTAAAAGGTGTGCTCCGGTGGCTTGCTTTCGGTAAAAGGTGTGCTCCGGTGGCTTGCTTTCGGTAAGAGGTGTGCTCCGGTGGCATGCTAACGATACAAGATGTGCTCCGGTGGCATGCTAACGGGAAAAGGTGTGCTCCGGTGGCATGCTAACAGGGAAAGGTGTGCTCCGGTGGCATACTAACGGTAAAAGGTGTGCTCCGGTGGCATGTTAACGGTAAAAGGTGTTCTCCGTTGGCATGCTAACGGTAAAAGGTGTGCTACGGTGGCATGCTAACGATACAAGGTGTGCTCTGGTGGCATGCTAACGGGAAAAGGTGTGCTCCGATGGCATGCTAACACGGAAAGGTGTGCTCCGGTGGCATGCTAACGTGAGAAAGTGTGCTACGGTGGCATGCTAATGAGAAGAGGTGCGCTACGGTGGCATGCTAATGGGAAAGGTGTGCTCCGGTGGCATGCTAACGATACAAGGTGTGCTCCGGTGGCATGCTAACGGGAAAAGGTGTGCTCCGGTGACATGCTAACACGGAAAGGTGTGCTCCGGTCGCATGCTAACGTAAGAAAGTGTGCTACAATGGCATGCTAACGAGAAGAGGTGCGCTACGGTGGCATGCAAACGGGAAAAGGTGTGCTATGGTGGCATGGTAACTGTAAAAGGTGTGCTCTGGTGGCTTCCTTTCGGTAAAATGTGTGCTCTGGTGGCATGCTAGCGATACAAGATGTGCTCCGGTGGCATGCTAACGGGAAAAGGTGTGCTCCGGTGGCATGCTAACAGGGAAAGGTGTGCTCCGGTGGCATGCTAACGGGAGAAGGTGTGCTACTGTGGCATGCTAACAAGAAAAGGTGTGCTACAGTGGCATGCTAACTGGAAAAGGTGTGCTATGATGGCATGCTAACGGGAGAAGGTGTGCTCCAGTGGCATGCTAACAGGAGAAAATGTGCTCCGGGGGCATGCTAACGGGAAAATGTGTGCTCCGGTTGCATGCTAACGGGAAAAGGTGTGCTCCGGTGACATGCTAGCGGGAAAAGGTGTGCACCGGTGGCATGCTAATGGAAAAAGGTGTGCTACAGCGGCATACTAATGGGAAAAGGTGTAATACTGTGGCATGCTGATGGTAAAGGTGTGCTCTGGTGGCATGCTGATGGTAAAAGGTGTGCTCCAGTGGCATACTAACGGTAAAAGGTGTGCTCCGGTGGCATGTTAACGGTAAAAGGTTTTCTCCGTTGGCATGCTAACGGTAAAAGGTGTGCTACGGTGGCATGCTAACGATACAAGGTGTGCTCTGGTGGCATGCTAACAGGAAAAGGTGTGCTCCGGTGGCATGCTAACACGGAAAGGTGTGCTCCGTTCGCATGCTAACGTAAGAAAGTGTGCTACAATGGCATGCTAACGAGAAGAGGTGCGCTACGGTGGCATGCAAACGGGAAAAGGTGTGCTATGGTGGCATGCTAACGGTAAAACGTGTGCTCTGCTGGCTTCCTTTCGGTAAAATGTGTGCTCTGGTGGCATGCTAGCGATACAAGATGTGCTCCGGTGGCATGCTAATGGGAAAAGGTGTGCTCCGGTGGCATGCTAACAGGGAAAGGTGTGCTCCGGTGGCATGCTAACGGAAGAAGGTGTGCTACTGTGGCATGCTAACAAGAAAAGGTGTGCTACAGTGGCATGCTAACTGGAAAAGGTGTGCTATGATGGCATGCTAATGGTAAAATGTGTGCTATGGTGGCATGCTAACGGTAAAAGGTGTGCAACGGTGGCATGATAACGGTAAAAGGTGTGCTCCGGTGGCATGCTAACGGGAAAAGGTGTGCAACGGTGGCATGCTAACAGGAAAAGGTGTGCTCCGGTGGCATGCTAACGGGAAAAGGTGTGCTCCGGTGGCATGCTAACGGGAAAAGGTGTGCTCCGGTGGCATGCTAACGGAAAAAGGTGTGCTCCGGTGGCATGCTAACGGTAAAAGGTGTTCTCCGTTGGCATGCTAACAGTTAAACGTGTGCTCAGGTGGCACGCTAACGATGCAAGGTGTGCTCTTGTGGCATGCTAACGGGAAAAGGTGTACTCCGGTGGAATGCTGACAGGGAAAGTTGTGCTCCGTCGGCATGCTAACGTGAGAAGGTGTGCTACTGTAGCATGCTAACGGGAAAAGGTGTGCTCCAGTGGCATGCTAAAGGTAAAGGTATGCTCTGGTGGCATGCTAACGGGAAAAGGTGTGGTACTGTGGCATGCTAACGGGAATAGGTGTGCTCCGGTGGCATGCTAACGGAAAAAGTGTGCTACGGTGGCATGCTAACGGGAGAACATGTGGTTCGGTGGCATGCTAACTGGAAAAGGTGTGCTCCGGTGGCATGCTAATGGGAGAAGGTGTGCTTCAGTGGCATGCTAACAGGAAAAGGTGTGCTCCGGTGACATGCTAACGGGAGATGGTGTGCTACGATTACATGCTGACGGTAAAAGGTGTGCTCCGGTGGCTTGCCAACAAGAGAAGGTGTGCTACGGTGGCATGCTAACGGCAAAAGGTTTGCTCCAGTGGCATGCTAACTGAAAAAGGTGTGCTACGGTGGCATGCTAACGGGGAAAGGTGTGCTACGGTGGCATGCTAACGGTAAAGGTGTGCTCCGGTGGCATGTCAACGGGAAAAGGTGTGCTCCAATGGCATGCTAACAAGAAAAGGTGTGCTCTGGTGGCATGCTAACGGTAAAGGTGTGCTCCGGTGACATGCTAACGGTGAAAGGTGTGCTCCCGTGGCATGCTAACGGGAAAAGGTGTGCTCCGCTGCCATGTCAATGGGAAAAGGGTGCTCCGATGGCATGCTAACGGGAAAAGGTGTGCTCCGGTGGCATGCTAATGGTAAAGGTGTGCTCCGGTGGCATGCTAACGGTCAAAGGTGTCCTCTGATGGCATGCTAACGGTAAAGGGTGTGCTCCGGTGGCATGCTAATGGTAAAGGTGTGCTTCGGTGGTATGCTAACAGGAAAAGTGTGCTCCTGTGGCATGCTAACGGGGAAAGAAGTGCTCCGGTGGCATGCTAAACGGGAAAGGTGTCCTCCGTTGGCATGCTAAAGGGAGAAGGTGTGCTACAGTTGCATGCTAATGGGAAAAGGTGGGCTACAGTTGTATGCTAACGGGAAACAGTGTGCTACAGTTGCATGCTAACGGGAAAAGGTGGGCTACAGTTGCATGCTAATAGGAAAAGGTAGGCTACGGTGGCATGGTAACGGGAGAAGGAGTGCTCTGGTGGCATGCTAACGGTAAAACGTGTGCTCCGGTGGCATGCTAATGGTAAAGGTGTGCTCCGGTGGCATGCTAACGGGAAAAGGTGTGCTCCGGTGGTATGATAACGGGAAAAGGTGTGCTACTGTGGCATGCTAAAGGGAAAAGGTGAACTCCGTTGGCATGCTAACGGGAAAACTGTGTCCTACAGTGGCATGCTAACGGTAAAGGTGTGCTCCGCTGGCATGCTAACAGGAAGAGGGTGTGCTACGGTGACATGCTAACGGTAAAGGTGTGCTCCGGTGTCATGCTAACGCGAAAAGGTGTGCTCCGGTGGCATGCTGACGGGAGAAGGTGTCTTCCGGTGGCATGCTAATGGATAAAGGTGGGCTACAGTGGCATGCTAACGGTAAAGGTGTGCTCCGGTGGCATGCTAACAGTAAAAGGTGTGCTCTGGTGGCATGCTAACAGTAAAATGTGTGCTCCGGTGGCATGCTAATGGGAAAGGCAGGCTCCGGTGGCATGCTAATGGTTAAAGGTGTGCCCCGGTGGCATGCTAACGGAAAAAGGTGTGCTCCGGTGGCATGCTAACGGGGAAAGGTGTACTGCGGTGGCATGCTAACGGTAAAAGCGGGCTCCGGTGGCATGCTAATGATAAAACGTGTGCTATGGTGGCATGCTAGTGGGAAAAGGTGTGCCGTGGTGGCTTGCTAATAGTAAAGGTGTGCTCCGGTGGCATGCTAATGGTTAAAGGTGTGCTCCAGTGGCATGCTAACGGAAAAAGGTGTGCCCCGGTGGCATGCTAACGGAAAAACGTGTGCTACAGTGGCATGCTAACGGAAAAAGGTGTGCTGCGGTGGCATGCTAACGGTAAAAGCGGGCTCCGGTGGCATTCTAACAATAAAACGTGTGCTATGGTGGCATGCTAACGGGAAAAGGTGTGCTGCGGTGGCATGCTAATAGTAAAGGTGTGCTCCGGTGGCATACTAATGGTTCAAGGTGTGCTCCAGTGGCATGCTAACGGAAAAAGGAGTGCTCCGGTAGCATGCTAACGTTAAAGGTGTGCTCCGGTGGCATGCTAACGGTAAAAGGTGTGCTCCGGTAGCATGCTAGCGGTAAAAGTGTGCTCCGGTGGCATGCTAACGGTAAAAGGTGTGCTCCGCTGGCATGCTAAGGGTAAAAGGTGTGCTTTGGTAGCATGCTAATGGTAAAAGGTGTGCTCCGGTGGCATGCTAACGGGAAAAGGAGTGCTCCGGTGGCATGCTAACGTTAAAGGTGTGCTCCGGTGGCATGCTAACGGTAAAAGGTGTGCTCCGGTAGCATGCTAGCGGTAAAGGTGTGCTCCGGTGGTATGCTAACGGGAAAATGTGTGCTGCGGTGGCATGCTCATGGTAAAGGGTGTGCTCCGGTGGCATGCTAACGGTAGAAGGAGTGCTCCGGTGGCATGATAATGAGTAAAGGTGTGTTACGGTGACATGCTCACGGAAAAATGTGTGGTATGTTTGCATGCTCATTGTAAAAGGTGTGCTCCGGTGGCATGCTAACGGGAAAATGCGTGCTGCGGTGGCATGCTCATGGTAAAGGGTGTGCTCCGGTGGCATGCTAACGGTAGAAGGAGTGCTCCGGTGGCATGATAATGAGTAAAGGTGTGCTACGGTGGCATGCTAATGGGAAAAGGTGTGCTCCGGTGGCATGCTAACGGGAAAAGGTGTGATCTGGTGGCATGCTAATGGAGAAAGGTGTGCTCCGGTGGCATGCTGACGGGAAAAGGTGTGCTCCGGTGGCATGCTAACGGGGAAAGGTGTACTGCGGTGGCATGCTAACGGTAAAAGCGGGCTCCGGTGGCATGCTAATGATAAAACGTGTGCTATGGTGGCATGCTAGTGGGAAAAGGTGTGCCGTGGTGGCTTGCTAATAGTAAAGGTGTGCTCCGGTGGCATGCTAATGGTTAAAGGTGTGCTCCAGTGGCATGCTAACGGAAAAAGGTGTGCCCCGGTGGCATGCTAACGGAAAAACGTGTGCTACAGTGGCATGCTAACGGAAAAAGGTGTGCTGCGGTGGCATGCTAACGGTAAAAGCGGGCTCCGGTGGCATTCTAACAATAAAACGTGTGCTATGGTGGCATGCTAACGGGAAAAGGTGTGCTGCGGTGGCATGCTAATAGTAAAGGTGTGCTCCGGTGGCATACTAATGGTTCAAGGTGTGCTCCAGTGGCATGCTAACGGAAAAAGGAGTGCTCCGGTAGCATGCTAACGTTAAAGGTGTGCTCCGGTGGCATGCTAACGGTAAAAGGTGTGCTCCGGTAGCATGCTAGCGGTAAAAGTGTGCTCCGGTGGCATGCTAACGGTAAAAGGTGTGCTCCGCTGGCATGCTAAGGGTAAAAGGTGTGCTTTGGTAGCATGCTAATGGTAAAAGGTGTGCTCCGGTGGCATGCTAACGGGAAAAGGAGTGCTCCGGTGGCATGCTAACGTTAAAGGTGTGCTCCGGTGGCATGCTAACGGTAAAAGGTGTGCTCCGGTAGCATGCTAGCGGTAAAGGTGTGCTCCGGTGGTATGCTAACGGGAAAATGTGTGCTGCGGTGGCATGCTCATGGTAAAGGGTGTGCTCCGGTGGCATGCTAACGGTAGAAGGAGTGCTCCGGTGGCATGATAATGAGTAAAGGTGTGTTACGGTGACATGCTCACGGAAAAATGTGTGGTATGTTTGCATGCTCATTGTAAAAGGTGTGCTCCGGTGGCATGCTAACGGGAAAATGCGTGCTGCGGTGGCATGCTCATGGTAAAGGGTGTGCTCCGGTGGCATGCTAACGGTAGAAGGAGTGCTCCGGTGGCATGATAATGAGTAAAGGTGTGCTACGGTGGCATGCTAATGGGAAAAGGTGTGCTCCGGTGGCATGCTAACGGGAAAAGGTGTGATCTGGTGGCATGCTAATGGAGAAAGGTGTGCTCCGGTGGCATGCTGACGGGAAAAGGTGTGCTCCAGTGGCATGCTAACGGGAGAAGGTTTGCTCCGGTGGCATACTAACGGGAAAAGGTGTGCTTTGGTGGCATGCTAATGGAAAGAGGTGTGCTACGGTGGCATGCTAATGGCAAAAGGTGTGTTACAGTGGCATGCTCACGGAAAAATGTGTGGTACGTTTGCATGCTCATTGTAAAAGGTGTGCTCCGGTGGCATGCTAACGGGAAAAGGCGTGCTACAGTGGCATACTCACGGGAAAGCGGTGTGCTCCGGTGACATGCTAACGGGAAAAGGTGTGCTCCTTTGGCATGCTAATGGGAAAAGGTATGCTCCAGTGGCATGCTAACAGGAAAAGGTGTGATCTGGTGGCATGCTAATAGAAAAAGTTGTACTCCGATGGCATGCTAACGGGAAAAGGTGTGCTCTGGTGGCATGCTAACGGGAAAAGTTGTGCTCCTGTGGCATGCTAACAGAAAAAGGTGTGCTACGGTGGCATGCTAATTGGGAGAGGTGTGCTACGGTGGCTTGCTAATGGTAAAGGTGTGCTCCGGTGGCATGCTAACGGAAAGGTGTGCTCTGGTGGTTTGCTAACGGGAAAAATGTGTGCTACATTGGCATGCTAATGGTAAAGGTGTGCTCCGGTGACATGCTAATGGGAAAAAGGTGTGCTACGGTGGCATGCTAACGGCAAGGGTGTGCTCCGGTGTCATGCTAACGGGAAAAGGTGCGCTCCGGTGGTATGCTGACGGGAAAAGGTGTGCTCCGGTGGCATGCTAACGGGAAAAGGTGTGCTCTGGTGGCATGCTAACCGGGAAAGGTGTCCTCCGGTGGCATGCTAAAGGGAGAAGGTGTGCTACAGTTGTATGCTAACGGGAAAAGGTGGTCTACAGTTGCATGCTAACGGGAAAAGGTGTGCTACAGTTGCATGCTAATGGGAAAAGGTGGGCTACAGTTGCATTCTAATAGGAAAAGGTGGGCTACGGTGGCCTGGTAACGGGAGAAGCTGTGCTCCGGTGGCATGCTAAAGGTAAAACTTGTGCTCCGGTGGCATGCTAACAGTAAAGGTGAGCTCCGGTGGCATGCTAACGGGAAAAGGTGTGCTCCGGTGGCATGCTAACGGGAAAAGGTGTGCTACGGTGGCATGCTAATGGGAAAAGGTGTACTACGGTGACAAGCTAACGGTAAAGGTGTGCTCCAGTGTCATGCTAACGCGAAAAGTGTGCTCCGGTGGCATGCTGACGGGAGAAGTTGTCTTCCGGTGGCATGCTAATGGAAAGATGTGTCCTACGGTGGCATGCTAACGGGTAAAGATGGGCTACAGTGGCATGCTAACAGTAAAGGTGTGCTCCGGTGGCATGCTAACGGGAAAAGGTGTGTTCCGGTGGCATGCTAACGGAAAAGTTGTGCTCCGGTGGCATGCTAACAGTAAAAGGTGTGCTCTGGTGGCATGCTAACAGGAAAAAGTGTGCTCCGGTGGCATGCTAATGGGAAAGGCGGGCTCCGGTGGCATGCTAATGGTTAAAGGTGTGCCCCGTTGGCATGCTAACGGAAAAACGTGTGCTCCTGTGGCATGCTAACGGGGAAAGGTGTGCTGCGGTGGCATGCTAACGGTAAAGGCGGGCTCCGGTGGCATGCAAATGATAAAACGTGTGCTATCGTGGCATGCTAATGGGAAAAGGTGTGCTGCGGTGGCATGATAACGGTAAAGGTGTGCTCCGGTGGCATGCTAATGGTTAAAGGTGTGCTCCAGTGGCATGCTAATGGAAAAAGGTGTGCTCCGTTGGCATGCTAATGTTAAAGGTGTGCTCCGGTGGCATGCTAACGGGAAAAGGTGTACTACAGTGACAAGCTAACGGTAAAGGTGTGCTCCAGTGTCATGCTAACGCGAAAAGTGTGCTCCGGTGGCATGCTGACGGGAGAAGTTGTCTTCCGGTGGCATGCTAATGGAAAGAGGTGTCCTACGGTGGCATGTTAATGGGTAAAGATGGGCTACGGTGGCATGCTAACAGTAAAGGTGTGCTCCGGTGGCATGCTAACGGAAAAGTTGTGCTCCGGTGGCATGCTAACAGTAAAAGGTATGCTCTGGTGGCATGCTAACAGGAAAAAGTGTGCTCCGGTGGCATGCTAATGGGAAAGGCGGGCTCCGGTGGCATGCTAATGGTTAAAGGTGTGCCCCGTTGGCATGCTAACGGAAAAACGTGTGCTCCGGTGGCATGCTAACGGGGAAAGGTGTGCTGCGGTGGCATGCTAATGGTAAAGGCGGGCTCCGGTGGCATGCAAACGATAAAACGTGTGCTATCATGGCATGCTAACGGTAAAGGTGTGCTCCGGTGGCATGCTAATGGTTAAAGGTGTGCTCCAGTGGCATGCTAATGGAAAAAGGTGTGCTCCGGTGGCATGATAATGTTAAAGGTGTGCTCCTGTGGCATGCTAAAGGGAAAAGGTGTGCTCCAGTGGCATGCTAGCGGTAAAGGGTGTGCTCCGGTGGCATGCTAACGGTAAAGGTGTGCTCCGGTGGTATGCTAACAGGAAAAGGTGTGCTCCGGTGACATGCTAGTGGTAAAAGGTGTGCTCCGGTAGCATGCTAACGGTAAAAGGTGTGCTCCGGTGGCATGCTAAGGGGAAAAGCTGTGCTCTGGTGGCATGCTAATGGTAAAAGGTGTGCTCCGGTGGCATGCTAAGGGGAAAAGCTGTGCTCTGGTGGCATGCTAACGGTAAAAGGTATGCTCCGGTGGCATACTAACGGTAAAAGGTGAGCTCCGGTGGCATGCTAACGGGAAAAGATGTGCTCCGGTGGCATGCTAACGGGAAAATGTGTGCTACGGTGGCATGCTCATGGTAAAAGGTGTGCTCCGGTGGCATGCTAACAGTAAAGGTGAGCTCCGGTGGCATGCTAACGGGAAAAGGTGTGCTCCGGTGGCATGCTAACGGGAAAAGGTGTGCTCCGGTGGCATGCTAACGGAAAAAGTGTGCTACGGTGGCATGCTAACGGGAGAACATGTGGTTCGGTGGCATGCTAACTGGAAAAGGTGTGCTCCGGTGGCATGCTAATGGGAGAAGGTGTGCTTCAGTGGCATGCTAACAGGAAAAGGTGTGCTCCGGTGACATGCTAACGGGAGATGGTGTGCTACGATTACATGCTGACGGTAAAAGGTGTGCTCCGGTGGCTTGCCAACAAGAGAAGGTGTGCTACGGTGGCATGCTAACGGCAAAAGGTTTGCTCCAGTGGCATGCTAACTGAAAAAGGTGTGCTACGGTGACATGCTAACGGGGAAAGGTGTGCTACGGTGGCATGCTAACGGTAAAGGTGTGCTCCGGTGGCATGTCAACGGGAAAAGGTGTGCTCCAATGGCATGCTAACAAGAAAAGGTGTGCTCCGGTGGCATGCTAACGGTAAAGGTGTGCTCCGGTGACATGCTAACGGTGAAAGGTGTGCTCCCGTGGCATGCTAACGGGAAAAGGTGTGCTCCGCTGCCATGTCAATGGGAAAAGGGTGCTCCGATGGCATGCTAACGGGAAAAGGTGTGCTCCGGTGGCATGCTAATGGTAAAGGTGTGCTCCGGTGGCATGCTAACGGTCAAAGGTGTCCTCTGATGGCATGCTAACGGTAAAGGGTGTGCTCCGGTGGCATGCTAATGGTAAAGGTGTGCTTCGGTGGTATGCTAACAGGAAAAGTGTGCTCCTGTGGCATGCTAACGGGGAAAGAAGTGCTCCGGTGGCATGCTAAACGGGAAAGGTGTCCTCCGTTGGCATGCTAAAGGGAGAAGGTGTGCTACAGTTGCATGCTAATGGGAAAAGGTGGGCTACAGTTGTATGCTAACGGGAAACAGTGTGCTACAGTTGCATGCTAACGGGAAAAGGTGGGCTACAGTTGCATGCTAATAGGAAAAGGTAGGCTACGGTGGCATGGTAACGGGAGAAGGAGTGCTCTGGTGGCATGCTAACGGTAAAACGTGTGCTCCGGTGGCATGCTAATGGTAAAGGTGTGCTCCGGTGGCATGCTAACGGGAAAAGGTGTGCTCCGGTGGTATGATAACGGGAAAAGGTGTGCTACTGTGGCATGCTAAAGGGAAAAGGTGAACTCCGTTGGCATGCTAACGGGAAAACTGTGTCCTACAGTGGCATGCTAACGGTAAAGGTGTGCTCCGCTGGCATGCTAACAGGAAGAGGGTGTGCTACGGTGACATGCTAACGGTAAAGGTGTGCTCCGGTGTCATGCTAACGCGAAAAGGTGTGCTCCGGTGGCATGCTGACGGGAGAAGGTGTCTTCCGGTGGCATGCTAATGGATAAAGGTGGGCTACAGTGGCATGCTAACGGTAAAGGTGTGCTCCGGTGGCATGCTAACAGTAAAAGGTGTGCTCTGGTGGCATGCTAACAGTAAAATGTGTGCTCCGGTGGCATGCTAATGGGAAAGGCAGGCTCCGGTGGCATGCTAATGGTTAAAGGTGTGCCCCGGTGGCATGCTAACGGAAAAAGGTGTGCTCCGGTGGCATGCTAACGGGGAAAGGTGTACTGCGGTGGCATGCTAACGGTAAAAGCGGGCTCCGGTGGCATGCTAATGATAAAACGTGTGCTATGGTGGCATGCTAGTGGGAAAAGGTGTGCCGTGGTGGCTTGCTAATAGTAAAGGTGTGCTCCGGTGGCATGCTAATGGTTAAAGGTGTGCTCCAGTGGCATGCTAACGGAAAAAGGTGTGCCCCGGTGGCATGCTAACGGAAAAACGTGTGCTACAGTGGCATGCTAACGGAAAAAGGTGTGCTGCGGTGGCATGCTAACGGTAAAAGCGGGCTCCGGTGGCATTCTAACAATAAAACGTGTGCTATGGTGGCATGCTAACGGGAAAAGGTGTGCTGCGGTGGCATGCTAATAGTAAAGGTGTGCTCCGGTGGCATACTAATGGTTCAAGGTGTGCTCCAGTGGCATGCTAACGGAAAAAGGAGTGCTCCGGTAGCATGCTAACGTTAAAGGTGTGCTCCGGTGGCATGCTAACGGTAAAAGGTGTGCTCCGGTAGCATGCTAGCGGTAAAAGTGTGCTCCGGTGGCATGCTAACGGTAAAAGGTGTGCTCCGCTGGCATGCTAAGGGTAAAAGGTGTGCTTTGGTAGCATGCTAATGGTAAAAGGTGTGCTCCGGTGGCATGCTAACGGGAAAAGGAGTGCTCCGGTGGCATGCTAACGTTAAAGGTGTGCTCCGGTGGCATGCTAACGGTAAAAGGTGTGCTCCGGTAGCATGCTAGCGGTAAAGGTGTGCTCCGGTGGTATGCTAACGGGAAAATGTGTGCTGCGGTGGCATGCTCATGGTAAAGGGTGTGCTCCGGTGGCATGCTAACGGTAGAAGGAGTGCTCCGGTGGCATGATAATGAGTAAAGGTGTGTTACGGTGACATGCTCACGGAAAAATGTGTGGTATGTTTGCATGCTCATTGTAAAAGGTGTGCTCCGGTGGCATGCTAACGGGAAAATGCGTGCTGCGGTGGCATGCTCATGGTAAAGGGTGTGCTCCGGTGGCATGCTAACGGTAGAAGGAGTGCTCCGGTGGCATGATAATGAGTAAAGGTGTGCTACGGTGGCATGCTAATGGGAAAAGGTGTGCTCCGGTGGCATGCTAACGGGAAAAGGTGTGATCTGGTGGCATGCTAATGGAGAAAGGTGTGCTCCGGTGGCATGCTGACGGGAAAAGGTGTGCTCCGGTGGCATGCTAACGGGGAAAGGTGTACTGCGGTGGCATGCTAACGGTAAAAGCGGGCTCCGGTGGCATGCTAATGATAAAACGTGTGCTATGGTGGCATGCTAGTGGGAAAAGGTGTGCCGTGGTGGCTTGCTAATAGTAAAGGTGTGCTCCGGTGGCATGCTAATGGTTAAAGGTGTGCTCCAGTGGCATGCTAACGGAAAAAGGTGTGCCCCGGTGGCATGCTAACGGAAAAACGTGTGCTACAGTGGCATGCTAACGGAAAAAGGTGTGCTGCGGTGGCATGCTAACGGTAAAAGCGGGCTCCGGTGGCATTCTAACAATAAAACGTGTGCTATGGTGGCATGCTAACGGGAAAAGGTGTGCTGCGGTGGCATGCTAATAGTAAAGGTGTGCTCCGGTGGCATACTAATGGTTCAAGGTGTGCTCCAGTGGCATGCTAACGGAAAAAGGAGTGCTCCGGTAGCATGCTAACGTTAAAGGTGTGCTCCGGTGGCATGCTAACGGTAAAAGGTGTGCTCCGGTAGCATGCTAGCGGTAAAAGTGTGCTCCGGTGGCATGCTAACGGTAAAAGGTGTGCTCCGCTGGCATGCTAAGGGTAAAAGGTGTGCTTTGGTAGCATGCTAATGGTAAAAGGTGTGCTCCGGTGGCATGCTAACGGGAAAAGGAGTGCTCCGGTGGCATGCTAACGTTAAAGGTGTGCTCCGGTGGCATGTTAACGGTAAAAGGTGTGCTCCGGTAGCATGCTAGCGGTAAAGGTGTGCTCCGGTGGTATGCTAACGGGAAAATGTGTGCTGCGGTGGCATGCTCATGGTAAAGGGTGTGCTCCGGTGGCATGCTAACGGTAGAAGGAGTGCTCCGGTGGCATGATAATGAGTAAAGGTGTGTTACGGTGACATGCTCACGGAAAAATGTGTGGTATGTTTGCATGCTCATTGTAAAAGGTGTGCTCCGGTGGCATGCTAACGGGAAAATGCGTGCTGCGGTGGCATGCTCATGGTAAAGGGTGTGCTCCGGTGGCATGCTAACGGTAGAAGGAGTGCTCCGGTGGCATGATAATGAGTAAAGGTGTGCTACGGTGGCATGCTAATGGGAAAAGGTGTGCTCCGGTGGCATGCTAACGGGAAAAGGTGTGATCTGGTGGCATGCTAATGGAGAAAGGTGTGCTCCGGTGGCATGCTGACGGGAAAAGGTGTGCTCCAGTGGCATGCTAACGGGAGAAGGTTTGCTCCGGTGGCATACTAACGGGAAAAGGTGTGCTTTGGTGGCATGCTAATGGAAAGAGGTGTGCTACGGTGGCATGCTAATGGCAAAAGGTGTGTTACAGTGGCATGCTCACGGAAAAATGTGTGGTACGTTTGCATGCTCATTGTAAAAGGTGTGCTCCGGTGGCATGCTAACGGGAAAAGGCGTGCTACAGTGGCATACTCACGGGAAAGCGGTGTGCTCCGGTGACATGCTAACGGGAAAAGGTGTGCTCCTTTGGCATGCTAATGGGAAAAGGTATGCTCCAGTGGCATGCTAACAGGAAAAGGTGTGATCTGGTGGCATGCTAATAGAAAAAGTTGTACTCCGATGGCATGCTAACGGGAAAAGGTGTGCTCTGGTGGCATGCTAACGGGAAAAGTTGTGCTCCTGTGGCATGCTAACAGAAAAAGGTGTGCTACGGTGGCATGCTAATTGGGAGAGGTGTGCTACGGTGGCTTGCTAATGGTAAAGGTGTGCTCCGGTGGCATGCTAATGGTAAAAGGTGTGCTCCGGTGGCATGCTAACGGAAAGGTGTGCTCTGGTGGTTTGCTAACGGGAAAAATGTGTGCTACATTGGCATGCTAATGGTAAAGGTGTGCTCCGGTGACATGCTAATGGGAAAAAGGTGTGCTACGGTGGCATGCTAACGGCAAGGGTGTGCTCCGGTGTCATGCTAACGGGAAAAGGTGCGCTCCGGTGGTATGCTGACGGGAAAAGGTGTGCTCCGGTGGCATGCTAACGGGAAAAGGTGTGCTCTGGTGGCATGCTAACCGGGAAAGGTGTCCTCCGGTGGCATGCTAAAGGGAGAAGGTGTGCTACAGTTGTATGCTAACGGGAAAAGGTGGTCTACAGTTGCATGCTAACGGGAAACAGTGTGCTACAGTTGCATGCTAACGGGAAAAGGTGGGCTACAGTTGCATGCTAATAGGAAAAGGTGGGCTACGGTGGCATGGTAACGGGAGAAGGAGTGCTCTGGTGGCATGCTAACGGTAAAACGTGTGCTCCGGTGGCATGCTAATGGTAAAGGTGTGCTCCGGTGGCATGCTAACGGGAAAAGGTGTGCTCCGGTGGTATGATAACGGGAAAAGGTGTGCTACTGTGGCATGCTAAAGGGAAAAGGTGAACTCCGTTGGCATGCTAACGGGAAAACTGTGTCCTACAGTGGCATGCTAACGGCAAAGGTGTGCTCCGCTGGCATGCTAACAGGAAGAGGGTGTGCTACGGTGACATGCTAACGGTAAAGGTGTGCTCCGGTGTCATGCTAACGCGAAAAGGTGTGCTCCGGTGGCATGCTGACGGGAGAAGGTGTCTTCCGGTGGCATGCTAATGGATAAAGGTGGGCTACAGTGGCATGCTAACGGTAAAGGTGTGCTCCGGTGGCATGCTAACAGTAAAAGGTGTGCTCTGGTGGCATGCTAACAGTAAAATGTGTGCTCCGGTGGCATGCTAATGGGAAAGGCAGGCTCCGGTGGCATGCTAATGGTTAAAGGTGTGCCCCGGTGGCATGCTAACGGAAAAAGGTGTGCTCCGGTGGCATGCTAACGGGGAAAGGTGTACTGCGGTGGCATGCTAACGGTAAAAGCGGGCTCCGGTGGCATGCTAATGATAAAACGTGTGCTATGGTGGCATGCTAGTGGGAAAAGGTGTGCCGTGGTGGCTTGCTAATAGTAAAGGTGTGCTCCGGTGGCATGCTAATGGTTAAAGGTGTGCTCCAGTGGCATGCTAACGGAAAAAGGTGTGCCCCGGTGGCATGCTAACGGAAAAACGTGTGCTACAGTGGCATGCTAACGGAAAAAGGTGTGCTGCGGTGGCATGCTAACGGTAAAAGCGGGCTCCGGTGGCATTCTAACAATAAAACGTGTGCTATGGTGGCATGCTAACGGGAAAAGGTGTGCTGCGGTGGCATGCTAATAGTAAAGGTGTGCTCCGGTGGCATACTAATGGTTCAAGGTGTGCTCCAGTGGCATGCTAACGGAAAAAGGAGTGCTCCGGTAGCATGCTAACGTTAAAGGTGTGCTCCGGTGGCATGCTAACGGTAAAAGGTGTGCTCCGGTAGCATGCTAGCGGTAAAAGTGTGCTCCGGTGGCATGCTAACGGTAAAAGGTGTGCTCCGCTGGCATGCTAAGGGTAAAAGGTGTGCTTTGGTAGCATGCTAATGGTAAAAGGTGTGCTCCGGTGGCATGCTAACGGGAAAAGGAGTGCTCCGGTGGCATGCTAACGTTAAAGGTGTGCTCCGGTGGCATGCTAACGGTAAAAGGTGTGCTCCGGTAGCATGCTAGCGGTAAAGGTGTGCTCCGGTGGTATGCTAACGGGAAAATGTGTGCTGCGGTGGCATGCTCATGGTAAAGGGTGTGCTCCGGTGGCATGCTAACGGTAGAAGGAGTGCTCCGGTGGCATGATAATGAGTAAAGGTGTGTTACGGTGACATGCTCACGGAAAAATGTGTGGTATGTTTGCATGCTCATTGTAAAAGGTGTGCTCCGGTGGCATGCTAACGGGAAAAGGCGTGCTACAGTGGCATACTCACGGGAAAGCAGTGTGCTCCGGTGACATGCTAACGGGAAAAGGTGTGCTCCTTTGGCATGCTAATGGGAAAAGGTGTGCTCCAGTGGCATGCTAACAGGAAAAGGTGTGATCTGGTGGCATGCTAATAGAAAAAGTTGTACTCCGATGGCATGCTAGCGGGAAAACGTGTGCTCTGGTGGCATGCTAACGGGAAAAGTTGTGCTCCGGTGTCATGCTAACAGAAAAAGGTGTGCTACGGTGGCATGCTAATTGGTAGAGGTGTGCTACGGTGGCTTGCTAATGATAAAGGTGTGCTCCGGTGGCATGCTAATGGTAAAAGGTGTGCTCCGGTGGCATGCTAACGGAAAGGTGTGCTCTGGTGGTTTGCTAACGGGAAAAATGTGTGCTACATTGGCATGCTAATGGTAAAGGTGTGCTCCAGTGGCATGCTAATGGGAAAAAGGTGTGCTACGGTGGCATGCTAACGGTAAGGGTGTGCTCCGGTGTCATGCTAACGGGAAAAGGTGCGCTCCGGTGGTATGCTGACGGGAAAAGGTGTGCTCCAGTGGCATGCTAACGGGAAAAGGTGTGCTCTGGTGGCATGCTAACCGGGAAAGGTGTCCTCCGGTGGCATGCTAAAGGGAGAAGGTGTGCTACAGTTGTATGCTAATGGGAAAAGGTGGTCTACAGTTGCATGCTAACGGGAAAAGGTGTGCTACAGTTGCATGCTAACGGGAAAAGGTGGGCTACAGTTGCATGCTAATAGGAAAAGGTGGGCTACGGTGGCCTGGTAACGGGAGAAGCTGTGCTCCGGTGGCATGCTAAAGCTAAAACTTGTGCTCCGGTGGCATGCTAACAGTAAAGGTGTGCTCCGGTGGCATGCTAACGGGAAAAGGTGTGCTCCGGTGGCATGCTAACGGGAAAAGGTGTGCCCCGTTGGCATGCTAACGGAAAAACGTGTGCTCCGGTGGCATGCTAACGGATAAAGGTGTGCTGCGGTGGCATGCTAACGGTAAAGGCGGGCTCCGGTGGCATGCAAACGATAAAACGTGTGCTATTGTGGCATGCTAATGGGAAAAGGTGTGCTGCGGTGGCATGCTAACGGTAAAGGTGTGCTCCGGTGGCATGCTAATGGTTAAAGGTGTGCTCCAGTGGCATGCTAATGGAAAAAGGTGTGCTCCGGTGGCATGCTAATGTTAAAGGTGTGCTCCGGTGGCATGCTAACGGGAAAAGGTGTACTACGGTGACAAGCTAACGGTAAAGGTGTGCTCCAGTGTCATGCTAACGCGAAAAGTGTGCTCCGGTGGCATGCTGACGGGAGAAGTTGTCTTCCGGTGGCATGCTAATGGAAAGAGGTGTCCTACGGTGGCATGTTAACGGGTAAAGATGGGCTACAGTGGCATGCTAACAGTAAAGGTGTGCTCCGGTGGCATGCTAACGGGAAAAGGTGTGTTCCGGTGGCATGCTAACGGAAAAGGTGTGCTCCGGTGGCATGCTAACAGTAAAAGGTGGGCTCTGGTGGCATGCTAACAGGAAAAAGTGTGCTCCGGTGGCATGCTAATGGGAAAGGCGGGCTCCGGTGGCATGCTAATGGTTAAAGGTGTGCCCCGTTGGCATGCTAACAGAAAAACGTGTGCTCCGGTGGCATGCTAAAGGGGAAAGGTGTGCTGCGGTGGCATGCTAACGGTAAAGGCAGGCTCCGGTGGCATGCAAACGATAAAACGTGTGCTATCATGGCATGCTAACGGTAAAGGTGTGCTCCGGTGGCATGCTAATGGTTAAAGGTGTGCTCCAGTGGTATGCTAATGGAAAAAGGTGTGCTCCGGTGGCATGCTAATGTTAAAGGTGTGCTCCGGTGGCATGCTAAAGGGAAAAGGTGTGCTCCAGTGGCATGCTAGCGGTAAAGGGTGTGCTCCGGTGGCATGCTAACGGTAAAGGTGTGCTCCGGTGGTATGCTAACAGGAAAAGGTGTGCTCCGGTGACATGCTAGTGGTAAAAGATGTGCTCCGGTAGCATGCTAACGGTAAAAGGTGTGCTCCGGTGGCATGCTAAGGGGAAAAGCTGTGCTCTGGTGGCATGCTAACGGTAAAAGGAGTGCTCCCGTGGCATGCTAAGGGGAAAAGCTGTGCTCTGGTGGCATGCTAACGGTAAAAGGTATGCTCCGGTGGCATACTAACGGTAAAAGGTGAGCTCCGGTGGCATGCTAACGGGAAAAGATGTGCTCCGGTGGCATGCTAACGGGAAAATGTGTGCTACGGTGGCATGCTCATGGTAAAAGGTGGGCTCCGGTGGCATGCTAACGGAAAAAGTGTGCTACGGTGGCATGCTAACGGGAGAACATGTGGTTCGGTGGCATGCTAACTGGAAAATGTGTGCGCCGGTGGCATGCTAATGGGAGAAGGTGTGCTTCAGTGGCTTGCTAACAGGAAAAGGTGTGCTCCGGTGACATGCTAACGGGAGATGGTGTGCTACGATTACATGCTGACGGTAAAAGGTGTGCTCCGGTGGCTTGCCAACAAGAGAAGGTGTGCTACGGTGGCATGCTAACGGCAAAAGGTTTGCTCCAGTGGCATGCTAACTGAAAAAGGTGTGCTACGGTGGCATGCTAACGGAGAAAGGTGTGCTACGGTGGCATGCTAACGGTAAAGGTGTGCTCCGGTGGCATGTCAACGGGAAAAGGTGTGCTCCAATGGCATGCTAACAAGAAAAGGTGTGCTCCGGTGGCATGCTAACGGTAAAGGTGTGCTCCGGTGACATGCTAACGGTGAAAGGTGTGCTCCCGTGGCATGCTAACGGGAAAAGGTGTGCTCCGCTGCCATGTCAATGGGAAAAGGGTGCTCCGATGGCATGCTAACGGGAAAAGGTGTGCTCCGGTGGCATGCTAATGGTAAAGGTGTGCTCCGGTGGCATGTTAACGGTCAAAGGTGTCCTCTGATGGCATGCTAACGGTAAAGGGTGTGCTCCGGTGGCATGCTAATGGTAAAGGTGTGCTTCGGTGGTATGCTAACAGGAAAAGGTGTGCTCCGGTGGCATGCTAACGGGAAAAGAAGTGCTCCGGTGGCATGCTAACCGGGAAAGGTGTCCTCCGTTAGCATGCTAAAGGGAGAAGGTGTGCTACAGTTGCATGCTAATGGGAAAAGGTGGGCTACAGTTGCATGCTAATGGGAAAAGGTGTGCTACAGTTGCATGCTAACGGGAAAAGGTGGGCTACAGTTGCATGCTAATAGGAAAAGGTGGTCTACGGTGGCATGGTAACGGGAGAAGGAGTGCTCTGGTGGCATGCTAACGGTAAAACGTGTGCTCCGGTGGCATGCTAATGGTAAAGGTGTGCTCCGGTGGCATGCTAACGGGAAAAGGTGTGCTCCGGTGGTATGCTAACGGGAAAAGGTGTGCTACTGTGGCATGCTAAAGGGAAAAGGTGAACTCCGTTGGCATGCTAACGGGAAAACTGTGTTCTACAGTGGCATGCTAACGGTAAAGGTGTGCTCCGCTGGCATGCTAACGGGAAGAGGGTGTGCTACGGTGACATGCTAACGGTAAAGGTGTGCTCCAGTGTCATGCTAACGCAAAAAGGTGTGCTCCGGTGGCATGCTGACGGGAGAAGGTGTCTTCCGGTGGCATGCTAATGGATAAAGGTGGGCTACAGTGTCATGCTAACGGTAAAGGTGTGCTCCGGTGGCATGCTAACGGGAAAAAGTGTGCTCCGGTGGCATGCTAACGGTAAAGGTGTGCTCCGGTGGCATGCTAACAGTAAAAGGTGTGCTCTGGTGGCATGCTAACAGTAAAAGGGTGCTCCGGTGGCATGCTAATGGGAAAGGCAGGCTCCGGTGGCATGCTAATAGTTAAAGGTGTGACCCGGTGGCATGCTAACGGAAAAAGGTGTGCTCCGGTGGCATGCTAACGGGTAAAGGTGTACTGCGGTGGCATGCTAACGGTAAAAGCGGTCTCCGGTGGCATGCTAATGATAAAACGTGTGCTATGGTGGCATGCTAACGGGAAAAGGTGTGCCGTGGTGGCATGCTAATAGTAAAGGTGTGCTCCGGTGGCATGCTAATGGTTAAAGCTGTGCTCCAGTGGCATGCTAACGGAAAAAGGTGTGCCCCGGTGGCATGCTAACGGAAAAACGTGTGCTCTGGTGGCATGCTAACGGGGAAAGGTGTGCTGCGGTGGCATGCTAACGGTAAAAGCGGGCTCCGGTGGCATTCTAACGATAAAACATGTGCTATGGTGGCATGCTAACGGGAAAAGGTGTGCTGCGGTGGCATGCTAATAGTAAAGGTGTGCTCCGGTGGCATACTAATGGTTAAAGGTGTGCTCCAGTGGCATGCTAACGGAAAAATGTGTGCTGCGGTGGCATGCTCATGGTAAAGGGTGTGCTCCGGTGGCATGCTAACGGTAGAAGGAGTGCTCCGGTGGCATGATAACGAGTAAAGGTGTGCTACGGTGGCATGCTAATGGGAAAAGGTGTGCTCCGGTGGCATGCTAACGGGAAAAGGTGTGATCTGGTGGCATGCTAATGGAGAAAGGTGTGCTCCGGTGGCATGCTGACGGGAAAAGGTGTGCTCCAGTGGCATGCTAACGGGAGAAGGTGTGCTCCGGTGGCATACTAACAGGAAAAGGTGTGCTCCGGTGGCATGCTAACGGGAGATGTTGTGCTCCGGTGGCATGCTAATGGAAAGAGGTGTGCTACGGTGGCATGCTAATGGCAAAAGGTGTGTTACGGTGGCATGCTCAGGGAGAAATGTGTGGTACGTTGGCATGCTCATTGTAAAAGGTGTGCTCCGGTGGCATGCTAACGGGAAAAGGTGTGCTACAGTGGCATACTCACGGGAAAGCGGTGTGCTCCGGTGACATGCTAACGTGAAAAGGTGTGCTCCTTTGGCATGCTAATGGTAAAAGGTATGCTCCAGTGGCATGCTAACAGGAAAAGATGTGATCTGGTGGCATGCTAATAGAAAAAGTTGTACTCCGATGGCATGCTAATGGGAAAAGGTGTGCTCTGGTGGCATGCTAACGGGAAAAGTTGTGCTCCGGTGGCATGCTAACAGAAAAAGATGTGCTACGGTGGCATGCTAATTGGGAAAGGTGTGCTACGGTGGCTTGCTAATGGTAAAGGTGTGCTCCGGTGGCATGCTGATGGTAAAAGGTGTCTCCGGTGGCATGCTAACGGAAAGGTGTGCTCCGGTGGTTTGCTAAAGGGAAAAATGTGTGCTACAGTGGCATGCTAATGGTAAAGGTGTGCTCCGGTGGCATGCTAATGGGAAAAAGGTGTGCTACGGTGGCATGCTAACGGTAAACGTGTGCTCCGGTGTCATGCTAACGGGAAAAGGTGTGCTCCGGTGGCATGCTGACGGGAGAAGGTGTGCTCCGGTGGCATGCTAACGGAAAGAGGTGGTCTATGGTGGCATGCTAATGGCAAAAGGTGTGCTCCGGTAGCATGCTAATCGTAAAAGGTGTGCTCCGGTGGCATGCTAACGGAAAAGGTGCGCTCCCGTGGCATGCTAGTAGGAAAAGGTGGGCTCCGATAGCATGCTAATGGGAAAAGGTGTGCTCTGGTGGCATGCTAATGGTAATAGGTGTACTCCGGTGGCATGCTAATGGGAAAAAAGTGTGCTACAGTGGCATACTAACGGTAAAGGTGTGTTCCGCTGGCATGCTAACGGGAAAAAGGTGTGCTACGGTGACATGCTCATGGTAAAGTTGTGCTCCGGTGTCATGCTAACGGGAAAAGGTGTGCTCCGGTGGCATGCTGACGGGAGAAGGTGTGCTCCGGTGGCATGCTGACGGGAGACGGTGTGCTCCGGTGTCATGCTAAAGAGGTGTCCTAAAGTGGCATGGTAGCGGGTAAATGTGGGCTAATGTGGCTTACTAATGGTAAAGCTGTGCTCCGATGGCATGCTAACGGGAAAAGGGGTGCTCTGGTGGCATGATAACGGTAAAGGGTGTGTTCCGGTGGCATGCTAATGGTAAAGGTGTGCTCCGGTGGCATGCGAACAGTGAAAGGTGTGCTCTGATGGCATGCTAACGGGTAAAGGTGTTCTCCGGTGGCATGCTAACCGGGAAATGTGTGCTCCGTTGGCATGTCAATGGTAAAAGGGGTGCTCCGGTGGCATTTTAATGGTAAAAGGTGTACTGCGGAGGCATGCTAACGTTATAAGGTGTGCTCCAGTGGCATGATAACGAAAAAAGGTGTGCTACAGTGGCATGCTAATGGACAAAGGTGTGCTGCGTTGGTATGCTAATGGTAAAGTTGTGCTCCGCTGGCATGCTAATGGTTAAAGGTGTGCTCCGGTGGCATGCTTACGGAAAAAGGTGTGCTTCGGTGGCATGCTAATGGGGAAAGGTGTGCTCCGGTGGCTTGCTAACGGTAAAGATGGGCTCCGGTGTCATGCTAATGATAAAAGGTGTGCTACGGTGGCATGCTAACGGGAAAAGGTGTGCTGCGGTGACATGCTAATGGAAAAAGGTGTGCTCCGGTGGCATGATAACGGGAAAAGGTGTACTCAGGTGGCTTGCTAACGGGATAAAGGTGTGCTACAGTGGCATGCTTACGGTAAAGGTGTTCTCCGCTAGCATGCTAACGGGAAAAAGGTGTGCTACGGTGACATGCTAATGGTAAAGGTGTGCTTCGGTGTCATGCTAACGGGAAAAGGTGTGCTCCAGTGGCATGCTGACAGGAGAAGGTGTGCTTCGGTGGCATGCTAACGGAAAGAGAGGTCCTATGGTGGCATGCTAACGGGTAAAGGTGTGCTCCAGTGGCATGCTAATGGTTAAAGGTGTGCTCCGGTGGCATGCTAACGGAAAAAGGTCGCCTCCGGTGGCATGCTAACAGGGAAAGGTGTGCTGCTGTGGCATGCTAGTGGTAAAGGTGGGCTCCGGTGACATGCTAACGATAAAAGGTGTGCTATGGTGACATGCTAATGGGAAAAGGTGTGCTGCAGTGGCATGCTAACGGGAAAAGGTGTGCAACGGTGGCATGCTAACAGGAAAAGGTGTGCTCCGGTGGCATGCTAACGGGAAAAGGTGTGCTCCGGTGGTATGCTAACGGGAAAAGGTGTGCTACTGTGGCATGCTAAAGGGAAAAGGTGAACTCCGTTGGCATGCTAACGGGAAAACTGTGTGCTACAGTGGCATGCTAACGGTAAAGGTGTGCTCCGCTGGCATGCTAACGGGAAGATGTTGTGCTACGGTGACATGCTAACGGTAAAGGTGTGCTCCAGTGTCATGCTAACGCGAAAAGGTGTGCTCCGGTGGCATGCTGACGGGAGGAGGTGTCTTCCGGTGGCATGCTAATGGATAAAGGTGGGCTACAGTGGCATGCTAACGGTAAAGGTGTGCTCCGGTGGCATGCTAACGGGAAAAAGTGTGCTCCGGTTGCATGCTAACGGTAAAGGTGTGCTCCGGTGGCATGCTAACAGTAAAAGGTGTGCTCTGGTGGCATGCTAACAGTAAAAGGTGGGCTCCGGTGGCATGCTAATGGGAAAGGCAGGCTCCGGTGGCATGCTAATGGTTAAAGGTGTGCCCCGGTGGCATGCTAACGGAAAAAGGTGTGCTCCGGTGGCATGCTAACTGGGAAAGGTGTACTGCGGTGGCATGCTAATGGTAAAAGCGGGCTCCGGTGGCATGCTAATGATAAAACGTGTGCTATGGTGGCATGCTAGTGGGAAAAGGTGTGCCGTGGTGGCTTGCTAATAGTAAAGGTGTGCTCCGGTGGCATGCTAATGGTTAAAGGTGTGCTCCAGTGGCATGCTAACGGAAAAAGGTGTGCCCCGGTGGCATGCTAACGGAAAAACGTGTGCTACGGTGGCATGCTAACGGGGAAAGGTGTGCTGCGGTGGCATGCTAACGGTAAAAGCGGGCTCCGGTGGCATTCTAACGATAAAACGTGTGCTATGGTGGCATGCTAACGGGAAAAGGTGTGCTGCGGTGGCATGCTAATAGTAAAGGTGTGCTCCGGTGGCATACTAATGGTTAAAGGTGTGCTCCAGTGGCATGCTAACGGAAAAAGGAGTGCTCCGGTAGCATGCTAACGTTAAAGGTGTGCTCCGGTGGCATGCTAACGGTAAAAGGTGTGCTCCGGTAGCATGCTAGCGGTAAAAGTGTGCTCCGGTGGCTTTCTAACGGTAAAAGGTGTGCTCAGGTGGCATGCTAAGGGTAAAAGGTGTGCTTTGGTAGCATGCTAACGGTAAAAGGTGTGCTCCGGTGGCATGCTAACGGGAAAAGATGTGCTCCGGTGGCATGCTAACGGGAAAATGCGTGCTGCGGTGGCATGCTCATGGTAAAGGGTGTGCTCCGGTGGCATGCTAACGGTAGAAGGAGTGCTCCGGTGGCATGATAATGAGTAAAGGTGTGCTACGGTGGCATGCTAATGGGAAAAGGTGTGCTCCGGTGGCATGCTAACGGGAAAAGGTGTGATCTGGTGGCATGCTAATGGAGAAAGGTGTGCTCCGGTGGCATGCTGACGGGAAAAGGTGTGCTCCAGTGGCATGCTAACGGGAGAAGGTTTGCTCCGGTGGCATACTAACGGGAAAAGGTGTGCTCCGGTGGCATGCTAATGGAAAGAGGTGTGCTACGGTGGCATGCTAATGGCAAAAGGTGTGTTACGGTGGCATGCTCACGGAAAAATGTGTGGTACGTTTGCATGCTCATTGTAAAAGGTGTGCTCCGGTGGCATGCTAACGGGAAAAGGCGTGCTACAGTGGCATACTCACGGGAAAGCGGTGTGCTCCGGTGACATGCTAACGGGAAAAGGTGTGCTCCTTTGGCATGCTAATGGGAAAAGGTATGCTCCAGTGGCATGCTAACAGGAAAAGGTGTGATCTGGTGGCATGCTAATAGAAAAAATTGTACTCCGATGGCATGCTAACGGGAAAAGGTGTGCTCTGGTGGCATGCTAACGGGAAAAGTTGTGCTCCTGTGGCATGCTAACAGAAAAAGGTGTGCTACGGTGGCATGCTAATTGGGAGAGGTGTGCTACGGTGGCTTGCTAATGGTAAAGGTGTGCTCCGGTGGCATGCTAATGGTAAAAGGTGTGCTCCGGTGGCATGCTAACGGAAAGGTGTGCTCTGGTGGTTTGCTAACGGGAAAAATGTGTGCTACATTGGCATGCTAATGGTAAAGGTGTGCTCCGGTGACATGCTAATGGGAAAAAGGTGTGCTACGGTGGCATGCTAACGGCAAGGGTGTGCTCCGGTGTCATGCTAACGGGAAAAGGTGCGCTCCGGTGGTATGCTGACGGGAAAAGGTGTGCTCCGGTGGCATGCTAACGGGAAAAGGTGTGCTCTGGTGGCATGCTAACCGGGAAAGGTGTCCTCCGGTGGCATGCTAAAGGGAGAAGGTGTGCTACAGTTGTATGCTAACGGGAAAAGGTGGTCTACAGTTGCATGCTAACGGGAAAAGGTGTGCTACAGTTGCATGCTAATGGGAAAAGGTGGGCTACAGTTGCATTCTAATAGGAAAAGGTGGGCTACGGTGGCCTGGTAACGGGAGAAGCTGTGCTCCAGTGGCATGCTAAAGGTAAAACTTGTGCTCCGGTGGCATGCTAACAGTAAAGGTGTGCTCCGGTGGCATGCTAACGGGAAAAGGTGTGCTCCGGTGGCATGCTAACGGGAAAAGGTGTGCTACGGTGGCATGCTAACGGGAAAAGGTGTACTACGGTGACAAGCTAACGGTAAAGGTGTGCTCCAGTGTCATGCTAACGCGAAAAGTGTGCTCCGGTGGCATGCTGACGGGAGAAGTTGTCTTCCGGTGGCATGCTAATGGAAAGATGTGTCCTACGGTGGCATGCTAACGGGTAAAGATGGGCTACAGTGGCATGCTAACAGTAAAGGTGTGCTCCGGTGGCATGCTAACGGGAAAAGGTGTGTTCCGGTGGCATGCTAACGGAAAAGTTGTGCTCCGGTGGCATGCTAACAGTAAAAGGTGTGCTCTGGTGGCATGCTAACAGGAAAAAGTGTGCTCCGGTGGCATGCTAATGGGAAAGGCGGGCTCCGGTGGCATGCTAATGGTTAAAGGTGTGCCCCGTTGGGATGCTAACGGAAAAACGTGTGCTCCTGTGGCATGCTAACGGGGAAAGGTGTGCTGCGGTGGCATGCTAACGGTAAAGGCGGGCTCCGGTGGCATGCAAATGATAAAACGTGTGCTATCGTGGCATGCTAATGGGAAAAGGTGTGCTGCGGTGGCATGATAACGGTAAAGGTGTGCTCCGGTGGCATGCTAATGGTTAAAGGTGTGCTCCAGTGGCATGCTAATGGAAAAAGGTGTGCTCCGTTGGCATGCTAATGTTAAAGGTGTGCTCCGGTGGCATGCTAACGGGAAAAGGTGTACTACGGTGACAAGCTAACGGTAAAGGTGTGCTCCAGTGTCATGCTAACGCGAAAAGTGTGCTCCGGTGGCATGCTGACGGGAGAAGTTGTCTTCCGGTGGCATGCTAATGGAAAGAGGTGTCCTACGGTGGCATGTTAACGGGTAAAGATGGGCTACGGTGGCATGCTAACAGTAAAGGTGTGCTCCGGTGGCATGCTAACGGAAAAGTTGTGCTCCGGTGGCATGCTAACAGTAAAAGGTATGCTCTGGTGGCATGCTAACAGGAAAAAGTGTGCTCCGGTGGCATGCTAATGGGAAAGGCGGGCTCCGGTGGCATGCTAATGGTTAAAGGTGTGCCCCGTTGGCATGCTAACGGAAAAACGTGTGCTCCGGTGGCATGCTAACGGGGAAAGGTGTGCTGCGGTGGCATGCTAATGGTAAAGGCGGGCTCCGGTGGCATGCAAACGATAAAACGTGTGCTATCATGGCATGCTAACGGTAAAGGTGTGCTCCGGTGGCATGCTAATGGTTAAAGGTGTGCTCCAGTGGCATGCTAATGGAAAAAGGTGTGCTCCGGTGGCATGATAATGTTAAAGGTGTGCTCCTGTGGCATGCTAAAGGGAAAAGGTGTGCTCCAGTGGCATGCTAGCGGTAAAGGGTGTGCTCCGGTGGCATGCTAACGGTAAAGGTGTGCTCCGGTGGTATGCTAACAGGAAAAGGTGTGCTCCGGTGACATGCTAGTGGTAAAAGGCATGCTCCGGTAGCATGCTAACGGTAAAAGGTGTGCTCCGGTGGCATGCTAAGGGGAAAAGCTGTGCTCTGGTGGCATGCTAATGGTAAAAGGTGTGCTCCGGTGGCATGCTAAGGGGAAAAGCTGTGCTCTGGTGGCATGCTAACGGTAAAAGGTATGCTCCGGTGGCATACTAACGGTAAAAGGTGAGCTCCGGTGGCATGCTAACGGGAAAAGATGTGCTCCGGTGGCATGCTAACGGGAAAATGTGTGCTACGGTGGCATGCTCATGGTAAAAGGTGTGCTCCGGTGGCATGCTAACGGAAAAAGTGTGCTACGGTGGCATGCTAACGGGAGAACATGTGGTTCGGTGGCATGCTAACTGGAAAAGGTGTGCTCCGGTGGCATGCTAATGGGAGAAGGTGTGCTTCAGTGGCATGCTAACAGGAAAAGGTGTGCTCCGGTGACATGCTAACGGGAGATGGTGTGCTACGATTACATGCTGACGGTAAAAGGTGTGCTCCGGTGGCTTGCCAACAAGAGAAGGTGTGCTACGGTGGCATGCTAACGGCAAAAGGTTTGCTCCAGTGGCATGCTAACTGAAAAAGGTGTGCTATGGTGGCATGCTAACGGGGAAAGGTGTGCTACGGTGGCATGCTAACGGTAAAGGTGTGCTCCGGTGGCATGTCAACGGGAAAAGGTGTGCTCCAATGGCATGCTAACAAGAAAAGGTGTGCTCCGGTGGCATGCTAACGGTAAAGGTGTGCTCCGGTGACATGCTAACGGTGAAAGGTGTGCTCCCGTGGCATGCTAACGGGAAAAGGTGTGCTCCGCTGCCATGTCAATGGGAAAAGGGTGCTCCGATGGCATGCTAACGGGAAAAGGTGTGCTCCGGTGGCATGCTAATGGTAAAGGTGTGCTCCGGTGGCATGCTAACGGTCAAAGGTGTCCTCTGATGGCATGCTAACGGTAAAGGGTGTGCTCCGGTGGCATGCTAATGGTAAAGGTGTGCTTCGGTGGTATGCTAACAGGAAAAGGTGTGCTCCTGTGGCATGCTAACGGGGAAAGAAGTGCTCCGGTGGCATGCTAAACGGGAAAGGTGTCCTCCGTTGGCATGCTAAAGGGAGAAGGTGTGCTACAGTTGCATGCTAATGGGAAAAGGTGGGCTACAGTTGTATGCTAACGGGAAACAGTGTGCTACAGTTGCATGCTAACGGCAAAAGGTGGGCTACAGTTGCATGCTAATAGGAAAAGGTGGGCTACGGTGGCATGGTAACGGGAGAAGGAGTGCTCTGGTGGCATGCTAACGGTAAAACGTGTGCTCCGGTGGCATGCTAATGGTAAAGGTGTGCTCCGGTGGCATGCTAACGGGAAAAGGTGTGCTCCGGTGGGATGCTAACAGGGAAAGTTGTGCTCCGGTGGCATGCTAACGTGAGAAGGTGTGCTACTGTAGCATGCTAAAGGGAAAAGGTGTGCTCCGGTGGCATGCTAAAGGTAAAGGTGTGCTCTGGTGGCATGCTAACGGGAAAAGGTGTGGTACTGTGGCATGCTAACGGGAAAAGGTGTGCTACGGTGGCATGCTAAAGGGAAAAGGTGTTCTCCAGTGGATGATAATGGGGAAAGGTGTGTTCCGGTGGCATGCTAATGGGAGAAGGTGTGCTCCGGTGGCATGCTAACAGGAGAAAATGTGCTCCGGGGGCATGCTAACGGGAAAATGTGTGCTCCGATGGCATGCTAACAGGAAAAGGTGTGCTACGGTGACATGCTAGCGGGAAAAGATGTGCACCGGTGGCATGCTAAAGGAAAAAGGTGTGCTACAGCGGCATACTAACTGGAAAAGGTGTAATACTGTGGCATGCTCACGGTAAAGGTGTGCTCTGGTGGCATGCTGATGGTAAAAGGTGTGCTCCGGTGGCATACTAGCGGTATAAGTTGTGCTCCGGTGGCATGTTAACGGTAAAAGGTGTTTTCCGTTGGCATGCTAACGGTAAAAGGTGTGATACAGTGTCATGCTTAACGATACAAGGTGTGCTCCGGTGGCATGCTAACGGGAAAAGGTGTGCTCCAGTGGCATGCTAACACGGAAAGGTGTGATCCGGTGGCTTGCTAACGTGAGAAAGTGTGCTCCGGTGGCATGCTAACGAGAAGAGGAGCGCTACGGTGGCATGCTAACGGGAAAAGGTGTTCTCCGGTGGCATGCTAACGATACAAGGTGTGCTCCGGTGGCATGCTAACGGGAAAAGGGGTGCTCCGGTGGCATGCTAATACGGAAAGGTGTGCTCCGGTGGCATGCTAACGTGAGAAAGAGTGCTACGGTGGCATGCTAACGAGAAGAGGAGCGCTACGGTCGCATGCTAATGGGAAAAGGTGTGCCATGGTGGCATGCTAACAGTAAAAGGTGTGCTCCGGTGGCTTGCTTTTGGTAAAAGGTGTGCTCCGGTGGCATGCTAACGATACAAGATGTGCTCCGGTGGCATGCTAACGGGAAAAGGAGTAATACTGTGGCATGCTCACGGTAAAGGTGTGCTCTGGTGGCATGTTAATGGTAAAAGGTGTTCTCCGTTGGCATGCTAACGGTAAAAGGTGTGATACGTTGTCATGCTTAACGATACAAGGTGTGCTCCGGTGGCATGCTAACGGGAAAAGGTGTGCTCCAGTGGCATGCTAACAAGGAAAGGTGTGCTCCAGTGGCATGCTAACGTGGGAAAGTGTGCTACGGTGGCATGCTAACGAGAAGAGGAGCGCTACGGTGGCATGCTAACGGGAAAAGGTGTGCTCCGGTGGCATGCTAACGATACAAGGTGTGCTCCGGTGGCAAGATAACGGGAAAAGGTGTGCTCCGGTGGCATGCAAACACGGAAAGGTGTGCTCCGGTGGCATGCTAACGTGAGAAAGTGTGCTACGGTGGCATGCTAACGAGAAGAGGTGCGCTATGGTGGCATGCTAACGGGAAGAGGTGCGCTATGGTGGCATGCTAACAGTAAAAGGTGTGCTCCGGTGGCTTGCTTTCGGTAAAAGGTGTGCTCCGGTGGCTTGCTTTCGGTAAGAGGTGTGCTCCGGTGGCATGCTAACGATACAAGATGTGCTCCGGTGGCATGCTAACGGGAAAAGGTGTGCTCCGGTGGCATGCTAACAGGGAAAGGTGTGCTCCGGTGGCATACTAACGGTAAAAGGTGTGCTCCGGTGGCATGTTAACGGTAAAAGGTGTTCTCCGTTGGCATGCTAACGGTAAAAGGTGTGCTACGGTGGCATGCTAACGATACAAGGTGTGCTCTGGTGGCATGCTAACGGGAAAAGGTGTGCTCCGATGGCATGCTAACACGGAAAGGTGTGCTCCGGTGGCATGCTAACGTGAGAAAGTGTGCTACGGTGGCATGCTAATGAGAAGAGGTGCGCTACGGTGGCATGCTAATGGGAAAGGTGTGCTCCGGTGGCATGCTAACGATACAAGGTGTGCTCCGGTGGCATGCTAACGGGAAAAGGTGTGCTCCGGTGACATGCTAACACGGAAAGGTGTGCTCCGGTCGCATGCTAACGTAAGAAAGTGTGCTACAATGGCATGCTAACGAGAAGAGGTGCGCTACGGTGGCATGCAAACGGGAAAAGGTGTGCTATGGTGGCATGGTAACTGTAAAAGGTGTGCTCTGGTGGCTTCCTTTCGGTAAAATGTGTGCTCTGGTGGCATGCTAGCGATACAAGATGTGCTCCGGTGGCATGCTAACGGGAAAAGGTGTGCTCCGGTGGCATGCTAACAGGGAAAGGTGTGCTCCGGTGGCATGCTAACGGGAGAAGGTGTGCTACTGTGGCATGCTAACAAGAAAAGGTGTGCTACAGTGGCATGCTAACTGGAAAAGGTGTGCTATGATGGCATGCTAACGGGAGAAGGTGTGCTCCAGTGGCATGCTAACAGGAGAAAATGTGCTCCGGGGGCATGCTAACGGGAAAATGTGTGCTCCGGTTGCATGCTAACGGGAAAAGGTGTGCTCCGGTGACATGCTAGCGGGAAAAGGTGTGCACCGGTGGCATGCTAATGGAAAAAGGTGTGCTACAGCGGCATACTAATGGGAAAAGGTGTAATACTGTGGCATGCTGATGGTAAAGGTGTGCTCTGGTGGCATGCTGATGGTAAAAGGTGTGCTCCAGTGGCATACTAACGGTAAAAGGTGTGCTCCGGTGGCATGTTAACGGTAAAAGGTTTTCTCCGTTGGCATGCTAACGGTAAAAGGTGTGCTACGGTGGCATGCTAACGATACAAGGTGTGCTCTGGTGGCATGCTAACAGGAAAAGGTGTGCTCCGGTGGCATGCTAACACGGAAAGGTGTGCTCCGTTCGCATGCTAACGTAAGAAAGTGTGCTACAATGGCATGCTAACGAGAAGAGGTGCGCTACGGTGGCATGCAAACGGGAAAAGGTGTGCTATGGTGGCATGCTAACGGTAAAACGTGTGCTCTGCTGGCTTCCTTTCGGTAAAATGTGTGCTCTGGTGGCATGCTAGCGATACAAGATGTGCTCCGGTGGCATGCTAATGGGAAAAGGTGTGCTCCGGTGGCATGCTAACAGGGAAAGGTGTGCTCCGGTGGCATGCTAACGGAAGAAGGTGTGCTACTGTGGCATGCTAACAAGAAAAGGTGTGCTACAGTGGCATGCTAACTGGAAAAGGTGTGCTATGATGGCATGCTAATGGTAAAATGTGTGCTATGGTGGCATGCTAACGGTAAAAGGTGTGCAACGGTGGCATGATAACGGTAAAAGGTGTGCTCCGGTGGCATGCTAACGGGAAAAGGTGTGCAACGGTGGCATGCTAACAGGAAAAGGTGTGCTCCGGTGGCATGCTAACGGGAAAAGGTGTGCTCCGGTGGCATGCTAACGGGAAAAGGTGTGCTCCGGTGGCATGCTAACGGAAAAAGGTGTGCTCCGGTGGCATGCTAACGGTAAAAGGTGTTCTCCGTTGGCATGCTAACAGTTAAACGTGTGCTCAGGTGGCACGCTAACGATGCAAGGTGTGCTCTTGTGGCATGCTAACGGGAAAAGGTGTACTCCGGTGGAATGCTGACAGGGAAAGTTGTGCTCCGTCGGCATGCTAACGTGAGAAGGTGTGCTACTGTAGCATGCTAACGGGAAAAGGTGTGCTCCAGTGGCATGCTAAAGGTAAAGGTATGCTCTGGTGGCATGCTAACGGGAAAAGGTGTGGTACTGTGGCATGCTAACGGGAATAGGTGTGCTACGGTGGCATGCTAAAGGGAAAAGATGTTCTCCAGTGGATGCTAACCGGGAAAGGTGTGTTCCGGTGGCATGCTAATGGGAGAAGGTGTGCTCCGGTGGCATGCTAACAGGAGAAAATGTGCTCCGGGGGCATGCTAACGGGAAAATGTGTGCTCCGGTGGCATGCTGATGGTAAAAGGAGTGCTCCAGTGGCTTACTAATGGTAAAAGGTGTGCTCCGATGGCATGTTAACGGTAAGAGGTGTTCTCCGCTGGCATGCTAACGGTAAAAGGTGTGCTACGGTGGCATGCTAACGATACAAGGTGTGCTCCGGTGGCAAGATAATGGAAAAAGGCGTGCTCCGGTGGCATGCAAACACGGAAAGGTGTGCTCCGGTGGCATGCTAACGTGAGAAAGTGTGCTACGGTGGCATGCTAACGAGAAGAGGTGCGCTATGGTGGCATGCTAACGGGAAGAGGTGTGCTATGGTGGCATGCTAACAGTAAATGGTGTGCTCCTGTGGCTTGCTTTCGGTAAAATGTGTGATCCGGTGGCATGCTAACGATACAAGATGTGCTCCGGTGGCATGTTAACGGGAAAAGGTGTGCTCTGGTGGCATGCTAACGGGAAAAGGGGTGCTCTCGTGGCATGCTAACGGTAAAAGGTGTGCTCCAGTGGCATGCTAGCGGTAAAAGGTGTGCTCCGGTGGCATGCTAACTAAAAAAGTTATGCTCCAGTGGCATGATATTGCGAAAAGGTGTGCAACGGTGGAATGCTAACGGCAGAAGGTGTGCTCCGGTGGGAACAATGGGAAAAGGTGTGCTCCGGTGGCATTCTAACGGGAAAATGTGTGCAACGGTGGCATGCTAACGGAAAAAGGTGTGCAATGGAGGCATGCTAACGGTAAAAGGTGCGCTCCAGTGGCATGCTAGTGGTAAAAGGTATGCTCCGGTGTCATGCTAACGGAAAAAGGTATGCTCCAGTGGCATGATATTGGGAAAAGCTGTGCAACGGTGGCATGCTAACGGCAGAAGTGTGCTCCGGTGGGAACAATGGGAAAAGGTGTGCTCCGGTGGCATGCTAACGGGAAAATGTGTGCAACGGTGGCATGCTAACGGGAAAAGGTGTGCAATGGTGGCATGCTAACGGTAAAAGGTGTGTTCCGGTGGCATGCTAACGTGAAAAGGTGTGTTCCGGTAGCATGCTAACGATACAAGATGTGCTCCGGTGGAATGCTAATGGGAAAAGGTGTGCTCCGGTGGTATGCTAACAGGGAAAGGTGTGCTCCGGTGGCATGCTAACGGGAGAAGGTGTGCTACTGTGGCATGCTAACAATAGAAGGTGTGATACAGTGGCATGCTAACGGGAAAATGTGTGCTATGGTGGCTTGCTAACGGGAAAAGGTGAGCTATGGTGGCATGCTAACTGTAAAAGGTGTGCAATGGTGGCATGATAACGGAAAAAGGTGTGCTACGGTGGCATGCTAAAGGGAACGGGTGTTCTCCAGTGGATGCTAACGGGGAAAGGTGTGTTCCGAGGGCATGCTAACGGGAGAAGGTGTGCTCCGGTGGCATGCTAACTGGAGAAAATGTGCTCCGGGGGCATGCTAACGGGAAAATGTGTGCTCCGGTTGCATGCTAACGGGAAAAGGTGTGCTCCGGTGACATGCTAGCGGGAAAAGGTGTGCACCGGTGGCATGCTAATGGTAAAAGGTGTGCTACAGCGGCATACTAATGGGAAAAGGTGTAATACTGTGGCATGCTCACGGTAAAGGTGTGCTCTGGTGGCATGCTGATGGTAAAAGCTGTGCTCCAGTGTCACACTAACGGTAAAAGGTGTGCTCCGGTGGCATGTTAACGGTAAGAGGTGTTCTCTGTTGGCACTCTAACGGTAAAAGGTGTGCTACGGTGGCATGCTAACGATACAAGGTGTGCTCCGGAGGCATGCTAACGGGAAAAGGTGTGCTTCGGTGGCATGCTAACACGGAAAGGTGTGCTCCGGTGGCATGCTAACGAGAAGAGGTGCGCTACGGTGGCATGCTAACGGGAAAAGGTGTGCTCCGGTGGCATGCTAACGATACAAGGTGTGCTCCGATGGCATGCTAACGGGAAAAGGTGTGCTCCGGTGACATGCTAACACGCAAAGGTGTGCTCCGGTCGCATGCTAACGTAAGAAAGTGTGCTACAATGGCATGCTAATGGGAAAAGTTGTGCTCCAGTGGCATGCTAACGGAAAAAAGTGTGCTCCTGTGGCATGCTAACGGGAAAAGCTGTGCTCCGGTGGCATGCCAATGGAAAAAGGTTTGCTACGGTGGAATGGTAATGGGAGAAGGTGTGCGCTGGTGGCATGCTAACGGTAAAAGGTGTGCTCCAGTGGCATGCTAGCGGTAAAAGGTGAAATCCGGTGGCTTGCTCACGGAAATAGGTATGCTACAGTGGCATGATATTGGGAAAAGGTGTCCAACGGTGGCATGCTAACGGCATAAGGTGTGCTCCGGTGGGAACAATGGGAAAAGGTGTGCTCCGGTGGCATGCTAATGGGAAAATGAGTGCAACGGTGGAATGCTAACGGAAAAAGGTGTGTAATGAAGGCATGCTAACGGTAAAAGGTGTGCTCCGGTGGCATGCTAAAGGGAAGAGGTATGCTCTGGTGGTATGATAGCGGGAAAAGGTGTGCAACGGTGGCATGCTAACAGGAGAAGGTGTGCTTCGCTGGCAACAACGGGAAAAGGTGTGCTCCGGTGGCATGCTAACGAGAAAAGGTGTGCAACGGTGGCATGCTAACGGTAAAAGGTGTGTTCCCGTGGCATGCTAACGTGAAAAGGTGTGTTCCGGTGGCATGCTAACGATACAAGATGTGCTCCGGTGGCATGCTAATGGGAAAAGGTGTGCTCCGGTGGTATGCTAACAGGGAAAGGTGTGCTCCGGTGGCATGCTAACGGGAGAATGTGTGCTACTGTGGCATGCTAACAATAAAAGGTGTGCTACAGTGGCATGCTAACTGGAAAATGTGTGCTATGGTGGCTTGCTAACGGGAAAAGGTGAGCTATGGTGGCATGCTAACTGTAAAAGGTGTGCAATGGTGGCATGATAACGGAAAAAGGTGTGCTCTGGTGGCATGCTAACGGGAAAAGCTGTGCTCCGGTGGCATGCCAATGGAAAAAGGTATGTTATGGTGGAATGCTAATAGGAGAAGGTGTGCTCCGGTGGCATGCTAACTGTAAAAGGTGTGCTCCAGTGGCATGCTAGCGGTAAAAGGTGTGCTCCGGTGTCATGCTAATGCAAATAGGTATGCTCCAGTGGCATGATATTGGGAAAAGGTGCGCAACGGTGGCATGCTAACGGCAGAAGGTGTGCTCCGGTGGGAACAATGGGAAAAGGTGTGCTCCGGTGGCATGCTAACGGGAAAATGCGTGCAACGGTGGAATGCTAACGGAAAAATGTGTGCGATGGAGGCATGCTAACGGTAAAAGGTGTGCTCCGGTGGCATGCTAACGGGAAGAGGTATGCTCCGGTGGTATGATAGCGGGAAAAGGTGTGCAACGGTGGCATGCTAACAGGAGAAGGTGTGCTTCGGTGGCAACAATGGGAAAAGGTGTGCTCCGGTGGCATGCTAACGTGAAAAGGTGTGTTCCGGTGGCATGCTAACGATACAAGATGTGCTCCGGTGGCATGCTAATGGGAAAAGGTGTGCTCCGGTGGTATGCTAACAGGGAAATGTGTGCTCCGGTGGCATGCTAACGGGAGAATGTGTGCTACTGTGGCATGCTAACATTAAAAGGTGTGCAACAGTGGCATGCTAACTGGAAAATGTGTGCTATGGTGGCATGCTAACTGGAAAAGGTGAGCTATGGTGGCATGTTAACTGTAAAAGGTGGGCAATGGTGGCATGATAACGGAAAAAGGTGTGCTCCGGTGGCATGCTAAAGGGAAAAGGTGTTCTCCAGTGGATGCTAACGGGGAAAGGTTTGTTCCGAGGGCATGCTAACGGGAGAAGGCGTGCTCCGGTGGCATGCTAACAGGAGAAAATGTGCTCCGGGGGCATGCTAACGGGAAAAGGTGTGCTCCGGTGACATGTTAGCGGGAAACGGTGTGCACCGGTGGCATGCTAATGGAAAAAGGTGTGCTACAGCGGCATACTAATGGGAAAAGGTGCAATACTGTGGCATGCTCACGGTAAAAGTGTGCTCTGGTGGCATGCTGATGGTAAAAGGTGTGCTCCAGTGGCACACTAACGGTAAAAGGTGTGCTCCGGTGGCATGTTAACGGTAAGAGGTTTTCTCCGTTGGCATTCTAACGGTAAAAGGTGTGCTACGTTGGCATGCTAACGATACAAGGTGTGCTCCGGTGTCATGCTAACGGGAAAAGGTGTGCTCCGGTGGCATGCTAACATGGAAAGGTGTGCTCCGGTGGCATGCTAATGTGAGAAAGTGTGCTACGGTGGCATGCCAACGAGAAGAGGTGCGCTTCGGTGGCATGCTAAAGGGAAAAGGTGTGCTCCGGTGGCATGCTAACGATAGAAGGTGTGCTCCGGTGGCATGCTAACGGGAAAAGGTGTGCTCCGGTGACATGCTAACACGCAAAGGTATGCTCCGGTCGCATGCTAACGTAAGAAAGTGTGCTACAATGGCATGCTAATGAGAAGATGTGCGCTACGGTGGCATGCAAACGGGAAAAGGTGTGCTATGGTGGCATGCTAATGTTAAAAGGTGTGCTCTGGTGGCTTCCTTTCGGTAAAATGTGTGCTCTGGTGGCATGCTAGCGATACAAGATATGCTCCGGTGGCATGCTAACGGGAAAAGTTGTGCTCCGGTGGCATGCTAACAGGGAAAGGTGTGCTCTGGTGGCATGCTAACGGGAGAAGGTGTGCTACTGTGGCATGCTAACAGGAAAAGGTGTGCTATGGTGGCATGCTAACGGTAAAAGGTGTGCAACGGTGGCATGATAACGGAGAAAGGTGTGCTCCGGTGGCATGCTAACGGGAAAAGGTGTGCAGCGGTGGCATGCTAACAGGAAAAGGTGTGCTCCGGTGGCATGCTAACGGGAAAAGGTGTGCTCCGGTGGTATGCTAACGGGAAAAGGTGTGCTACTGTGGCATGCTAAAGGGAAAAGGTGAACTCCGTTGGCATGCTAACGGGAAAACTGAGTGCTACAGTGGCATGCTAACGGTAAAGGTGTGCTCCGCTGGCATGCTAACGGGAAGATGGTGTGCTATGGTGACATGCTAACGGTAAAGGTGTGCTCCAGTGTCATGCTAACGCGAAAAGGTGTGCTCTGGTGGCATGCTGACGGGAGGAGGTGTCTTCCGGTGGCATGCTAATGGATAAAGGTGGGCTACAGTGGCATGCTAACGGTAAAGGTGTGCTCCGGTGGCATGCTAACGGGAAAAAGTGTGCTCCGGTTGCATGCTAACGGTAAAGGTGTGCTCCGGTGGCATGCTAACAGTAAAAGGTGTGCTCTGGTGGCATGCTAACAGTAAAAGGTGGGCTCCGGTGGCATGCTAATGGGAAAGGCAGGCTCCGGTGGCATGCTAATGGTTAAAGGTGTGCCCCGGTGGCATGCTAACGGAAAAAGGTGTGCTCCGGTGGCATGCTAACTGGGAAAGGTGTACTGCGGTGGCATGCTAACGGTAAAAGCGGGCTCCGGTGGCATGCTAATGATAAAACGTGTGCTATGGTGGCATGCTAGTGGGAAAAGGTGTGCCGTGGTGGCTTGCTAATAGTAAAGGTGTGCTCCGGTGGCATGCTAATGGTTAAAGGTGTGCTCCAGTGGCATGCTAACGGAAAAAGGTGTGCCCCGGTGGCATGCTAACAGAAAAACGTGTGCTACGGTGGCATGCTAACGGGGAAAGGTGTGCTGCGGTGGCATGCTAACGGTAAAAGCGGGCTCCGGTGGCATTCTAACGATAAAACGTGTGCTATGGTGGCATGCTAACGGGAAAAGGTGTGCTGCGGTGGCATGCTAATAGTAAAGGTGTGCTCCGGTGGCATACTAATGGTTAAAGGTGTGCTCCAGTGGCATGCTAACGGAAAAAGGAGTGCTCCGGTAGCATGCTAACGTTAAAGGTGTGCTCCGGTGGCATGCTAACGGTAAAAGGTGTGCTCCGGTAGCATGCTAGCGGTAAAAGTGTGCTCCGGTGGCATTCTAACGGTAAAAGGTGTGCTCCGGTGGCATGTTAAGGGTAAAAGGTGTGCTTTGGTAGCATGCTAACGGTAAAAGGTGTGCTCCGGTGGCATGCTAACGGGAAAAGATGTGCTCCGGTGGCATGCTAAGGGTAAAAGGTGTGCTTTGGTAGCATGCTAACGGTAAAAGGTGTGCTCCGGTGGCATGCTAACGGGAAAAGATGTGCTCCGGTGGCATGCTAACGGGAAAATGCGTGCTGCGGTGGCATGCTCATGGTAAAGGGTGTGCTCCGGTGGCATGCTAACGGTAGAAGGAGTGCTCCGGTGGCATGATAATGAGTAAAGGTGTGCTACGGTGGCATGCTAATGGGAAAAGGTGTGCTCCGGTGGCATGCTAACGGGAAAAGGTGTGATCTGGTGGCATGCTAATGGAGAAAGGTGTGCTCCGGTGGCATGCTGACGGGAAAAGGTGTGCTCCAGTGGCATGCTAACGGGAGAAGGTTTGCTCCGGTGGCATACTAACGGGAAAAGGTGTGCTCCGGTGGTATGCTAACGGGAAAAGGTGTGCTACTGTGGCATGCTAAAGGGAAAAGGTGAACTCCGTTGGCATGCTAACGGGAAAACTGTGTGCTACAGTGGCATGCTAACGGTAAAGGTGTGCTCCGCTGGCATGCTAACGGGAAGATGGTGTGCTACGGTGACATGCTAACGGTAAAGGTGTGCTCCAGTGTCATGCTAACGCGAAAAGGTGTGCTCCGGTGGCATGCTGACGGGAGGAGGTGTCTTCCGGTGGCATGCTAATGGATAAAGGTGGGCTACAGTGGCATGCTAACGGTAAAGGTGTGCTCCGGTGGCATGCTAACGGGAAAAAGTGTGCTCCGGTTGCATGCTAACGGTAAAGGTGTGCTCCGGTGGCATGCTAACAGTAAAAGGTGTGCTCTGGTGGCATGCTAACAGTAAAAGGTGGGCTCCGGTGGCATGCTAATGGGAAAGGCAGGCTCCGGTGGCATGCTAATGGTTAAAGGTGTGCCCCGGTGGCATGCTAACAGAAAAAGGTGTGCTCCGGTGGCATGCTAACTGGGAAAGGTGTACTGCGGTGGCATGCTAACGGTAAAAGCGGGCTCCGGTGGCATGCTAATGATAAAACGTGTGCTATGGTGGCATGCTAGTGGGAAAAGGTGTGCCGTGGTGGCTTGCTAATAGTAAAGGTGTGCTCCGGTGGCATACTAATGGTTAAAGGTGTGCTCCAGTGGCATGCTAACGGAAAAAGGTGTGCCCCGGTGGCATGCTAACAGAAAAACGTGTGCTACGGTGGCATGCTAACGGGGAAAGGTGTGCTGCGGTGGCATGCTAACGGTAAAAGCGGGCTCCGGTGGCATTCTAACGATAAAACGTGTGCTATGGTGGCATGCTAACGGGAAAAGGTGTGCTGCGGTGGCATGCTAATAGTAAAGGTGTGCTCCGGTGGCATACTAATGGTTAAAGGTGTGCTCCAGTGGCATGCTAACGGAAAAAGGAGTGCTCCGGTAGCATGCTAACGTTAAAGGTGTGCTCCGGTGGCATGCTAACGGTAAAAGGTGTGCTCCGGTAGCATGCTAGCGGTAAAAGTGTGCTCCGGTGGCATTCTAACGGTAAAAGGTGTGCTCCGGTGGCATGTTAAGGGTAAAAGGTGTGCTTTGGTAGCATGCTAACGGTAAAAGGTGTGCTCCGGTGGCATGTTAAGGGTAAAAGGTGTGCTTTGGTAGCTTGCTAACGGTAAAAGGTGTGCTCCGGTGGCATGCTAACGGGAAAAGATGTGCTCCGGTGGCATGCTAAGGGTAAAAGGTGTGCTTTGGTAGCATGCTAACGGTAAAAGGTGTGCTCCGGTGGCATGCTAACGGGAAAAGATGTGCTCCGGTGGCATGCTAACGGGAAAATGCGTGCTGCGGTGGCATGCTCATGGTAAAGGGTGTGCTCCGGTGGCATGCTAACGGTAGAAGGAGTGCTCCGGTGGCATGATAATGAGTAAAGGTGTGCTACGGTGGCATGCTAATGGGAAAAGGTGTGCTCCGGTGGCATGCTAACGGGAAAAGGTGTGATCTGGTGGCATGCTAATGGAGAAAGGTGTGCTCCGGTGGCATGCTGACGGGAAAAGGTGTGCTCCAGTGGCATGCTAACGGGAGAAGGTTTGCTCCGGTGGCATACTAACGGGAAAAGGTGTGCTTTGGTGGCATGCTAATGGAAAGAGGTGTGCTACGGTGGCATGCTAATGGCAAAAGGTGTGTTACGGTGGCATGCTCACGGAAAAATGTGTGGTACGTTTGCATGCTCATTGTAAAAGGTGTGCTCCGGTGGCATGCTAACGGGAAAAGGCGTGCTACAGTGGCATACTCACGGGAAAGCGGTGTGCTCCGGTGACATGCTAACGGGAAAAGGTGTGCTCCTTTGGCATGCTAATGGGAAAAGGTATGCTCCAGTGGCATGCTAACAGGAAAAGGTGTGATCTGGTGGCATGCTAATAGAAAAAGTTGTACTCCGATGGCATGCTAACGGGAAAAGGTGTGCTCTGGTGGCATGCTAACGGGAAAAGTTGTGCTCCTGTGGCATGCTAACAGAAAAAGGTGTGCTACGGTGGCATGCTAATTGGGAGAGGTGTGCTACGGTGGCTTGCTAATGGTAAAGGTGTGCTCCGGTGGCATGCTAATGGTAAAAGGTGTGCTCCGGTGGCATGCTAACGGAAAGGTGTGCTCTGGTGGTTTGCTAACGGGAAAAATGTGTGCTACATTGGCATGCTAATGGTAAAGGTGTGCTCCGGTGACATGCTAATGGGAAAAAGGTGTGCTACGGTGGCATGCTAACGGCAAGGGTGTGCTCCGGTGTCATGCTAACGGGAAAAGGTGCGCTCCGGTGGTATGCTGACGGGAAAAGGTGTGCTCCGGTGGCATGCTAACGGGAAAAGGTGTGCTCTGGTGGCATGCTAACCGGGAAAGGTGTCCTCCGGTGGCATGCTAAAGGGAGAAGGTGTGCTACAGTTGTATGCTAACGGGAAAAGGTGGTCTACAGTTGCATGCTAACGGGAAAAGGTGTGCTACAGTTGCATGCTAATGGGAAAAGGTGGGCTACAGTTGCATTCTAATAGGAAAAGGTGGGCTACGGTGGCCTGGTAACGGGAGAAGCTGTGCTCCGGTGGCATGCTAAAGGTAAAACTTGTGCTCCGGTGGCATGCTAACAGTAAAGGTGAGCTCCGGTGGCATGCTAACGGGAAAAGGTGTGCTCCGGTGGCATGCTAACGGGAAAAGGTGTGCTACGGTGGCATGCTAATGGGAAAAGGTGTACTACGGTGACAAGCTAACGGTAAAGGTGTGCTCCAGTGTCATGCTAACGCGAAAAGTGTGCTCCGGTGGCATGCTGACGGGAGAAGTTGTCTTCCGGTGGCATGCTAATGGAAAGATGTGTCCTACGGTGGCATGCTAACGGTAAAGGTGTGCTCCGCTGGCATGCTAACGGGAAGATGGTGTTCTACGGTGACATGCTAACGGTAAAGGTGTGCTCCAGTGTCATGCTAACGCGAAAAGGTGTGCTCCGGTGGCATGCTGACGGGAGGAGGTGTCTTCCGGTGGCATGCTAATGGATAAAGGTGGGCTACAGTGGCATGCTAACGGCAAAGGTGTGCTCCGGTGGCATGCTAACGGGAAAAAGTGTGCTCCGGTTGCATGCTAACGGTAAAGGTGTGCTCCGGTGGCATGCTAACAGTAAAAGGTGTGCTCTGGTGGCATGCTAACAGTAAAAGGTGGGCTCCGGTGGCATGCTAATGGGAAAGGCAGGCTCCGGTGGCATGCTAATGGTTAAAGGTGTGCCCCGGTGGCATGCTAACGGAAAAAGGTGTGCTCCGGTGGCATGCTAACTGGGAAAGGTGTACTGCGGTGGCATGCTAACGGTAAAAGCGGGCTCCGGTGGCATGCTAATGATAAAACGTGTGCTATGGTGGCATGCTAGTGGGAAAAGGTGTGCCGTGGTGGCTTGCTAATAGTAAAGGTGTGCTCCGGTGGCATGCTAATGGTTAAAGGTGTGCTCCAGTGGCATGCTAACGGAAAAAGGTGTGCCCCGGTGGCATGCTAACAGAAAAACGTGTGCTACGGTGGCATGCTAACGGGGAAAGGTGTGCTGCGGTGGCATGCTAACGGTAAAAGCGGGCTCCGGTGGCATTCTAACGATAAAACGTGTGCTATGGTGGCATGCTAACGGGAAAAGGTGTGCTGCGGTGGCATGCTAATAGTAAAGGTGTGCTCCGGTGGCATACTAATGGTTAAAGGTGTGCTCCAGTGGCATGCTAACGGAAAAAGGAGTGCTCCGGTAGCATGCTAACGTTAAAGGTGTGCTCCGGTGGCATGCTAACGGTAAAAGGTGTGCTCCGGTAGCATGCTAGCGGTAAAAGTGTGCTCCGGTGGCATTCTAACGGTAAAAGGTGTGCTCCGGTGGCATGTTAAGGGTAAAAGGTGTGCTTTGGTAGCATGCTAACGGTAAAAGGTGTGCTCCGGTGGCATGCTAACGGGAAAAGATGTTCTCCGGTGGCATGCTAAGGGTAAAAGGTGTGCTTTGGTAGCATGCTAACGGTAAAAGGTGTGCTCCGGTGGCATGCTAACGGGAAAAGATGTGCTCCGGTGGCATGCTAACGGGAAAATGCGTGCTGCGGTGGCATGCTCATGGTAAAGGGTGTGCTCCGGTGGCATGCTAACGGTAGAAGGAGTGCTCCGGTGGCATGATAATGAGTAAAGGTGTGCTACGGTGGCATGCTAATGGGAAAAGGTGTGCTCCGGTGGCATGCTAACGGGAAAAGGTGTGATCTGGTGGCATGCTAATGGAGAAAGGTGTGCTCCGGTGGCATGCTGACGGGAAAAGGTGTGCTCCAGTGGCATGCTAACGGGAGAAGGTTTGCTACGGTGGCATACTAACGGGAAAAGGTGTGCTCTGGTGGTATGCTAACGGGAAAAGGTGTGCTACTGTGGCATGCTAAAGGGAAAAGGTGAACTCCGTTGGCATGCTAACGGGAAAACTGTGTGCTACAGTGGCATGCTAACGGTAAAGGTGTGCTCCGCTGGCATGCTAACGGGAAGATGGTGTGCTACGGTGACATGCTAACGGTAAAGGTGTGCTCCAGTGTCATGCTAACGCGAAAAGGTGTGCTCCGGTGGCATGCTGACGGGAGGAGGTGTCTTCCGGTGGCATGCTAATGGATAAAGGTGGGCTACAGTGGCATGCTAACGGTAAAGGTGTGCTCCGGTGGCATGCTAACGGGAAAAAGTGTGCTCCGGTTGCATGCTAACGGTAAAGGTGTGCTCCGGTGGCATGCTAACAGTAAAAGGTGTGCTCTGGTGGCATGCTAACAGTAAAAGGTGGGCTCCGGTGGCATGCTAATGGGAAAGGCAGGCTCCGGTGGCATGCTAATGGTTAAAGGTGTGCCCCGGTGGCATGCTAACGGAAAAAGGTGTGCTCCGGTGGCATGCTAACTGGGAAAGGTGTACTGCGGTGGCATGCTAACGGTAAAAGCGGGCTCCAGTGGCATGCTAATGATAAAACGTGTGCTATGGTGGCATGCTAGTGGGAAAAGGTGTGCCGTGGTGGCTTGCTAATAGTAAAGGTGTGCTCCGGTGGCATACTAATGGTTAAAGGTGTGCTCCAGTGGCATGCTAACGGAAAAAGGTGTGCCCCGGTGGCATGCTAACAGAAAAACGTGTGCTACGGTGGCATGCTAACGGGGAAAGGTGTGCTGCGGTGGCATGCTAACGGTAAAAGCGGGCTCCGGTGGCATTCTAACGATAAAACGTGTGCTATGGTGGCATGCTAACGGGAAAAGGTGTGCTGCGGTGGCATGCTAATAGTAAAGGTGTGCTCCGGTGGCATACTAATGGTTAAAGGTGTGCTCCAGTGGCATGCTAACGGAAAAAGGAGTGCTCCGGTAGCATGCTAACGTTAAAGGTGTGCTCCGGTGGCATGCTAACGGTAAAAGGTGTGCTCCGGTAGCATGCTAGCGGTAAAAGTGTGCTCCGGTGGCATTCTAACGGTAAAAGGTGTGCTCCGGTGGCATGTTAAGGGTAAAAGGTGTGCTTTGGTAGCATGCTAACGGTAAAAGGTGTGCTCCGGTGGCATGCTAACGGGAAAAGATGTGCTCCGGTGGCATGCTAAGGGTAAAAGGTGTGCTTTGGTAGCATGCTAACGGTAAAAGGTGTGCTCCGGTGGCATGCTAACGGGAAAAGATGTGCTCCGGTGGCATGCTAACGGGAAAATGCGTGCTGCGGTGGCATGCTCATGGTAAAGGGTGTGCTCCGGTGGCATGCTAACGGTAGAAGGAGTGCTCCGGTGGCATGATAATGAGTAAAGGTGTGCTACGGTGGCATGCTAATGGGAAAAGGTGTGCTCCGGTGGCATGCTAACGGGAAAAGGTGTGATCTGGTGGCATGCTAATGGAGAAAGGTGTGCTCCGGTGGCATGCTGACGGGAAAAGGTGTGCTCCAGTGGCATGCTAACGGGAGAAGGTTTGCTCCGGTGGCATACTAACGGGAAAAGGTGTGCTTTGGTGGCATGCTAATGGAAAGAGGTGTGCTACGGTGGCATGCTAATGGCAAAAGGTGTGTTACAGTGGCATGCTCACGGAAAAATGTGTGGTACGTTTGCATGCTCATTGTAAAAGGTGTGCTCCGGTGGCATGCTAACGGGAAAAGGCGTGCTACAGTGGCATACTCACGGGAAAGCGGTGTGCTCCGGTGACATGCTAACGGGAAAAGGTGTGCTCCTTTGGCATGCTAATGGGAAAAGGTATGCTCCAGTGGCATGCTAACAGGAAAAGGTGTGATCTGGTGGCATGCTAATAGAAAAAGTTGTACTCCGATGGCATGCTAACGGGAAAAGGTGTGCTCTGGTGGCATGCTAACGGGAAAAGTTGTGCTCCTGTGGCATGCTAACAGAAAAAGGTGTGCTACGGTGGCATGCTAATTGGGAGAGGTGTGCTACGGTGGCTTGCTAATGGTAAAGGTGTGCTCCGGTGGCATGCTAATGGTAAAAGGTGTGCTCCGGTGGCATGCTAACAGAAAGGTGTGCTCTGGTGGTTTGCTAACGGGAAAAATGTGTGCTACATTGGCATGCTAATGGTAAAGGTGTGCTCCGGTGACATGCTAATGGGAAAAAGGTGTGCTACGGTGGCATGCTAACGGCAAGGGTGTGCTCCGGTGTCATGCTAACGGGAAAAGGTGCGCTCCGGTGGTATGCTGACGGGAAAAGGTGTGCTCCGGTGGCATGCTAACGGGAAAAGGTGTGCTCTGGTGGCATGCTAACCGGGAAAGGTGTCCTCCGGTGGCATGCTAAAGGGAGAAGGTGTGCTACAGTTGTATGCTAACGGGAAAAGGTGGTCTACAGTTGCATGCTAACGGGAAAAGGTGTGCTACAGTTGCATGCTAATGGGAAAAGGTGGGCTACAGTTGCATTCTAATAGGAAAAGGTGGGCTACGGTGGCCTGGTAACGGGAGAAGCTGTGCTCCGGTGGCATGCTAAAGGTAAAACTTGTGCTCCGGTGGCATGCTAACAGTAAAGGTGAGCTCCGGTGGCATGCTAACGGGAAAAGGTGTGCTCCGGTGGCATGCTAACGGGAAAAGGTGTGCTACGGTGGCATGCTAATGGGAAAAGGTGTACTACGGTGACAAGCTAACGGTAAAGGTGTGCTCCAGTGTCATGCTAACGCGAAAAGTGTGCTCCGGTGGCATGCTGACGGGAGAAGTTGTCTTCCGGTGGCATGCTAATGGAAAGATGTGTCCTACGGTGGCATGCTAACGGGTAAAGATGGGCTACAGTGGCATGCTAACAGTAAAGGTGTGCTCCGGTGGCATGCTAACGGGAAAAGGTGTGTTCCGGTGGCATGCTAACGGAAAAGTTGTGCTCCGGTGGCATGCTAACAGTAAAAGGTGTGCTCTGGTGGCATGCTAACAGGAAAAAGTGTGCTCCGGTGGCATGCTAATGGGAAAGGCGGGCTCCGGTGGCATGCTAATGGTTAAAGGTGTGCCCCGTTGGCATGCTAACGGAAAAACGTGTGCTCCTGTGGCATGCTAACGGGGAAAGGTGTGCTGCGGTGGCATGCTAACGGTAAAGGCGGGCTCCGGTGGCATGCAAATGATAAAACGTGTGCTATCGTGGCATGCTAATGGGAAAAGGTGTGCTGCGGTGGCATGATAACGGTAAAGGTGTGCTCCGGTGGCATGCTAATGGTTAAAGGTGTGCTCCAGTGGCATGCTAATGGAAAAAGGTGTGCTCCGTTGGCATGCTAATGTTAAAGGTGTGCTCCGGTGGCATGCTAACGGGAAAAGGTGTACTACGGTGACAAGCTAACGGTAAAGGTGTGCTCCAGTGTCATGCTAACGCGAAAAGTGTGCTCCGGTGGCATGCTGACGGGAGAAGTTGTCTTCCGGTGGCATGCTAATGGAAAGAGGTGTCCTACGGTGGCATGTTAACGGGTAAAGATGGGCTACGGTGGCATGCTAACAGTAAAGGTGTGCTCCGGTGGCATGCTAACGGAAAAGTTGTGCTCCGGTGGCATGCTAACAGTAAAAGGTATGCTCTGGTGGCATGCTAACAGGAAAAAGTGTGCTCCGGTGGCATGCTAATGGGAAAGGCGGGCTCCGGTGGCATGCTAATGGTTAAAGGTGTGCCCCGTTGGCATGCTAACGGAAAAACGTGTGCTCCGGTGGCATGCTAACGGGGAAAGGTGTGCTGCGGTGGCATGCTAATGGTAAAGGCGGGCTCCGGTGGCATGCAAACGATAAAACGTGTGCTATCATGGCATGCTAACGGTAAAGGTGTGCTCCGGTGGCATGCTAATGGTTAAAGGTGTGCTCCAGTGGCATGCTAATGGAAAAAGGTGTGCTCCGGTGGCATGATAATGTTAAAGGTGTGCTCCTGTGGCATGCTAAAGGGAAAAGGTGTGCTCCAGTGGCATGCTAGCGGTAAAGGGTGTGCTCCGGTGGCATGCTAACGGTAAAGGTGTGCTCCGGTGGTATGCTAACAGGAAAAGGTGTGCTCCGGTGACATGCTAGTGGTAAAAGGTGTGCTCCGGTAGCATGCTAACGGTAAAAGGTGTGCTCCGGTGGCATGCTAAGGGGAAAAGCTGTGCTCTGGTGGCATGCTAATGGTAAAAGGTGTGCTCCGGTGGCATGCTAAGGGGAAAAGCTGTGCTCTGGTGGCATGCTAACGGTAAAAGGTATGCTCCGGTGGCATACTAACGGTAAAAGGTGAGCTCCGGTGGCATGCTAACGGGAAAAGATGTGCTCCGGTGGCATGCTAACGGGAAAATGTGTGCTACGGTGGCATGCTCATGGTAAAAGGTGTGCTCCGGTGGCATGCTAACGGAAAAAGTGTGCTACGGTGGCATGCTAACGGGAGAACATGTGGTTCGGTGGCATGCTAACTGGAAAAGGTGTGCTCCGGTGGCATGCTAATGGGAGAAGGTGTGCTTCAGTGGCATGCTAACAGGAAAAGGTGTGCTCCGGTGACATGCTAACGGGAGATGGTGTGCTACGATTACATGCTGACGGTAAAAGGTGTGCTCCGGTGGCTTGCCAACAAGAGAAGGTGTGCTACGGTGGCATGCTAACGGCAAAAGGTTTGCTCCAGTGGCATGCTAACTGAAAAAGGTGTGCTACGGTGGCATGCTAACGGGGAAAGGTGTGCTACGGTGGCATGCTAACGGTAAAGGTGTGCTCCGGTGGCATGTCAACGGGAAAAGGTGTGCTCCAATGGCATGCTAACAAGAAAAGGTGTGCTCCGGTGGCATGCTAACGGTAAAGGTGTGCTCCGGTGACATGCTAACGGTGAAAGGTGTGCTCCCGTGGCATGCTAACGGGAAAAGGTGTGCTCCGCTGCCATGTCAATGGGAAAAGGGTGCTCCGATGGCATGCTAACGGGAAAAGGTGTGCTCCGGTGGCATGCTAATGGTAAAGGTGTGCTCCGGTGGCATGCTAACGGTCAAAGGTGTCCTCTGATGGCATGCTAACGGTAAAGGGTGTGCTCCGGTGGCATGCTAATGGTAAAGGTGTGCTTCGGTGGTATGCTAACAGGAAAAGTGTGCTCCTGTGGCATGCTAACGGGGAAAGAAGTGCTCCGGTGGCATGCTAAACGGGAAAGGTGTCCTCCGTTGGCATGCTAAAGGGAGAAGGTGTGCTACAGTTGCATGCTAATGGGAAAAGGTGGGCTACAGTTGCATGCTAACGGGAAAAGGTGGGCTACAGTTGCATGCTAATAGGAAAAGGTGGGCTACGGTGGCATGGTAACGGGAGAAGGAGTGCTCTGGTGGCATGCTAACGGTAAAACGTGTGCTCCGGTGGCATGCTAATGGTAAAGGTGTGCTCCGGTGGCATGCTAACGGGAAAAGGTGTGCTCCGGTGGTATGATAACGGGAAAAGGTGTGCTACTGTGGCATGCTAAAGGGAAAAGGTGAACTCCGTTGGCATGCTAACGGGAAAACTGTGTCCTACAGTGGCATGCTAACGGTAAAGGTGTGCTCCGCTGGCATGCTAACAGGAAGAGGGTGTGCTACGGTGACATGCTAACGGCAAGGGTGTGCTCCGGTGTCATGCTAACGGGAAAAGGTGCGCTCCGGTGGTATGCTGACGGGAAAAGGTGTGCTCCGGTGGCATGCTAACGGGAAAAGGTGTGCTCTGGTGGCATGCTAACCGGGAAAGGTGTCCTCCGGTGGCATGCTAAAGGGAGAAGGTGTGCTACAGTTGTATGCTAACGGGAAAAGGTGGTCTACAGTTGCATGCTAACGGGAAAAGGTGTGCTACAGTTGCATGCTAATGGGAAAAGGTGGGCTACAGTTGCATTCTAATAGGAAAAGGTGGGCTACGGTGGCCTGGTAACGGGAGAAGCTGTGCTCCGGTGGCATGCTAAAGGTAAAACTTGTGCTCCGGTGGCATGCTAACAGTAAAGGTGAGCTCCGGTGGCATGCTAACGGGAAAAGGTGTGCTCCGGTGGCATGCTAACGGGAAAAGGTGTGCTACGGTGGCATGCTAATGGGAAAAGGTGTACTACGGTGACAAGCTAACGGTAAAGGTGTGCTCCAGTGTCATGCTAACGCGAAAAGTGTGCTCCGGTGGCATGCTGACGGGAGAAGTTGTCTTCCGGTGGCATGCTAATGGAAAGATGTGTCCTACGGTGGCATGCTAACGGGTAAAGATGGGCTACAGTGGCATGCTAACAGTAAAGGTGTGCTCCGGTGGCATGCTAACGGGAAAAGGTGTGTTCCGGTGGCATGCTAACGGAAAAGTTGTGCTCCGGTGGCATGCTAACAGTAAAAGGTGTGCTCTGGTGGCATGCTAACAGGAAAAAGTGTGCTCCGGTGGCATGCTAATGGGAAAGGCGGGCTCCGGTGGCATGCTAATGGTTAAAGGTGTGCCCCGTTGGCATGCTAACGGAAAAACGTGTGCTCCTGTGGCATGCTAACGGGGAAAGGTGTGCTGCGGTGGCATGCTAACGGTAAAGGCGGGCTCCGGTGGCATGCAAATGATAAAACGTGTGCTATCGTGGCATGCTAATGGGAAAAGGTGTGCTGCGGTGGCATGATAACGGTAAAGGTGTGCTCCGGTGGCATGCTAATGGTTAAAGGTGTGCTCCAGTGGCATGCTAATGGAAAAAGGTGTGCTCCGTTGGCATGCTAATGTTAAAGGTGTGCTCCGGTGGCATGCTAACGGGAAAAGGTGTACTACGGTGACAAGCTAACGGTAAAGGTGTGCTCCAGTGTCATGCTAACGCGAAAAGTGTGCTCCGGTGGCATGCTGACGGGAGAAGTTGTCTTCCGGTGGCATGCTAATGGAAAGAGGTGTCCTACGGTGGCATGTTAACGGGTAAAGATGGGCTACGGTGGCATGCTAACAGTAAAGGTGTGCTCCGGTGGCATGCTAACGGAAAAGTTGTGCTCCGGTGGCATGCTAACAGTAAAAGGTATGCTCTGGTGGCATGCTAACAGGAAAAAGTGTGCTCCGGTGGCATGCTAATGGGAAAGGCGGGCTCCGGTGGCATGCTAATGGTTAAAGGTGTGCCCCGTTGGCATGCTAACGGAAAAACGTGTGCTCCGGTGGCATGCTAACGGGGAAAGGTGTGCTGCGGTGGCATGCTAATGGTAAAGGCGGGCTCCGGTGGCATGCAAACGATAAAACGTGTGCTATCATGGCATGCTAACGGTAAAGGTGTGCTCCGGTGGCATGCTAATGGTTAAAGGTGTGCTCCAGTGGCATGCTAATGGAAAAAGGTGTGCTCCGGTGGCATGATAATGTTAAAGGTGTGCTCCTGTGGCATGCTAAAGGGAAAAGGTGTGCTCCAGTGGCATGCTAGCGGTAAAGGGTGTGCTCCGGTGGCATGCTAACGGTAAAGGTGTGCTCCGGTGGTATGCTAACAGGAAAAGGTGTGCTCCGGTGACATGCTAGTGGTAAAAGGTGTGCTCCGGTAGCATGCTAACGGTAAAAGGTGTGCTCCGGTGGCATGCTAAGGGGAAAAGCTGTGCTCTGGTGGCATGCTAATGGTAAAAGGTGTGCTCCGGTGGCATGCTAAGGGGAAAAGCTGTGCTCTGGTGGCATGCTAACGGTAAAAGGTATGCTCCGGTGGCATACTAACGGTAAAAGGTGAGCTCCGGTGGCATGCTAACGGGAAAAGATGTGCTCCGGTGGCATGCTAACGGGAAAATGTGTGCTACGGTGGCATGCTCATGGTAAAAGGTGTGCTCCGGTGGCATGCTAACGGAAAAAGTGTGCTACGGTGGCATGCTAACGGGAGAACATGTGGTTCGGTGGCATGCTAACTGGAAAAGGTGTGCTCCGGTGGCATGCTAATGGGAGAAGGTGTGCTTCAGTGGCATGCTAACAGGAAAAGGTGTGCTCCGGTGACATGCTAACGGGAGATGGTGTGCTACGATTACATGCTGACGGTAAAAGGTGTGCTCCGGTGGCTTGCCAACAAGAGAAGGTGTGCTACGGTGGCATGCTAACGGCAAAAGGTTTGCTCCAGTGGCATGCTAACTGAAAAAGGTGTGCTACGGTGGCATGCTAACGGGGAAAGGTGTGCTACGGTGGCATGCTAACGGTAAAGGTGTGCTCCGGTGGCATGTCAACGGGAAAAGGTGTGCTCCAATGGCATGCTAACAAGAAAAGGTGTGCTCCGGTGGCATGCTAACGGTAAAGGTGTGCTCCGGTGACATGCTAACGGTGAAAGGTGTGCTCCCGTGGCATGCTAACGGGAAAAGGTGTGCTCCGCTGCCATGTCAATGGGAAAAGGGTGCTCCGATGGCATGCTAACGGGAAAAGGTGTGCTCCGGTGGCATGCTAATGGTAAAGGTGTGCTCCGGTGGCATGCTAACGGTCAAAGGTGTCCTCTGATGGCATGCTAACGGTAAAGGGTGTGCTCCGGTGGCATGCTAATGGTAAAGGTGTGCTTCGGTGGTATGCTAACAGGAAAAGTGTGCTCCTGTGGCATGCTAACGGGGAAAGAAGTGCTCCGGTGGCATGCTAAACGGGAAAGGTGTCCTCCGTTGGCATGCTAAAGGGAGAAGGTGTGCTACAGTTGCATGCTAATGGGAAAAGGTGGGCTACAGTTGTATGCTAACGGGAAACAGTGTGCTACAGTTGCATGCTAACGGGAAAAGGTGGGCTACAGTTGCATGCTAATAGGAAAAGGTGGGCTACGGTGGCATGGTAACGGGAGAAGGAGTGCTCTGGTGGCATGCTAACGGTAAAACGTGTGCTCCGGTGGCATGCTAATGGTAAAGGTGTGCTCCGGTGGCATGCTAACGGGAAAAGGTGTGCTCCGGTGGTATGATAACGGGAAAAGGTGTGCTACTGTGGCATGCTAAAGGGAAAAGGTGAACTCCGTTGGCATGCTAACGGGAAAACTGTGTCCTACAGTGGCATGCTAACGGTAAAGGTGTGCTCCGCTGGCATGCTAACAGGAAGAGGGTGTGCTACGGTGACATGCTAACGGTAAAGGTGTGCTCCGGTGTCATGCTAACGCGAAAAGGTGTGCTCCGGTGGCATGCTGACGGGAGAAGGTGTCTTCCGGTGGCATGCTAATGGATAAAGGTGGGCTACAGTGGCATGCTAACGGTAAAGGTGTGCTCCGGTGGCATGCTAACAGTAAAAGGTGTGCTCTGGTGGCATGCTAACAGTAAAATGTGTGCTCCGGTGGCATGCTAATGGGAAAGGCAGGCTCCGGTGGCATGCTAATGGTTAAAGGTGTGCCCCGGTGGCATGCTAACGGAAAAAGGTGTGCTCCGGTGGCATGCTAACGGGGAAAGGTGTACTGCGGTGGCATGCTAACGGTAAAAGCGGGCTCCGGTGGCATGCTAATGATAAAACGTGTGCTATGGTGGCATGCTAGTGGGAAAAGGTGTGCCGTGGTGGCTTGCTAATAGTAAAGGTGTGCTCCGGTGGCATGCTAATGGTTAAAGGTGTGCTCCAGTGGCATGCTAACGGAAAAAGGTGTGCCCCGGTGGCATGCTAACGGAAAAACGTGTGCTACAGTGGCATGCTAACGGAAAAAGGTGTGCTGCGGTGGCATGCTAACGGTAAAAGCGGGCTCCGGTGGCATTCTAACAATAAAACGTGTGCTATGGTGGCATGCTAACGGGAAAAGGTGTGCTGCGGTGGCATGCTAATAGTAAAGGTGTGCTCCGGTGGCATACTAATGGTTCAAGGTGTGCTCCAGTGGCATGCTAACGGAAAAAGGAGTGCTCCGGTAGCATGCTAACGTTAAAGGTGTGCTCCGGTGGCATGCTAACGGTAAAAGGTGTGCTCCGGTAGCATGCTAGCGGTAAAAGTGTGCTCCGGTGGCATTCTAACGGTAAAAGGTGTGCTCCGGTGGCATGTTAAGGGTAAAAGGTGTGCTTTGGTAGCTTGCTAACGGTAAAAGGTGTGCTCCGGTGGCATGCTAACGGGAAAAGATGTGCTCCGGTGGCATGCTAAGGGTAAAAGGTGTGCTTTGGTAGCATGCTAACGGTAAAAGGTGTGCTCCGGTGGCATGCTAACGGGAAAAGATGTGCTCCGGTGGCATGCTAACGGGAAAATGCGTGCTGCGGTGGCATGCTCATGGTAAAGGGTGTGCTCCGGTGGCATGCTAACGGTAGAAGGAGTGCTCCGGTGGCATGATAATGAGTAAAGGTGTGCTACGGTGGCATGCTAATGGGAAAAGGTGTGCTCCGGTGGCATGCTAACGGGAAAAGGTGTGATCTGGTGGCATGCTAATGGAGAAAGGTGTGCTCCGGTGGCATGCTGACGGGAAAAGGTGTGCTCCAGTGGCATGCTAACGGGAGAAGGTTTGCTCCGGTGGCATACTAACGGGAAAAGGTGTGCTCCGGTGGTATGCTAACGGGAAAAGGTGTGCTACTGTGGCATGCTAAAGGGAAAAGGTGAACTCCGTTGGCATGCTAACGGGAAAACTGTGTGCTACAGTGGCATGCTAACGGTAAAGGTGTGCTCCGCTGGCATGCTAACGGGAAGATGGTGTGCTACGGTGACATGCTAACGGTAAAGGTGTGCTCCAGTGTCATGCTAACGCGAAAAGGTGTGCTCCGGTGGCATGCTGACGGGAGGAGGTGTCTTCCGGTGGCATGCTAATGGATAAAGGTGGGCTACAGTGGCATGCTAACGGTAAAGGTGTGCTCCGGTGGCATGCTAACGGGAAAAAGTGTGCTCCGGTTGCATGCTAACGGTAAAGGTGTGCTCCGGTGGCATGCTAACAGTAAAAGGTGTGCTCTGGTGGCATGCTAACAGTAAAAGGTGGGCTCCGGTGGCATGCTAATGGGAAAGGCAGGCTCCGGTGGCATGCTAATGGTTAAAGGTGTGCCCCGGTGGCATGCTAACGGAAAAAGGTGTGCTCCGGTGGCATGCTAACTGGGAAAGGTGTACTGCGGTGGCATGCTAACGGTAAAAGCGGGCTCCGGTGGCATGCTAATGATAAAACGTGTGCTATGGTGGCATGCTAGTGGGAAAAGGTGTGCCGTGGTGGCTTGCTAATAGTAAAGGTGTGCTCCGGTGGCATACTAATGGTTAAAGGTGTGCTCCAGTGGCATGCTAACGGAAAAAGGTGTGCCCCGGTGGCATGCTAACAGAAAAACGTGTGCTACGGTGGCATGCTAACGGGGAAAGGTGTGCTGCGGTGGCATGCTAACGGTAAAAGCGGGCTCCGGTGGCATTCTAACGATAAAACGTGTGCTATGGTGGCATGCTAACGGGAAAAGGTGTGCTGCGGTGGCATGCTAATAGTAAAGGTGTGCTCCGGTGGCATACTAATGGTTAAAGGTGTGCTCCAGTGGCATGCTAACGGAAAAAGGAGTGCTCCGGTAGCATGCTAACGTTAAAGGTGTGCTCCGGTGGCATGCTAACGGTAAAAGGTGTGCTCCGGTAGCATGCTAGCGGTAAAAGTGTGCTCCGGTGGCATTCTAACGGTAAAAGGTGTGCTCCGGTGGCATGTTAAGGGTAAAAGGTGTGCTTTGGTAGCATGCTAACGGTAAAAGGTGTGCTCCGGTGGCATGTTAAGGGTAAAAGGTGTGCTTTGGTAGCTTGCTAACGGTAAAAGGTGTGCTCCGGTGGCATGCTAACGGGAAAAGATGTGCTCCGGTGGCATGCTAAGGGTAAAAGGTGTGCTTTGGTAGCATGCTAACGGTAAAAGGTGTGCTCCGGTGGCATGCTAACGGGAAAAGATGTGCTCCGGTGGCATGCTAACGGGAAAATGCGTGCTGCGGTGGCATGCTCATGGTAAAGGGTGTGCTCCGGTGGCATGCTAACGGTAGAAGGAGTGCTCCGGTGGCATGATAATGAGTAAAGGTGTGCTACGGTGGCATGCTAATGGGAAAAGGTGTGCTCCGGTGGCATGCTAACGGGAAAAGGTGTGATCTGGTGGCATGCTAATGGAGAAAGGTGTGCTCCGGTGGCATGCTGACGGGAAAAGGTGTGCTCCAGTGGCATGCTAACGGGAGAAGGTTTGCTCCGGTGGCATACTAACGGGAAAAGGTGTGCTTTGGTGGCATGCTAATGGAAAGAGGTGTGCTACGGTGGCATGCTAATGGCAAAAGGTGTGTTACGGTGGCATGCTCACGGAAAAATGTGTGGTACGTTTGCATGCTCATTGTAAAAGGTGTGCTCCGGTGGCATGCTAACGGGAAAAGGCGTGCTACAGTGGCATACTCATGGGAAAGCGGTGTGCTCCGGTGACATGCTAACGGGAAAAGGTGTGCTCCTTTGGCATGCTAATGGGAAAAGGTATGCTCCAGTGGCATGCTAACAGGAAAAGGTGTGATCTGGTGGCATGCTAATAGAAAAAGTTGTACTCCGATGGCATGCTAACGGGAAAAGGTGTGCTCTGGTGGCATGCTAACGGGAAAAGTTGTGCTCCTGTGGCATGCTAACAGAAAAAGGTGTGCTACGGTGGCATGCTAATTGGGAGAGGTGTGCTACGGTGGCTTGCTAATGGTAAAGGTGTGCTCCGGTGGCATGCTAATGGTAAAAGGTGTGCTCCGGTGGCATGCTAACGGAAAGGTGTGCTCTGGTGGTTTGCTAACGGGAAAAATGTGTGCTACATTGGCATGCTAATGGTAAAGGTGTGCTCCGGTGACATGCTAATGGGAAAAAGGTGTGCTACGGTGGCATGCTAACGGCAAGGGTGTGCTCCGGTGTCATGCTAACGGGAAAAGGTGCGCTCCGGTGGTATGCTGACGGGAAAAGGTGTGCTCCGGTGGCATGCTAACGGGAAAAGGTGTGCTCTGGTGGCATGCTAACCGGGAAAGGTGTCCTCCGGTGGCATGCTAAAGGGAGAAGGTGTGCTACAGTTGTATGCTAACGGGAAAAGGTGGTCTACAGTTGCATGCTAACGGGAAAAGGTGTGCTACAGTTGCATGCTAATGGGAAAAGGTGGGCTACAGTTGCATTCTAATAGGAAAAGGTGGGCTACGGTGGCCTGGTAACGGGAGAAGCTGTGCTCCGGTGGCATGCTAAAGGTAAAACTTGTGCTCCGGTGGCATGCTAACAGTAAAGGTGAGCTCCGGTGGCATGCTAACGGGAAAAGGTGTGCTCCGGTGGCATGCTAACGGGAAAAGGTGTGCTACGGTGGCATGCTAATGGGAAAAGGTGTACTACGGTGACAAGCTAACGGTAAAGGTGTGCTCCAGTGTCATGCTAACGCGAAAAGTGTGCTCCGGTGGCATGCTGACGGGAGAAGTTGTCTTCCGGTGGCATGCTAATGGAAAGATGTGTCCTACGGTGGCATGCTAACGGTAAAGGTGTGCTCCGCTGGCATGCTAACGGGAAGATGGTGTGCTACGGTGATATGCTAACGGTAAAGGTGTGCTCCAGTGTCATGCTAACGCGAAAAGGTGTGCTCCGGTGGCATGCTGACGGGAGGAGGTGTCTTCCGGTGGCATGCTAATGGATAAAGGTGGGCTACAGTGGCATGCTAACGGCAAAGGTGTGCTCCGGTGGCATGCTAACGGGAAAAAGTGTGCTCCGGTTGCATGCTAACGGTAAAGGTGTGCTCCGGTGGCATGCTAACAGTAAAAGGTGTGCTCTGGTGGCATGCTAACAGTAAAAGGTGGGCTCCGGTGGCATGCTAATGGGAAAGGCAGGCTCCGGTGGCATGCTAATGGTTAAAGGTGTGCCCCGGTGGCATGCTAACGGAAAAAGGTGTGCTCCGGTGGCATGCTAACTGGGAAAGGTGTACTGCGGTGGCATGCTAACGGTAAAAGCGGGCTCCGGTGGCATGCTAATGATAAAACGTGTGCTATGGTGGCATGCTAGTGGGAAAAGGTGTGCCGTGGTGGCTTGCTAATAGTAAAGGTGTGCTCCGGTGGCATGCTAATGGTTAAAGGTGTGCTCCAGTGGCATGCTAACGGAAAAAGGAGTGCTCCGGTAGCATGCTAACGTTAAAGGTGTGCTCCGGTGGCATGCTAACGGTAAAAGGTGTGCTCCGGTAGCATGCTAGCGGTAAAAGTGTGCTCCGGTGGCATTCTAACGGTAAAAGGTGTGCTCCGGTGGCATGTTAAGGGTAAAAGGTGTGCTTTGGTAGCATGCTAACGGTAAAAGGTGTGCTCCGGTGGCATGCTAACGGGAAAAGATGTTCTCCGGTGGCATGCTAAGGGTAAAAGGTGTGCTTTGGTAGCATGCTAACGGTAAAAGGTGTGCTCCGGTGGCATGCTAACGGGAAAAGATGTGCTCCGGTGGCATGCTAACGGGAAAATGCGTGCTGCGGTGGCATGCTCATGGTAAAGGGTGTGCTCCGGTGGCATGCTAACGGTAGAAGGAGTGCTCCGGTGGCATGATAATGAGTAAAGGTGTGCTACGGTGGCATGCTAATGGGAAAAGGTGTGCTCCGGTGGCATGCTAACGGGAAAAGGTGTGATCTGGTGGCATGCTAATGGAGAAAGGTGTGCTCCGGTGGCATGCTGACGGGAAAAGGTGTGCTCCAGTGGCATGCTAACGGGAGAAGGTTTGCTCCGGTGGCATACTAACGGGAAAAGGTGTGCTCTGGTGGTATGCTAACGGGAAAAGGTGTGCTACTGTGGCATGCTAAAGGGAAAAGGTGAACTCCGTTGGCATGCTAACGGGAAAACTGTGTGCTACAGTGGCATGCTAACGGTAAAGGTGTGCTCCGCTGGCATGCTAACGGGAAGATGGTGTGCTACGGTGACATTCTAACGGTAAAGGTGTGCTCCAGTGTCATGCTAACGCGAAAAGGTGTGCTCCGGTGGCATGCTGACGGGAGGAGGTGTCTTCCGGTGGCATGCTAATGGATAAAGGTGGGCTACAGTGGCATGCTAACGGTAAAGGTGTGCTCCGGTGGCATGCTAACGGGAAAAAGTGTGCTCCGGTTGCATGCTAACGGTAAAGGTGTGCTCCGGTGGCATGCTAACAGTAAAAGGTGTGCTCTGGTGGCATGCTAACAGTAAAAGGTGGGCTCCGGTGGCATGCTAATGGGAAAGGCAGGCTCCGGTGGCATGCTAATGGTTAAAGGTGTGCCCCGGTGGCATGCTAACGGAAAAAGGTGTGCTCCGGTGGCATGCTAACTGGGAAAGGTGTACTGCGGTGGCATGCTAACGGTAAAAGCGGGCTCCAGTGGCATGCTAATGATAAAACGTGTGCTATGGTGGCATGCTAGTGGGAAAAGGTGTGCCGTGGTGGCTTGCTAATAGTAAAGGTGTGCTCCGGTGGCATACTAATGGTTAAAGGTGTGCTCCAGTGGCATGCTAACGGAAAAAGGTGTGCCCCGGTGGCATGCTAACAGAAAAACGTGTGCTACGGTGGCATGCTAACGGGGAAAGGTGTGCTGCGGTGGCATACTAACGGTAAAAGGTGAGCTCCGGTGGCATGCTAACGGGAAAAGATGTGCTCCGGTGGCATGCTAACGGGAAAATGTGTGCTACGGTGGCATGCTCATGGTAAAAGGTGTGCTCCGGTGGCATGCTAACGGAAAAAGTGTGCTACGGTGGCATGCTAACGGGAGAACATGTGGTTCGGTGGCATGCTAACTGGAAAAGGTGTGCTCCGGTGGCATGCTAATGGGAGAAGGTGTGCTTCAGTGGCATGCTAACAGGAAAAGGTGTGCTCCGGTGACATGCTAACGGGAGATGGTGTGCTACGATTACATGCTGACGGTAAAAGGTGTGCTCCGGTGGCTTGCCAACAAGAGAAGGTGTGCTACGGTGGCATGCTAACGGCAAAAGGTTTGCTCCAGTGGCATGCTAACTGAAAAAGGTGTGCTACGGTGGCATGCTAACGGGGAAAGGTGTGCTACGGTGGCATGCTAACGGTAAAGGTGTGCTCCGGTGGCATGTCAACGGGAAAAGGTGTGCTCCAATGGCATGCTAACAAGAAAAGGTGTGCTCCGGTGGCATGCTAACGGTAAAGGTGTGCTCCGGTGACATGCTAACGGTGAAAGGTGTGCTCCCGTGGCATGCTAACGGGAAAAGGTGTGCTCCGCTGCCATGTCAATGGGAAAAGGGTGCTCCGATGGCATGCTAACGGGAAAAGGTGTGCTCCGGTGGCATGCTAATGGTAAAGGTGTGCTCCGGTGGCATGCTAACGGTCAAAGGTGTCCTCTGATGGCATGCTAACGGTAAAGGGTGTGCTCCGGTGGCATGCTAATGGTAAAGGTGTGCTTCGGTGGTATGCTAACAGGAAAAGTGTGCTCCTGTGGCATGCTAACGGGGAAAGAAGTGCTCCGGTGGCATGCTAAACGGGAAAGGTGTCCTCCGTTGGCATGCTAAAGGGAGAAGGTGTGCTACAGTTGCATGCTAATGGGAAAAGGTGGGCTACAGTTGCATGCTAACGGGAAAAGGTGGGCTACAGTTGCATGCTAATAGGAAAAGGTGGGCTACGGTGGCATGGTAACGGGAGAAGGAGTGCTCTGGTGGCATGCTAACGGTAAAACGTGTGCTCCGGTGGCATGCTAATGGTAAAGGTGTGCTCCGGTGGCATGCTAACGGGAAAAGGTGTGCTCCGGTGGTATGATAACGGGAAAAGGTGTGCTACTGTGGCATGCTAAAGGGAAAAGGTGAACTCCGTTGGCATGCTAACGGGAAAACTGTGTCCTACAGTGGCATGCTAACGGTAAAGGTGTGCTCCGCTGGCATGCTAACAGGAAGAGGGTGTGCTACGGTGACATGCTAACGGCAAGGGTGTGCTCCGGTGTCATGCTAACGGGAAAAGGTGCGCTCCGGTGGTATGCTGACGGGAAAAGGTGTGCTCCGGTGGCATGCTAACGGGAAAAGGTGTGCTCTGGTGGCATGCTAACCGGGAAAGGTGTCCTCCGGTGGCATGCTAAAGGGAGAAGGTGTGCTACAGTTGTATGCTAACGGGAAAAGGTGGTCTACAGTTGCATGCTAACGGGAAAAGGTGTGCTACAGTTGCATGCTAATGGGAAAAGGTGGGCTACAGTTGCATTCTAATAGGAAAAGGTGGGCTACGGTGGCCTGGTAACGGGAGAAGCTGTGCTCCGGTGGCATGCTAAAGGTAAAACTTGTGCTCCGGTGGCATGCTAACAGTAAAGGTGAGCTCCGGTGGCATGCTAACGGGAAAAGGTGTGCTCCGGTGGCATGCTAACGGGAAAAGGTGTGCTACGGTGGCATGCTAATGGGAAAAGGTGTACTACGGTGACAAGCTAACGGTAAAGGTGTGCTCCAGTGTCATGCTAACGCGAAAAGTGTGCTCCGGTGGCATGCTGACGGGAGAAGTTGTCTTCCGGTGGCATGCTAATGGAAAGATGTGTCCTACGGTGGCATGCTAACGGGTAAAGATGGGCTACAGTGGCATGCTAACAGTAAAGGTGTGCTCCGGTGGCATGCTAACGGGAAAAGGTGTGTTCCGGTGGCATGCTAACGGAAAAGTTGTGCTCCGGTGGCATGCTAACAGTAAAAGGTGTGCTCTGGTGGCATGCTAACAGGAAAAAGTGTGCTCCGGTGGCATGCTAATGGGAAAGGCGGGCTCCGGTGGCATGCTAATGGTTAAAGGTGTGCCCCGTTGGCATGCTAACGGAAAAACGTGTGCTCCTGTGGCATGCTAACGGGGAAAGGTGTGCTGCGGTGGCATGCTAACGGTAAAGGCGGGCTCCGGTGGCATGCAAATGATAAAACGTGTGCTATCGTGGCATGCTAATGGGAAAAGGTGTGCTGCGGTGGCATGATAACGGTAAAGGTGTGCTCCGGTGGCATGCTAATGGTTAAAGGTGTGCTCCAGTGGCATGCTAATGGAAAAAGGTGTGCTCCGTTGGCATGCTAATGTTAAAGGTGTGCTCCGGTGGCATGCTAACGGGAAAAGGTGTACTACGGTGACAAGCTAACGGTAAAGGTGTGCTCCAGTGTCATGCTAACGCGAAAAGTGTGCTCCGGTGGCATGCTGACGGGAGAAGTTGTCTTCCGGTGGCATGCTAATGGAAAGAGGTGTCCTACGGTGGCATGTTAACGGGTAAAGATGGGCTACGGTGGCATGCTAACAGTAAAGGTGTGCTCCGGTGGCATGCTAACGGAAAAGTTGTGCTCCGGTGGCATGCTAACAGTAAAAGGTATGCTCTGGTGGCATGCTAACAGGAAAAAGTGTGCTCCGGTGGCATGCTAATGGGAAAGGCGGGCTCCGGTGGCATGCTAATGGTTAAAGGTGTGCCCCGTTGGCATGCTAACGGAAAAACGTGTGCTCCGGTGGCATGCTAACGGGGAAAGGTGTGCTGCGGTGGCATGCTAATGGTAAAGGCGGGCTCCGGTGGCATGCAAACGATAAAACGTGTGCTATCATGGCATGCTAACGGTAAAGGTGTGCTCCGGTGGCATGCTAATGGTTAAAGGTGTGCTCCAGTGGCATGCTAATGGAAAAAGGTGTGCTCCGGTGGCATGATAATGTTAAAGGTGTGCTCCTGTGGCATGCTAAAGGGAAAAGGTGTGCTCCAGTGGCATGCTAGCGGTAAAGGGTGTGCTCCGGTGGCATGCTAACGGTAAAGGTGTGCTCCGGTGGTATGCTAACAGGAAAAGGTGTGCTCCGGTGACATGCTAGTGGTAAAAGGTGTGCTCCGGTAGCATGCTAACGGTAAAAGGTGTGCTCCGGTGGCATGCTAAGGGGAAAAGCTGTGCTCTGGTGGCATGCTAATGGTAAAAGGTGTGCTCCGGTGGCATGCTAAGGGGAAAAGCTGTGCTCTGGTGGCATGCTAACGGTAAAAGGTATGCTCCGGTGGCATACTAACGGTAAAAGGTGAGCTCCGGTGGCATGCTAACGGGAAAAGATGTGCTCCGGTGGCATGCTAACGGGAAAATGTGTGCTACGGTGGCATGCTCATGGTAAAAGGTGTGCTCCGGTGGCATGCTAACGGAAAAAGTGTGCTACGGTGGCATGCTAACGGGAGAACATGTGGTTCGGTGGCATGCTAACTGGAAAAGGTGTGCTCCGGTGGCATGCTAATGGGAGAAGGTGTGCTTCAGTGGCATGCTAACAGGAAAAGGTGTGCTCCGGTGACATGCTAACGGGAGATGGTGTGCTACGATTACATGCTGACGGTAAAAGGTGTGCTCCGGTGGCTTGCCAACAAGAGAAGGTGTGCTACGGTGGCATGCTAACGGCAAAAGGTTTGCTCCAGTGGCATGCTAACTGAAAAAGGTGTGCTACGGTGGCATGCTAACGGGGAAAGGTGTGCTACGGTGGCATGCTAACGGTAAAGGTGTGCTCCGGTGGCATGTCAACGGGAAAAGGTGTGCTCCAATGGCATGCTAACAAGAAAAGGTGTGCTCCGGTGGCATGCTAACGGTAAAGGTGTGCTCCGGTGACATGCTAACGGTGAAAGGTGTGCTCCCGTGGCATGCTAACGGGAAAAGGTGTGCTCCGCTGCCATGTCAATGGGAAAAGGGTGCTCCGATGGCATGCTAACGGGAAAAGGTGTGCTCCGGTGGCATGCTAATGGTAAAGGTGTGCTCCGGTGGCATGCTAACGGTCAAAGGTGTCCTCTGATGGCATGCTAACGGTAAAGGGTGTGCTCCGGTGGCATGCTAATGGTAAAGGTGTGCTTCGGTGGTATGCTAACAGGAAAAGTGTGCTCCTGTGGCATGCTAACGGGGAAAGAAGTGCTCCGGTGGCATGCTAAACGGGAAAGGTGTCCTCCGTTGGCATGCTAAAGGGAGAAGGTGTGCTACAGTTGCATGCTAATGGGAATAGGTGGGCTACAGTTGTATGCTAACGGGAAACAGTGTGCTACAGTTGCATGCTAACGGGAAAAGGTGGGCTACAGTTGCATGCTAATAGGAAAAGGTGGGCTACGGTGGCATGGTAACGGGAGAAGGAGTGCTCTGGTGGCATGCTAACGGTAAAACGTGTGCTCCGGTGGCATGCTAATGGTAAAGGTGTGCTCCGGTGGCATGCTAACGGGAAAAGGTGTGCTCCGGTGGTATGATAACGGGAAAAGGTGTGCTACTGTGGCATGCTAAAGGGAAAAGGTGAACTCCGTTGGCATGCTAACGGGAAAACTGTGTCCTACAGTGGCATGCTAACGGTAAAGGTGTGCTCCGCTGGCATGCTAACAGGAAGAGGGTGTGCTACGGTGACATGCTAACGGTAAAGGTGTGCTCCGGTGTCATGCTAACGCGAAAAGGTGTGCTCCGGTGGCATGCTGACGGGAGAAGGTGTCTTCCGGTGGCATGCTAATGGATAAAGGTGGGCTACAGTGGCATGCTAACGGTAAAGGTGTGCTCCGGTGGCATGCTAACAGTAAAAGGTGTGCTCTGGTGGCATGCTAACAGTAAAATGTGTGCTCCGGTGGCATGCTAATGGGAAAGGCAGGCTCCGGTGGCATGCTAATGGTTAAAGGTGTGTCCCGGTGGCATGCTAACGGAAAAAGGTGTGCTCCGGTGGCATGCTAACGGGGAAAGGTGTACTGCGGTGGCATGCTAACGGTAAAAGCGGGCTCCGGTGGCATGCTAATGATAAAACGTGTGCTATGGTGGCATGCTAGTGGGAAAAGGTGTGCCGTGGTGGCTTGCTAATAGTAAAGGTGTGCTCCGGTGGCATGCTAATGGTTAAAGGTGTGCTCCAGTGGCATGCTAACGGAAAAAGGTGTGCCCCGGTGGCATGCTAACGGAAAAACGTGTGCTACAGTGGCATGCTAACGGAAAAAGGTGTGCTGCGGTGGCATGCTAACGGTAAAAGCGGGCTCCGGTGGCATTCTAACAATAAAACGTGTGCTATGGTGGCATGCTAACGGGAAAAGGTGTGCTGCGGTGGCATGCTAATAGTAAAGGTGTGCTCCGGTGGCATACTAATGGTTCAAGGTGTGCTCCAGTGGCATGCTAACGGAAAAAGGAGTGCTCCGGTAGCATGCTAACGTTAAAGGTGTGCTCCGGTGGCATGCTAACGGTAAAAGGTGTGCTCCGGTAGCATGCTAGCGGTAAAAGTGTGCTCCGGTGGCATTCTAACGGTAAAAGGTGTGCTCCGGTGGCATGTTAAGGGTAAAAGGTGTGCTTTGGTAGCATGCTAACGGTAAAAGGTGTGCTCCGGTGGCATGCTAACGGGAAAAGATGTGCTCCGGTGGCATGCTAAGGGTAAAAGGTGTGCTTTGGTAGCATGCTAACGGTAAAAGGTGTGCTCCGGTGGCATGCTAACGGGAAAAGATGTGCTCCGGTGGCATGCTAACGGGAAAATGCGTGCTGCGGTGGCATGCTCATGGTAAAGGGTGTGCTCCGGTGGCATGCTAACGGTAGAAGGAGTGCTCCGGTGGCATGATAATGAGTAAAGGTGTGCTACGGTGGCATGCTAATGGGAAAAGGTGTGCTCCGGTGGCATGCTAACGGGAAAAGGTGTGATCTGGTGGCATGCTAATGGAGAAAGGTGTGCTCCGGTGGCATGCTGACGGGAAAAGGTGTGCTCCAGTGGCATGCTAACGGGAGAAGGTTTGCTCCGGTGGCATACTAACGGGAAAAGGTGTGCTCCGGTGGTATGCTAACGGGAAAAGGTGTGCTACTGTGGCATGCTAAAGGGAAAAGGTGAACTCCGTTGGCATGCTAACGGGAAAACTGTGTGCTACAGTGGCATGCTAACGGTAAAGGTGTGCTCCGCTGGCATGCTAACGGGAAGATGGTGTGCTACGGTGACATGCTAACGGTAAAGGTGTGCTCCAGTGTCATGCTAACGCGAAAAGGTGTGCTCCGGTGGCATGCTGACGGGAGGAGGTGTCTTCCGGTGGCATGCTAATGGATAAAGGTGGGCTACAGTGGCATGCTAACGGTAAAGGTGTGCTCCGGTGGCATGCTAACGGGAAAAAGTGTGCTCCGGTTGCATGCTAACGGTAAAGGTGTGCTCCGGTGGCATGCTAACAGTAAAAGGTGTGCTCTGGTGGCATGCTAACAGTAAAAGGTGGGCTCCGGGGGCATGCTAATGGGAAAGGCAGGCTCCGGTGGCATGCTAATGGTTAAAGGTGTGCCCCGGTGGCATGCTAACGGAAAAAGGTGTGCTCCGGTGGCATGCTAACTGGGAAAGGTGTACTGCGGTGGCATGCTAACGGTAAAAGCGGGCTCCGGTGGCATGCTAATGATAAAACGTGTGCTATGGTGGCATGCTAGTGGGAAAAGGTGTGCCGTGGTGGCTTGCTAATAGTAAAGGTGTGCTCCGGTGGCATACTAATGGTTAAAGGTGTGCTCCAGTGGCATGCTAACGGAAAAAGGTGTGCCCCGGTGGCATGCTAACAGAAAAACGTGTGCTACGGTGGCATGCTAACGGGGAAAGGTGTGCTGCGGTGGCATGCTAACGGTAAAAGCGGGCTCCGGTGGCATTCTAACGATAAAACGTGTGCTATGGTGGCATGCTAACGGGAAAAGGTGTGCTGCGGTGGCATGCTAATAGTAAAGGTGTGCTCCGGTGGCATACTAATGGTTAAAGGTGTGCTCCAGTGGCATGCTAACGGAAAAAGGAGTGCTCCGGTAGCATGCTAACGTTAAAGGTGTGCTCCGGTGGCATGCTAACGGTAAAAGGTGTGCTCCGGTAGCATGCTAGCGGTAAAAGTGTGCTCCGGTGGCATTCTAACGGTAAAAGGTGTGCTCCGGTGGCATGTTAAGGGTAAAAGGTGTGCTTTGGTAGCATGCTAACGGTAAAAGGTGTGCTCCGGTGGCATGTTAAGGGTAAAAGGTGTGCTTTGGTAGCTTGCTAACGGTAAAAGGTGTGCTCCGGTGGCATGCTAACGGGAAAAGATGTGCTCCGGTGGCATGCTAAGGGTAAAAGGTGTGCTTTGGTAGCATGCTAACGGTAAAAGGTGTGCTCCGGTGGCATGCTAACGGGAAAAGATGTGCTCCGGTGGCATGCTAACGGGAAAATGCGTGCTGCGGTGGCATGCTCATGGTAAAGGGTGTGCTCCGGTGGCATGCTAACGGTAGAAGGAGTGCTCCGGTGGCATGATAATGAGTAAAGGTGTGCTACGGTGGCATGCTAATGGGAAAAGGTGTGCTCCGGTGGCATGCTAACGGGAAAAGGTGTGATCTGGTGGCATGCTAATGGAGAAAGGTGTGCTCCGGTGGCATGCTGACGGGAAAAGGTGTGCTCCAGTGGCATGCTAACGGGAGAAGGTTTGCTCCGGTGGCATACTAACGGGAAAAGGTGTGCTTTGGTGGCATGCTAATGGAAAGAGGTGTGCTACGGTGGCATGCTAATGGCAAAAGGTGTGTTACGGTGGCATGCTCACGGAAAAATGTGTGGTACGTTTGCATGCTCATTGTAAAAGGTGTGCTCCGGTGGCATGCTAACGGGAAAAGGCGTGCTACAGTGGCATACTCACGGGAAAGCGGTGTGCTCCGGTGACATGCTAACGGGAAAAGGTGTGCTCCTTTGGCATGCTAATGGGAAAAGGTATGCTCCAGTGGCATGCTAACAGGAAAAGGTGTGATCTGGTGGCATGCTAATAGAAAAAGTTGTACTCCGATGGCATGCTAACGGGAAAAGGTGTGCTCTGGTGGCATGCTAACGGGAAAAGTTGTGCTCCTGTGGCATGCTAACAGAAAAAGGTGTGCTACGGTGGCATGCTAATTGGGAGAGGTGTGCTACGGTGGCTTGCTAATGGTAAAGGTGTGCTCCGGTGGCATGCTAATGGTAAAAGGTGTGCTCCGGTGGCATGCTAACGGAAAGGTGTGCTCTGGTGGTTTGCTAACGGGAAAAATGTGTGCTACATTGGCATGCTAATGGTAAAGGTGTGCTCCGGTGACATGCTAATGGGAAAAAGGTGTGCTACGGTGGCATGCTAACGGCAAGGGTGTGCTCCGGTGTCATGCTAACGGGAAAAGGTGCGCTCCGGTGGTATGCTGACGGGAAAAGGTGTGCTCCGGTGGCATGCTAACGGGAAAAGGTGTGCTCTGGTGGCATGCTAACCGGGAAAGGTGTCCTCCGGTGGCATGCTAAAGGGAGAAGGTGTGCTACAGTTGTATGCTAACGGGAAAAGGTGGTCTACAGTTGCATGCTAACGGGAAAAGGTGTGCTACAGTTGCATGCTAATGGGAAAAGGTGGGCTACAGTTGCATTCTAATAGGAAAAGGTGGGCTACGGTGGCCTGGTAACGGGAGAAGCTGTGCTCCGGTGGCATGCTAAAGGTAAAACTTGTGCTCCGGTGGCATGCTAACAGTAAAGGTGAGCTCCGGTGGCATGCTAACGGGAAAAGGTGTGCTCCGGTGGCATGCTAACGGGAAAAGGTGTGCTACGGTGGCATGCTAATGGGAAAAGGTGTACTACGGTGACAAGCTAACGGTAAAGGTGTGCTCCAGTGTCATGCTAACGCGAAAAGTGTGCTCCGGTGGCATGCTGACGGGAGAAGTTGTCTTCCGGTGGCATGCTAATGGAAAGATGTGTCCTACGGTGGCATGCTAACGGTAAAGGTGTGCTCCGCTGGCATGCTAACGGGAAGATGGTGTGCTACGGTGATATGCTAACGGTAAAGGTGTGCTCCAGTGTCATGCTAACGCGAAAAGGTGTGCTCCGGTGGCATGCTGACGGGAGGAGGTGTCTTCCGGTGGCATGCTAATGGATAAAGGTGGGCTACAGTGGCATGCTAACGGCAAAGGTGTGCTCCGGTGGCATGCTAACGGGAAAAAGTGTGCTCCGGTTGCATGCTAACGGTAAAGGTGTGCTCCGGTGGCATGCTAACAGTAAAAGGTGTGCTCTGGTGGCATGCTAACAGTAAAAGGTGGGCTCCGGTGGCATGCTAATGGGAAAGGCAGGCTCCGGTGGCATGCTAATGGTTAAAGGTGTGCCCCGGTGGCATGCTAACGGAAAAAGGTGTGCTCCGGTGGCATGCTAACTGGGAAAGGTGTACTGCGGTGGCATGCTAACGGTAAAAGCGGGCTCCGGTGGCATGCTAATGATAAAACGTGTGCTATGGTGGCATGCTAGTGGGAAAAGGTGTGCCGTGGTGGCTTGCTAATAGTAAAGGTGTGCTCCGGTGGCATGCTAATGGTTAAAGGTGTGCTCCAGTGGCATGCTAACGGAAAAAGGTGTGCCCCGGTGGCATGCTAACAGAAAAACGTGTGCTACGGTGGCATGCTAACGGGGAAAGGTGTGCTGCGGTGGCATGCTAACGGTAAAAGCGGGCTCCGGTGGCATTCTAACGATAAAACGTGTGCTATGGTGGCATGCTAACGGGAAAAGGTGTGCTGCGGTGGCATGCTAATAGTAAAGGTGTGCTCCGGTGGCATACTAATGGTTAAAGGTGTGCTCCAGTGGCATGCTAACGGAAAAAGGAGTGCTCCGGTAGCATGCTAACGTTAAAGGTGTGCTCCGGTGGCATGCTAACGGTAAAAGGTGTGCTCCGGTAGCATGCTAGCGGTAAAAGTGTGCTCCGGTGGCATTCTAACGGTAAAAGGTGTGCTCCGGTGGCATGTTAAGGGTAAAAGGTGTGCTTTGGTAGCATGCTAACGGTAAAAGGTGTGCTCCGGTGGCATGCTAACGGGAAAAGATGTTCTCCGGTGGCATGCTAAGGGTAAAAGGTGTGCTTTGGTAGCATGCTAACGGTAAAAGGTGTGCTCCGGTGGCATGCTAACGGGAAAAGATGTGCTCCGGTGGCATGCTAACGGGAAAATGCGTGCTGCGGTGGCATGCTCATGGTAAAGGGTGTGCTCCGGTGGCATGCTAACGGTAGAAGGAGTGCTCCGGTGGCATGATAATGAGTAAAGGTGTGCTACGGTGGCATGCTAATGGGAAAAGGTGTGCTCCGGTGGCATGCTAACGGGAAAAGGTGTGATCTGGTGGCATGCTAATGGAGAAAGGTGTGCTCCGGTGGCATGCTGACGGGAAAAGGTGTGCTCCAGTGGCATGCTAACGGGAGAAGGTTTGCTCCGGTGGCATACTAACGGGAAAAGGTGTGCTCTGGTGGTATGCTAACGGGAAAAGGTGTGCTACTGTGGCATGCTAAAGGGAAAAGGTGAACTCCGTTGGCATGCTAACGGGAAAACTGTGTGCTACAGTGGCATGCTAACGGTAAAGGTGTGCTCCGCTGGCATGCTAACGGGAAGATGGTGTGCTACGGTGACATGCTAACGGTAAAGGTGTGCTCCAGTGTCATGCTAACGCGAAAAGGTGTGCTCCGGTGGCATGCTGACGGGAGGAGGTGTCTTCCGGTGGCATGCTAATGGATAAAGGTGGGCTACAGTGGCATGCTAACGGTAAAGGTGTGCTCCGGTGGCATGCTAACGGGAAAAAGTGTGCTCCGGTTGCATGCTAACGGTAAAGGTGTGCTCCGGTGGCATGCTAACAGTAAAAGGTGTGCTCTGGTGGCATGCTAACAGTAAAAGGTGGGCTCCGGTGGCATGCTAATGGGAAAGGCAGGCTCCGGTGGCATGCTAATGGTTAAAGGTGTGCCCCGGTGGCATGCTAACGGAAAAAGGTGTGCTCCGGTGGCATGCTAACTGGGAAAGGTGTACTGCGGTGGCATGCTAACGGTAAAAGCGGGCTCCAGTGGCATGCTAATGATAAAACGTGTGCTATGGTGGCATGCTAGTGGGAAAAGGTGTGCCGTGGTGGCTTGCTAATAGTAAAGGTGTGCTCCGGTGGCATACTAATGGTTAAAGGTGTGCTCCAGTGGCATGCTAACGGAAAAAGGTGTGCCCCGGTGGCATGCTAACAGAAAAACGTGTGCTACGGTGGCATGCTAACGGGGAAAGGTGTGCTGCGGTGGCATGCTAACGGTAAAAGCGGGCTCCGGTGGCATTCTAACGATAAAACGTGTGCTATGGTGGCATGCTAACGGGAAAAGGTGTGCTGCGGTGGCATGCTAATAGTAAAGGTGTGCTCCGGTGGCATACTAATGGTTAAAGGTGTGCTCCAGTGGCATGCTAACGGAAAAAGGAGTGCTCCGGTAGCATGCTAACGTTAAAGGTGTGCTCCGGTGGCATGCTAACGGTAAAAGGTGTGCTCCGGTAGCATGCTAGCGGTAAAAGTGTGCTCCGGTGGCATTCTAACGGTAAAAGGTGTGCTCCGGTGGCATGTTAAGGGTAAAAGGTGTGCTTTGGTAGCATGCTAACGGTAAAAGGTGTGCTCCGGTGGCATGCTAACGGGAAAAGATGTGCTCCGGTGGCATGCTAAGGGTAAAAGGTGTGCTTTGGTAGCATGCTAACGGTAAAAGGTGTGCTCCGGTGGCATGCTAACGGGAAAAGATGTGCTCCGGTGGCATGCTAACGGGAAAATGCGTGCTGCGGTGGCATGCTCATGGTAAAGGGTGTGCTCCGGTGGCATGCTAACGGTAGAAGGAGTGCTCCGGTGGCATGATAATGAGTAAAGGTGTGCTACGGTGGCATGCTAATGGGAAAAGGTGTGCTCCGGTGGCATGCTAACGGGAAAAGGTGTGATCTGGTGGCATGCTAATGGAGAAAGGTGTGCTCCGGTGGCATGCTGACGGGAAAAGGTGTGCTCCAGTGGCATGCTAACGGGAGAAGGTTTGCTCCGGTGGCATACTAACGGGAAAAGGTGTGCTTTGGTGGCATGCTAATGGAAAGAGGTGTGCTACGGTGGCATGCTAATGGCAAAAGGTGTGTTACAGTGGCATGCTCACGGAAAAATGTGTGGTACGTTTGCATGCTCATTGTAAAAGGTGTGCTCCGGTGGCATGCTAACGGGAAAAGGCGTGCTACAGTGGCATACTCACGGGAAAGCGGTGTGCTCCGGTGACATGCTAACGGGAAAAGGTGTGCTCCTTTGGCATGCTAATGGGAAAAGGTATGCTCCAGTGGCATGCTAACAGGAAAAGGTGTGATCTGGTGGCATGCTAATAGAAAAAGTTGTACTCCGATGGCATGCTAACGGGAAAAGGTGTGCTCTGGTGGCATGCTAACGGGAAAAGTTGTGCTCCTGTGGCATGCTAACAGAAAAAGGTGTGCTACGGTGGCATGCTAATTGGGAGAGGTGTGCTACGGTGGCTTGCTAATGGTAAAGGTGTGCTCCGGTGGCATGCTAATGGTAAAAGGTGTGCTCCGGTGGCATGCTAACGGAAAGGTGTGCTCTGGTGGTTTGCTAACGGGAAAAATGTGTGCTACATTGGCATGCTAATGGTAAAGGTGTGCTCCGGTGACATGCTAATGGGAAAAAGGTGTGCTACGGTGGCATGCTAACGGCAAGGGTGTGCTCCGGTGTCATGCTAACGGGAAAAGGTGCGCTCCGGTGGTATGCTGACGGGAAAAGGTGTGCTCCGGTGGCATGCTAACGGGAAAAGGTGTGCTCTGGTGGCATGATAACGGTAAAGGTGTGCTCCGGTGGCATGCTAATGGTTAAAGGTGTGCTCCAGTGGCATGCTAATGGAAAAAGGTGTGCTCCGTTGGCATGCTAATGTTAAAGGTGTGCTCCGGTGGCATGCTAACGGGAAAAGGTGTTCTACGGTGACAAGCTAACGGTAAAGGTGTGCTCCAGTGTCATGCTAACGCGAAAAGTGTGCTCCGGTGGCATGCTGACGGGAGAAGTTGTCTTCCGGTGGCATGCTAATGGAAAGAGGTGTCCTACGGTGGCATGTTAACGGGTAAAGATGGGCTACGGTGGCATGCTAACAGTAAAGGTGTGCTCCGGTGGCATGCTAACGGAAAAGTTGTGCTCCGGTGGCATGCTAACAGTAAAAGGTATGCTCTGGTGGCATGCTAACAGGAAAAAGTGTGCTCCGGTGGCATGCTAATGGGAAAGGCGGGCTCCGGTGGCATGCTAATGGTTAAAGGTGTGCCCCGTTGGCATGCTAACGGAAAAACGTGTGCTCCGGTGGCATGCTAACGGGGAAAGGTGTGCTGCGGTGGCATGCTAATGGTAAAGGCGGGCTCCGGTGGCATGCAAACGATAAAACGTGTGCTATCATGGCATGCTAACGGTAAAGGTGTGCTCCGGTGGCATGCTAATGGTTAAAGGTGTGCTCCAGTGGCATGCTAATGGAAAAAGGTGTGCTCCGGTGGCATGATAATGTTAAAGGTGTGCTCCTGTGGCATGCTAAAGGGAAAAGGTGTGCTCCAGTGGCATGCTAGCGGTAAAGGGTGTGCTCCGGTGGCATGCTAACGGTAAAGGTGTGCTCCGGTGGTATGCTAACAGGAAAAGGTGTGCTCCGGTGACATGCTAGTGGTAAAAGGTGTGCTCCGGTAGCATGCTAACGGTAAAAGGTGTGCTCCGGTGGCATGCTAAGGGGAAAAGCTGTGCTCTGGTGGCATGCTAATGGTAAAAGGTGTGCTCCGGTGGCATGCTAAGGGGAAAAGCTGTGCTCTGGTGGCATGCTAACGGTAAAAGGTATGCTCCGGTGGCATACTAACGGTAAAAGGTGAGCTCCGGTGGCATGCTAACGGGAAAAGATGTGCTCCGGTGGCATGCTAACGGGAAAATGTGTGCTACGGTGGCATGCTCATGGTAAAAGGTGTGCTCCGGTGGCATGCTAACGGAAAAAGTGTGCTACGGTGGCATGCTAACGGGAGAACATGTGGTTCGGTGGCATGCTAACTGGAAAAGGTGTGCTCCGGTGGCATGCTAATGGGAGAAGGTGTGCTTCAGTGGCATGCTAACAGGAAAAGGTGTGCTCCGGTGACATGCTAACGGGAGATGGTGTGCTACGATTACATGCTGACGGTAAAAGGTGTGCTCCGGTGGCTTGCCAACAAGAGAAGGTGTGCTACGGTGGCATGCTAACGGCAAAAGGTTTGCTCCAGTGGCATGCTAACTGAAAAAGGTGTGCTACGGTGGCATGCTAACGGGGAAAGGTGTGCTACGGTGGCATGCTAACGGTAAAGGTGTGCTCCGGTGGCATGTCAACGGGAAAAGGTGTGCTCCAATGGCATGCTAACAAGAAAAGGTGTGCTCCGGTGGCATGCTAACGGTAAAGGTGTGCTCCGGTGACATGCTAACGGTGAAAGGTGTGCTCCCGTGGCATGCTAACGGGAAAAGGTGTGCTCCGCTGCCATGTCAATGGGAAAAGGGTGCTCCGATGGCATGCTAACGGGAAAAGGTGTGCTCCGGTGGCATGCTAATGGTAAAGGTGTGCTCCGGTGGCATGCTAACGGTCAAAGGTGTCCTCTGATGGCATGCTAACGGTAAAGGGTGTGCTCCGGTGGCATGCTAATGGTAAAGGTGTGCTTCGGTGGTATGCTAACAGGAAAAGTGTGCTCCTGTGGCATGCTAACGGGGAAAGAAGTGCTCCGGTGGCATGCTAAACGGGAAAGGTGTCCTCCGTTGGCATGCTAAAGGGAGAAGGTGTGCTACAGTTGCATGCTAATGGGAAAAGGTGGGCTACAGTTGTATGCTAACGGGAAACAGTGTGCTACAGTTGCATGCTAACGGGAAAAGGTGGGCTACAGTTGCATGCTAATAGGAAAAGGTGGGCTACGGTGGCATGGTAACGGGAGAAGGAGTGCTCTGGTGGCATGCTAACGGTAAAACGTGTGCTCCGGTGGCATGCTAATGGTAAAGGTGTGCTCCGGTGGCATGCTAACGGGAAAAGGTGTGCTCCGGTGGTATGATAACGGGAAAAGGTGTGCTACTGTGGCATGCTAAAGGGAAAAGGTGAACTCCGTTGGCATGCTAACGGGAAAACTGTGTCCTACAGTGGCATGCTAACGGTAAAGGTGTGCTCCGCTGGCATGCTAACAGGAAGAGGGTGTGCTACGGTGACATGCTAACGGTAAAGGTGTGCTCCGGTGTCATGCTAACGCGAAAAGGTGTGCTCCGGTGGCATGCTGACGGGAGAAGGTGTCTTCCGGTGGCATGCTAATGGATAAAGGTGGGCTACAGTGGCATGCTAACGGTAAAGGTGTGCTCCGGTGGCATGCTAACAGTAAAAGGTGTGCTCTGGTGGCATGCTAACAGTAAAATGTGTGCTCCGGTGGCATGCTAATGGGAAAGGCAGGCTCCGGTGGCATGCTAATGGTTAAAGGTGTGCCCCGGTGGCATGCTAACGGAAAAAGGTGTGCTCCGGTGGCATGCTAACGGGGAAAGGTGTACTGCGGTGGCATGCTAACGGTAAAAGCGGGCTCCGGTGGCATGCTAATGATAAAACGTGTGCTATGGTGGCATGCTAGTGGGAAAAGGTGTGCCGTGGTGGCTTGCTAATAGTAAAGGTGTGCTCCGGTGGCATGCTAATGGTTAAAGGTGTGCTCCAGTGGCATGCTAACGGAAAAAGGTGTGCCCCGGTGGCATGCTAACGGAAAAACGTGTGCTACAGTGGCATGCTAACGGAAAAAGGTGTGCTGCGGTGGCATGCTAACGGTAAAAGCGGGCTCCGGTGGCATTCTAACAATAAAACGTGTGCTATGGTGGCATGCTAACGGGAAAAGGTGTGCTGCGGTGGCATGCTAATAGTAAAGGTGTGCTCCGGTGGCATACTAATGGTTCAAGGTGTGCTCCAGTGGCATGCTAACGGAAAAAGGAGTGCTCCGGTAGCATGCTAACGTTAAAGGTGTGCTCCGGTGGCATGCTAACGGTAAAAGGTGTGCTCCGGTAGCATGCTAGCGGTAAAAGTGTGCTCCGGTGGCATGCTAACGGTAAAAGGTGTGCTCCGCTGGCATGCTAAGGGTAAAAGGTGTGCTTTGGTAGCATGCTAATGGTAAAAGGTGTGCTCCGGTGGCATGCTAACGGGAAAAGGAGTGCTCCGGTGGCATGCTAACGTTAAAGGTGTGCTCCGGTGGCATGCTAACGGTAAAAGGTGTGCTCCGGTAGCATGCTAGCGGTAAAGGTGTGCTCCGGTGGTATGCTAACGGGAAAATGTGTGCTGCGGTGGCATGCTCATGGTAAAGGGTGTGCTCCGGTGGCATGCTAACGGTAGAAGGAGTGCTCCGGTGGCATGATAATGAGTAAAGGTGTGTTACGGTGACATGCTCACGGAAAAATGTGTGGTATGTTTGCATGCTCATTGTAAAAGGTGTGCTCCGGTGGCATGCTAACGGGAAAATGCGTGCTGCGGTGGCATGCTCATGGTAAAGGGTGTGCTCCGGTGGCATGCTAACGGTAGAAGGAGTGCTCCGGTGGCATGATAATGAGTAAAGGTGTGCTACGGTGGCATGCTAATGGGAAAAGGTGTGCTCCGGTGGCATGCTAACGGGAAAAGGTGTGATCTGGTGGCATGCTAATGGAGAAAGGTGTGCTCCGGTGGCATGCTGACGGGAAAAGGTGTGCTCCAGTGGCATGCTAACGGGAGAAGGTTTGCTCCGGTGGCATACTAACGGGAAAAGGTGTGCTTTGGTGGCATGCTAATGGAAAGAGGTGTGCTACGGTGGCATGCTAATGGCAAAAGGTGTGTTACAGTGGCATGCTCACGGAAAAATGTGTGGTACGTTTGCATGCTCATTGTAAAAGGTGTGCTCCGGTGGCATGCTAACGGGAAAAGGCGTGCTACAGTGGCATACTCACGGGAAAGCGGTGTGCTCCGGTGACATGCTAACGGGAAAAGGTGTGCTCCTTTGGCATGCTAATGGGAAAAGGTATGCTCCAGTGGCATGCTAACAGGAAAAGGTGTGATCTGGTGGCATGCTAATAGAAAAAGTTGTACTCCGATGGCATGCTAACGGGAAAAGGTGTGCTCTGGTGGCATGCTAACGGGAAAAGTTGTGCTCCTGTGGCATGCTAACAGAAAAAGGTGTGCTACGGTGGCATGCTAATTGGGAGAGGTGTGCTACGGTGGCTTGCTAATGGTAAAGGTGTGCTCCGGTGGCATGCTAACGGAAAGGTGTGCTCTGGTGGTTTGCTAACGGGAAAAATGTGTGCTACATTGGCATGCTAATGGTAAAGGTGTGCTCCGGTGACATGCTAATGGGAAAAAGGTGTGCTACGGTGGCATGCTAACGGCAAGGGTGTGCTCCGGTGTCATGCTAACGGGAAAAGGTGCGCTCCGGTGGTATGCTGACGGGAAAAGGTGTGCTCCGGTGGCATGCTAACGGGAAAAGGTGTGCTCTGGTGGCATGCTAACCGGGAAAGGTGTCCTCCGGTGGCATGCTAAAGGGAGAAGGTGTGCTACAGTTGTATGCTAACAGGAAAAGGTGGTCTACAGTTGCATGCTAACGGGAAAAGGTGTGCTACAGTTGCATGCTAATGGGAAAAGGTGGGCTACAGTTGCATTCTAATAGGAAAAGGTGGGCTACGGTGGCCTGGTAACGGGAGAAGCTGTGCTCCGGTGGCATGCTAAAGGTAAAACTTGTGCTCCGGTGGCATGCTAACAGTAAAGGTGAGCTCCGGTGGCATGCTAACGGGAAAAGGTGTGCTCCGGTGGCATGCTAACGGGAAAAGGTGTGCTACGGTGGCATGCTAATGGGAAAAGGTGTACTACGGTGACAAGCTAACGGTAAAGGTGTGCTCCAGTGTCATGCTAACGCGAAAAGTGTGCTCCGGTGGCATGCTGACGGGAGAAGTTGTCTTCCGGTGGCATGCTAATGGAAAGATGTGTCCTACGGTGGCATGCTAACGGGTAAAGATGGGCTACAGTGGCATGCTAACAGTAAAGGTGTGCTCCGGTGGCATGCTAACGGGAAAAGGTGTGTTCCGGTGGCATGCTAACGGAAAAGTTGTGCTCCGGTGGCATGCTAACAGTAAAAGGTGTGCTCTGGTGGCATGCTAACAGGAAAAAGTGTGCTCCGGTGGCATGCTAATGGGAAAGGCGGGCTCCGGTGGCATGCTAATGGTTAAAGGTGTGCCCCGTTGGCATGCTAACGGAAAAACGTGTGCTCCTGTGGCATGCTAACGGGGAAAGGTGTGCTGCGGTGGCATGCTAACGGTAAAGGCGGGCTCCGGTGGCATGCAAATGATAAAACGTGTGCTATCGTGGCATGCTAATGGGAAAAGGTGTGCTGCGGTGGCATGATAACGGTAAAGGTGTGCTCCGGTGGCATGCTAATGGTTAAAGGTGTGCTCCAGTGGCATGCTAATGGAAAAAGGTGTGCTCCGTTGGCATGCTAATGTTAAAGGTGTGCTCCGGTGGCATGCTAACGGGAAAAGGTGTACTACGGTGACAAGCTAACGGTAAAGGTGTGCTCCAGTGTCATGCTAACGCGAAAAGTGTGCTCCGGTGGCATGCTGACGGGAGAAGTTGTCTTCCGGTGGCATGCTAATGGAAAGAGGTGTCCTACGGTGGCATGTTAACGGGTAAAGATGGGCTACGGTGGCATGCTAACAGTAAAGGTGTGCTCCGGTGGCATGCTAACGGAAAAGTTGTGCTCCGGTGGCATGCTAACAGTAAAAGGTATGCTCTGGTGGCATGCTAACAGGAAAAAGTGTGCTCCGGTGGCATGCTAATGGGAAAGGCGGGCTCCGGTGGCATGCTAATGGTTAAAGGTGTGCCCCGTTGGCATGCTAACGGAAAAACGTGTGCTCCGGTGGCATGCTAACGGGGAAAGGTGTGCTGCGGTGGCATGCTAATGGTAAAGGCGGGCTCCGTTGGCATGCAAACGATAAAACGTGTGCTATCATGGCATGCTAACGGTAAAGGTGTGCTCCGGTGGCATGCTAATGGTTAAAGGTGTGCTCCAGTGGCATGCTAATGGAAAAAGGTGTGCTCCGGTGGCATGATAATGTTAAAGGTGTGCTCCTGTGGCATGCTAAAGGAAAAGGTGTGCTCCAGTGGCATGCTAGCGGTAAAGGGTGTGCTCCGGTGGCATGCTAACGGTAAAGGTGTGCTCCGGTGGTATGCTAACAGGAAAAGGTGTGCTCCGGTGACATGCTAGTGGTAAAAGGTGTGCTCCGGTAGCATGCTAACGGTAAAAGGTGTGCTCCGGTGGCATGCTAAGGGGAAAAGCTGTGCTCTGGTGGCATGCTAATGGTAAAAGGTGTGCTCCGGTGGCATGCTAAGGGGAAAAGCTGTGCTCTGGTGGCATGCTAACGGTAAAAGGTATGCTCCGGTGGCATACTAACGGTAAAAGGTGAGCTCCGGTGGCATGCTAACGGGAAAAGATGTGCTCCGGTGGCATGCTAACGGGAAAATGTGTGCTACGGTGGCATGCTCATGGTAAAAGGTGTGCTCCGGTGGCATGCTAACGGAAAAAGTGTGCTACGGTGGCATGCTAACGGGAGAACATGTGGTTCGGTGGCATGCTAACTGGAAAAGGTGTGCTCCGGTGGCATGCTAATGGGAGAAGGTGTGCTTCAGTGGCATGCTAACAGGAAAAGGTGTGCTCCGGTGACATGCTAACGGGAGATGGTGTGCTACGATTACATGCTGACGGTAAAAGGTGTGCTCCGGTGGCTTGCCAACAAGAGAAGGTGTGCTACGGTGGCATGCTAACGGCAAAAGGTTTGCTCCAGTGGCATGCTAACTGAAAAAGGTGTGCTACGGTGGCATGCTAACGGGGAAAGGTGTGCTACGGTGGCATGCTAACGGTAAAGGTGTGCTCCGGTGGCATGTCAACGGGAAAAGGTGTGCTCCAATGGCATGCTAACAAGAAAAGGTGTGCTCCGGTGGCATGCTAACGGTAAAGGTGTGCTCCGGTGACATGCTAACGGTGAAAGGTGTGCTCCCGTGGCATGCTAACGGGAAAAGGTGTGCTCCGCTGCCATGTCAATGGGAAAAGGGTGCTCCGATGGCATGCTAACGGGAAAAGGTGTGCTCCGGTGGCATGCTAATGGTAAAGGTGTGCTCCGGTGGCATGCTAACAGTCAAAGGTGTCCTCTGATGGCATGCTAACGGTAAAGGGTGTGCTCCGGTGGCATGCTAATGGTAAAGGTGTGCTTCGGTGGTATGCTAACAGGAAAAGTGTGCTCCTGTGGCATGCTAACGGGGAAAGAAGTGCTCCGGTGGCATGCTAAACGGGAAAGGTGTCCTCCGTTGGCATGCTAAAGGGAGAAGGTGTGCTACAGTTGCATGCTAATGGGAAAAGGTGGGCTACAGTTGTATGCTAACGGGAAACAGTGTGCTACAGTTGCATGCTAACGGGAAAAGGTGGGCTACAGTTGCATGCTAATAGGAAAAGGTGGGCTACGGTGGCATGGTAACGGGAGAAGGAGTGCTCTGGTGGCATGCTAACGGTAAAACGTGTGCTCCGGTGGCATGCTAATGGTAAAGGTGTGCTCCGGTGGCATGCTAACGGGAAAAGGTGTGCTCCGGTGGTATGATAACTGGAAAAGGTGTGCTACTGTGGCATGCTAAAGGGAAAAGGTGAACTCCGTTGGCATGCTAACGGGAAAACTGTGTCCTACAGTGGCATGCTAACGGTAAAGGTGTGCTCCGCTGGCATGCTAACAGGAAGAGGGTGTGCTACGGTGACATGCTAACGGCAAGGGTGTGCTCCGGTGTCATGCTAACGGGAAAAGGTGCGCTCCGGTGGTATGCTGACGGGAAAAGGTGTGCTCCGGTGGCATGCTAACGGGAAAAGGTGTGCTCTGGTGGCATGCTAACCGGGAAAGGTGTCCTCCGGTGGCATGCTAAAGGGAGAAGGTGTGCTACAGTTGTATGCTAACGGGAAAAGGTGGTCTACAGTTGCATGCTAACGGGAAAAGGTGTGCTACAGTTGCATGCTAATGGGAAAAGGTGGGCTACAGTTGCATTCTAATAGGAAAAGGTGGGCTACGGTGGCCTGGTAACGGGAGAAGCTGTGCTCCGGTGGCATGCTAAAGGTAAAACTTGTGCTCCGGTGGCATGCTAACAGTAAAGGTGAGCTCCGGTGGCATGCTAACGGGAAAAGGTGTGCTCCGGTGGCATGCTAACGGGAAAAGGTGTGCTACGGTGGCATGCTAATGGGAAAAGGTGTACTACGGTGACAAGCTAACGGTAAAGGTGTGCTCCAGTGTCATGCTAACGCGAAAAGTGTGCTCCGGTGGCATGCTGACGGGAGAAGTTGTCTTCCGGTGGCATGCTAATGGAAAGATGTGTCCTACGGTGGCATGCTAACGGGTAAAGATGGGCTACAGTGGCATGCTAACAGTAAAGGTGTGCTCCGGTGGCATGCTAACGGGAAAAGGTGTGTTCCGGTGGCATGCTAACGGAAAAGTTGTGCTCCGGTGGCATGCTAACAGTAAAAGGTGTGCTCTGGTGGCATGCTAACAGGAAAAAGTGTGCTCCGGTGGCATGCTAATGGGAAAGGCGGGCTCCGGTGGCATGCTAATGGTTAAAGGTGTGCCCCGTTGGCATGCTAACGGAAAAACGTGTGCTCCTGTGGCATGCTAACGGGGAAAGGTGTGCTGCGGTGGCATGCTAACGGTAAAGGCGGGCTCCGGTGGCATGCAAATGATAAAACGTGTGCTATCGTGGCATGCTAATGGGAAAAGGTGTGCTGCGGTGGCATGATAACGGTAAAGGTGTGCTCCGGTGGCATGCTAATGGTTAAAGGTGTGCTCCAGTGGCATGCTAATGGAAAAAGGTGTGCTCCGTTGGCATGCTAATGTTAAAGGTGTGCTCCGGTGGCATGCTAACGGGAAAAGGTGTACTACGGTGACAAGCTAACGGTAAAGGTGTGCTCCAGTGTCATGCTAACGCGAAAAGTGTGCTCCGGTGGCATGCTGACGGGAGAAGTTGTCTTCCGGTGGCATGCTAATGGAAAGAGGTGTCCTACGGTGGCATGTTAACGGGTAAAGATGGGCTACGGTGGCATGCTAACAGTAAAGGTGTGCTCCGGTGGCATGCTAACGGAAAAGTTGTGCTCCGGTGGCATGCTAACAGTAAAAGGTATGCTCTGGTGGCATGCTAACAGGAAAAAGTGTGCTCCGGTGGCATGCTAATGGGAAAGGCGGGCTCCGGTGGCATGCTAATGGTTAAAGGTGTGCCCCGTTGGCATGCTAACGGAAAAACGTGTGCTCCGGTGGCATGCTAACGGGGAAAGGTGTGCTGCGGTGGCATGCTAATGGTAAAGGCGGGCTCCGGTGGCATGCAAACGATAAAACGTGTGCTATCATGGCATGCTAACGGTAAAGGTGTGCTCCGGTGGCATGCTAATGGTTAAAGGTGTGCTCCAGTGGCATGCTAATGGAAAAAGGTGTGCTCCGGTGGCATGATAATGTTAAAGGTGTGCTCCTGTGGCATGCTAAAGGGAAAAGGTGTGCTCCAGTGGCATGCTAGCGGTAAAGGGTGTGCTCCGGTGGCATGCTAATGGTAAAGGTGTGCTCCGGTGGTATGCTAACAGGAAAAGGTGTGCTCCGGTGACATGCTAGTGGTAAAAGGTGTGCTCCGGTAGCATGCTAACGGTAAAAGGTGTGCTCCGGTGGCATGCTAAGGGGAAAAGCTGTGCTCTGGTGGCATGCTAATGGTAAAAGGTGTGCTCCGGTGGCATGCTAAGGGGAAAAGCTGTGCTCTGGTGGCATGCTAACGGTAAAAGGTATGCTCCGGTGGCATACTAACGGTAAAAGGTGAGCTCCGGTGGCATGCTAACGGGAAAAGATGTGCTCCGGTGGCATGCTAACGGGAAAATGTGTGCTACGGTGGCATGCTCATGGTAAAAGGTGTGCTCCGGTGGCATGCTAACGGAAAAAGTGTGCTACGGTGGCATGCTAACGGGAGAACATGTGGTTCGGTGGCATGCTAACTGGAAAAGGTGTGCTCCGGTGGCATGCTAATGGGAGAAGGTGTGCTTCAGTGGCATGCTAACAGGAAAAGGTGTGCTCCGGTGACATGCTAACGGGAGATGGTGTGCTACGATTACATGCTGACGGTAAAAGGTGTGCTCCGGTGGCTTGCCAACAAGAGAAGGTGTGCTACGGTGGCATGCTAACGGCAAAAGGTTTGCTCCAGTGGCATGCTAACTGAAAAAGGTGTGCTACGGTGGCATGCTAACGGGGAAAGGTGTGCTACGGTGGCATGCTAACGGTAAAGGTGTGCTCCGGTGGCATGTCAACGGGAAAAGGTGTGCTCCAATGGCATGCTAACAAGAAAAGGTGTGCTCCGGTGGCATGCTAACGGTAAAGGTGTGCTCCGGTGACATGCTAACGGTGAAAGGTGTGCTCCCGTGGCATGCTAACGGGAAAAGGTGTGCTCCGCTGCCATGTCAATGGGAAAAGGGTGCTCCGATGGCATGCTAACGGGAAAAGGTGTGCTCCGGTGGCATGCTAATGGTAAAGGTGTGCTCCGGTGGCATGCTAACGGTCAAAGGTGTCCTCTGATGGCATGCTAACGGTAAAGGGTGTGCTCCGGTGGCATGCTAATGGTAAAGGTGTGCTTCGGTGGTATGCTAACAGGAAAAGTGTGCTCCTGTGGCATGCTAACGGGGAAAGAAGTGCTCCGGTGGCATGCTAAACGGGAAAGGTGTCCTCCGTTGGCATGCTAAAGGGAGAAGGTGTGCTACAGTTGCATGCTAATGGGAAAAGGTGGGCTACAGTTGTATGCTAACGGGAAACAGTGTGCTACAGTTGCATGCTAACGGGAAAAGGTGGGCTACAGTTGCATGCTAATAGGAAAAGGTAGGCTACGGTGGCATGGTAACGGGAGAAGGAGTGCTCTGGTGGCATGCTAACGGTAAAACGTGTGCTCCGGTGGCATGCTAATGGTAAAGGTGTGCTCCGGTGGCATGCTAACGGGAAAAGGTGTGCTCCGGTGGTATGATAACGGGAAAAGGTGTGCTACTGTGGCATGCTAAAGGGAAAAGGTGAACTCCGTTGGCATGCTAACGGGAAAACTGTGTCCTACAGTGGCATGCTAACGGTAAAGGTGTGCTCCGCTGGCATGCTAACAGGAAGAGGGTGTGCTACGGTGACATGCTAACGGTAAAGGTGTGCTCCGGTGTCATGCTAACGCGAAAAGGTGTGCTCCGGTGGCATGCTGACGGGAGAAGGTGTCTTCCGGTGGCATGCTAATGGATAAAGGTGGGCTACAGTGGCATGCTAACGGTAAAGGTGTGCTCCGGTGGCATGCTAACAGTAAAAGGTGTGCTCTGGTGGCATGCTAACAGTAAAATGTGTGCTCCGGTGGCATGCTAATGGGAAAGGCAGGCTCCGGTGGCATGCTAATGGTTAAAGGTGTGCCCCGGTGGCATGCTAACGGAAAAAGGTGTGCTCCGGTGGCATGCTAACGGGGAAAGGTGTACTGCGGTGGCATGCTAACGGTAAAAGCGGGCTCCGGTGGCATGCTAATGATAAAACGTGTGCTATGGTGGCATGCTAGTGGGAAAAGGTGTGCCGTGGTGGCTTGCTAATAGTAAAGGTGTGCTCCGGTGGCATGCTAATGGTTAAAGGTGTGCTCCAGTGGCATGCTAACGGAAAAAGGTGTGCCCCGGTGGCATGCTAACGGAAAAACGTGTGCTACAGTGGCATGCTAACGGAAAAAGGTGTGCTGCGGTGGCATGCTAACGGTAAAAGCGGGCTCCGGTGGCATTCTAACAATAAAACGTGTGCTATGGTGGCATGCTAACGGGAAAAGGTGTGCTGCGGTGGCATGCTAATAGTAAAGGTGTGCTCCGGTGGCATACTAATGGTTCAAGGTGTGCTCCAGTGGCATGCTAACGGAAAAAGGAGTGCTCCGGTAGCATGCTAACGTTAAAGGTGTGCTCCGGTGGCATGCTAACGGTAAAAGGTGTGCTCCGGTAGCATGCTAGCGGTAAAAGTGTGCTCCGGTGGCATGCTAACGGTAAAAGGTGTGCTCCGCTGGCATGCTAAGGGTAAAAGGTGTGCTTTGGTAGCATGCTAATGGTAAAAGGTGTGCTCCGGTGGCATGCTAACGGGAAAAGGAGTGCTCCGGTGGCATGCTAACGTTAAAGGTGTGCTCCGGTGGCATGCTAACGGTAAAAGGTGTGCTCCGGTAGCATGCTAGCGGTAAAGGTGTGCTCCGGTGGTATGCTAACGGGAAAATGTGTGCTGCGGTGGCATGCTCATGGTAAAGGGTGTGCTCCGGTGGCATGCTAACGGTAGAAGGAGTGCTCCGGTGGCATGATAATGAGTAAAGGTGTGTTACGGTGACATGCTCACGGAAAAATGTGTGGTATGTTTGCATGCTCATTGTAAAAGGTGTGCTCCGGTGGCATGCTAACGGGAAAATGCGTGCTGCGGTGGCATGCTCATGGTAAAGGGTGTGCTCCGGTGGCATGCTAACGGTAGAAGGAGTGCTCCGGTGGCATGATAATGAGTAAAGGTGTGCTACGGTGGCATGCTAATGGGAAAAGGTGTGCTCCGGTGGCATGCTAACGGGAAAAGGTGTGATCTGGTGGCATGCTAATGGAGAAAGGTGTGCTCCGGTGGCATGCTGACGGGAAAAGGTGTGCTCCAGTGGCATGCTAACGGGAGAAGGTTTGCTCCGGTGGCATACTAACGGGAAAAGGTGTGCTTTGGTGGCATGCTAATGGAAAGAGGTGTGCTACGGTGGCATGCTAATGGCAAAAGGTGTGTTACAGTGGCATGCTCACGGAAAAATGTGTGGTACGTTTGCATGCTCATTGTAAAAGGTGTGCTCCGGTGGCATGCTAACGGGAAAAGGCGTGCTACAGTGGCATACTCACGGGAAAGCGGTGTGCTCCGGTGACATGCTAACGGGAAAAGGTGTGCTCCTTTGGCATGCTAATGGGAAAAGGTATGCTCCAGTGGCATGCTAACAGGAAAAGGTGTGATCTGGTGGCATGCTAATAGAAAAAGTTGTACTCCGATGGCATGCTAACGGGAAAAGGTGTGCTCTGGTGGCATGCTAACGGGAAAAGTTGTGCTCCTGTGGCATGCTAACAGAAAAAGGTGTGCTACGGTGGCATGCTAATTGGGAGAGGTGTGCTACGGTGGCTTGCTAATGGTAAAGGTGTGCTCCGGTGGCATGCTAACGGAAAGGTGTGCTCTGGTGGTTTGCTAACGGGAAAAATGTGTGCTACATTGGCATGCTAATGGTAAAGGTGTGCTCCGGTGACATGCTAATGGGAAAAAGGTGTGCTACGGTGGCATGCTAACGGCAAGGGTGTGCTCCGGTGTCATGCTAACGGGAAAAGGTGCGCTCCGGTGGTATGCTGACGGGAAAAGGTGTGCTCCGGTGGCATGCTAACGGGAAAAGGTGTGCTCTGGTGGCATGCTAACCGGGAAAGGTGTCCTCCGGTGGCATGCTAAAGGGAGAAGGTGTGCTACAGTTGTATGCTAACGGGAAAAGGTGGTCTACAGTTGCATGCTAACGGGAAAAGGTGTGCTACAGTTGCATGCTAATGGGAAAAGGTGGGCTACAGTTGCATTCTAATAGGAAAAGGTGGGCTACGGTGGCCTGGTAACGGGAGAAGCTGTGCTCCGGTGGCATGCTAAAGGTAAAACTTGTGCTCCGGTGGCATGCTAACAGTAAAGGTGAGCTCCGGTGGCATGCTAACGGGAAAAGGTGTGCTCCGGTGGCATGCTAACGGGAAAAGGTGTGCTACGGTGGCATGCTAATGGGAAAAGGTGTACTACGGTGACAAGCTAACGGTAAAGGTGTGCTCCAGTGTCATGCTAACGCGAAAAGTGTGCTCCGGTGGCATGCTGACGGGAGAAGTTGTCTTCCGGTGGCATGCTAATGGAAAGATGTGTCCTACGGTGGCATGCTAACGGGTAAAGATGGGCTACAGTGGCATGCTAACAGTAAAGGTGTGCTCCGGTGGCATGCTAACGGGAAAAGGTGTGTTCCGGTGGCATGCTAACGGAAAAGTTGTGCTCCGGTGGCATGCTAACAGTAAAAGGTGTGCTCTGGTGGCATGCTAACAGGAAAAAGTGTGCTCCGGTGGCATGCTAATGGGAAAGGCGGGCTCCGGTGGCATGCTAATGGTTAAAGGTGTGCCCCGTTGGCATGCTAACGGAAAAACGTGTGCTCCTGTGGCATGCTAACGGGGAAAGGTGTGCTGCGGTGGCATGCTAACGGTAAAGGCGGGCTCCGGTGGCATGCAAATGATAAAACGTGTGCTATCGTGGCATGCTAATGGGAAAAGGTGTGCTGCGGTGGCATGATAACGGTAAAGGTGTGCTCCGGTGGCATGCTAATGGTTAAAGGTGTGCTCCAGTGGCATGCTAATGGAAAAAGGTGTGCTCCGTTGGCATGCTAATGTTAAAGGTGTGCTCCGGTGGCATGCTAACGGGAAAAGGTGTACTACGGTGACAAGCTAACGGTAAAGGTGTGCTCCAGTGTCATGCTAACGCGAAAAGTGTGCTCCGGTGGCATGCTGACGGGAGAAGTTGTCTTCCGGTGGCATGCTAATGGAAAGAGGTGTCCTACGGTGGCATGTTAACGGGTAAAGATGGGCTACGGTGGCATGCTAACAGTAAAGGTGTGCTCCGGTGGCATGCTAACGGAAAAGTTGTGCTCCGGTGGCATGCTAACAGTAAAAGGTATGCTCTGGTGGCATGCTAACAGGAAAAAGTGTGCTCCGGTGGCATGCTAATGGGAAAGGCGGGCTCCGGTGGCATGCTAATGGTTAAAGGTGTGCCCCGTTGGCATGCTAACGGAAAAACGTGTGCTCCGGTGGCATGCTAACGGGGAAAGGTGTGCTGCGGTGGCATGCTAATGGTAAAGGCGGGCTCCGGTGGCATGCAAACGATAAAACGTGTGCTATCATGGCATGCTAACGGTAAAGGTGTGCTCCGGTGGCATGCTAATGGTTAAAGGTGTGCTCCAGTGGCATGCTAATGGAAAAAGGTGTGCTCCGGTGGCATGATAATGTTAAAGGTGTGCTCCTGTGGCATGCTAAAGGGAAAAGGTGTGCTCCAGTGGCATGCTAGCGGTAAAGGGTGTGCTCCGGTGGCATGCTAACGGTAAAGGTGTGCTCCGGTGGTATGCTAACAGGAAAAGGTGTGCTCCGGTGACATGCTAGTGGTAAAAGGTGTGCTCCGGTAGCATGCTAACGGTAAAAGGTGTGCTCCGGTGGCATGCTAAGGGGAAAAGCTGTGCTCTGGTGGCATGCTAATGGTAAAAGGTGTGCTCCGGTGGCATGCTAAGGGGAAAAGCTGTGCTCTGGTGGCATGCTAACGGTAAAAGGTATGCTCCGGTGGCATACTAACGGTAAAAGGTGAGCTCCGGTGGCATGCTAACGGGAAAAGATGTGCTCCGGTGGCATGCTAACGGGAAAATGTGTGCTACGGTGGCATGCTCATGGTAAAAGGTGTGCTCCGGTGGAATGCTAACGGAAAAAGTGTGCTACGGTGGCATGCTAACGGGAGAACATGTGGTTCGGTGGCATGCTAACTGGAAAAGGTGTGCTCCGGTGGCATGCTAATGGGAGAAGGTGTGCTTCAGTGGCATGCTAACAGGAAAAGGTGTGCTCCGGTGACATGCTAACGGGAGATGGTGTGCTACGATTACATGCTGACGGTAAAAGGTGTGCTCCGGTGGCTTGCCAACAAGAGAAGGTGTGCTACGGTGGCATGCTAACGGCAAAAGGTTTGCTCCAGTGGCATGCTAACTGAAAAAGGTGTGCTACGGTGGCATGCTAACGGGGAAAGGTGTGCTACGGTGGCATGCTAACGGTAAAGGTGTGCTCCGGTGGCATGTCAACGGGAAAAGGTGTGCTCCAATGGCATGCTAACAAGAAAAGGTGTGCTCCGGTGGCATGCTAACGGTAAAGGTGTGCTCCGGTGACATGCTAACGGTGAAAGGTGTGCTCCCGTGGCATGCTAACGGGAAAAGGTGTGCTCCGCTGCCATGTCAATGGGAAAAGGGTGCTCCGATGGCATGCTAACGGGAAAAGGTGTGCTCCGGTGGCATGCTAATGGTAAAGGTGTGCTCCGGTGGCATGCTAACAGTCAAAGGTGTCCTCTGATGGCATGCTAACGGTAAAGGGTGTGCTCCGGTGGCATGCTAATGGTAAAGGTGTGCTTCGGTGGTATGCTAACAGGAAAAGTGTGCTCCTGTGGCATGCTAACGGGGAAAGAAGTGCTCCGGTGGCATGCTAAACGGGAAAGGTGTCCTCCGTTGGCATGCTAAAGGGAGAAGGTGTGCTACAGTTGCATGCTAATGGGAAAAGGTGGGCTACAGTTGTATGCTAACGGGAAACAGTGTGCTACAGTTGCATGCTAACGGGAAAAGGTGGGCTACAGTTGCATGCTAATAGGAAAAGGTGGGCTACGGTGGCATGGTAACGGGAGAAGGAGTGCTCTGGTGGCATGCTAACGGTAAAACGTGTGCTCCGGTGGCATGCTAATGGTAAAGGTGTGCTCCGGTGGCATGCTAACGGGAAAAGGTGTGCTCCGGTGGTATGATAACTGGAAAAGGTGTGCTACTGTGGCATGCTAAAGGGAAAAGGTGAACTCCGTTGGCATGCTAACGGGAAAACTGTGTCCTACAGTGGCATGCTAACGGTAAAGGTGTGCTCCGCTGGCATGCTAACAGGAAGAGGGTGTGCTACGGTGACATGCTAACGGCAAGGGTGTGCTCCGGTGTCATGCTAACGGGAAAAGGTGCGCTCCGGTGGTATGCTGACGGGAAAAGGTGTGCTCCGGTGGCATGCTAACGGGAAAAGGTGTGCTCTGGTGGCATGCTAACCGGGAAAGGTGTCCTCCGGTGGCATGCTAAAGGGAGAAGGTGTGCTACAGTTGTATGCTAACGGGAAAAGGTGGTCTACAGTTGCATGCTAACGGGAAAAGGTGTGCTACAGTTGCATGCTAATGGGAAAAGGTGGGCTACAGTTGCATTCTAATAGGAAAAGGTGGGCTACGGTGGCCTGGTAACGGGAGAAGCTGTGCTCCGGTGGCATGCTAAAGGTAAAACTTGTGCTCCGGTGGCATGCTAACAGTAAAGGTGAGCTCCGGTGGCATGCTAACGGGAAAAGGTGTGCTCCGGTGGCATGCTAACGGGAAAAGGTGTGCTACGGTGGCATGCTAATGGGAAAAGGTGTACTACGGTGACAAGCTAACGGTAAAGGTGTGCTCCAGTGTCATGCTAACGCGAAAAGTGTGCTCCGGTGGCATGCTGACGGGAGAAGTTGTCTTCCGGTGGCATGCTAATGGAAAGATGTGTCCTACGGTGGCATGCTAACGGGTAAAGATGGGCTACAGTGGCATGCTAACAGTAAAGGTGTGCTCCGGTGGCATGCTAACGGGAAAAGGTGTGTTCCGGTGGCATGCTAACGGAAAAGTTGTGCTCCGGTGGCATGCTAACAGTAAAAGGTGTGCTCTGGTGGCATGCTAACAGGAAAAAGTGTGCTCCGGTGGCATGCTAATGGGAAAGGCGGGCTCCGGTGGCATGCTAATGGTTAAAGGTGTGCCCCGTTGGCATGCTAACGGAAAAACGTGTGCTCCTGTGGCATGCTAACGGGGAAAGGTGTGCTGCGGTGGCATGCTAACGGTAAAGGCGGGCTCCGGTGGCATGCAAATGATAAAACGTGTGCTATCGTGGCATGCTAATGGGAAAAGGTGTGCTGCGGTGGCATGATAACGGTAAAGGTGTGCTCCGGTGGCATGCTAATGGTTAAAGGTGTGCTCCAGTGGCATGCTAATGGAAAAAGGTGTGCTCCGTTGGCATGCTAATGTTAAAGGTGTGCTCCGGTGGCATGCTAACGGGAAAAGGTGTACTACGGTGACAAGCTAACGGTAAAGGTGTGCTCCAGTGTCATGCTAACGCGAAAAGTGTGCTCCGGTGGCATGCTGACGGGAGAAGTTGTCTTCCGGTGGCATGCTAATGGAAAGAGGTGTCCTACGGTGGCATGTTAACGGGTAAAGATGGGCTACGGTGGCATGCTAACAGTAAAGGTGTGCTCCGGTGGCATGCTAATGGAAAAGTTGTGCTCCGGTGGCATGCTAACAGTAAAAGGTATGCTCTGGTGGCATGCTAACAGGAAAAAGTGTGCTCCGGTGGCATGCTAATGGGAAAGGCGGGCTCCGGTGGCATGCTAATGGTTAAAGGTGTGCCCCGTTGGCATGCTAACGGAAAAACGTGTGCTCCGGTGGCATGCTAACGGGGAAAGGTGTGCTGCGGTGGCATGCTAATGGTAAAGGCGGGCTCCGGTGGCATGCAAACGATAAAACGTGTGCTATCATGGCATGCTAACGGTAAAGGTGTGCTCCGGTGGCATGCTAATGGTTAAAGGTGTGCTCCAGTGGCATGCTAATGGAAAAAGGTGTGCTCCGGTGGCATGATAATGTTAAAGGTGTGCTCCTGTGGCATGCTAAAGGGAAAAGGTGTGCTCCAGTGGCATGCTAGCGGTAAAGGGTGTGCTCCGGTGGCATGCTAACGGTAAAGGTGTGCTCCGGTGGTATGCTAACAGGAAAAGGTGTGCTCCGGTGACATGCTAGTGGTAAAAGGTGTGCTCCGGTAGCATGCTAACGGTAAAAGGTGTGCTCCGGTGGCATGCTAAGGGGAAAAGCTGTGCTCTGGTGGCATGCTAATGGTAAAAGGTGTGCTCCGGTGGCATGCTAAGGGGAAAAGCTGTGCTCTGGTGGCATGCTAACGGTAAAAGGTATGCTCCGGTGGCATACTAACGGTAAAAGGTGAGCTCCGGTGGCATGCTAACGGGAAAAGATGTGCTCCGGTGGCATGCTAACGGGAAAATGTGTGCTACGGTGGCATGCTCATGGTAAAAGGTGTGCTCCGGTGGCATGCTAACGGAAAAAGTGTGCTACGGTGGCATGCTAACGGGAGAACATGTGGTTCGGTGGCATGCTAACTGGAAAAGGTGTGCTCCGGTGGCATGCTAATGGGAGAAGGTGTGCTTCAGTGGCATGCTAACAGGAAAAGGTGTGCTCCGGTGACATGCTAACGGGAGATGGTGTGCTACGATTACATGCTGACGGTAAAAGGTGTGCTCCGGTGGCTTGCCAACAAGAGAAGGTGTGCTACGGTGGCATGCTAACGGCAAAAGGTTTGCTCCAGTGGCATGCTAACTGAAAAAGGTGTGCTACGGTGGCATGCTAACGGGGAAAGGTGTGCTACGGTGGCATGCTAACGGTAAAGGTGTGCTCCGGTGGCATGTCAACGGGAAAAGGTGTGCTCCAATGGCATGCTAACAAGAAAAGGTGTGCTCTGGTGGCATGCTAACGGTAAAGGTGTGCTCCGGTGACATGCTAACGGTGAAAGGTGTGCTCCCGTGGCATGCTAACGGGAAAAGGTGTGCTCCGCTGCCATGTCAATGGGAAAAGGGTGCTCCGATGGCATGCTAACGGGAAAAGGTGTGCTCCGGTGGCATGCTAATGGTAAAGGTGTGCTCCGGTGGCATGCTAACGGTCAAAGGTGTCCTCTGATGGCATGCTAACGGTAAAGGGTGTGCTCCGGTGGCATGCTAATGGTAAAGGTGTGCTTCGGTGGTATGCTAACAGGAAAAGTGTGCTCCTGTGGCATGCTAACGGGGAAAGAAGTGCTCCGGTGGCATGCTAAACGGGAAAGGTGTCCTCCGTTGGCATGCTAAAGGGAGAAGGTGTGCTACAGTTGCATGCTAATGGGAAAAGGTGGGCTACAGTTGTATGCTAACGGGAAACAGTGTGCTACAGTTGCATGCTAACGGGAAAAGGTGGGCTACAGTTGCATGCTAATAGGAAAAGGTAGGCTACGGTGGCATGGTAACGGGAGAAGGAGTGCTCTGGTGGCATGCTAACGGTAAAACGTGTGCTCCGGTGGCATGCTAATGGTAAAGGTGTGCTCCGGTGGCATGCTAACGGGAAAAGGTGTGCTCCGGTGGTATGATAACGGGAAAAGGTGTGCTACTGTGGCATGCTAAAGGGAAAAGGTGAACTCCGTTGGCATGCTAACGGGAAAACTGTGTCCTACAGTGGCATGCTAACGGTAAAGGTGTGCTCCGCTGGCATGCTAACAGGAAGAGGGTGTGCTACGGTGACATGCTAACGGTAAAGGTGTGCTCCGGTGTCATGCTAACGCGAAAAGGTGTGCTCCGGTGGCATGCTGACGGGAGAAGGTGTCTTCCGGTGGCATGCTAATGGATAAAGGTGGGCTACAGTGGCATGCTAACGGTAAAGGTGTGCTCCGGTGGCATGCTAACAGTAAAAGGTGTGCTCTGGTGGCATGCTAACAGTAAAATGTGTGCTCCGGTGGCATGCTAATGGGAAAGGCAGGCTCCGGTGGCATGCTAATGGTTAAAGGTGTGCCCCGGTGGCATGCTAACGGAAAAAGGTGTGCTCCGGTGGCATGCTAACGGGGAAAGGTGTACTGCGGTGGCATGCTAACGGTAAAAGCGGGCTCCGGTGGCATGCTAATGATAAAACGTGTGCTATGGTGGCATGCTAGTGGGAAAAGGTGTGCCGTGGTGGCTTGCTAATAGTAAAGGTGTGCTCCGGTGGCATGCTAATGGTTAAAGGTGTGCTCCAGTGGCATGCTAACGGAAAAAGGTGTGCCCCGGTGGCATGCTAACGGAAAAACGTGTGCTACAGTGGCATGCTAACGGAAAAAGGTGTGCTGCGGTGGCATGCTAACGGTAAAAGCGGGCTCCGGTGGCATTCTAACAATAAAACGTGTGCTATGGTGGCATGCTAACGGGAAAAGGTGTGCTGCGGTGGCATGCTAATAGTAAAGGTGTGCTCCGGTGGCATACTAATGGTTCAAGGTGTGCTCCAGTGGCATGCTAACGGAAAAAGGAGTGCTCCGGTAGCATGCTAACGTTAAAGGTGTGCTCCGGTGGCATGCTAACGGTAAAAGGTGTGCTCCGGTAGCATGCTAGCGGTAAAAGTGTGCTCCGGTGGCATGCTAACGGTAAAAGGTGTGCTCCGCTGGCATGCTAAGGGTAAAAGGTGTGCTTTGGTAGCATGCTAATGGTAAAAGGTGTGCTCCGGTGGCATGCTAACGGGAAAAGGAGTGCTCCGGTGGCATGCTAACGTTAAAGGTGTGCTCCGGTGGCATGCTAACGGTAAAAGGTGTGCTCCGGTAGCATGCTAGCGGTAAAGGTGTGCTCCGGTGGTATGCTAACGGGAAAATGTGTGCTGCGGTGGCATGCTCATGGTAAAGGGTGTGCTCCGGTGGCATGCTAACGGTAGAAGGAGTGCTCCGGTGGCATGATAATGAGTAAAGGTGTGTTACGGTGACATGCTCACGGAAAAATGTGTGGTATGTTTGCATGCTCATTGTAAAAGGTGTGCTCCGGTGGCATGCTAACGGGAAAATGCGTGCTGCGGTGGCATGCTCATGGTAAAGGGTGTGCTCCGGTGGCATGCTAACGGTAGAAGGAGTGCTCCGGTGGCATGATAATGAGTAAAGGTGTGCTACGGTGGCATGCTAATGGGAAAAGGTGTGCTCCGGTGGCATGCTAACGGGAAAAGGTGTGATCTGGTGGCATGCTAATGGAGAAAGGTGTGCTCCGGTGGCATGCTGACGGGAAAAGGTGTGCTCCGGTGGCATGCTAACGGGGAAAGGTGTACTGCGGTGGCATGCTAACGGTAAAAGCGGGCTCCGGTGGCATGCTAATGATAAAACGTGTGCTATGGTGGCATGCTAGTGGGAAAAGGTGTGCCGTGGTGGCTTGCTAATAGTAAAGGTGTGCTCCGGTGGCATGCTAATGGTTAAAGGTGTGCTCCAGTGGCATGCTAACGGAAAAAGGTGTGCCCCGGTGGCATGCTAACGGAAAAACGTGTGCTACAGTGGCATGCTAACGGAAAAAGGTGTGCTGCGGTGGCATGCTAACGGTAAAAGCGGGCTCCGGTGGCATTCTAACAATAAAACGTGTGCTATGGTGGCATGCTAACGGGAAAAGGTGTGCTGCGGTGGCATGCTAATAGTAAAGGTGTGCTCCGGTGGCATACTAATGGTTCAAGGTGTGCTCCAGTGGCATGCTAACGGAAAAAGGAGTGCTCCGGTAGCATGCTAACGTTAAAGGTGTGCTCCGGTGGCATGCTAACGGTAAAAGGTGTGCTCCGGTAGCATGCTAGCGGTAAAAGTGTGCTCCGGTGGCATGCTAACGGTAAAAGGTGTGCTCCGCTGGCATGCTAAGGGTAAAAGGTGTGCTTTGGTAGCATGCTAATGGTAAAAGGTGTGCTCCGGTGGCATGCTAACGGGAAAAGGAGTGCTCCGGTGGCATGCTAACGTTAAAGGTGTGCTCCGGTGGCATGCTAACGGTAAAAGGTGTGCTCCGGTAGCATGCTAGCGGTAAAGGTGTGCTCCGGTGGTATGCTAACGGGAAAATGTGTGCTGCGGTGGCATGCTCATGGTAAAGGGTGTGCTCCGGTGGCATGCTAACGGTAGAAGGAGTGCTCCGGTGGCATGATAATGAGTAAAGGTGTGTTACGGTGACATGCTCACGGAAAAATGTGTGGTATGTTTGCATGCTCATTGTAAAAGGTGTGCTCCGGTGGCATGCTAACGGGAAAATGCGTGCTGCGGTGGCATGCTCATGGTAAAGGGTGTGCTCCGGTGGCATGCTAACGGTAGAAGGAGTGCTCCGGTGGCATGATAATGAGTAAAGGTGTGCTACGGTGGCATGCTAATGGGAAAAGGTGTGCTCCGGTGGCATGCTAACGGGAAAAGGTGTGATCTGGTGGCATGCTAATGGAGAAAGGTGTGCTCCGGTGGCATGCTGACGGGAAAAGGTGTGCTCCAGTGGCATGCTAACGGGAGAAGGTTTGCTCCGGTGGCATACTAACGGGAAAAGGTGTGCTTTGGTGGCATGCTAATGGAAAGAGGTGTGCTACGGTGGCATGCTAATGGCAAAAGGTGTGTTACAGTGGCATGCTCACGGAAAAATGTGTGGTACGTTTGCATGCTCATTGTAAAAGGTGTGCTCCGGTGGCATGCTAACGGGAAAAGGCGTGCTACAGTGGCATACTCACGGGAAAGCGGTGTGCTCCGGTGACATGCTAACGGGAAAAGGTGTGCTCCTTTGGCATGCTAATGGGAAAAGGTATGCTCCAGTGGCATGCTAACAGGAAAAGGTGTGATCTGGTGGCATGCTAATAGAAAAAGTTGTACTCCGATGGCATGCTAACGGGAAAAGGTGTGCTCTGGTGGCATGCTAACGGGAAAAGTTGTGCTCCTGTGGCATGCTAACAGAAAAAGGTGTGCTACGGTGGCATGCTAATTGGGAGAGGTGTGCTACGGTGGCTTGCTAATGGTAAAGGTGTGCTCCGGTGGCATGCTAACGGAAAGGTGTGCTCTGGTGGTTTGCTAACGGGAAAAATGTGTGCTACATTGGCATGCTAATGGTAAAGGTGTGCTCCGGTGACATGCTAATGGGAAAAAGGTGTGCTACGGTGGCATGCTAACGGCAAGGGTGTGCTCCGGTGTCATGCTAACGGGAAAAGGTGCGCTCCGGTGGTATGCTGACGGGAAAAGGTGTGCTCCGGTGGCATGCTAACGGGAAAAGGTGTGCTCTGGTGGCATGCTAACCGGGAAAGGTGTCCTCCGGTGGCATGCTAAAGGGAGAAGGTGTGCTACAGTTGTATGCTAACGGGAAAAGGTGGTCTACAGTTGCATGCTAACGGGAAAAGGTGTGCTACAGTTGCATGCTAATGGGAAAAGGTGGGCTACAGTTGCATTCTAATAGGAAAAGGTGGGCTACGGTGGCCTGGTAACGGGAGAAGCTGTGCTCCGGTGGCATGCTAAAGGTAAAACTTGTGCTCCGGTGGCATGCTAACAGTAAAGGTGAGCTCCGGTGGCATGCTAACGGGAAAAGGTGTGCTCCGGTGGCATGCTAACGGGAAAAGGTGTGCTACGGTGGCATGCTAATGGGAAAAGGTGTACTACGGTGACAAGCTAACGGTAAAGGTGTGCTCCAGTGTCATGCTAACGCGAAAAGTGTGCTCCGGTGGCATGCTGACGGGAGAAGTTGTCTTCCGGTGGCATGCTAATGGAAAGATGTGTCCTACGGTGGCATGCTAACGGGTAAAGATGGGCTACAGTGGCATGCTAACAGTAAAGGTGTGCTCCGGTGGCATGCTAACGGGAAAAGGTGTGTTCCGGTGGCATGCTAACGGAAAAGTTGTGCTCCGGTGGCATGCTAACAGTAAAAGGTGTGCTCTGGTGGCATGCTAACAGGAAAAAGTGTGCTCCGGTGGCATGCTAATGGGAAAGGCGGGCTCCGGTGGCATGCTAATGGTTAAAGGTGTGCCCCGTTGGCATGCTAACGGAAAAACGTGTGCTCCTGTGGCATGCTAACGGGGAAAGGTGTGCTGCGGTGGCATGCTAACGGTAAAGGCGGGCTCCGGTGGCATGCAAATGATAAAACGTGTGCTATCGTGGCATGCTAATGGGAAAAGGTGTGCTGCGGTGGCATGATAACGGTAAAGGTGTGCTCCGGTGGCATGCTAATGGTTAAAGGTGTGCTCCAGTGGCATGCTAATGGAAAAAGGTGTGCTCCGTTGGCATGCTAATGTTAAAGGTGTGCTCCGGTGGCATGCTAACGGGAAAAGGTGTACTACAGTGACAAGCTAACGGTAAAGGTGTGCTCCAGTGTCATGCTAACGCGAAAAGTGTGCTCCGGTGGCATGCTGACGGGAGAAGTTGTCTTCCGGTGGCATGCTAATGGAAAGAGGTGTCCTACGGTGGCATGTTAATGGGTAAAGATGGGCTACGGTGGCATGCTAACAGTAAAGGTGTGCTCCGGTGGCATGCTAACGGAAAAGTTGTGCTCCGGTGGCATGCTAACAGTAAAAGGTATGCTCTGGTGGCATGCTAACAGGAAAAAGTGTGCTCCGGTGGCATGCTAATGGGAAAGGCGGGCTCCGGTGGCATGCTAATGGTTAAAGGTGTGCCCCGTTGGCATGCTAACGGAAAAACGTGTGCTCCGGTGGCATGCTAACGGGGAAAGGTGTGCTGCGGTGGCATGCTAATGGTAAAGGCGGGCTCCGGTGGCATGCAAACGATAAAACGTGTGCTATCATGGCATGCTAACGGTAAAGGTGTGCTCCGGTGGCATGCTAATGGTTAAAGGTGTGCTCCAGTGGCATGCTAATGGAAAAAGGTGTGCTCCGGTGGCATGATAATGTTAAAGGTGTGCTCCTGTGGCATGCTAAAGGGAAAAGGTGTGCTCCAGTGGCATGCTAGCGGTAAAGGGTGTGCTCCGGTGGCATGCTAACGGTAAAGGTGTGCTCCGGTGGTATGCTAACAGGAAAAGGTGTGCTCCGGTGACATGCTAGTGGTAAAAGGTGTGCTCCGGTAGCATGCTAACGGTAAAAGGTGTGCTCCGGTGGCATGCTAAGGGGAAAAGCTGTGCTCTGGTGGCATGCTAATGGTAAAAGGTGTGCTCCGGTGGCATGCTAAGGGGAAAAGCTGTGCTCTGGTGGCATGCTAACGGTAAAAGGTATGCTCCGGTGGCATACTAACGGTAAAAGGTGAGCTCCGGTGGCATGCTAACGGGAAAAGATGTGCTCCGGTGGCATGCTAACGGGAAAATGTGTGCTACGGTGGCATGCTCATGGTAAAAGGTGTGCTCCGGTGGCATGCTAACAGTAAAGGTGAGCTCCGGTGGCATGCTAACGGGAAAAGGTGTGCTCCGGTGGCATGCTAACGGGAAAAGGTGTGCTCCGGTGGCATGCTAACGGAAAAAGTGTGCTACGGTGGCATGCTAACGGGAGAACATGTGGTTCGGTGGCATGCTAACTGGAAAAGGTGTGCTCCGGTGGCATGCTAATGGGAGAAGGTGTGCTTCAGTGGCATGCTAACAGGAAAAGGTGTGCTCCGGTGACATGCTAACGGGAGATGGTGTGCTACGATTACATGCTGACGGTAAAAGGTGTGCTCCGGTGGCTTGCCAACAAGAGAAGGTGTGCTACGGTGGCATGCTAACGGCAAAAGGTTTGCTCCAGTGGCATGCTAACTGAAAAAGGTGTGCTACGGTGACATGCTAACGGGGAAAGGTGTGCTACGGTGGCATGCTAACGGTAAAGGTGTGCTCCGGTGGCATGTCAACGGGAAAAGGTGTGCTCCAATGGCATGCTAACAAGAAAAGGTGTGCTCCGGTGGCATGCTAACGGTAAAGGTGTGCTCCGGTGACATGCTAACGGTGAAAGGTGTGCTCCCGTGGCATGCTAACGGGAAAAGGTGTGCTCCGCTGCCATGTCAATGGGAAAAGGGTGCTCCGATGGCATGCTAACGGGAAAAGGTGTGCTCCGGTGGCATGCTAATGGTAAAGGTGTGCTCCGGTGGCATGCTAACGGTCAAAGGTGTCCTCTGATGGCATGCTAACGGTAAAGGGTGTGCTCCGGTGGCATGCTAATGGTAAAGGTGTGCTTCGGTGGTATGCTAACAGGAAAAGTGTGCTCCTGTGGCATGCTAACGGGGAAAGAAGTGCTCCGGTGGCATGCTAAACGGGAAAGGTGTCCTCCGTTGGCATGCTAAAGGGAGAAGGTGTGCTACAGTTGCATGCTAATGGGAAAAGGTGGGCTACAGTTGTATGCTAACGGGAAACAGTGTGCTACAGTTGCATGCTAACGGGAAAAGGTGGGCTACAGTTGCATGCTAATAGGAAAAGGTAGGCTACGGTGGCATGGTAACGGGAGAAGGAGTGCTCTGGTGGCATGCTAACGGTAAAACGTGTGCTCCGGTGGCATGCTAATGGTAAAGGTGTGCTCCGGTGGCATGCTAACGGGAAAAGGTGTGCTCCGGTGGTATGATAACGGGAAAAGGTGTGCTACTGTGGCATGCTAAAGGGAAAAGGTGAACTCCGTTGGCATGCTAACGGGAAAACTGTGTCCTACAGTGGCATGCTAACGGTAAAGGTGTGCTCCGCTGGCATGCTAACAGGAAGAGGGTGTGCTACGGTGACATGCTAACGGTAAAGGTGTGCTCCGGTGTCATGCTAACGCGAAAAGGTGTGCTCCGGTGGCATGCTGACGGGAGAAGGTGTCTTCCGGTGGCATGCTAATGGATAAAGGTGGGCTACAGTGGCATGCTAACGGTAAAGGTGTGCTCCGGTGGCATGCTAACAGTAAAAGGTGTGCTCTGGTGGCATGCTAACAGTAAAATGTGTGCTCCGGTGGCATGCTAATGGGAAAGGCAGGCTCCGGTGGCATGCTAATGGTTAAAGGTGTGCCCCGGTGGCATGCTAACGGAAAAAGGTGTGCTCCGGTGGCATGCTAACGGGGAAAGGTGTACTGCGGTGGCATGCTAACGGTAAAAGCGGGCTCCGGTGGCATGCTAATGATAAAACGTGTGCTATGGTGGCATGCTAGTGGGAAAAGGTGTGCCGTGGTGGCTTGCTAATAGTAAAGGTGTGCTCCGGTGGCATGCTAATGGTTAAAGGTGTGCTCCAGTGGCATGCTAACGGAAAAAGGTGTGCCCCGGTGGCATGCTAACGGAAAAACGTGTGCTACAGTGGCATGCTAACGGAAAAAGGTGTGCTGCGGTGGCATGCTAACGGTAAAAGCGGGCTCCGGTGGCATTCTAACAATAAAACGTGTGCTATGGTGGCATGCTAACGGGAAAAGGTGTGCTGCGGTGGCATGCTAATAGTAAAGGTGTGCTCCGGTGGCATACTAATGGTTCAAGGTGTGCTCCAGTGGCATGCTAACGGAAAAAGGAGTGCTCCGGTAGCATGCTAACGTTAAAGGTGTGCTCCGGTGGCATGCTAACGGTAAAAGGTGTGCTCCGGTAGCATGCTAGCGGTAAAAGTGTGCTCCGGTGGCATGCTAACGGTAAAAGGTGTGCTCCGCTGGCATGCTAAGGGTAAAAGGTGTGCTTTGGTAGCATGCTAATGGTAAAAGGTGTGCTCCGGTGGCATGCTAACGGGAAAAGGAGTGCTCCGGTGGCATGCTAACGTTAAAGGTGTGCTCCGGTGGCATGCTAACGGTAAAAGGTGTGCTCCGGTAGCATGCTAGCGGTAAAGGTGTGCTCCGGTGGTATGCTAACGGGAAAATGTGTGCTGCGGTGGCATGCTCATGGTAAAGGGTGTGCTCCGGTGGCATGCTAACGGTAGAAGGAGTGCTCCGGTGGCATGATAATGAGTAAAGGTGTGTTACGGTGACATGCTCACGGAAAAATGTGTGGTATGTTTGCATGCTCATTGTAAAAGGTGTGCTCCGGTGGCATGCTAACGGGAAAATGCGTGCTGCGGTGGCATGCTCATGGTAAAGGGTGTGCTCCGGTGGCATGCTAACGGTAGAAGGAGTGCTCCGGTGGCATGATAATGAGTAAAGGTGTGCTACGGTGGCATGCTAATGGGAAAAGGTGTGCTCCGGTGGCATGCTAACGGGAAAAGGTGTGATCTGGTGGCATGCTAATGGAGAAAGGTGTGCTCCGGTGGCATGCTGACGGGAAAAGGTGTGCTCCGGTGGCATGCTAACGGGGAAAGGTGTACTGCGGTGGCATGCTAACGGTAAAAGCGGGCTCCGGTGGCATGCTAATGATAAAACGTGTGCTATGGTGGCATGCTAGTGGGAAAAGGTGTGCCGTGGTGGCTTGCTAATAGTAAAGGTGTGCTCCGGTGGCATGCTAATGGTTAAAGGTGTGCTCCAGTGGCATGCTAACGGAAAAAGGTGTGCCCCGGTGGCATGCTAACGGAAAAACGTGTGCTACAGTGGCATGCTAACGGAAAAAGGTGTGCTGCGGTGGCATGCTAACGGTAAAAGCGGGCTCCGGTGGCATTCTAACAATAAAACGTGTGCTATGGTGGCATGCTAACGGGAAAAGGTGTGCTGCGGTGGCATGCTAATAGTAAAGGTGTGCTCCGGTGGCATACTAATGGTTCAAGGTGTGCTCCAGTGGCATGCTAACGGAAAAAGGAGTGCTCCGGTAGCATGCTAACGTTAAAGGTGTGCTCCGGTGGCATGCTAACGGTAAAAGGTGTGCTCCGGTAGCATGCTAGCGGTAAAAGTGTGCTCCGGTGGCATGCTAACGGTAAAAGGTGTGCTCCGCTGGCATGCTAAGGGTAAAAGGTGTGCTTTGGTAGCATGCTAATGGTAAAAGGTGTGCTCCGGTGGCATGCTAACGGGAAAAGGAGTGCTCCGGTGGCATGCTAACGTTAAAGGTGTGCTCCGGTGGCATGTTAACGGTAAAAGGTGTGCTCCGGTAGCATGCTAGCGGTAAAGGTGTGCTCCGGTGGTATGCTAACGGGAAAATGTGTGCTGCGGTGGCATGCTCATGGTAAAGGGTGTGCTCCGGTGGCATGCTAACGGTAGAAGGAGTGCTCCGGTGGCATGATAATGAGTAAAGGTGTGTTACGGTGACATGCTCACGGAAAAATGTGTGGTATGTTTGCATGCTCATTGTAAAAGGTGTGCTCCGGTGGCATGCTAACGGGAAAATGCGTGCTGCGGTGGCATGCTCATGGTAAAGGGTGTGCTCCGGTGGCATGCTAACGGTAGAAGGAGTGCTCCGGTGGCATGATAATGAGTAAAGGTGTGCTACGGTGGCATGCTAATGGGAAAAGGTGTGCTCCGGTGGCATGCTAACGGGAAAAGGTGTGATCTGGTGGCATGCTAATGGAGAAAGGTGTGCTCCGGTGGCATGCTGACGGGAAAAGGTGTGCTCCAGTGGCATGCTAACGGGAGAAGGTTTGCTCCGGTGGCATACTAACGGGAAAAGGTGTGCTTTGGTGGCATGCTAATGGAAAGAGGTGTGCTACGGTGGCATGCTAATGGCAAAAGGTGTGTTACAGTGGCATGCTCACGGAAAAATGTGTGGTACGTTTGCATGCTCATTGTAAAAGGTGTGCTCCGGTGGCATGCTAACGGGAAAAGGCGTGCTACAGTGGCATACTCACGGGAAAGCGGTGTGCTCCGGTGACATGCTAACGGGAAAAGGTGTGCTCCTTTGGCATGCTAATGGGAAAAGGTATGCTCCAGTGGCATGCTAACAGGAAAAGGTGTGATCTGGTGGCATGCTAATAGAAAAAGTTGTACTCCGATGGCATGCTAACGGGAAAAGGTGTGCTCTGGTGGCATGCTAACGGGAAAAGTTGTGCTCCTGTGGCATGCTAACAGAAAAAGGTGTGCTACGGTGGCATGCTAATTGGGAGAGGTGTGCTACGGTGGCTTGCTAATGGTAAAGGTGTGCTCCGGTGGCATGCTAATGGTAAAAGGTGTGCTCCGGTGGCATGCTAACGGAAAGGTGTGCTCTGGTGGTTTGCTAACGGGAAAAATGTGTGCTACATTGGCATGCTAATGGTAAAGGTGTGCTCCGGTGACATGCTAATGGGAAAAAGGTGTGCTACGGTGGCATGCTAACGGCAAGGGTGTGCTCCGGTGTCATGCTAACGGGAAAAGGTGCGCTCCGGTGGTATGCTGACGGGAAAAGGTGTGCTCCGGTGGCATGCTAACGGGAAAAGGTGTGCTCTGGTGGCATGCTAACCGGGAAAGGTGTCCTCCGGTGGCATGCTAAAGGGAGAAGGTGTGCTACAGTTGTATGCTAACGGGAAAAGGTGGTCTACAGTTGCATGCTAACGGGAAACAGTGTGCTACAGTTGCATGCTAACGGGAAAAGGTGGGCTACAGTTGCATGCTAATAGGAAAAGGTGGGCTACGGTGGCATGGTAACGGGAGAAGGAGTGCTCTGGTGGCATGCTAACGGTAAAACGTGTGCTCCGGTGGCATGCTAATGGTAAAGGTGTGCTCCGGTGGCATGCTAACGGGAAAAGGTGTGCTCCGGTGGTATGATAACGGGAAAAGGTGTGCTACTGTGGCATGCTAAAGGGAAAAGGTGAACTCCGTTGGCATGCTAACGGGAAAACTGTGTCCTACAGTGGCATGCTAACGGCAAAGGTGTGCTCCGCTGGCATGCTAACAGGAAGAGGGTGTGCTACGGTGACATGCTAACGGTAAAGGTGTGCTCCGGTGTCATGCTAACGCGAAAAGGTGTGCTCCGGTGGCATGCTGACGGGAGAAGGTGTCTTCCGGTGGCATGCTAATGGATAAAGGTGGGCTACAGTGGCATGCTAACGGTAAAGGTGTGCTCCGGTGGCATGCTAACAGTAAAAGGTGTGCTCTGGTGGCATGCTAACAGTAAAATGTGTGCTCCGGTGGCATGCTAATGGGAAAGGCAGGCTCCGGTGGCATGCTAATGGTTAAAGGTGTGCCCCGGTGGCATGCTAACGGAAAAAGGTGTGCTCCGGTGGCATGCTAACGGGGAAAGGTGTACTGCGGTGGCATGCTAACGGTAAAAGCGGGCTCCGGTGGCATGCTAATGATAAAACGTGTGCTATGGTGGCATGCTAGTGGGAAAAGGTGTGCCGTGGTGGCTTGCTAATAGTAAAGGTGTGCTCCGGTGGCATGCTAATGGTTAAAGGTGTGCTCCAGTGGCATGCTAACGGAAAAAGGTGTGCCCCGGTGGCATGCTAACGGAAAAACGTGTGCTACAGTGGCATGCTAACGGAAAAAGGTGTGCTGCGGTGGCATGCTAACGGTAAAAGCGGGCTCCGGTGGCATTCTAACAATAAAACGTGTGCTATGGTGGCATGCTAACGGGAAAAGGTGTGCTGCGGTGGCATGCTAATAGTAAAGGTGTGCTCCGGTGGCATACTAATGGTTCAAGGTGTGCTCCAGTGGCATGCTAACGGAAAAATGAGTGCTCCGGTAGCATGCTAACGTTAAAGGTGTGCTCCGGTGGCATGCTAACGGTAAAAGGTGTGCTCCGGTAGCATGCTAGCGGTAAAAGTGTGCTCCGGTGGCATGCTAACGGTAAAAGGTGTGCTCCGCTGGCATGCTAAGGGTAAAAGGTGTGCTTTGGTAGCATGCTAATGGTAAAAGGTGTGCTCCGGTGGCATGCTAACGGGAAAAGGAGTGCTCCGGTGGCATGCTAACGTTAAAGGTGTGCTCCGGTGGCATGCTAACGGTAAAAGGTGTGCTCCGGTAGCATGCTAGCGGTAAAGGTGTGCTCCGGTGGTATGCTAACGGGAAAATGTGTGCTGCGGTGGCATGCTCATGGTAAAGGGTGTGCTCCGGTGGCATGCTAACGGTAGAAGGAGTGCTCCGGTGGCATGATAATGAGTAAAGGTGTGTTACGGTGACATGCTCACGGAAAAATGTGTGGTATGTTTGCATGCTCATTGTAAAAGGTGTGCTCCGGTGGCATGCTAACGGGAAAAGGCGTGCTACAGTGGCATACTCACGGGAAAGCAGTGTGCTCCGGTGACATGCTAACGGGAAAAGGTGTGCTCCTTTGGCATGCTAATGGGAAAAGGTGTGCTCCAGTGGCATGCTAACAGGAAAAGGTGTGATCTGGTGGCATGCTAATAGAAAAAGTTGTACTCCGATGGCATGCTAGCGGGAAAACGTGTGCTCTGGTGGCATGCTAACGGGAAAAGTTGTGCTCCGGTGTCATGCTAACAGAAAAAGGTGTGCTACGGTGGCATGCTAATTGGTAGAGGTGTGCTACGGTGGCTTGCTAATGATAAAGGTGTGCTCCGGTGGCATGCTAATGGTAAAAGGTGTGCTCCGGTGGCATGCTAACGGAAAGGTGTGCTCTGGTGGTTTGCTAACGGGAAAAATGTGTGCTACATTGGCATGCTAATGGTAAAGGTGTGCTCCAGTGGCATGCTAATGGGAAAAAGGTGTGCTACGGTGGCATGCTAACGGTAAGGGTGTGCTCCGGTGTCATGCTAACGGGAAAAGGTGCGCTCCGGTGGTATGCTGACGGGAAAAGGTGTGCTCCAGTGGCATGCTAACGGGAAAAGGTGTGCTCTGGTGGCATGCTAACCGGGAAAGGTGTCCTCCGGTGGCATGCTAAAGGGAGAAGGTGTGCTACAGTTGTATGCTAATGGGAAAAGGTGGTCTACAGTTGCATGCTAACGGGAAAAGGTGTGCTACAGTTGCATGCTAACGGGAAAAGGTGGGCTACAGTTGCATGCTAATAGGAAAAGGTGGGCTACGGTGGCCTGGTAACGGGAGAAGCTGTGCTCCGGTGGCATGCTAAAGCTAAAACTTGTGCTCCGGTGGCATGCTAACAGTAAAGGTGTGCTCCGGTGGCATGCTAACGGGAAAAGGTTTGCTCCGGTGGCATGCTAACGGGAAAAGGTGTGCCCCGTTGGCATGCTAACGGAAAAACGTGTGCTCCGGTGGCATGCTAACGGATAAAGGTGTGCTGCGGTGGCATGCTAACGGTAAAGGCGGGCTCCGGTGGCATGCAAACGATAAAACGTGTGCTATTGTGGCATGCTAATGGGAAAAGGTGTGCTGCGGTGGCATGCTAACGGTAAAGGTGTGCTCCGGTGGCATGCTAATGGTTAAAGGTGTGCTCCAGTGGCATGCTAATGGAAAAAGGTGTGCTCCGGTGGCATGCTAATGTTAAAGGTGTGCTCCGGTGGCATGCTAACGGGAAAAGGTGTACTACGGTGACAAGCTAACGGTAAAGGTGTGCTCCAGTGTCATGCTAACGCGAAAAGTGTGCTCCGGTGGCATGCTGACGGGAGAAGTTGTCTTCCGGTGGCATGCTAATGGAAAGAGGTGTCCTACGGTGGCATGTTAACGGGTAAAGATGGGCTACAGTGGCATGCTAACAGTAAAGGTGTGCTCCGGTGGCATGCTAACGGGAAAAGGTGTGTTCCGGTGGCATGCTAACGGAAAAGGTGTGCTCCGGTGGCATGCTAACAGTAAAAGGTGGGCTCTGGTGGCATGCTAACAGGAAAAAGTGTGCTCCGGTGGCATGCTAATGGGAAAGGCGGGCTCCGGTGGCATGCTAATGGTTAAAGGTGTGCCCCGTTGGCATGCTAACAGAAAAACGTGTGCTCCGGTGGCATGCTAAAGGGGAAAGGTGTGCTGCGGTGGCATGCTAACGGTAAAGGCAGGCTCCGGTGGCATGCAAACGATAAAACGTGTGCTATCATGGCATGCTAACGGTAAAGGTGTGCTCCGGTGGCATGCTAATGGTTAAAGGTGTGCTCCAGTGGTATGCTAATGGAAAAAGGTGTGCTCCGGTGGCATGCTAATGTTAAAGGTGTGCTCCGGTGGCATGCTAAAGGGAAAAGGTGTGCTCCAGTGGCATGCTAGCGGTAAAGGGTGTGCTCCGGTGGCATGCTAACGGTAAAGGTGTGCTCCGGTGGTATGCTAACAGGAAAAGGTGTGCTCCGGTGACATGCTAGTGGTAAAAGATGTGCTCCGGTAGCATGCTAACGGTAAAAGGTGTGCTCCGGTGGCATGCTAAGGGGAAAAGCTGTGCTCTGGTGGCATGCTAACGGTAAAAGGAGTGCTCCCGTGGCATGCTAAGGGGAAAAGCTGTGCTCTGGTGGCATGCTAACGGTAAAAGGTATGCTCCGGTGGCATACTAACGGTAAAAGGTGAGCTCCGGTGGCATGCTAACGGGAAAAGATGTGCTCCGGTGGCATGCTAACGGGAAAATGTGTGCTACGGTGGCATGCTCATGGTAAAAGGTGGGCTCCGGTGGCATGCTAACGGAAAAAGTGTGCTACGGTGGCATGCTAACGGGAGAACATGTGGTTCGGTGGCATGCTAACTGGAAAATGTGTGCGCCGGTGGCATGCTAATGGGAGAAGGTGTGCTTCAGTGGCTTGCTAACAGGAAAAGGTGTGCTCCGGTGACATGCTAACGGGAGATGGTGTGCTACGATTACATGCTGACGGTAAAAGGTGTGCTCCGGTGGCTTGCCAACAAGAGAAGGTGTGCTACGGTGGCATGCTAACGGCAAAAGGTTTGCTCCAGTGGCATGCTAACTGAAAAAGGTGTGCTACGGTGGCATGCTAACGGAGAAAGGTGTGCTACGGTGGCATGCTAACGGTAAAGGTGTGCTCCGGTGGCATGTCAACGGGAAAAGGTGTGCTCCAATGGCATGCTAACAAGAAAAGGTGTGCTCCGGTGGCATGCTAACGGTAAAGGTGTGCTCCGGTGACATGCTAACGGTGAAAGGTGTGCTCCCGTGGCATGCTAACGGGAAAAGGTGTGCTCCGCTGCCATGTCAATGGGAAAAGGGTGCTCCGATGGCATGCTAACGGGAAAAGGTGTGCTCCGGTGGCATGCTAATGGTAAAGGTGTGCTCCGGTGGCATGTTAACGGTCAAAGGTGTCCTCTGATGGCATGCTAACGGTAAAGGGTGTGCTCCGGTGGCATGCTAATGGTAAAGGTGTGCTTCGGTGGTATGCTAACAGGAAAAGGTGTGCTCCGGTGGCATGCTAACGGGAAAAGAAGTGCTCCGGTGGCATGCTAACCGGGAAAGGTGTCCTCCGTTAGCATGCTAAAGGGAGAAGGTGTGCTACAGTTGCATGCTAATGGGAAAAGGTGGGCTACAGTTGCATGCTAATGGGAAAAGGTGTGCTACAGTTGCATGCTAACGGGAAAAGGTGGGCTACAGTTGCATGCTAATAGGAAAAGGTGGTCTACGGTGGCATGGTAACGGGAGAAGGAGTGCTCTGGTGGCATGCTAACGGTAAAACGTGTGCTCCGGTGGCATGCTAATGGTAAAGGTGTGCTCCGGTGGCATGCTAACGGGAAAAGGTGTGCTCCGGTGGTATGCTAACGGGAAAAGGTGTGCTACTGTGGCATGCTAAAGGGAAAAGGTGAACTCCGTTGGCATGCTAACGGGAAAACTGTGTTCTACAGTGGCATGCTAACGGTAAAGGTGTGCTCCGCTGGCATGCTAACGGGAAGAGGGTGTGCTACGGTGACATGCTAACGGTAAAGGTGTGCTCCAGTGTCATGCTAACGCAAAAAGGTGTGCTCCGGTGGCATGCTGACGGGAGAAGGTGTCTTCCGGTGGCATGCTAATGGATAAAGGTGGGCTACAGTGTCATGCTAACGGTAAAGGTGTGCTCCGGTGGCATGCTAACGGGAAAAAGTGTGCTCCGGTGGCATGCTAACGGTAAAGGTGTGCTCCGGTGGCATGCTAACAGTAAAAGGTGTGCTCTGGTGGCATGCTAACAGTAAAAGGGTGCTCCGGTGGCATGCTAATGGGAAAGGCAGGCTCCGGTGGCATGCTAATAGTTAAAGGTGTGACCCGGTGGCATGCTAACGGAAAAAGGTGTGCTCCGGTGGCATGCTAACGGGTAAAGGTGTACTGCGGTGGCATGCTAACGGTAAAAGCGGTCTCCGGTGGCATGCTAATGATAAAACGTGTGCTATGGTGGCATGCTAACGGGAAAAGGTGTGCCGTGGTGGCATGCTAATAGTAAAGGTGTGCTCCGGTGGCATGCTAATGGTTAAAGCTGTGCTCCAGTGGCATGCTAACGGAAAAAGGTGTGCCCCGGTGGCATGCTAACGGAAAAACGTGTGCTCTGGTGGCATGCTAACGGGGAAAGGCGTGCTGCGGTGGCATGCTAACGGTAAAAGCGGGCTCCGGTGGCATTCTAACGATAAAACATGTGCTATGGTGGCATGCTAACGGGAAAAGGTGTGCTGCGGTGGCATGCTAATAGTAAAGGTGTGCTCCGGTGGCATACTAATGGTTAAAGGTGTGCTCCAGTGGCATGCTAACGGAAAAATGTGTGCTGCGGTGGCATGCTCATGGTAAAGGGTGTGCTCCGGTGGCATGCTAACGGTAGAAGGAGTGCTCCGGTGGCATGATAACGAGTAAAGGTGTGCTACGGTGGCATGCTAATGGGAAAAGGTGTGCTCCGGTGGCATGCTAACGGGAAAAGGTGTGATCTGGTGGCATGCTAATGGAGAAAGGTGTGCTCCGGTGGCATGCTGACGGGAAAAGGTGTGCTCCAGTGGCATGCTAACGGGAGAAGGTGTGCTCCGGTGGCATACTAACAGGAAAAGGTGTGCTCCGGTGGCATGCTAACGGGAGATGTTGTGCTCCGGTGGCATGCTAATGGAAAGAGGTGTGCTACGGTGGCATGCTAATGGCAAAAGGTGTGTTACGGTGGCATGCTCAGGGAGAAATGTGTGGTACGTTGGCATGCTCATTGTAAAAGGTGTGCTCCGGTGGCATGCTAACGGGAAAAGGTGTGCTACAGTGGCATACTCACGGGAAAGCGGTGTGCTCCGGTGACATGCTAACGTGAAAAGGTGTGCTCCTTTGGCATGCTAATGGTAAAAGGTATGCTCCAGTGGCATGCTAACAGGAAAAGATGTGATCTGGTGGCATGCTAATAGAAAAAGTTGTACTCCGATGGCATGCTAATGGGAAAAGGTGTGCTCTGGTGGCATGCTAACGGGAAAAGTTGTGCTCCGGTGGCATGCTAACAGAAAAAGATGTGCTACGGTGGCATGCTAATTGGGAAAGGTGTGCTACGGTGGCTTGCTAATGGTAAAGGTGTGCTCCGGTGGCATGCTGATGGTAAAAGGTGTCTCCGGTGGCATGCTAACGGAAAGGTGTGCTCCGGTGGTTTGCTAAAGGGAAAAATGTGTGCTACAGTGGCATGCTAATGGTAAAGGTGTGCTCCGGTGGCATGCTAATGGGAAAAAGGTGTGCTACGGTGGCATGCTAACGGTAAACGTGTGCTCCGGTGTCATGCTAACGGGAAAAGGTGTGCTCCGGTGGCATGCTGACGGGAGAAGGTGTGCTCCGGTGGCATGCTAACGGAAAGAGGTGGTCTATGGTGGCATGCTAATGGCAAAAGGTGTGCTCCGGTAGCATGCTAATCGTAAAAGGTGTGCTCCGGTGGCATGCTAACGGAAAAGGTGCGCTCCCGTGGCATGCTAGTAGGAAAAGGTGGGCTCCGATGGCATGCTAATGGGAAAAGGTGTGCTCTGGTGGCATGCTAATGGTAATAGGTGTACTCCGGTGGCATGCTAATGGGAAAAAAGTGTGCTACAGTGGCATACTAACGGTAAAGGTGTGTTCCGCTGGCATGCTAACGGGAAAAAGGTGTGCTACGGTGACATGCTCATGGTAAAGTTGTGCTCCGGTGTCATGCTAACGGGAAAAGGTGTGCTCCGGTGGCATGCTGACGGGAGAAGGTGTGCTCCGGTGGCATGCTGACGGGAGAAGGTGTGCTCCGGTGTCATGCTAAAGAGGTGTCCTAAAGTGGCATGGTAGCGGGTAAATGTGGGCTAATGTGGCTTACTAATGGTAAAGCTGTGCTCCGATGGCATGCTAACGGGAAAAGGGGTGCTCTGGTGGCATGATAACGGTAAAGGGTGTGTTCCGGTGGCATGCTAATGGTAAAGGTGTGCTCCGGTGGCATGCGAACAGTGAAAGGTGTGCTCTGATGGCATGCTAACGGGTAAAGGTGTTCTCCGGTGGCATGCTAACCGGGAAATGTGTGCTCCGTTGGCATGTCAATGGTAAAAGGGGTGCTCCGGTGGCATTTTAATGGTAAAAGGTGTACTGCGGAGGCATGCTAACGTTATAAGGTGTGCTCCAGTGGCATGATAACGAAAAAAGGTGTGCTACAGTGGCATGCTAATGGACAAAGGTGTGCTGCGTTGGTATGCTAATGGTAAAGGTGTGCTCCGCTGGCATGCTAATGGTTAAAGGTGTGCTCCGGTGGCATGCTTACGGAAAAAGGTGTGCTTCGGTGGCATGCTAATGGGGAAAGGTGTGCTCCGGTGGCTTGCTAACGGTAAAGATGGGCTCCGGTGTCATGCTAATGATAAAAGGTGTGCTACGGTGGCATGCTAACGGGAAAAGGTGTGCTGCGGTGACATGCTAACGGAAAAAGGTGTGCTCCGGTGGCATGATAACGGGAAAAGGTGTACTCAGGTGGCTTGCTAACGGGATAAAGGTGTGCTACAGTGGCATGCTTACGGTAAAGGTGTTCTCCGCTAGCATGCTAACGGGAAAAAGGTGTGCTACGGTGACATGCTAATGGTAAAGGTGTGCTTCGGTGTCATGCTAACGGGAAAAGGTGTGCTCCAGTGGCATGCTGACAGGAGAAGGTGTGCTTCGGTGGCATGCTAACGGAAAGAGAGGTCCTATGGTGGCATGCTAACGGGTAAAGGTGTGCTCCAGTGGCATGCTAATGGTTAAAGGTGTGCTCCGGTGGCATGCTAACGGAAAAAGGTCGGCTCCGGTGGCATGCTAACAGGGAAAGGTGTGCTGCTGTGGCATGCTAGTGGTAAAGGTGGGCTCCGGTGACATGCTAACGATAAAAGGTGTGCTATGGTGACATGCTAATGGGAAAAGGTGTGCTGCAGTGGCATGCTAATAGTAAAGGTGTGCTCTGGTGGCATGCTAACGGTTAAAGGTGTGCTCCTGTGGCATGCTAACGGAAAAAGTTGTGCTCCTGTGGCATGCAAACGGGGAAAGGTGTGCTCTGGTGGCATGCTAACGGTAAAAGGTGTGCTCCAGTTGCATGCTAACGGGAAAAGGTGTGTTCCGGTGGCATGATAATGGGAAAAGGTGTGCTCCAGTGGCATGCTAACGGTAAAAGGTGTGCTTCGGTGACATGTTAACGGAAAAAGGTGTGCTGCGGTGGCATGCTAACGGTAAAAGGTGTCCTTCGGTGGCATGCTAACGGGAAAACGTGTGCTCCGGTGGCATGCTAACGGGAAAAGATGTGCTTGTTAGAACCCTCCTGTTTGTTTTTTCCATCTTGTGTTTTGCGGTCATGTGACCATCTGCCTTTATATTCCAGCTCCGCCCTTTTGGCTGTGCTGGACTTCAGTGTTTGACTGTTTCTCTAGCCAGGTGTATCTGGGCCTTTCTCTGTCAGTTCGTTTGGTCCTTCTGTGACCTCAAGTACTTTTTGTCTGTTTGTCTTTTTGTGTTCTGCAACAACTTCTCTGTTTAGGAGGTGTCCCATTTTTGTCCCAGTCCTTAGTTCTTTTAAGGACCCCTCCTCTTATGCTATAGGTCTTCGTTCAGACTAGCCAAGGACTAAGACGGGTCTGTTCGCCAGGAACAGGCAGCTCGCTACATCGTAGGGATTCAGCTTAGTTTTACTGTAGGGACAGTTTTCCCTTATCTTTCCTTAGTACATGTTGCAGATCATAGCAGTGCTCCGGTGGCATGCTAACGGGGAAAGGTATGTTATGATCTGCAACATGTACTAAGGAAAGATAAGAGAAAACTGTCCCTACAGTAAAACTAAGCTGAATCACTACGATGTAGCGGGCTGCCTTTTCCTAGCGAACAGACCCGTCTTAGTCCTTGGCTAGTCTGAGGTCCCTCTGGGCAACCTGGAGTTCCCAGACCTACTTGGTGCCCTTCACGGCGGCTTTGGTGAGGTTGTGGCAACTGCACCATGGAAGTGCAGAAGCCTCCGGTTTTCCATCCGAGACCTGGAGTAACACGGCTGGTCCAGGGACCGGTTCCCTTCCGGCGGCCTGATCCCTCTGACGCTTGGCAGGTTCGGGCGTACGGGTGCCGTCCTGCACTCACCGTACCCCCTGGGATCCCTTCTGTTCCTGGAGCATTCGTCCCTTGCTCCCACTCCTCTACAGGCAGGGCCTCTCTCACTAGGCCCCACTCTGGAGCAGAGCTCCTGAAGAGACTCTGCTCCCCTCCTCTCCTTACTACTCACTTCACTGCACTGCCTAACTAACTAAGATGGCTCCCTATAAATATCTATTCTCTAAGTGCTCCCCTGTTCTACGTCCTCCACCCACACCCACTACATGGTTCCCCCTCACTTTGGTTCCCCCCACTCCAGCCAGGGACAGGGCAGCAGACGGAAGAGCATAATGCCCTTCCAGCCGGCCTGGAGTAGTGTAGTGTTCAATGCAGGTGTTGGGGTCCAGGGCAGTACTCCATCCTTACCTGAGAGAAGGAGATGCCACACCTCTGGGTGAGGTGCAGTAGATCGGTGGCAACTGAACCCTCAGGGGCGCCACACCGTCACCTGTCCTATCCACAGGATGGTCAGCTAGTGCCGCCATAGGGAAAGAGCCGACTAGTGTCACTATCAATCATCTGAGTCTGCAGTACAACTGATTAGGGGTCCAGCAGGGGGGCGCTGATGACACAGGTGGACCTTGGGGCGGTTTTCCGGTTGCGGACGCTGCACCTAGAGGGTTTTCTTCATGTAATTATCCTCCTCACATTGCAGACTTGTGAACTTTATAAATATTCTTCATTTGCTTATTTTCTTCCTTCTCTCCCAAACACGGTGCTGAAGTGCTGTCTCACCCCCAATCCCCCCGTCCAGAAGCTTCTTGTAGCTGCTGTTCAGTGAGATTTGTCCTCTATATACCAGCAGTCTGTGTATGGGCCTGTCCCTGTCTGATCCTCTCTGCTCTCCACCCCTGCACTCAGACATGGGAAACCCTGTACTTGGATTATTTCACATCTTGGTGAACAACTGCTGAAAGGACCCTATAAAGGCGCCTGTACCAGGCAGGTGACAGCGGTGCAGCATTGTGCTTGTGGGGGCAATCGGGCGGTGGAGTCAGAAATTGGGGAATACTTGGGTGCACTCTGGACGGACAATATTAGTGCTGCACTAATTTGCCACAAGTTTTTGCACAGAGCGGCCACTAATATAGAATAAAATAAAACAATTGTGCTCTGTAAATAATGGCTGTGCTTTGTTGCAAATGCTTCATGTTTGCAGGAGGTTTTTTTTTCTTTCAAAATTTATATTTAGTTTATAATTGATTTTTTCTCTTTCTGACAGATATCAGGACATGATAGAGGCCGTACGGGACTGATATAAGAAGTTCTTGGCTGAGAAGGAAAGAAGCTTCATTCCTCCATGAGCTGCAGTTCTTTGTGTCCAGTCGGGAGCTCTATTAGTAAGTAGATTTTATCACCGTCGCAGACATTTCCGGGAAGGTTCCAATTGGCCGAATACAAGACGTTCATTAAACTCTTCATTTGAAATAAACGTCTGGTTATCATCCACAATACTTAATACCGGTCACTTGTCCCAAATTTGTACATTTTTTACCTGTTATAAAATGCTGCTGATCCCTTGAATCTTTTCTTTTTTTTTTTGTTATTTTAGACAAGGTAAAACATTACATATTTCTGACAAGTCCCAGGTCTTTTCACACCACTCGTTTTGCAGGCTCTTTAATACTACAGCACTTACGTTATTGGGGTAATTTTTGTGCAGTTTGCAGTTACATTATTTTTTATACATGTTTTTTTTAGCTTTGTCTTGTTATTACATCACATTCATCTTTTTCCTCTCTTGCTTTCCTGGACTGAAGGACACATATCTCCAAGTCATTCTGAGCTGCCAGCAGGAGAGATGGACCCTCAGGAGCCTCCTGGTCTTCGGAATTCACATGAAGGAGAAGACCAAGAACAAGCAAGGCCTCCGACAGCAGAGCAACCTGTCCGCCAAAAAGTCCCAGAAGAAGAAGCGATGATCCCGCAGCTCATCTGTGTTTTTCCTAAATGTGGTTTATACTTTTACTGATTGTAATTTTCTTTGTCGATACCAGATAAAGTTTTGGATGACAACTGTCTGGACTTGTGTCTTATTTTACATTTCTCCTTTTTTCTTCTTGCTTCCCCTCCAGTGACCGCAGCTCATCTGTGTTTTTCCTAAATGTGGTTTATACTTTTACTGATTGTAATTTTCTTTGTCGATACCAGATAAAGTTTTGGATGACAACTGTCTGGACTTGTGTCTTATTTTACATTTCTCCTTTTTTCTTCTTGCTTCCCCTCCAGTGAGATCTGGCTTAGGTGATACAAGCCTTTCTCTATCCGGCATTTTTGCAGCAGGCTGGAGAATGACTTTCTGGATGATAACTTGCCTTAGTCTCAGGTGCCCATACACTAGTTGGCTTTAGAGCGGACGCTTGTCCACACAACACATCCCGACTCCCCCATATACATGAATGTGGTTATATGTGTGGGGGAGATGGCCCCATACACAGCACATGGTCAGCTGCTCCAGCAAAAATCCTTGGGTTTGACCTACCTTCCTGTGATATATTTGGGTTGCCATTAGTTGGATGTTTGCAGGACCCCTCTTTGTCCGACAGCTTCCCTCCCCCACACATAGCAAGCAGTGTACAGACAAGCCCCCTTTCCACACATATAGCATATATGGCAAATATAACCAAGTCCGACTCCCCCACATATAGCCAAGTTCCGCTCCCCGCCATCTTGGTATAATGACCGCCATCCTGGTATAATGCCGCCCCAGCCAGGTATAATGTCCCGCCATCCAGGTATAAGGTACCCCCATCCTTGTATAATGTGGCCCCATCCTGATATAATGTCGCCCCATCCTTATATAATGTCGCCCCATCCTGATATAATGCCCCCCCATCCTGGTGTAATGTACCCCCATTCTGGTATAATATACCCCCATCCTGATATAATGTCTGCCATCCTGATATAATGTCCCCCCATCCTGGTATAATGTCCACCATCCTAGTATAAGGTCCCTCATCCTGATATAATGTCCGCCATCCTAGTATAATGTCCCCATGTCCCCCCATCCTGATATAATGTCCCCCTATCCTGGTATAATGTCCCCCCAATCCTGGTATAATGTCCCCTCATCCTGAGATAATGTCACCCCATGCTGGTATAATGTACCCCCATCCTAGTATAATGTCCCCCCATCCTGGTATACTGTCCCCCATCCTTTTATAATGTACCCCCATCCTGGTATAATATCCCCCATCCAGGTATAATGTCCCCTATCGTGGTATAATGTACCCCCATCCTGGTATAATGTCCCCTCATCCTGAGATAATGTTCGCCATCCTGTTCTAATGTCCACCATCCTGATATAATGTCCCCCCATCCTGGTATAATGTCCCCATTTTGTAACCATTTTCACATCCTTGGCCCCTTACTTTCTTCTCCATGACATTTAAAAAACAAAACAAAAATAAAACACGATTATTCTTACCTTCCTCCGTTCCCACGACATGCAGCGTACTTCAATAGCTGGCACAGGAGCTGACATCTGCGTGCCAGCAAAGGCAGCACATGAAGTAACTGCCATGTGCGACCCATCATTGGTGAGACGACATCTGCTGACAAGCTCTGACTGGCCGGCAGCGTGTATTGCAGTGCAGGGAGCCAGCAGGTCTCTGCGTCACAATTTATTCCAGCGGAATGTGCGTCAGAGGACGCACAACCAGGTGAAATTGGTGTCGGCAGGCCACGCTCCAGCATGGGCCTGGTCGGCCACGCTCCAGCATGGGCCTGGTCGCTATTGCACCCTCCATGACCACGATCATTACGCCCCTGCTTGTCTTGTATGTTTCAATGTAACAATATTGCAGTATATAGTGGAAATAATGCTCTATATCAGGGGTCCTCAAACTTTTTAAACAGGGGGCCAGTACACGGTCCCTCAGACCATTGTAGGGCCGGAATATGGTTTTTAAAAAAAGCTATGAACAAATTCCTATGCACACTGCACATATCTTATTTTGAAGTAAAAAAAAACAATACAGGAACAAATACAATATTTAAAATGAAGAACAAGTAAAGTTTAATCAACCGGTATTTCAATATGTAGGTAACTGTACCCAATAGGCAGCATAGGTCCCCAATAGGCAGGTAAATATCCCCAATAGGAAGGTAAATGTCCTCAATAGGCAGGTAAATGTACCCAATAGGCAGCATAGGTCCCCAATAGGCAGGTAAATGTACCCAATGGGCAGCATAGGTCCCCAATAGGCAGGTAAATGTACCCAATAGGCAGCATAGGTCCCTAATAGGCAGGTAAATGTACCCAATAGGCATCATAGGTCCCCAATAGGCAGGTAAATATCCCCAATAGGCAGCATAGGTCCCCAATAGGCAGCATAGGTCCTCAATGGGCAGGTAAATGCTCCCAATAGGCAGGCTGTTTCCCCCTTATAATGCCATATGCAGGCTGTCCCCCCCCTTATAATGCCCCATGCCGGCTGTTCCCCCCTTATAATGCCCCATGCTGGATGCCACCCCCCATATAATGCCCCATGCAGGATGTCCCTTTCTCACACCATATAATGCCCCATGCAAGATATCACTCCCCTGTCTTTATAATGCCCCATGCAGGATGTCCCTTTCCCCCCCAAATAATGCCCCATGCAGGATGTCACCCCCCATATCATGCCCCATGCAGGATGTCACCCCCCATATCATGCCCCATGCAGGATGTCACCCCCCATATCATGCCCCATGCAGGATGTCACCCCCCCATATCATGCCCCATGCAGGATGTCACCCCCCATATCATGCCATATGCAGGATGTCACCCCCCCATATAATGCCCCATGCAGGATATCACTCCCCTGTCTTTATAATGCCCCATGCAGCATGTAACCCCCCACATAATGCCCCATGCAGCATGTCACCCCCCATATAATGCCCCATGCAGCATGTCACCCCCCCATATAATGCCCCATGCAGCATGTCACCCCCCCATATAATGCCCCATGCAGCATGTCACCCCCCCATATAATGCCCCATGCAGCATGTCACCCCCCCATATAATGCCCCATGCAGCATGTCACCCCCCCATATAATGCTCCATGCAGCATGTCACCCCCCCATATAATGCCACATGCAGCATGTCACCCCCCCATATAATGCCACATGCAGCATGTCCCCCCCATATAATGCCCCATGCAGCATGTCACCCCCCCATATAATGCCCCATGCAGCATGTCACCCCCCCATATAATGCCACATGCAGCATGTCACCCCCCCATATAATGCCCCATGCAGGATGTCACCCCCCCATATTATACCCCTTGCAGTATGTCACCCCCCCATATAATGACCTATGCCTCCATACATTAAAAAAAAAAAAAAAATCCAATACTCACCTCACTTCTCACTTGCTGCCGCTGCTCTACTCTGGTCCGGACTCCAGCATCGCGGCGGCGTTGTCCAGCTCTGCGCTGCCTGTGACGGCACTCGGGAGGGCGCGGTGTAAAGACGTCACCGCGCCCTCTGACCCAAGACGTCACAGGAAGAGCAGAGCAGGAAGACAGCGGATCTGCGGAGGCACGGGGAGAGGTAAGTATCCGCCTGCCGGGGCTCTGAGCAAGCGGGGGGAAGGGCGGGCAATGGCACCGCTCTCCTCTCCTCCGCCCATAGCCTGGCGGGCCGGATAAAAGTCCTCCGTGGGGCGCATGTGGCCCGCGGGCCGTAGTTTGAGGACCCCTGCTCTATATGAATCCAGCCTAATGTTGGTCTTCACAGGAGTATCAAGATGGGGGCGCACAGCTGAATGGAACCATACACGCTCATGCCCGCTGTACAGCACACTTGTCATATGTTGCGTGTGAAGCGGGCTCCACTCCTGAGCCAACTCCACACATGCAGACCCTGCTGTGGACGTACTGGTACTGTACGTTCATCTGTGCAGAGGAATTAATGTTTTGAATTGATTTTATGTATGTGCATGGGGAGAGGAGAGCCCTTATCCCAGCACTGACTGTCTTAAAAAGGCACGGAACAAATTAATTTATATTACAGCTTTTTTACATGCATAAAAAGTTGCGACTTGTACATAATTATATAACTATGCAACACACTGGACACCAGCTCTTTTTTTTAACATCGAGAAGTTTGCTACCTTGCTTAAAATGTTGCGCTTAAATAATCTACACTAAATTTATCATTAGGGGCGAAATTTGATAAATATGGAACAGTGAAGTTGAAGTGATTACACAGGATTTGGCTCAGATTCCGCCATTTTTGATAAATGTGAACCATTGTGTTTTTATGTTACACCACAATATTAGCACATTTTACCACACAATTGGAGGGCTTATTTCTATTTAGCTACATAATGGGCCCCAAGAATGATTTTCTCTGGTGGGCCCAAGGTACTCCAGTCCAACGGTGGTGGGATGTCACCTAATCCGAGGGCCCTCAATAGAGACTCCTTAAGGGAGGAAGTGTTACAATAACTTTTATGGGGCCATATGTCACTCGACTGGTGCTCTGCAACCAACACCAGCTTCTTACAGAGGAAAGGTGGATAGTTTTTTTTTTAATGTTATATTTTGCACTACTTTGGAGATATATTCAGTGTCAGCTCCATTATGGGTGAGAAGAACAAGACACGATGAGGATGGAGAACGTTCCTTCTATCGTTGTATTATACAGTGTAATTAGTCCCAGCGTGGTTGCTGAGATGCGCTCTACAATACATCCCACTCCTCTGTAATATACAGTGTACAGACATCAGAAGCCCCCAAATCCCTCCCCTGGGTATGTAGTGTTCATTGCTGCTCCTGCCAAGATTGCAGTGTGTCCTCCGGTGCTGGCTGTACAGCGCGACGGCTGCCACGTGGCAGGCAACTGTACAGTAAGTGTAAAAGGTGAGAATATAATGTAGAATCGTTATTGTATGAGCCGTTGTCACTGACCACATAGCTCAACCCTCAATAAAAATCTTTAATGTAACATGTCTGGTCTGTTTATGTCATAATCTCACCGGGAATTATTTTGGGGTTATGAGAGGATCTACAGTAGTGTTCAAAATAATAGCAGTGTGTTCAAAAACATGAGTTAAGCACAAAATCTTTATACTAGTTTTTATTTCCATGCTTTGGGAACATTGCACACTGTTTTCTAATTCAAAATATGAAGAGAAATGTATATAATTTTTAACTACTTTACAGAAAATAACAAAAAATGAACATTGGGCTGTTCTAAAAAATAGCAGTGTCTGCATTTGTCTTTACAAACGCACAATATGTACTCTCTTCTCTCTCTTTTTTTGAGGATTTAGCATTCCTGTGAATCACTAACCTAATATTTAGTTGTATACCCACAGTTTTTTAGAACTGCTTCACATCTATGTTCCATAGAGTCAATCAATTTCTGGCACCTGTCAACTGTTATTCCAGCCCAGGATGCTTTGACTACATCCCACAATTTTTTGCTTTTGTTGACTTTTTGCCTCAGAAACTGCATTTTTTATGTCAACCACAAGTGTTCTATCGGATTAATGTCCGGGGATTGGGCTGGTCACTCCATTTGTTTTGAATGTTTTATTTATTATGAATCAAAAAGTAATGACATATCAGAAAACATCAATGGTGGAACAACAACCTGAAATAGGATTATACAGGAAAATCAAAATGAGAGAGCAAAAAGAAGTGCCATTTGTGGCTAGATAATAATTAGTAATAAATTCCGTCATTGAAGAGGGAAAGCTTAGAAAATGATTCAAATTATTCTTCATAATCAAGAATTAACAATAAAATCAAATTTAACGACTTTAGACGATTCTATAATAACTAGATGGTGGCCCGATTATAATGCATCGGGTATTCTAGAATAGGTATGCGGCCGACCGGGCGCAATCAGCAGAGCTGTGTTTAAATTTGGGGCCAAAATCGCTGATTGGTCGCGTTCGGCAACCGCGACCAATCAGCAAAGCGGTGTTTAAATTTGGCGGCAATATCGATGATTGGTCGCGGGCGGCGGCCGCGACCAATCAGCGAACCGTGTTAGTGAGGACTGGAGAACGTGTTTAAATTTGGCACCAAAATCGCTGATTAGTCGCGACCAATCAGCAAAGAGGTGTTTAAATTTGGCGCCAATACTGCTGACTGGTCGCGACCGCCGACCGCGACCAATCAGCAGAGCGATGCAGAGCGGGGTTTAAATTTGGCGCCAAAATCGCTGATTGGTCACCGGCCGCGCCCAAACAGCAGAGTGTTGTTTAAATTTGGCGCTAAAATCGCTGATTGGTCGAGGCCGGCGACCGCGACCAATCAGCAGAGCGTTGCTTAAATTTGGCACCAATCTCGCTGATTGGTCGCGGATGGCGACCGCGACCAATCAGCAGTGCGGTGTTTAAATTTGGCACCAAAACGCTGATTAGTCGCGACCGCGACCAATCAGCAAAGAGGTGTTTAAATTTGGCGACAATAGTGCTGATTGGTCGCGGCCGGCGACCGCGACCAATCAGCAGAGCGATGCAGAGCGGGGTTTAAATTTGGCGCCAAAATCGCTGATTGGTCGCTGGCCGCGACCAATCAGCAGAGCGGGGTTTAAATTTGGCACAAAAAGCGCATATTGGTCGCGGCCGGTGGTTGCGACCAATCAGCAGAGTGAGGTTTACATTTGGCGCCAATACTGCTGATTGGTCACGGCCGACAACCGCGACCAATCAGCAGAGAGGTGTTTAAATTTGGCGCCAATCTCGCTGATTGTTCGCGGCTGGCGGACGCGACCAATCAGCAGAGCGGGGTTTACATTTGGCCCCAATGCTGCTGATTGGTCGCGGCCGGCGACCGTGACCAATCAGCAGAGCGTTGTTTAATTTTGGCACAAAAAACGCAGATTGGTCGCGGCCGGTGGTTGCGACCAATCAGCAGAGTGAGGTTTAAATTTGCCGCCAATACTGCTGACTGGTCACGGCCGACAACCGCGACCAATCAGCAGAGCGGTGTTTAAATTTTGCGCCAATACTGCTGATTGATCTCTGCCAGCGACCGCGATCAATCAGAAGAGCGTTGCTTAAATTTGGCGCCAATCTCGTTGATTGGTCGCGGCTGGAGTCCGCAACCAATCAGCAGAGCGTTGTTTAAATTTGGCGCCAATCTCGCTGATTGGACGCGTCCTCCGTCCGCGTCCAATCAGCACAGCAGTGTTTAAATGTGGCGGCAAGATCGGTGATTGGTCACGGCCGCTATTTAAATGTGGCGCCCAAATCGGTGATTGGTTGCGGGCAGCGGCCGCGACCAATCAGCAGAGTGGTGTTTAACTTTAGCGCCAAGATCACTGATTGGTCGGGTGTGGAGAGCGCGACCAATCAGCAAATCGTATTGGTGAGGAGCGGGGAGCGGAATCGTATTAGTGAGGACCGGGGAGCGCCGCTGCCTGTGCGGCTACTTCCGCTGCGAGAACCCAGGACATGAGCGGGCGCTCGGAGCAGAAGTATCCCGACCCGCAGCGCCGCTCCCCGGTCCTCCCTTCACACCCTAGCCGCTGATGTCCCCACAGTATCCGCATGGTGTTACAAAGGTCCGGACATTTGTGCTAAAAATCGCTGATTGGTCGCTGGCGCTGCTCGCGACCAATCACCGATTTGGGCGCCAAATTTAAATATCGGCCGCGACCAATCACCGATCTTGGCTCCACATTTAAACACCACTGTGCTGATTGGTCGCCGATGCTGGGCGCGACCAATCACTGATTTTGGCGCCACATTTAAATTTAAATAGCGGCCGCGACCAATTGGACCCGCAGCGCCACTCCCCGGTCTTCCCTTCACGCCCTAGCCGCATGGATGTCAGCGCCGCTGTCTGTGCGGATAGTTCCACTGCAAGAACCCGGGACATGAGCGGGCGCTCGCAGCAGAAGTGTCCCGACTCGCAGCGCCACTCCCCGGTCCTCCCTTCACACCCTAGCCGCTGATGTCCCCACAGTATCCGCATGGTGTTACAAAGATCCGGACATTTGTGTTAAAAATCGCTGATTGGTCGCTGGCGCTGCCTGCGACCAATCACCGATTTGGGCGCCAAATTTAAATATCGGCCGCGACCAATCACCGATCTTGGCTCCACATTTAAACACCGCTGTGCTGATTGGTCGCCGACGCTGTGCGCGACCAATCACCGATTTTGGCGCCACATTTAAATAGCGTCTGCGACCAATCAGTACAGCAGTGTTTATATGTGGAGCCAAGATCGGTGATTGGTCGCGGCCGATATTTAAATTTGGCGCCCAAATCGGTGATTGGTCGCGGGCAGCGCCAGCGACCAATCAGCGATTTTTAACACAAATGTCCGGATCTTTGTAACACCATGCGGATACTGTGGGGACATCAGTGGCTAGGGTGTGAAGGAAGGACCGGGGAGCGGCGCTGCGGGTCGGGATACTTCTGCTCCGAGCGCCCGCTCATGTCCCGGGTTCTCGGAACGGAAGTATCCGCACAGGCAGCGGCGCTGACATCCATGCAGCTAGGGCGTGAAGGGAGGACCGGGGAGCGGCGCTGACATCCAATTGGTCGCGGACGCTATTTAAATGTGCCGCACAAATTGGTGATTGGTCGCCGACTTGGCCCGCGACCAATCACTGATCTTGCGGCCAAAGTTAAACAGTACTGTGCTGATTGGTCGCGGACGCTGCCCGCGACCAATCACCGATTTGGACGCCAAATTTAAATATCGGCCGTGACCAATCACCGATCTTGGCTCCACATTTAAACATCGCTGTGCTGATTGGTCGCCGACGCTGGGCGCGACCAATCACCGATTTTGGCGCCACATTTAAATAGTGTCCGCGACCAATCCGCACAGCGGTGTTTAAATGTGGAGCCAAGATCGGTGATTGGTCGCGGGCGATATTTGAATGTGGCGCCCAAATCGGTGATTGGTCGCGGGCAGCGTCCGCGACCAATCAGCACCGTAGTGTTTAACTTTTGCAGCAAGATCCGTGATTGGTCGTGGGCCAAGACCGCGACCAATCACCGATTTGTGCGGCAGATTTAAATAGCGGCCGCGACCAATTGGATGTCAGCGCCGCTCCCCCGTCCTCTCTTCACACCCTAGCCGCATGGATGTCAGTGGCGCTGCCTGTGCGGATACTTCCGCTGCGAGAACCTGGGACATGAGCGGGCGCTCGCAGCAGAAGTATCCCGACCCGCAGCGCCGCTCCCCGATCCTCCCTTCACACCCTAGCCGCTGATGTCCCCACAGTATCCGCATGGTGTTACAAAGGTCTAGACATTTGTGTTAAAAATCGCTGATTGGTCGATGGCGCTGCCCGCGACCAATCACCAATTTGGGCGCCAAATTTAAATATCGGCCGCGACCAATCACCGATCTTGGCTCCACATTTAAACACTGCTGTGCTGATTGGTCGCGGCCGATATTTAAATTTGGCGCCCAAATAGGTGATTGGTCGCGGGCAGCGCCAGCGACCAATCAGCGATTTTTAACACAAATTTCCGGACCTTTGTAACACCATGCGGATACAGTGGGGACATCAGCGGCTAGGGTGTGAAGGGAGGACCGGGGAGCGGCGCTGCGAGTCCGGATACTTCTGCTGCGAGCGCCCGCTCATGTCCCGGGTTCTTGCAGCGGAAGTATCCGCACAGGCAGCGGCACTGACATCCAATTGGTCGCGGACGCTATTTAAAATTGCCGCACAAATTGGTGATTAGTCGCTGTCTTGGCCCGCGACCAATGACTGATCTTGGCGCCAAAGTTAAACACTATTGTGCTGATTGGTCGTGGACGCTGACCGCGACCAATCACCGATTTGAGCGCCAAATTTAAATATCGGCCACGACCAATCACCGTTTTGGGCGCCAAATTTAAATATTGGCCGCGACCAATCACCGATCTTGGCTCCACATTTAAACACCGCTGTGGTGATTGGTCGCGGCCAATATTTAAATCTGGTGCCCAAATCGGTGATTGGTCGCGGGCAGCGTCGGCGACCAATCAGCACAGCGGTGTTTAAGCTCCGAAGACCGCGACCAATCATCGAATCGTCTTGGTGAGGACCGGGGAGCAGCGCTGCCTGTTCGGCTACTTACGCTGCGAGAACCCGGGACATCGCGGGCGCTCGCAGCAGAAGTATCCCGACCCACAGCGCCGCTCCCCGGTCCTCCCTTCCGCATGGAGGTCAGCGGCGCCGGCGGTCCTTCCGCTGATACCGGCCGGGAGATGAGCGCCTCGCGCCGCTCATCTCCCGGCTGCATCTCCGTCCCGCAGATGGGTCCGGCGGTCGGGTTCCTTCTGCTGTTGCCGGCCGGGAGATGAGCGCCTCGCGGCGCTCATCTCCCGGCTGCATCACCGCTCAGCTCCGTCCCGCAGATGAGCCACTAACGGCCGCCTTCTTTTTTTAGAAATCCCCCGGCGCTGATTGGCCGCTGCCGGACCAATGAGGGTTGCGGGATTTCCTGGACAGACAGACAGACAGACAGACAGACGGGATAAGACGATTATATATATAGACGAGGTTAAACAATAGAGTCAAAGTTAACGATTCCAGTCATTTCTGAAATCTTAGGTAAGGAAAGGAATTTAGACGATTCTATAATAACGAGGTTAAACAATAGAGTCAAAGTTAACGATTCCAGTCATTTCTGAAATCTTAGGTAAGGAAAGGAATGGAGATAATTAGAAAATGGGAAGTCATTAAGGAAGAGGGGGAGGGGGGGATTTAGAGGAAGGGAAGGAGTAGGTCCATAGGTAAGTTAAAGATTTCACATTTCTATAAGTAAGATCTAGGTGATTAAGGGAATAAATTTGACGGATTTCCTAAAAGTTTCCCATGGGGACCAGATTTGAGTGAAAAAGGAGATGTTTTGTTGTGAAAGAGCAGCCACCTCTGCAATATGATACAATTGGTCAATTTTAAGAATCAATTGTTTCTTGTTTGGGATGTTAGGTGTGCGCCAAAGCGTGGGTATAAGGAGTTTTCTTGCTGATGAAATGGAAGGCTAGTTTTGATTCAGATTTTTTGTTTGGGTCTATTGGTAGATTCAAAAAGATATGTTCAGGCGTTAGAACAACGTGCATGTGAAGAACTTCAGATAGAATTTGGGATACAATTTTCCAAAATGATTGTATGGTCTGGCAAGACGACCAAACATGGAGGTATGAACCCTTTTCTCTTTCACATCTCCAGCAAAGATCTGAGGTGGTAGGAAACCATTTGTGCATCTGGAGAGGTGTGGTGTACCATTGGGTAATTATTTTGTAGCTATTTTCTTGGACTCTAACGCATTGTGAAGGGCCATGGGAGAATTTATAAATGTGTTTAATTTGAGGTTCAGTGAAAATAAAACCTAATTCTTTTTCCCATTTCAGCAAGAAAGCTCTTTTCGAAGAAGCATCTCTTGTAATCAAAATATTGTAGAGGGATAAAAATACTTTTTTCGGGTTTTTATCTGTGAGCACATGGTTTCGTACGCAGTTAACGATCTTGCGGGATCTCCTCTAGATATGATTTGGCGTATTGTCTTCTTTAAGGATTTGTAATGGATAAAGGTGTAGTTTGACATTGTGGCAAGTGTCTTTAGTTCTTGGAAGGAGATGAAGGAGCCTTCATTATATAACTGATCAATTAGAGGTGATGTAGCAGAGGTTGTGTCTTTTTCTAAGTCTGGTGCTATGATATCTGATATTTGAGCTAGTGGGAACGGGGTTGGAGAAAGGTGGGCCACAACTAGTTTACAGCATTTGGCCGTTGTGTGTGCAAGGAGATTGTGGAATGTAGTTTTATGCATAAGTGTAGAGGGGGAAAGAATAATTGACCGCAATTGGATGGGAGACATATGTTCCTCTAAGGAAAGCAGGGTTTCTCCTTTGGTTTCCTTACCCACTCAATAGTCCTAGACAGTGTGGCGGCTAAATAATAGTTATATATATTGGGAGCTCCCATGCCACCATGTCTCTTTGGCAATGAAAGTGTGTGTGAGTTAAGCCTTGGTAAGTGTTTGTTCTAGATGTAGTTAAAGAACGCAGAATTGATTTTGGATAGAAATGATTTTGGAAGACTGATGGATAATATTTGAAAAAGGTAAATGAGTTTAGGCAGTAGGATACTTTTAATTAAGTTTTTTCTACCCATCCAAGAGAGAAATGGGGACTTCCATTTTTTGTTTGGTCTAGAATTGAAGTAAGGAGTTGTTTGTAATTCAGGTTAAAGATATCTTTTTGGATGTGCTGATCTTAATGCCCAGGTACTTTATATATTTATCTGGCCAATTGAAAGGAAATTGGTATTTAAGATATACTAAAGTGCTTGTAGGTATGTTTATTCCCAGAGCTTCAGATTTGGATACATTTATTTTAAAGTTAGATAGGGAGCCATAATTATCTAAAATTTGCATAAGGGCCGGAATGCCTTTGCAGGGTTGTGTCATTGTAACAAGGAGGTCATCAGCGAAGGCTATAGTTTTGTGATGAATTCCTTGTATGTTAACGTCCCTTATGTCTTGGCATGCATTGATAGACTTAGGCTGTGTGCACACGATGCGTTTTTAATGCATTTCCGCGTCGTTTTTGCAGCTGCGTAAATGCCGTGGAAACGCATTAAAAACGCATGGTAGAAGGGCAGCAATGTTCCCCAATGGAAATCCGCATGTGCGTAAACGCTGCGATCAAAAATCGCAGCATGTCCATTAATTTTGCAGAAACGCGGCATTTTCGCCGCCATTGACTTACATTGAGCCGCTTCAAATCCACAATTATGTCAAACTACTTGCGGAATTGAAGCGCATTTTCTGCGATTTTGGATCACAAGACCACAGCAAAAGGGAAGTCACCTCATGCGGGGGAGTTCCAGCCATCCCATGAGCATCCCATGAGCATCCCATAATCCAGGAAGACGAGAATCCTATACCATTCCCATCTTCTTGGATCATGGCTGAGCCCCTGGGATGGTACAAAAGGATGGACCTGAATGTCCCGTTCATGATTAGTGTGGTAGGTGTCTGCGTGTGTCTGCCGTGTGTCTGCGTGTGTCTACCGTGTGTCTACCGTGTGTCTGCCGGGTGTGTGCGGGTGTGTGCGTGCAGGCAGAAATAGGCCGATGTGACTATACTACTACCATCGGCCTATGTCTGTCCCCTGTCCACTCGTGCCAGCAGGATCAGCTTGATGGGAGCAGTAGTTCCCATCGGCCTGATCCTGCTGTTTAAATTGCCCTACTGTGTCCTTTAAACGGCCCCCATATAATAATAATAAAATGTTATTACATATCATTACATATACATACATACATATACAATTTTTTTTTGTATGCCCCCATATATTAATTTTTTTTGCCAACCTATTTTTTAAAATTAATTTACAGTCCCCATTTTTTCCCCAATAAATTGTAAAAATACATGTCATTGGTGGCCAGTGGTTACCTAAAATAAATAAGTTCATACATTACCTGTCCCCGCCGATCGCCACCTAAAATAAAGTAAAAAATAAAAAAATACACCTATACTCACCTAGACACCTAATTCGCCGAAGCCATCGATCTCCTGTAATAAAATCTAAAATAATAAACCACAACCTTATCCTTACCCCTCCGTAGTAGTCCACGAGTGTCCCACGAAGATCTCCAGTTTAGAGCAGCCACATAAAATGTGACCGCTCTGAACCGCTGCCGCCGCTACAATGACAGGGCCGTAAAGCAGCCCCGTCATTGCATAAGCGGGTTCACCGGAGTTCAGGCAGCGCTGCTCCGGTTAGCTCCTTTATGGCCCCGCTGACCGTGAGAAATTCCCACGGTACAGCAGGGCCGTAAAGAAGGTCACCGGAGCAGCGCTGACTGAATGCACTCTGGTGACATCAGTCAGGGGCTCACGCTGCCGGGAGCGGACGTGTTCCCGGCAGTGTGAGCTTACAGCAGCCATGACAGCTGTCACATCTCCAGATGTGACAGCTGTGCATGGGAGATCAGTGCAGGAATGTGGACAGGTAACTTTTTTTTTTTTAGTAAACTAAGAATTAAATAAAATGGTGTGTTTTATTTCAAATAAATTATTTTTTTCTGGGTCTAGTGTGTTTTATCTTTTTAACACTTTGTAGGTTAGTAACGGGGGTGTCTTATAGATGCCCATCATTACTAACCTGGGCTTCATGGCAGCTGGCGCTGACATGAACCCCACAACTATTACCCCCTGCCACCGCACCAGGGCAGCGTGGAAGAGCGAGGCTAAGCACCAGATTTGGCGCACAAATAGGATGTGCCAAATCTGGGGCGGCTGAGGGCTGATATTATAGCCTGGGAGGGGGCCTATAACCATGACCCCTTTCTAGGCTAATAATATCAGGTCGCAGCTGTCCGCCTAGCCTTTGCTGGCTCCAATTTATAGGGGGACCCTATATTTTTTTTGGGGGGGTCCCACCTGTAGAATGGGCTGTAAAAGCTAAGCTAACTGCTGCGGACTGATATGTATGTATGTGTGTGTGTGTGTGTATATATATATATATATATATATATATATATATATATATGTGTGTGTGTGTGTATATATATATATATATATGTGTAGATATATATATATATATATGTGTGTGTGTATATATATATATATATATATATACATATATATATATGTGTATATATATATATATATATATATTACATATTACACCCTTTTCAGTTTATTAATTTACTGTTGTAATGTTAATATGACTCGCCCCCTGGGCCACGTGGGGAACCCGGAACCGGGCCTTTTTGTGGATGCTGGGGGTTGTAGTCTCCTTGGCGGCGACCCGGTCCCGTGGCTTAGGGTGGTCAAACCAGTGGCAGTCTTTTGTAGGGTTTTTATGATTTAATGTCCGACTACGCCACCCGTGGATTGCGGTCAATAAGAACCACCGCTGCCGAACCGACCTCTGACGCTGATGTTGTAAGGGCAGCAGAGTGTGGTATATGTAGCGTCGGCATCCCTGCCGCCTGCTAGGCAGGGACGCTGTTCCCCTCACCTCTCCGCTCCGTGCCTCGCGTCCTCATCCCGCTCTGCTGGCAGCGAGCGCTGCTTCCCGGCCACTGTGCTTACCACTCTCGACGACTTAATATCTCTTGCCACCCGAATTGACATCAGGTTCCAGGAACGCGCCAAAGAGGTCACCCGTGAGAGGAGGTTTCCACGTCTAGCCTCTACCTTTCAGAAACCTGTCACTTCTCCCGCTACTCCCCAGGCGCACTCACCCGAGCCTATGCAGGTCGACCAGACCAAGATGGTCAAAACCCGTCAAGAGTTACGCCGTGCCGAGGGGAGCTGCTTCTACTGTGGCAGTAAGGAGCACCGGATCTGTTCCTGCCCGGAGAGGTCGGGAAACGCCTGTGTCTAGGATCGCTCAGAGAGGTCGTCCTAGACAAGAGTAAACCCTCTCCATCTCTGTTGCTGTCGGTCTCTATCATCTGCGGGGAGAACCGTTATTTTGAACTAGCCCAACTTGACTCTGGAGCTGCCGGAAATCTCATTTCTCAGTCTCTGGTAGAGAAATACCACATTCCCACCAAACCTCTAGCTGTACCCTTATCTGTCGCTGCCGTGGATGGGGGCCTCTTACCACATCCCATCCAACTCATCACCGAATCCATAACCCTGCAGGTGGGAATGCTGCACTCTGAGAGCATCTTCTTTCATGTTCTGCCTGGACTCTCTCACGCCCTCTTACTAGGCCTACCTTGGCTTCAGAGACATGCACCCGTGCTTGATTGGCAGACCGGAGAAGTCCTTCGCTGGGGACAGGACTGCCATAAGACTTGTTTAGTTCCCGTCCATCCTGTCCGTCCTTCTCCTACTCCAGCCAATCTACCTGGTCTTCCGGCTCCTTATTGGTCGTATGCGGATGTCTTTAATAAAAAGGAGGCAGAGACATTACCCCCTCATAGACCATACGACTGCCCAATCGACCTGATGCCCGGCGATACTCCTCCCCGTGGGCACATTTACCCTTTGTCCGCTGCTGAGACCCGATCCATGTCAGAATATATTGAGGAGAATCTGGCCCGGGGATTCATCCGGAAATCTACTTCCCCGGCGGGAGCAGGTTTCTTCTTCGTCAAGAAGGACGGCTCACTCCGTCCCTGTATAGACTATAGAGGTCTTAACCAGATCAGGGTGAAGAATAAATACCCCCTTCCGCTCATTCCGGAATTATTTGACCGTCTGAGGGAGGCTAGAATCTTCACCAAGCTGGACCTCCGTGGGGCGTATAACCTGGTCCGTATCTGTCAGGGGGATGAATGGAAGACCGCATTCAACACCCGGGACTGCCACTATGAATACCTGGTAATGCCCTTCGGTCTCTGTAACGCTCCCGCCATCTTTCAAGAGTTGGTCAATGACATCTTCCGGGACCTTCTCTACTCCTGCGTAGTGGTGTACCTGGACGACATCTTGGTCTTCTCTCCGGATCTCCCCACACACCGGAGGGATGTTCGTCAGTTTCTGCTCAGGCTCAGGCAGAACCACCTCTACGCTAAATATGAGAAGTGCCTCTTTGAGCAGACCTCGCTTCCGTTTTTGGGCTACATAATTTCTCAGACCAGCCTACGAATGGATCCTGAGAAACTGTCTGCCATCGAGAAGTGGCCTCGACCAGAGGGGTTGAAGGCTATTCAGCGGTTCCTGGGCTTCGCCAACTACTACCGCCTCTTCATACCGCACTTCTCTTCCCGGACTGCCCCAATCTCTGCGCTCACCCGTAAGGGCACTAATCCCAGAGAATGGCGCCCGAAGCTGAGGAAGCCTTTCTTTCCTTAAAACAGGCTTTCTCTTCCGCCCCGGTGCTGCATCGCCTGGACGGCAACAAACAATTCTTCCTGGAAGCTGACGCCTCCTCCTCTGGAGCCGGAGCGGTACTTACCCAAAAATCGTCTTCCGGGAGAATGGTAACTTGCGGCTTCTTCTCTAAACTCTTCTCCTCTTCCGAGCTCAACTATTCTATAGGAGACCGAGAGTTATTGGCCATTAAGCTGGCATTGGAGGAGTGGCGTTACCTGCTCGAGGGGGCTCTTCACCCGGTAATAATTTACACGGACCACAAGAACTTGGCTTACCTCCAGAGTGCCCAGAGACTTAACCCGCGCCAAGCCCGGTGGTCCTTGTTTTTTGCTCGCTTTGATTTTGTTCTACATTTTCGCCCGGCTGACAAAAAGATCAAAGCTGACGCCTTGTTCCGATCCTTCCTGGTGTCTGATCTTGAGGAGCAACCTAAACACATCATCGATCCCGCCAGAGTGATGCAGGTGGCCCCCGTGAGTCTAAATCGTCTCCCTCCCGGAAAGACGTTCGTAACGGTACCTGATCGGGAGAAGATCCTACACTGGGGTCACTCGTCTAAGCTTGCTGGCCATGCCGGTCAGAAAAAGACCCTCCAGCTTATCACCCGGCACTACTGGTGGCCTACCCTGCACAAGGACGTAATAGACTTTGTTTCTGCCTGTGTGTCCTGCGCCCGCAACAAGGTTCCGAGACACCTGCCAGCCGGTCGCCTCCTTCCTCTTCCAGTACCTGCTGCTCCCTGGCAGCATATAGCTATGGACTTCATAACAGATCTCCCTGTCTCTACCGGTTGTACTGTCATTTTGGTGGTCGCTGACAGCTTTTCCAAAATGGCTCATTTCACTCCCCTGCCAGGCCTCCCGTCTGCACCCGAGCTGGCTAAAGACTTTATCCGCCACATCTTCCATCTCCATGGCCTGCCCCTCCACATCGTGTCGGATCGTGGGGTTCAGTTCACCTCACGCTTCTGGAGAGCCACTTGTAAGCTGCTAGACGTCACCCTGGACTTCTCCTCCGCATACCACCCACAGTCCAATGGTCAAGTGGAGCGGATCAATCAGATCCTGACCAGTTACCTCCGGCACTTCGTTAATGCCCACCATTCAGACTGGGTGGATCTCCTGCCATGGGCCGAATTCTCTTACAATAATCACGAGAGCGAATCTTCCTCCAAATCCCAGTTTTTTGTAGTCTTCGGTCAGTATCCTCGGATCCCTTTTCCCGTCTCCACCTCGGTGGACAATCCGGCTGCGGAATCTCTCGTTATCAAATTTTCCTCCATTTGGGAGAGTACCCGATCCGCACTCCTTCAGTCGTCCGAGCGGATGAAAAAACACGCTGACAAAAAACGCCTGGATCCTCCACAATTCCATCCTGGAGATAAAGTCTGGCTCTCGTCCAAGTATGTCCGGCTCAAGATTCCTTCCTACAAGTTAGGGCCTCGGTTCATCGGCCCACTAGAAGTTATCAAACAAATCAACCCAGTGGCCTATAAATTGAAACTCCCGTCCAACTTGCGGGTCCCTAACTCCTTCCATGTATCTGTCCTCAAACCCGTGGTACTTAACTCTTTTTCCAAGTCTACAGGTACGCCTCCTGCTCCGGTTTCCGCTGAAAACGAGTTTGAGGTAGAGAACATTCTGGCCACCAAAAGGGTAAGAGGAAAAACCTTTTTTCTGGTAGATTGGAAGGGGTTTGGTCCTGAGGAGAGAACGTGGGAGCCCCGGGAGAACATCCATGCCCATCTCATCCTTGATAAATTTCTGTCTGGCCTAAAAAAGGGGGGGCCTAAAGGGGAGGGTACTGTAGCATTGGCGTCCCTGCCGCCTGCTAGGCAGGGACGCTGTTCCACTCACCTCTCCGCTCCGTGCCCGGCGTCCTCCTCCCGCTCTGCTGGCAGCGCGCGCTGCTTCCCGGCCACTGTGCTTAGGGTGCCCCCTCTCTTAAAGGGGCCGCGCTCCATCCTAAGGAGTCCCCGGCCAATGGCCGGAGGACCTCACCATATATAAGGCACCTCCTCCAAAATGGAGGTGCCCGAGTAATGTTGTTGCAAAGCCTTCACTCTGCTTCAGCCCTCAGGTCCCGCTACCAGTTACCTGCCAGTCACCTGCCAGATTCCTGCTTGATACCTGCCTGATATCCGCTTACCTGCTTGCAAGCCTGCGGTCCGATGGTCTGCCTTCCGACACCTGTCAGTCTGTCTATGGACCAGCCTGCCCGCTCACCTGGGAGCGCTCACCTGCTACCTGCCTGCTAGCCTACCTGGAGGCTCTGCCGTCACTTGCCGTGACCACCTGCCAGTCCAAAGACTCTTGCCCGCTCACCTGGGAGCGCTCACCTGCTACCTGCCTGCTAGCCTACCTGGAGACTCTGCCGTCACTTGCCGTGACCACCTGCCAGTCCAGAGACTCTTGCCCGCTCACCTGGGAGCGCTCACCTGCTACCTGCCTGCTAGCCTACCTGGAGGCTCTGCCGTCACTTGCCGTGACCACCTGCCAGTCCAGAGACTCTTGCCCGCTCACCTGGGAGCGCTCACCTGCTACCTGCCTGCTAGCCTACCTGGAGGCTCTGCCGTCACTTGCCGTGACCACCTGCCAGTCCAGAGACTCTTGCCCGCTCACCTGGGAGCGCTCACCTGCTACCTGCCTGCTAGCCTACCTGGAGGCTCTGCCGTCACTTGCCGTGACCACCTGCCAGTCCAGAGACTCTTGCCCGCTCACCTGGGAGCGCTCACCTGCTACCTGCCTGCTAGTCTACCTTGAGACTGTCCCTGTCACTTGCTGTGACTACCTGCCCTTCTACCCAGAGACTGTCCCTGTCACTTGCCGTGACTACCTGCCCTTCTACCCAGAGACTGTCCCTGCCACTTGCCGTGACTACCTGCCCATCTTCCCTGGGAGCCACCCGCTTCCTTACAAGGACCGCCCCCTTGTATAGTTGCTCAGAGGTTCCGCCTCCCAGACCCGTTACAGTATGACTCCCCACGGGAAGAGTATAGCCTCAGGGCAGTGTAGAGTGATGATGGTGGTTGTGGTGCGGGGCGTCCCAGCACTAGTAGTGCTGACGCGGTGAGAAAGCACAGAGACAAGGTGTTGCAGTTCAGGTTCTTTACTCACAGTTCTCATCCAGGTCACTTGTGCACAGATAGGACCGCCCGAGCCGTGCTGCGTCCACCAGGCAGGGGGCTAGATCAACCCGCAGGCAATTCCGGAGTGTGGCACAGGACTCCCTTCTATCCTTTCGTCAGCCATGCCCCACCAGTGACACTACTTCTGTCCAGCTGCCTCGGGTCTTCTCCTGGGAGGACTGGGTGTCCACTTCCCTGACCCTATGTGGTGTGCCTTTCTAGTAGGTGTTGTGAGGGGTCGCACCAGTAAATGGTCACGACCGCCGGTCCTTGGTTAAGGATTAGTCGCCTCCACCAACTTGGGGTCCGGTACCCTGTTCTGCCAACCCGTCACCCGCAATCTCCTGGGTCCTTAGGGTTCCTTCTGCTTTCATGTCTCTGAGCCCTTCTACACTTTGGGTACTTCTCTTTCTTTGCTGTTCCTTTCTGTTTCTGTTCCTTTCTGTTTCTGTTCCTTTCTGCTGGCTCTGGCCTTCCTCCTAGGCCTGTCTCGTGGAGCTGGGCCCAGACTGAGCCACAGCTCCCTGTCAGCCCTCTCTGGCTGAACTCCTCTTCTCTTCTCTTCTCCTCCTGACTGAACTGACTCAGAACTAAGATGGTGCCCACCTTTTATACCTCCCTCTCTGTGTATGAGCCCAGGTGACTTGCAACCAATGGGCTCCTACCTATGCCCAGAAACCGTCCCCTCCTGCTCCTACATCACTGGGTTTTCCTCCCCCCTCCCCACTCCAGCCAGGGACATGATCTGTCATGCCTGCATTACTGTACTAATGGGAGCACCGTTGAGCTGTCCCCCGGAAATGGGGTGTGTGTGATGCATGCAGCTAACCGACCCCTGGTCCACACACCATCCTTACCCGGGAGTGGGATATCACACCTCTGGTTGAGGTGCAATACCTCTGTAGCCACCGAACCCTTGGGACGCTACAAATACATTGTAGGTGGAGAGGTATCCTGAAATATGGGACCGGTCAAGTGATTTATATAAGGACAAACAAAAACGACGAGATGCATGGCCCTCTGTCGTGCGTGAAATTTATCAGATGTAGGAGGATGCTGATCGAGTGGTCCAAAAAAAATTTGTACGTTTTTTTTTTTTGTAACATTTTTTAATAAAGAAAATTAAACATATATATTTTTGAAATGCAATACATATATTTTTTTTTTGTAAAATTGCAGTAGAAGATGTTCAAAAAAGGTGGCGGAGGCCGGGCAAAGCGGGTCATCACCCCTCTGTCGAAAAATTCCGTATGCAGACCAGCTGGCCTTCATTTTGACCAGCAGGAGTTTGCGGCAGTAAGTTCACAATAATAATTTGTAAACAAAATTTCTTTCAAACTGTTGTATTAACATGCCTTTTTTTACTTTATTGTACAGCTCTGAAGGCAATGTCACGGTTCCAGCAACAACAGTACAGCACGAGACCAGCACGGAGCAGGGAGGCAAAGAATATTCAGAGGACTTTCTCCTGTCTTCTTCGGATCCTCACGGTGCTGGTCCTTCGTGTTCGCCTGCCTCTGCCTCCGCATCCTCATCTGCTGCTGGCGTTGCGCCGGGGTATGCTGCTGATGCTGCTCCTGCTTCTGAAGGTAGCTCTGCTGTTGGTGCGTCTAGGCCCACTGGGATGGGGGCTGGTTCTGTCTGTCCCGTGGCATTGAGAAGGGCTGGAACTAAAAAGTCAAAAAGCCAAGAGGTTGGGAGTAGTGCCCTTGAAGCCCTCACTACTCGCACCCTCAGTCTTATGGACAGGGTCCAGAAAGAGGATCACCTTGATCATTTTTGTTTATCACTAGCAGGCCGCCTTAGATCCATGCCACGGGACAGGAAGAACGTGTACGTGGCAGCAGTCAACACTCTTGCCATGGTAATTGATGTGCCCTCGCCTATTCCTTCGTCACCAGCCATAATAAATGGGATTTTGAATATTTTTAATTCCAGTGGGCCTCCACCACCACCAGCATCTGCAACCCATCGTTATGGGTAGTTTGCAGCATATCGGCAGGAACCTTCAGAGGCCCATGGAACTTACGGCTGCCCACCAGCCCCTGGAGCGGCTTACCACCATCCTGGCCCATCTCCTAACAACAGTTTCTCCCAGGATATGTTCCAAGGGTATGGGTACGACCCAGAGTTCCATCAGTTGCCATAGAATAAATTACACCCTGTCTACATTTTTGGTCCATAAAAAATGCAGCCAGCACCTGTATGTCATTAGATACATTTTTAAAAAAAAAAAATAAAAAGCGTTAAAAAACACCTTTTCTTTATAGTCATCTACACCAGGCTTCAGGTGTAGGTGACTGTAAGAAAAGGTGTTTAGTTTTATATACTGGAACGAACTACAGGTGCTGCCCTTTCTTTATGGACCAAAACTGTTGACAGCTTGGCCTCTGAAGTGTTTTGGGACATTGTAAAGTTATGGACAATGTTTGTCCAGATGTTTGTTGCCCATATTTTTGGCTATTTTTGTAGTTTCAAGTTGTTTCACATTTTTTACTATATTTAGATATGTTTTATTAAAATAAATTAATATTTATAACTAAATGTTCATTTTACTTCAGGTAAAATTTAGAGTATATATAGTATATCTGTTTGGGTAGTGTCAGTGAAAAATTTCATCTAACAAAAAAAAAAAAAAGGGCCCCTGACCTGCACACATTTCAGGGGAACAATAATTTGTTAAAGTTATTATGACACTTCATGTTGGCTGTCTGTATTTAGGCGATTTGATTTGTAATTAATAAAAAATTTTTTATATGACTTGACGACAAAGGGATGAATTGTCACAACATCGTTCTTTGCTTGTTCTGCTCAGAGCACAAGCAAATGACAATGGTGTGTGCTGATTTTAGCAGCCAGTATTTGGGAAGAGCGCTCTAGTAGTACCGCCGATTCCCAGGGACAGGTTTGAATATCTCAGTTTTTTTTTTTTTTTTTTTGGGGGGGGACGACAAGTATCTGAAATATCTTCATGGGTGCTGCACTGGAAAGCCATCTTATGCGTAGATGTATGGTCATAAAGCAACACATATAAGGTGATAACTGAAAATGGACACAAGATTGTGAGTTAAAACTAATTTATTAGTTAAGAAGGTTTTATCAACTTTTCTCGAAATTCTTCTTTTATTGGGCATCAGATCTTCTCTGCTGCTCAGGCTGCACACCACCGCCATAGGAGTATTGCCAGTGCATGGCACCTTCACGACTCATGAAGTAGTCAGCAAAGGTTTCTCGCACCCTGACACCTGAGTTGGATGGCCTTCCCGGAGCCAAGTTGACCACTGGAATTAATTCAGACAGCTGTGACTCCTCATCTATGTCTGTGCTGTACTCACAAGCATGGTTGAGGAGTGCACAGCATTCCTTAATTACAGTGTCAACCGTCTCCGTATCCAACTAGATGGCAGTGTGAAAGATCCTCCACTGACTACACATGATTCCGAAGGTGCATTCCACATATCTGCGTGCACGACTCAGCCGATAATTAAAAATCCTCCGCCGGGCATTCAGTGCCCTTCGTGGGTATGGGCGCAGCAGGTTGGTCATTAAGGGAAATGCCTCATCTGATACCATCAGAAAGGGAACTGGATCTGTGGAACCTGGCAAAGGTCTTGGGGCTGGGAGCGTTCCGCCATCTTGAAGAATTTTCAGCCCAATCTGTGATGATCGCAACACCCGAGAGTCCCCAGTACTGCCATAAGCACCAACGTCGATGGCAACAAATTTGTAATGTGCATCAGCCACCGCCATCAGGACCACAGAAAAATACTTCTTATAATTAAAGAAGCGTGATCCTGATCGTGGTGGCTGCTGATCTCTCACATGTTTGCCATCGACAGCACCTATGCAGTTGGGGAAATTGGCCACAGTTTGAAAGCATGCTGCGACCTGCAGCCAAGTCTCCTCGGTTGGGGAAGGTATCACGATGGGCTGCAACTTCTGCCAGATGACGGTACATGTGCACCTCACAATTTGGGAAATGGTGGATTTACCCACCCTAAATTGGAGGTGCAGTGATGTATAGCTCTCTCCTGTGGCCAAAAACCTGAAAAGGAAAAATATAAAATTAGAAAAGACACAAAAAGAAATACAAGACAACACTATAATCCCACACTAGTATTTAGTATAGAAAAAAAAATTGACTAAAATAGTTTACAGCACTAAGTGCATGTCTTGTAGTTTTGGTTGGACATTTGAAAGGTGTTTTTTTTTTTTTTTACATTTGTTTGCTAGGTAGTTCTCACTTGTCATTGGTTGTGTTTGCCTCCATTGTTTGCTTATCAACAGGTCACACATCAATTCTATTCAGTGACCTTATCACTATCACCTTGCTATGACCCAGCTAATCTTTTGTACAGGAAAACATTATAGACACAGAGGAGCCATCACCAGAGGATGACTCACCAAGGTAAACCTGAAGGGAGGGGTGGTCTGTTGGGCCCATTCATGGGTGGTGGAACTAATCATGCCAGTTTGAAAACATAAGGAGTGGATAATTGTCTGTAGGACAGATTTTTTATTTTCAATTTGACAATGTTGTAAGAAATACAACAAATACATTTTTTTAGGTTCCTATGTGATTATTAATAACAAAACGGACATGTTTAGGGCTCTTTCACACGTCTGTTTCTCCAGTACGAGTGGTGGCAGAGACAACAGACATAATGATTGTTATTTCATTCTTAATTTTACATGTGGGGCCACACTACTAACCCCCTCATCATGATCCCTACTGTTGCTGATCAAAGCGCCGGCATAGAACCATGATTGAGGCAGCGGTCAGCAAGGACTTACAGTGAATAGTGATAATTGTACCGCTGACTCCCAGAAGTCTGTCCATGTGATCCAGGTGCGGTGCATGTAACGCACACTGTGCTATGATATTTCCAGTACATATGGTGCTGGAGATATCTGTACGTGTGAAACCAGCCATATAATCAGTATTCCATCAGTATTTTTAGTAAAGCGTGTGAGTCAAAACCAGGAGTGGATGATAAATGCAGAATTGGTGACGGGTTTCTATTTAATTTCTCGCATTGTTCCTCACCTGGTTTTGTATCCAACTCCACAGCAAATATACTGGCCGAATACTGAGAAAATACTTGGGGAGGTGACAGCATATGTTGATTACGTTTTATAAAATATTAATATATAAAATATATACATATATGTAGACATAGATTTAAAATGTTCAACTTACCGCAAGGTGATGAGCAGCCTTTCCTCAGCAGAGATGGCCCTCCTCATTATGGTGTCAGTATAGTCCAGGTCGGGAGCAAGAAGACCCAGCAGCCAATCAAAGGCAGCAATGGTGAGCCGACAAAATTGTTGGAATTTTTCGGGATATCTATAAAATTCAAAATAAATATTAGGTTCACACCAATTAAAATATAATAAAATATATTATTTGACAAAAAAATAACTCATTTAAAAAATAAATTAGGTACACACGGATGACAAGATCCTTTTTTCCCCATATATCTTACCTCCTTAAATACTGGTACAGCACATTGAAGTGCCCCTTCTCCGCCCGCTCCTGCACAATAGGGTGCACCCACAGCTTTTTGGGTCTTCTCCTCCTCCTACTCCTCCTAGACCGCTCCTATGGGAGAATAATAGGTTAGTGCACACTACATGCAATAAACGAAACCTTCTACTTAAATTTATCTTACCTGATCTCTGTAGTGATGCATGAGATTTATTGCAGTCACCAGCAAAACGAACAAATATGGTTCACTGAGACGCAGGGGCTGCAGTTCTTGTGGCATCCTGAATACTTCCAAAACGGTGAAAAGGGGTTGTACTAGGAAATAACATCAAATTGTCCGTTTTTTTTTTTCTTTCCTCCAGTAACTTTATTTGTCTTCAAAAACGCCTCCAAAACGCCTCAAAAAACGCATGAAAAACCGCACAAAAAACGCATGGAAAAACGCGCCAAAAACGCACCAAAAACGCGCATATAATCCGCATGCGTTTTTCTGTCAAGGAGATGCGGAAATGGTCAGGAAATTTTCTGCTTCATTTCTGCATCGTGTGCACATACCCTTAATCAAGAGTTCCATTACCATTATGAATAGTAATGGTGAAAGTGGACAACCCAGCCTAGTACCATTATGCATAGTAAGGGTATGTGCACACGATGCAGAAATGAAGCAGAAAATTTCTGCATCATTTCTGCATCTCCCTGGCAGAAAAAACGCATGCAGATTGTGCATGCGTTTTTCCTGCAGAATACATGCGGATCCACATGCAGATTCACATGCGTTTCCGCATGCAGATTGACAAGCGCTTTCCAGGCGATGTTAGCATCACCTGGAAAGTGCTTGATAACTAGGTCACACTATATAAATCCATGCAAACAGCATGGATTTATACAGTGTGAACCGAGAGAGTGTATATACTTACCTCCGATGGCCCGCGCTGTCCTGCTCAATCTGTTCTCCCTCGCCGGCAACTTTGAATTGAAAGACCTGCCGACGTCAGCGTCACGTGACCCGTCACATGACTCTGACGTCACCGCAGGTCCTACAACTCACTGCAAGTGCCGGGAACCAAGCGGGAGCGCTGCGCGGGCCGACAGATGGTAAGAATACATTTATTTTTTATTTTATTCTTCTTTTACAGCTTTTTTAATGGTACCTGGGTGTGGATGAGACTCTCCTCTCCTCTACACCCGGGTACCATCCGCACATTAGAACGCACCAATTACGCAAGTACAGATGCAGTCTTGCGGAATTGGCGCGTTCTAATGCAAGTCAATGGTGGCGAAATCGCCGCGTTTCCGCAAAATTAATTGACATGCTGCGGATTTTTGACCGCAGCGTTAACGCTGCGGAAAAATCCGCATCATGGGCACAGCACATGCGGATTTCCATTGGGGAACATTGCTTCCCTTCTACCATGCGTTTTTCATGCGTTTCCGCGGCGTTTACGCAACTGCAAAAACGCCGCGGAAACGCATGAAATACGCATCGTGTGAACTCAGCCTAAATGATTGAGTGAGTTATTAAGTTTGATCTTGGCATAGGGATGGGAGTACATCTGTAGAATAGCTGCTGACACTAGAGAGGGAAAATTGAAACAATTTAGGGTCTCCTGTAGAAAGATCCAATCCACTCTGTCAAAAGCTTTCTTCGCATCAGTGCCTAAAAGCACTAATGGGAGTTTATGATGGGTAGAATATTGTATCAAGTGAAGGACTCGCCAGGCATTTTCCTTCCCCTCTCTCCCCCTGATAAAGCCAGTTTGATCTAGGGAGATCAAGCTTGGTAAAAAGTCAGTGATACGTTTTGCAAGCATACTAGCATAAGTTTTGAGATCAACATTTAATAAGGAGATAGGTCTGTAGTTACTACAGTATTCAGGATCCTTGCCTTCTTTATGTATAAGAGATATATGGGCTTCTAGAGTTTGAGGAGGGAAGGGTTTAGGCTTAGGCTATGTGCCCACGATGCGTTTTTCAAGCGTTTATGCTGCGGAATTTCCGCAGCGTAAATGCTTGGGAAATGCTTGGTAAACCTTCCCCCATGGTCTCCAATGCAATTCCGCACTTTCAATGCCCATGCTGCGTATTTTTCCGCTGCGTTTATGCTGCGCTCAAAAATACGCAGCATGTCCATTAATTTTGCGGACACGCAGCGTAATCGCCGCCATTGACTTGCATTAGAACGCGCCAATTCCGCAAGACTGCATCTGTACTTGCGTAATTGGCGCGTTCTAATGTGCGGATGGTACTCAAGTCTGGAGGAGAGGAGAGTCTCATCCAGACCTGGGTACCATACAATCTGTAAAAAAAAGAATTTAAAATAAAAAATAAAGTTTATACTCACCTTCCGTTCCGATGTCCTCCCGGTGTTTTGTCGACGCAGTCCGGTCTCTTGCAATGTTCGCGCTGTTGTGAAGGACCTGCCATGACGTCACTGAGTCATGTGACCCATCACATGACTCAATGACGTCACCGCAGGTCCTTCACACCACCGCAAGCAATGCAAGAGACCGGACGCAGCAGAGATGACACCGGGAAGACACCGGAAGGTGAGTATAATCTTTTTTTTACCATTCTTATTCTTTTTTTTAAGGGTATGTGCACACGATGCAGAAATGAAGCAGAAAATTTCTGCATCATTTCTGCATCTCCCTGGCAGAAAAAACGCATGCAGATTGTGCATGCGTTTTTCCTGCGGAATACATGCGGATTCACATGCGTTTCCGCATGTGGATTGACAAGCGCTTTCCAGGCGATTTTAGCATCACCTGGAAAGTGCTTGACAACTAGGTTACACTATATAAATCCATGCAAACAGCATGGATTTATATAGTGTGACCCGAGAGAATGGTAAAAATAAAAAATAAATGTATACTTTACCCTCTGATGGCCCGCGCAGTCCTGCTCAATCCGTTCTCCCGGCTGCCGGCAACTTTGAATTGAAAGACCTGCCGACGTCAGCGTCACGTGACCCGTCACATGACTCTGACGTCAGCGCAGGTCCTTCAACTCACTGCAAGTGCCGGGAACCAAGCAGGAGCGCTGCGCGGGCCGACAGATGGTAAGTATATATATATTTTTTATTTTATTCTTGTTTTACAGCTTTTTTAATGGTACCTGGGTGTGGATGAGACTCTCCTCTCCTCCACACCCGGGTACCATCCGCACATTAGAACGCACCAATTACGCAAGTACAGATGCAGTCTTGCGGAATTGGCGCGTTCTAATGCAAGTCAATGGCGGCGAAAACGCCGCGTTTATGCAAAATTAATTGACATGCTGCGGATTTTTGAGCGCAGCGTTTACGCTGTGGAAAAATCCGCATCATGGGCACAGCACATGCGGATTTCAATTGGGGAACATTGCTGCCCTTCTACCATGCGTTTTTAATGCGTTTCCGCGGCGTTTACGCAACTGCAAAAACGCCGCGGAAACGCATTAAATACGCATCGTGTGAACTCAGCCTAAGGCTATGTGCCCACGTTGCATTTATGAAGCAGAAAATTTCTGCTGCATAAATGCAAGTCCTCTCCCGGAAAAACGCATGCGGAATTCCGCACGCGTTTATCGCGCATTTATCACGCGTTTTCCACATGCGGAATTGCCTTGCGTTTTTTATGCATTGGACAAAGGCAATTCCGCTTGCGGAAACGCAAAATTAAATGACATGCTGCGGATTTTTGAACGCGGCATAAACGCTGCGGAAAAATCCGCAGCATGTGCATAGAACTTGCGGAATCCCATTGGGGACCATGGGGTGCGGATATACATGCGTTTTTCAAGCGTTTACGCTGCAGAAATTCCGCAGCATATACGCTTGAAAAATGCTACGTGGGCACACAGCCTAACTATTACTTGGTCACACTATATAAATCGATGCCGGTTGCATGGATTTATTTAGTGTGACCAACTTGTCAAGCACTTTTCCAAGTGATGCTAAAATCGCTTGGAAAACTGCTTGAAAAAACGCATGCGAAAATGCATGTAAAAACGCTTCTCTCTGGCAGAAAAAATGCATGTAAATCTGCATGCGTTTTTTTCTGCCAGAGAGAGGCAAAAACGCTCTGCATCAAATCTGCTACGTGGGCACATACCCTGGAGTATCTCATTACACATTGTGAGAAAGAATGGTTCTAAGGTCTTGGGGAAGGTCTTAGGGTATGTGCACACGATGCAGAAATGAAGCAGAAAATTTCTGCATCATTTCTGCATCTCCCTGGCAGAAAAAACGCATGCAGATTGTGCATGCGTTTTTCCTGCAGAATACAAGCGGATTCACATGCGTTTCCGCATGCAGATTGACAAGCGCTTTCCAGGCGATTTTAGCATCACCTGGAAAGTGCTTGACAACTAGATCACACTATATAAATCCAAGCAAACAGCATGGATTTATATAGTGTGACCCGAGAGAGTGTATATACTTACTTCCGATGGCGCGCGCTGTCCTGCTTTACACTCCATTTTCCCGGCTGCCGGCAACTTTGAATTGAAAGACCTGCCGACGTCAGCGTCACGTGACCCGTCACATGACTCTGACGTCAGCGCAGGTCCTTCAACTCACTGCAAGTGCCGGGAACCAAGCAGCAGCGCTGCGCGGGCCGACAGATGGTAAGTATATATATATTTTTTATTTTATTCTTGTTTTACAGCTTTTTTAATGGTACCTGGGTGTGGATGAGACTCTCCTCTTCTCCACACTCGGGTACCATCCGCACATTAGAACGCGCCAATAACGCAAGTACAGATGCAGTCTTGCGGAATTGGCGCGTTCTAATGCAAGTCAATGGCGGCGAAAACGCCGCGTTTACGCAAAATTAATTGACATGCTGCGGATTTTTGAGCGCAGCGTTTACGCTGCGGAAAAATCCACATCATGGGCACAGCACATGCGGATATCAATTGGGGAACATTGCTGCCCTTCTAACATGCGTTTTTCATGCGTTTCCGCGGCGTTTACGCAACTGCAAAAACGCCGCGGAAACGCATTAAATACACATCGTGTGAATGACACGCCCCTGGGCCTGCTGTGTCGCGCAGCGTCTCGCGCACGGGGGGGCTTACCCGGAACCGGATCAGATGAGGGTTGTAGTCTCCGAGTGGCGGGGACCCAGTCCATGCCCAGGGAGTCAAACTCAGTGTGTGGCAGTCTTGATAGGTGTTATTTGAGTGTCGACTACGCCACCCGTTGATTTGCAGCTATGGAGCTGCCGCTGCAGGGCAGACCGCTGAGGCCGGTGTAGAATTGTGCAGCGTGATAGTATAACCCCCAACGGGAGGGGTATGGCCTCAGGGCAGCCGACGTGGAAGATGGGGGTAGCAGGAACCACTCAGAGACGGTGCGGTGTAATTCAGGGTCTTTACTGGTAACAACGATAGACCCTCCCGGAGTACTTGCTAGCAAACGGGGCCTGGTCAGTCCTTGAGCAGATGGGATCTCCCCTGGCCAGGCGGAGTTGTAGGCCTCCCAAACTGACTGTACTCTTCTGGCTACCTTGCTAGAAGCGGATATAAGTAGCCCACGTCCCTGAGTGTGCCGTGTGGTGCTCACCCGTATGGCCGGTGACTCGGGGCCTTCTAATGGCTTCCGCTCCACGATGGCGGTGCTGGTCCCACGCGTGTGACCTTGCCTTCGGGTTTCTGGGCCTGAGGACCTGAAATCCCCTGCCGGTCGGCTCCTGCTACTGGGTAAGAGTTAGTCCCCACAGCCTCAGACGCCGGGTCCGGTAAGAAAGCTTCTCAGTCAGGGCGAGCTCTGCAGCTGCCAGCCCCTGACTCGTAGTAGTATTGCTCCCACTGAGCTTCTGCTGTTTCTTCCTATGACTGTTTCTCGTCTCTACTCTCCTTGACTCCTCACCCTGCCTCAGCCCCGGGTTTTTATAGGGGAAGTTCTTCCCCACCCAAGACTGGGCAAGAGGTGTGGCATGCACAGGATCCCTGACCAAAGGACCTCCCACCTGCTCTCAGACATAACATTACATTACTGTGGAAACCAGACCCCTGGGGTGCCACATTCCCCCCTAGTGAAATTTAGTACTCCGGGACTAAACATATTTTAGAAAAACATAACAAGATATAACAACAATAATAGTACAATAAGAAGAAACACATAAAGGTGGTCACGGCATGTCCGTAACCGGGTGCAGTCTTTGAAGAAAAGCAAGGTGTCCATTTCACCAAAACAGGGAGACGTAACCAGGTAGGGGTTTGTCCTGCCCCGAGTCCTTAACAGTCTTTAGTCCGTCCTGGGTTACGCTCCAACTATGTACAAAGGATTCCCGGTAAATCCACCAAGGACTCCTACAAATAACTAGAAACACAAAATTATACACAAGCAACAATACACAGGTAAACATAAATAAAACAATTTATACACTTCAAATCCTCCAACGTGCGGGTAACTGGCCTCTAGTGGCCCTAGTGGACCTACGGAGCTGACTGTCTAGCCCTGAACTACAGGGTGTAGAAGCTGTCAAGGGTAAACTGGGCAGCTGTCTACCGGCTCTTTGGCTCACTAGGGATATGGCAGGCTCACTGCAAGCAGAGGGTTGATCCTCCTGGTCTGCGGGTGTGGGGTCTTCTGCCTCCTGGACCGGCTGTTCTTCCAGCTCTACCTGTTGCTCCGTAGGTGCTTGGGATGCTGGTTGGAGGAAGGTGAGTACGGGTACCACAACTGCACCATTGACTTGAGTCCAAGACCGAGGGAAGTCCCCGAGCACAGTACTAACCATATCTTCCCTTTCCTCTACGGGTCGATGGTCTTTTTGTTCCTCTTCAGGGTTCCTCAGTTGTTCGGGGCACTTCTTCAGGTGGTCCCGGGATACAATGGCTGTGGTTTCCCCTCCGTCTTTACTGATGGTACAAACCTTCGGGTTCTCGTGGCTTGAGGGCAGTACGGTGTACGGGTCCTTCTCCCACTGGTCGTCCAACTTGTGGAGCCGTCTCTTCCTCTTCAAGACCTGCTCTCCGGGTACCAGGGGAACAGCGGGAGCATACTGGTTGTAAGTTTTCTCTTGTCCTTCCCTAGCCTGACAGAGACTTCGCTCCACGCTCTCCTGTACTCTCCGGTACTGCTGCTGCCTCTCTGTGTCCCAGTCTGCTTCTGGTGAAGTGTCCTCGGGTGTCAGGACTCCCATTTCCAGGTCAACAGGTAACTTACCAGGTCTTGCCCTCATTAGGTAAGCCGGGGTACAGTTGGTGGAACCTACCGGGATGTGGTTGTATAGGTCCACCAGATCGGGCAACTTCTCAGGCCACAGACTGCGTTCTTCCAGGGGCAACGTTTTTAGAAGATCCATTACCACCTGGTTCATTTTCTCACAAAGTCCATTAGTTTGCGGATGGTAGGGTGTCGTCCTTATCTTCCGGCAGCCATACAGATTGCAGAATTCCTGGAAGACCTCCGCTTCAAAGGCAGGTCCCTGGTCCGTCAGCACTTGGTCCGGGTACCCGTGTGGACGGCAGAAGTGCTGCTGGAAGGCTCTAGCTGCTGTTTGAGCCGTTAAGTCCTTGACGGGGACGACAACCAAGAACCGGGAGTAATGATCCACGATGGTTAACGCGTAGACGTAGCCACTTCTGCTTGGGGTCAGTTTTACATGATCCAAGGCTACCAGTTCCAACGGTTGCCGGGAGACGATGGACTGCAGGGGAGTCTTCTGGCTGGCACGGTCCTTCCTTCTCAGGTTGCACGGGCCACAGTCTCTGCACCACTTCTCAATGGTTCCCCTCATGCCTACCCAGTGGAATCGCTCGCGCAGCAGGAACTCCAGCTTCTTCCACCCGAAGTGTCCAGCTCCGTCGTGGTATGCCTCCATCACCATGGCTGCGTCTCTTCGTGGCACCACTACTTGCCAGAGTAGTTCATGCGTCCGGGAGTTAACCATTCTGCGGCACAACTTCCCCTTGTAAAGGAACAGTCGACTCCTCTCTGCCCATAGTTGTTTGGCTTCCTCCGGAGCGTCTGGTTCAAGGCAAGCCTCCGGGCGAGTCAGCATCTCCTTCACCAGTCGGACGGCAGGGTCGCTGTCTTGCGTTTCCGCCCAGTTGTAGTGAGGTAAGGGGTTCAACGTAGCAGCCTGCTTACTCCTTACCCGGTGGGAATACTGGATAGTCCCATGACGGTGGAACGCAGGGAGTTCAACTTCTTCCAGTCCCTCCGGATCTTCTCCTTCGTCCGGCAGGTTGGGCATCCTGGACAGGGCGTCCGCGTTGGTATTGGAGCGTCCGGCCCGGTATTTGATTGTGAACTCGTAGTTGGACAGACGGGTCATCCACCTCTGTTCCAGGGCACCGAGTCTTGCCGTGTCCAGGTGTGTCAACGGGTTGTTATCCGTGTACACGGTGAACCGGGAAGAAGCGAGGTAATGCTTAAAGCGCTCGGTGACTGCCCATACTACGGCCAGGAACTCTAGCTTAAATGAGCTGTAATTCTCGGGGTTCCTTTCGGTGGGTCGCAGCTTTCGGCTGGCGTAGGCGATTACTCGTTCCTTCCCCTGCTGGATCTGGGACAGTACGGCTCCTAGCCCGATGTTACTGGCGTCGGTGTAGAGGATAAAGGGCTGGCTATAATCCGGGTACGCCAGGATTTCGTCCCCCGTGAGGGCCATCTTCAGCTGGCGGAAGGACTCTTCTTCCAGCTCCTCCCATTTGAAGGGCGGCTTCTGGTTCTTGGCCTTCCGGGACTGGCCTATCAGGAGGTCCTGCATAGGTGCTGCCTTTTTGGTGAAACCGGGAATAAACCTTCGGTAGTAGCCTACCAACCCGAGGAACTGCCGCACTTCTTTTACGCTGGAGGGGCTTGGCCATTCCTTAATTGCGGTGATCTTATCAGGGTCGGGAGCCACTCCGTCAGCGCTCACCACGTGTCCCAGGTACTGCACCTTTGGTTTCAGGAGGTGACACTTGGAGGGTTTCACCTTTAGGCCGTAACTCGCCAGAGCTTCGAACACTTCCGCCAGGTGTTTCAGGTGGTCCTCATACGTCTTGGAATATACGATGACATCGTCCAGGTACAACAGGACCGTCTCGAAGTTTCTGTGGCCCAGACAACACTCCATTAGTCGTTGGAAGGTTCCTGGTGCGTTGCAGAGTCCGAACGGCATGCAGGTGAACTCGCTAAGTCCCATCGGGGTGGTGAATGCGGTCTTCTCCCGGTCCGCCTCTGCTACAGGAACCTGCCAGTACCCGCTAGTGAGATCCAAGGTAGAGAAGAAGTTAGCAGATCTTAAAGCAGCCAATGACTCCTCTATCCTTGGTAAGGGGTACGCATCCTTGTGTGTGATACGGTTGATTTTCCGGTAATCTACACACATCCTCATGGTGTTGTCTTTTTTTCTGACTAAGACTAGTGGAGCTGCCCAGGGGCTACAGCTATCCCTGATCACCCCAGCCTCCTTCATGTCTCTAAGCATCCCCTTGGCGTGTTGGTAGTGGGCAGGGGGTACGGGTCGATACCTCTCTTTTATAGGAGGATGGTCTCCCGTGGGGATGTGGTGTTCTACCCCCTTGACTCGCCCGAAGTCTAACGGGTGTTTACTGAACACTCTCTCGTACTCTTGAACCACCCGATAGACTCCTTGTTTCTGGTGTGCGGGAGTGGAGTCAGTACCCAGATGTAGTTGCTGACACCAGTCCTCCATTTTTTTCTTAGAGCCGTTACCTTCCTCCGGGTGAGATGGAGGCAAGGGTTCCACAGATTGTATAGAATTTTGGTTAATGGTATATAATTTGGCTAGCGTGGCATACCGGGGCAGGTACACTTCCCTCTCCCCGATATTTATTATGCGAACGGGCACCCTCCCATGGCGTACATCAACCACCCCCCGTGCTGTCAAAATGGTGGGCCTACTGTCCGAGTAAACTGGTTCTACCATTGCCTGGTAATCCCTACCTCTCAGACCAATAGTTGCCCGGCACCAAATCATCATTTCACTTTTTGGGGGCATGGCAATAGGAAAAGGGTCACACATTCTTACGCTACCAATCTCACCGCCGGAGAGTTCCACCTGTTGCCGTCGCATCAGTGCCCGGATCTCTTTCTGGAGCACCCGCTGCTCGACGGAGCTGGCGTTCTTGGCAACCTGCTGTAAAAGGAAAATCACCTCTGCAAGACAATTTTCAATTACATTAGTTCCTAGAGTTATTTTTGGGTGACTCTCATGTTTGTCAATATCTACAATGATCAGTCCCTGTGCTGCCAGTTCGACTCTACCGATTTTGATGGTCACCTCTTTAAATCCGATCCTTGGCACGGGCTGGCCATTGCTGGCGATGATACTCAAGTCGTCGTCAGGGTAGCGGGTAATATCCGAGTCATTCCAGTACTGCTTAAAGAGCACGTACGGGATGGTGGTGACCTGTGACCCGGTGTCCAGTAGGGCACTCATGGGAATGCCATCCAGTACCACAGGCAAGACTGGACGTCCTCCCACATATCTGTCGCGCCAGTTCGATGGGCCTGGTGATCTTTTTCCTGGGGGTTGGCCCTTTACCCCAGGTTGTGCCCGTTTAAAGAACAGTACCTTGCCATATGTCCGGGTTGATTGCAGCGGCGGCAGATGGGTCGTCCGTCTTCGCTGTATCGGTCACTGGGTCTTCCTCTGGCCGGTGGGGTCCTCCTTGGTCGACGCCACGGGATGTCCTCCGGTCCGGATGCCAGCTGGATCTTCCCTGGGGTGGAAACCTGTAAAGACTGCACAGTTCGGGTTAGCGCAGCAACGCTCTTAGCTAGCTCTTGGACCTGATGGTGTAGGTCTGGAGCCGGGTCATTGTCCAAAGCCTGCGCATCAGCTCCCACAGGCCCTGCCGACAAGGGCGCCGCCTCCTGGTGGTAAGTGATAGCTGGGCGCCTGTGGGTCACAACGCCACCCGGTGCCGGTTCTCGGAGCACCCGGATGGCTCTGTCCTTGAACTGTGCAAAGCCCAGATGGGGATCCTGTAAGGCCATCGCCCGCAACTGGGTTCGGTGGGCATTACAATATAGTCCCTCTATAAATTGTTCGGTCAACAGCCTGTCCTCGTTTCCCACTCCATCAGGGTCGGTCTGCTTAATGGCCCTCAGGGCCTCTTGTAGGTTTAGTGCATAGTCCCTTATACTCTCATGCGCTCGCTGCTTGCACCCGTAGAATCTAAGCTTAATCTCGGCTGAGGTGCGGGTATCAAAGGTATCCTTCAGCCGGGTTAGTATCCCTGCGACAGTCTTCCTCCCAGGTGGCCAGGATTTTACTTCCCTTTTGGCTGCCCCGGTTAGTTGGGCCACCAGGATGCTCACTTTTTGCTCTTCTGTGAGGGGGTACACCTGGAAGAGGCTATCCAGCTTTTCTCTAAAGTCATGCAGGGTATGTGACTCCCCTGAGTACTGGGGTAGCCAAGCTGCTCCCGGGATATAGGGCATGGTGAAGGGCATAACTGCAGCAGCGGTGGCGCTGGCGGGAGTTGAGGCAGTGAAGCTCTCCTCCGCATCCGACATCTTCCTCCCCCCTAGTGGACCGTGGCCTACCTTGCGATGATCCTGTTCCGTAGGCCGCGGCTCCGCAGTAGATTGTCAGGGTTGAGGACCTTCCGTCGCGCTCCGGTGACGTCGGCGTCTGCTGGGCTCCTTCCAGGACCTTACGCAACGTCCGGACGTGAGGCGGGGCTTCAGTTCTTGCGCGCTTTCGGAGTCCACGCCCCTCTTCTTCCCGCGCGGCGTCCTCAAGATGGCGTCCAATGGTGGGAAAACTCCACGGATGGCGGGAAGAAGGCCGAAGATGGCGCCGGATGGCGGGAAACCTCACCACTGGTAAGTTTGAACAGTCTTTGCTTTTCAGGCACGCAGTACCCGGTGGTTGCGGGCACGAAATCCTGCCGACTACGCCAAAGTTGACGCGCCCCTGGGCCTGCTGTGTCGCGCAGCGTCTCGCGCACGGGGGGGCTTACCCGGAACCGGATCAGATGAGGGTTGTAGTCTCCGAGTGGCGGGGACCCGGTCCGTGCCCAGGGAGTCAAACTCAGTGTGTGGCAGTCTTGATAGGTGTTATTTGAGTGTCGACTACGCCACCCGTTGATTTGCAGCTATGGAGCTGCCGCTGCAGGGCAGACCGCTGAGGCCGGTGTAGAATTGTGCAGCGTGATAGTATAACCCCCAACGGGAGGGGTATGGCCTCAGGGCAGCCGACGTGGAAGATGGGGGTAGCAGGAACCACTCAGAGACGGTGCGGTGTAATTCAGGGTCTTTACTGGTAACAACGATAGACCCTCCCGGAGTACTTGCTAGCAAACGGGGCCTGGTCAGTCCTTGAGCAGATGGGATCTCCCCTGGCCAGGCGGAGTTGTAGGCCTCCCAAACTGACTGTACTCTTCTGGCTACCTTGCTAGAAGCGGATATAAGTAGCCCACGTCCCTGAGTGTGCCGTGTGGTGCTCACCCGTATGGCCGGTGACTCGGGGCCTTCTAATGGCTTCCGCTCCACGATGGCGGTGCTGGTCCCACGCGTGTGACCTTGCCTTCGGGTTTCTGGGCCTGAGGACCTGAAATCCCCTGCCGGTCGGCTTCTGCTACTGGGTAAGAGTTAGTCCCCACAGCCTCGGACGCCGGGTCCGGTAAGAAAGCTTCTCAGTCAGGGCGAGCTCTGCAGCTGCCAGCCCCTGACTCGTAGTAGTATTGCTCCCACTGAGCTTCTGCTGTTTCTTCCTATGACTGTTTCTCGTCTCTACTCTCCTTGACTCCTCACCCTGCCTCAGCCCCGGGTTTTTATAGGGGAAGTTCTTCCCCTCCCAAGACTGGGCAGGAGGTGTGGCATGCACAGGATCCCTGACCAAAGGACCTCCCACCTGCTCTCAGACATAACATTACATTACTGTGGAAACCAGACCCCTGGGGTGCCACATGAACTCAGCCTTTTAATAGATTGTAGGGAGGCCGTCAGGGCCAGGGGCTTTCCCTTTAGGGTTGCTAGCCAGACTTCACTTAAAGTGAATGGTTTGGAGAGAGTTGTTTGTTGTTCCAGTGATAATTTAGGTAATTTAAGACTAGTTAGGAATGATTGTATTTCAACACGCTTCTTTTCCTTATCTAGGTCAGATTCATCTGGATGTAGATTATAAAGGCTTGAGTAATACTTTAAGAATTCTGAGGAGATTAATTTGTGATCTGTTGTGCTTTGGCCAGTAGAAGTTTTTAGGGAATGGATAAAAGTTTGCTTAATTTGAATTAATGACATCATGAGTTTAGAAGCCTTATCGCCATGAACAAACATACGATTTTTCCAATTAAGGTATTGTTTTGCAGATTGCTTATTAAGCAGATCTTTTAATTGTAGACGTTTGGCTGTTAGAGCTTCTAGACTTTGACATAACAAAGTTCTTTTATGTTGTGTTTCTTGCATGGCTATTTCCTCATAGAGATCTTGTGTAATCTTTTTGTGTTGTTTATTTAGATGGGAGGCTATGGAAATCAGTTCACCTCTGACCACAGCTTTCTGGGTTTCCCAGAGGATTGGATAGCTCATTTCTGGTGTGCCATTAATTTTAAAGAAGTTCCATAGAGCGTTATGAATTCTCTGTCTATTAGAATCTGAAGTTAAGATTGATTAGTTTAATCTCCAGGAACGGTAATTAGAGTGGGGTTTATAAAGTGAAAAGCAAACTGAGACTATAGAATGGTCTGAATGGATTGGTGGGGGAATGCTGCTTTCAAAGTGTTTGACAGGAGGGATCTTTGTAGAGAGACGTAATCAATCTTATGGTAAGAATTGTGGGGATGAGAAAAAAACGTGAAATCCAAATCATTGGGATGGAGATAGCGCCATATGTCGAAAAGTGAAAGGGTGTGGAGCGATTTTTTTATCCTGATAATATTTTGATGGGAAGTCCGACATTTTTTTGATGTAGAATCTAAGGAGGGATCCAAAGGAATATGTAAATCTCCTCCAAGGATTGGTGTTCCTTCTATGAAAGAACGGAATTTATTTAGTTTGGATATGATTAGTGATGAGCGAGCATGCTCGCTACTGCTCGGTGCTCGCCCGAGCATCTCACTGATCGAGATGCTCGGCGCTCGCCGAGTATTTCCGGGGTTGCTCAGCAGGAGCTCTGGTCCCCTCCCTGCATGTTTGGCGCTCTTTAGAGTGCCAATCAACATACAGGGATTTCCTGCCACTCATTGTAATGCCGCAGCCAGGGTGGTTATGGCATTACAGTGATTGGCTGGCCGCACAGTGTCATCAGGTCTATATCAGACCTGGCGCCGCTGTGCTCATCACAGTCACTCTGGAATCAGGCAGAGTAGGGAGAGGTGCTGCTGCATCAGGGAGAGATTTGCTTGTGTATTAGATAGTGTAGGAAGAAAAAACGTACATTACACATATCCATCTAAACAAACAGTCCTTTTGAGGATTAACTAATCCATCTGCAGAGATATCAGGCAGGCAGGGTATATAGGCAGGCAGTGTATATAGCAAACTGCAGTGCATATATCAAAAGAGGCTCCATTCCAATTCTGCCTCCTGCTGCTGTTAGATATTTCTATATAAATGCCCAGGTCTCAGGGGCCAAGAATACTTTTTTTTTGGATCTTAATCCTCATTATTTGCTTAAAAAGCAATCCAGAGAACACAGTTTTTCTGCGCCATTTGCTTGTTGGCACTGCAGAATACAGCCAGGTCCTTTCCATATTACAGCGCTAGAAATCCAGCTATTTAAAACTGTGTTTTCTCCGTCACACGGATCACATACACGTTTTCAGAAAATACTGCCATTTTTGGCCTCCATTCCAATTTTTTCACTGAGTCAGAGAAGTTTTTGACACCTGTTTGCTGTTCAAACTAGTTACCTACAGACCAGGTATTCAAAACTCTGTTTCTCCGTCACACGGATCACATATACGTTGTCAGAAAATACTGCCATTTCTGGCCTCCATTAAAAATTTCCTTCAGTGTGTCAGTGAAGCAATTCACACCAGTTTGCTATTCAAACTAGTTACCTACAGGCCAGGTATTTAAAACTCTGTTTTCTCCGTCACATGGATCACATATAAGTTCGCACCAAACTCAGTCATTTGTAGTGAGCGTGGAAGATACTGTTCTCCATTTAAAATGGGCAAGGCACGTGGCAAGGGATGGCGAACTGAACATGACAGTGTTGGTGCATGCAGATGTGGCGCCCCTGAGGGTTCAGTCGCCACAGAGGTACTGCACCTCACTGTGGTGCCTCCCTTCACTCAGGTAAGGAGGGAGTGCTGCTCGGAACCCCAAACACCTGCATCCATCACTACACTGCTCCAGGCCAGCTGGAGGGGCTACATGCAGAGCGCAGCTGCTGAGCCCTGTCCCTGGCTGGAGTGGGGGGAACCCAAAGGTAGGGGAAACCAGTAGTGGGTGTGGATGGAGGAAGTAGTTTAGGGGAGCACTCATACAGTAAAGATATAAAAGAAGCCATCTTAGAATAGTGCAGTCCAGTCAGTGAGAGGAGAGAGTGAAGACAGTCAGGGAGCAGAGTCTCAGTCAGAGATCTGCTCCCCAAGCAGGGCCCAGCCTCAGAGGCCCAGGAGGGGAGCAGGGAGGAAGCTCCGTTCTGAAGAAGGGATGCTAGGGGGTACGGCGAGTGCAGGTGGCACCCATACACCCCGAACCTGCCAGGTGTCAGGAGGATCTAGGCCGCAAGAAGGGGACCGGCCCCTGGCCCAGTCGTGCAGCTTCAAGAATCGGCTGGAAAAACCGGAGGCTTCTGACTTCTATAGCAGGCGCCAAACTCTCACTTCAATCCAAGAGTAAGGTTGAGCAGGTCAGAGCAACTCCGACGGACAGGGGGGACCTTGCAGCACCTGAATAGGATTCACAGTGGGAAGCGCAGGGCAGGAGGGAGTAAAGACCCAGCGTGAAGTCGATCTAGGAAGGTACATGTGAAAGTGGGGTTCTGCCAGGCACACCCGAGCTACCTGAGGAAGGACTGAACCCCTGCCCAGTGAATGCAGTGCGCCGCGGGAGGATTGCACCAGTACTGTGCACATGAGGAACTTGAACGAAACTTTGAGTAAACTCGGATGACTGCACTGAACTGCCTCCGCTCCTTCATTTCGACGGTACCTTTTCCCTCCCTGCACTACAAAGCCCAGCACACCTCCTCCATATATCTCCTACACTGCCCTGAGGCCTGCTCCACCTGTGGAGAGCCATTCCATCTTAAGTTGCCCTATCATCTGCCTCAGAGGACTGCCGCAGCACTGGTGATCCTCACCAGACACCACAGGTGGCATCACGACAATTTCCCCAACCAATAATTTCCCTTTTCAGTGACCGCCCTGGGCCACGGACCGGGCCAGCCACCGTGATATCCCCCGGCAACCAGAGGCCCGGCTGCCAAGTACCCCACGGCCCTGGGGGCGCATCACAGAGGCCGAGGAAAAGACCATGGGCAAGCTGAAATTGTGCCACAACAAACACCTACATCTTCACGCCCGACCTTCCTGTCCCAATTCCTAGGGGACCGCAGCACACCACTAATGAACCCAGAGCAGTGTCAAAAGGTTGTTGGTTGGATAGCGGATAATGCTTACAGTCACTTAGCCACCACCACCACCCTGTCTTCCACACGGTCAAGTCTCAGTAGCCGTGAGTCTGGACTGCATATTCCTCACCCTGATCCTCCTTCCTCCCACCATGCCGATTGCCCGGAGACAAATGATTCCACACTTGGACACTCTGAAGAGCTGTTCACTTTTCCATTTATAGATTCGTTCCTCTCACTTGGTCCACTTGAAGAGGGGAAAGAGGAGATCGCATGTAGCGATGCCCAAATAATTGAGCAGCCACGGTCACACGAAGGCGACGGTGGGAAAGTGTCACAAGAGGTGGACGATGATGAGACACAATTAGCAGAAAGTCAAGAGGAGCACCAGGGTGCAGAAGTGGAAGACGAGGTGGTGGATGATATAGTAACTGACCCAAACTGGCTGGAGGACATGCAGAGTGAGGACAGCAGCACACAGGGGGAGGGAGGCAGAGCACCACAACAGGCAGGAAGAAGCAGTGTGGTGGCCGCAGACAGAAGGCAGACAACTGTTACCCATAACACCAACACGAAGGAAGTTGCCAGTACAACTGTTAGGTCTTCCCGAGTCTGGTTGTTTTTTAAAGACTCTGCCGATAACCCCAAAAAGGCCATTTGCACCACCTGCCAGGCCAGCATCAGCAGGGGTGGCAAAACGGCCAGCCTGACCACCACCAGCATGATCAGTGTTATGCACACGCCCGGGCTGAGCGGCGTGTGCGTGTGATTGTAGTGATTCCACTGGACCGTGCCGGAGAGTGAATGCCTGGAGGGGCTTAACTAGGTATTCACCCGATCCGACCAGGGTCGCACGACGGCATACGACGCCAGTGCACCAAGGAGGAACCGAGCAAAGGGACCAGGTGCTACTCCAGGACAGACCCCGGACACGGCTGTTGACCCACACAGGGGAATACAGGAACAGACTGGTAGGCTGGCACACAGACTGGTGGGTATAGGCAGGCACGACTGGTATGCAGGCAGGCGGGTAAGCAGGCAGGGGGGTACAGGCAAGCACAGCTAGAGTGCAGACAGGGAGGCACTAGCAGGTAGGAACACAGGCGGGATAGGACCCAGTACACACTGGGACTCAGAAACAATACAGGCAGAGGGGTACAGGCAAGCACAGCTAGAGTGCAGACAGGGAGGCACTAGCAGGTAGGGACACTGGCGGGATAGGACCCAGTACACACTGGGACTCAGGAACAGAGCCACAGATGTGGCGGACAAACACAGCAGAGTGAGGCCGCCCAGAGAGGTGAGCGAGAACAGGGCAGGACAAGGCCGCCTGGAGCGGTGAGCAAGAGTAGAGGAGGACAAGGCCGCCAGGAGCGGTGAACAAAGGATCAAAGCTGAGCGAGACTGCTGGAGCAGTGAGCAAGAGTAAAGCAGGACGAGGCCGCCTGGAGCGGTGAGCAAGAGTGGAGCGAGACTGCCGGAGCAGCGAGCAAAAGGGTCAGAGCGGAGCAAGGCTGCCGGAGCAGCGAGCAAAGGAGTCAGAGCAGGCTAGAACCGCCGGAGCGGTAAGCAAAGGAGTCAGAGCAGACTAGAACCGCCGGAGCAGTGAGCAAAGGAGTCAGAGCAGGCTAGAACCGCCGGAGCGGTGAGCAAAGGAGTCAGAGCAGGCTAGAACCGCCGGAGCAGTGAGCAAAGGAGTCAGAGCAGGCAAGGCTGAGTAGGGGGGACAGGGCTCTGTTCACACGGAACAGACAGGAAGGGAAAGGCAGAGCCAGACACCCACAGGGTACTTGCAGTGAAGTAGCGAGTGGACCACAAACTCACAAAAGGGAGTACAGAGACAACAGGCAGGAGTTAGGTACGAGTTCAGACTCTGCAGAAAAAGGAAAGGAACGGACATAGAGAAAAGACAGATGAAAGATAGGAGAGAGTACAGACTGGAACTGAGTGTACGGACGAGACCGACACAGGAGCGGGACACAGGAGCGGGTCTGGGAATACGGCCCCCAGAGAGGCGAGACGAACAGGCAAGGAGCGTGTTCAGACAGAACAGACAAGATACAGGAGCAGGTCTGGGTAATCGGCCCCAGAGAGGCGGGACAAACAGGCAAGGAGCGTGTTCAGACAGGACAGACAAGATACAGGAACGGATCTAGGTAATCGGCCCCTAGAAGGCGGAAGGAACAGGCTAGGAGGGTGTTCAGACAGGACAGACAAGATACAGGAACAGATCTAGGTAATCGGCCCCTAGAAGGCGGGAGGAACAGGCTAGGAGCATGTTCAGACAGGCCTGGAAATACAGCCTCCAGGAAAGGCAGCAGGCAAGAGTACACAGACAGGACTCAGTTCAGACACGGGAACTGATACCGCAAGGCAGGAGACATAGACAGGACTCAGTTCAGACACGGGAACTGATACCGCAAGACAGGAGACAAAGAACGGGACCTGGCATCTTCAGAGTGCAGGCACACACTGAATGAAACACTATGCTCAGGCAGGGATAGATGGGAGCAGCTGAGCTATATGCCAGGTGACAGACAGCAATAGGCTGAGGACGCACAAGGGGTGTGACCCACAGCAGGTACAAAAAGCAGGAAGTGATCGGGCGCCGCCCTTAAGCAGCAGAAACAGACACAAACAGACAGCATGGAGGGAAGCCAGAGAGACATTCTGGACTGGAGATCAAGTGCGCGCTCTTGCACAGTGGGAGATGGACCACCATGCAAGGATGCCGCCAGGTATGTTACAATCAGGCACATCGCAGCAAAGCACCCGACTTTGTGGGCCGGACCCCAGGGTACAGGAACAGTGTCTGCGGGTGGCACCATTGCTTCTTCCGCTGTTGTACATGCAAGCTAATCCCCTGTCCATGGTGCATGCGAAGATGCCTCCTGCCCTCACCTGTCATTGCACACTCTCAAGTAGCAGCATCAGGAAGCACGTCCGTGTCCTTGTCCCAGTGCAGCGTTCAGTTATCCATACCCCAGTCCTTGGAATGCAAGCGCAAATATGCAGCCAACGCCCCACAGGCCACACTACTAAATTCTCACATTTCACGACTGCTTGCGCTCAAAATGTTGCCTTTTAGGCTCGTGGAGACGGAAGCATTCCGCAACCTGATGGCAGGGGCCGTTCCTCGGTACTCAGTCCCCAGCCACCACTATTTCTCCCGGTGTGCCATCACCGCATTACACAAGCACGTGTCCCAAAACATTAGCCGAGCCCTCAACAACGCAGTTACCGGGAAAGTCCACCTAACCACGGACATGTGGACAAGTTCTTGTGGGCAGGGACGGTACATTTCGCTGACGGCACACTGGGTTAACATACTGGAACCCGGGACCTAGTCGGACCTTGGGACGGAATACATCCTCCTGACGCCAAGGATTATGGGCCCTAGGTCAATCAGGGCTGCCCCCACGGTCTACAGCTTCTACACCTCATCCTCCTCAGCCTCCTCCTCCTCTTCAGCCTACATCTCTGAAATGACCACATCAGTCACAAGCTGGGAGCACTGCAGCACTGTCTCGGCCAAGCGGCAACAGGCTGTGCTGAAGATAATATGCTTAGGTGACAAACCGCACAATGCTGAAGAGTTGTGGACAGATCTGAAAGAGCAGGCAGATCTGTGGCTCACACCGCTGAACCTACAGCCAGGCATGGTCATGTGTGACAATGGCTGGAACCTGGTGGCGGCTCTGAGGTGAGGCGAGCTCACACACGTACCATGCCTGGCCCATGTGCTTAACCTCGTGGTTCAGCGGTTTCTCAAATCCTACCCGGAGCTGCCGGATCTGATTGCTAAAGTACGCCGTCTGTGTGCCCATTTTAGAAAGTAAGCTACAGCTTCCGCCGCCCTTGCAGTGTTTCAGCAGCTTTTGCAGCTTCCGGCTCACAGACTGGTGTGTGATGTCCCCATGCATTGGAACTCTACACTGCAGATGTTGGGAAGGATTTGTGAGCAGAAGAGGGCAGTTGTTGAGTACCAGTATCAACAAGGCGGTCGGTATTCAGTTCAGACTTCAGGAGTGTACATGGATGTCAGACATATGTACCATCCTCCAAAACTTTGAGGACTCCACCAAGATGCTGAGCGGCGATGACGCCATAATTAGCGTCACCATCCCACTTCTCTGTCTTCTGAAATGTTCTCTGCTCACAATCAGAGAGGATGCATTGCAGGCAGAGCACGATGAGATGGAGCAAGGAACCATACAGGGTGATTACACACAGCCAAGCCTCATCTCATCCCAACGTGGATTGGGTGACAATGAGGAAGAGGAGGAGGAGGAGGAAGGACAGAAGCTAGTTTCATACACTATAGACTGTACTACCTGCACAGCTGTCATACCATCTGTTCAGCGTGGATGGCCAGAGGACAGAGAGGAGGAGGAGGAAGAGGAAAAAATTCTTAGTGGGGTCTTTCCTAAAATTGGTCAGCCATTGGACTCACTGCATACCCTATAACTGTATAGCAGACCCTCTCCTTTCTAATGGGAACATGTCATACTTGTTACTGTGGCCCTGCTCTATGTGTCTTTAAATTCTTAGTGGGGTTTTTCCTAAATTTCGTCAGCCGTTGGACTCACTGCATACCCTATAACTGTATAGCAGACTCTCTCCTTTCTAATGGGAATTTGTCGTTACTGTGGCCCTGCTCTATGTGTCTTTAATTTCTTAGTGGGGTTTTTCCTAAATTTGTTTAGCCGATGGACTCACTGCATACCCTATAACTGTATAGCAGACTCTCTCCTTTCTAATGGGAATTTGTCGTTACTGTGGCCCTGCTCTATGTGTCTTTAAATTCTTAGTGGGTTTTTTCCTAAAATTGGTCAACCGTTGGACTCACTGAATACCCTATAACTGTATAGCAGACTCTCTCCTTTCTAATGGGAACATGTCGTACTCGTTACTGTGGTCCTGCTCTGTGTGTCTTTCAGAGTCCCTCCATCATCAATGAAACAGGATGTCTCTGATGATGTGTCACACACAACATTGCCAGATAAGGTTGTAAAATGTTAAAATGACATTTCCCGGTGAATGCATTTGCCTTAAAAAATAAAGTAAAAAAAAAACAAACAGTAGGATCTTTCTTTAGTATAAAAACAGAGTCGCCAATGTACCTCAATGTAATCACATTGTTCAGCTCCTGCACATCCTCCTCCATCTCCGAAATGACCACATCAGTCACAAGCTGAAAGTGTGGCGCCCCAGAGGGTTCGGTCCCCACAGAGGTACTGCATCTCACCCAGAGGTGTGGTATCTCACTTTCAGGTAAGGAAGGAATACAGCATGGGACCCTAACACCTGCATCCAACACATTCCACTTCAGTGGGGGCAGGGCGAGATTGCTCCTAAGGGAGAGCACAGTCCCTGGTCCCTGGCTGAAGGGTGGAACTATGTAGAGGGTGTGGGTGGAGGAATCAGATTAGGGGAGCACATGAAAGGAAGTGACATAAAAAGAGGGTGGAACATTCTAGAGCGTGGAGTCACAGAACAGTCTACAGTGAGAGGAGTTGGGAGCAGGGGCTCTGTAGGAGCTCTGCTCAGGAGGAGGGCCTGAGAAGAGGCCCAGGACTGAAGGAGAAGGAGAGAGGAGCAGGAAGGGCTCCAGGAACGAAGAAGGGACCCTAGGGGTACGGGCAGTGCTGGAGGCCACCCGTACGCCCGAATCTACCAGGAGGTGGAGGGATCAGGCCGCATAAAGGGGACCGGTCCCTCAACTAGCAGAGTACTTAATGTTTCAACTAGAAACCGGAGGCTGCAGTATTTCAAGTCCTGCAGCCAAAAGGGGACGAAACAAACGTCGCCCGACAAGGCCGGCGGGTACTGGATTGAGACACTAGGTGTGAGGTGTAGGAAGACGACCAGAGAGAGAGAACACACAGAAGGGGGTCCCACTAAGTACTCCGGAGATATCTGAGGGTTGGCTGAACCCCTCCCTGAGTAAGCGCAGCACGACGAGGGAAGTTACACCGGTACCTGTAACTTGGACTGCAACAACCGTGAGTAAAGACCCTGAAGACTGCATGCCACTGTCTCTGTGATTATTATCGGTGCCATCACCCCTGCACTACAACGCCCAGTATCACCTATAACATCTACAACATCTCTACGCTGCCCTGGAGCTGAGCTCTGCCTGTGGAGAGCTGAACCAACTCTGCTGCACTAAACATCAACTCCAGAGGTTCTGCACAGCAGCGGCGGCTCCATATAGCCGCATACCACAGGTGGCGTCATGAACTTTGTACATAAAAACTATAAATGCCCTGTAAATAATCCCCTTTTTGACTGACCGCCCTGGGTCACGGACCGGGTCACCGCCACTGTGACATCTCCCCTGGCAACAACCCGCCAGGCACCGAGTACCCCACGGCCCAGGGGGCACGTCAAAAGCACTGCAGCACCGCTTTGGCCAAGCGGCAACAGGCTGTGCTGAAGATAACATGCTTAATGCTTAAGTGACAAACCGCCCAGCGCTGCAGAGTTGTTGAAAGCTGTAACACAGCAACTTGAACTGTGGCTCTCACCGCTGAACATGCAGCAAGGCATGGTCGTGTATGACAATGGGTGGAACCTGGTGACGGAGAAATGACAGCCGGAGTAGATGTGGTTTCCCTCTAAGTCAGTCTTTTCACCGAGCTAAAGAATATGGCTGTGGTGAAATACAACTCCCACTGAGAAGCTGTTTCAGATTGAAAAACATTGGGTCCACCAGAGGATTTGATTCTGAGGGCTCACCTTTCTCCCCCGCTCAAGAGCCCCATAGCAGCTGCAAAGTTAGCGCTATCATGAACTCTCCTGATGTAGAAACCAGGGCACACCAGAGGATTCTCTGGTGGGACCGTCAAACCCTGCCGTGAAGCAGTCCTGGCTAAGAAAAGTGTGTGGGAAGGTTCCCGGACACTCTATAGCTGCTTTTTTACTGAGGTGGAAACCCACGCAAACATGGGGAGAACATACAAAGTCCTTGCAGATGCTGTCCTTGCTGGGATTTGAACCCAGGATCCCAGCGCTGCAAGGCTTCAGTGCTAACCACTGATCCAAGGTGCTGCCGTTCACCCTCTAATATCTTACAGGCTGGAGAAACTTGCACCTACTGCCACTCTATCTTCAGCTCCTTTGTGAGAAACTAATGTATTTGGGCAGCCACTCAGTCTACCAAATAAAATTCCTGAGAAGGAAATTGGGGATGGCTTCGCTACTGTTACTGGGGGCAGTGCTAACACCATGGCGTCGTACCATAGTTTACTGGAAATATTCCAGGTTGGTAGGAGGCAAGCAAATTCCCACAGAAAAGTACCAGCAGTAATGTTCAGGGACCCGCACTTGTAGAAGGCGGAGACAACACCTGGAGAAATAGTGACGGCTAGGGACCGAGTATGGACACGAGGCATGAGGCATGAGGTTGTGAAAAGCTTCTGCCTCCAAGAGCCTAGAAGGCCACATTTCAAGTGCAAGCAGCTGCCCAGAAATCTGGCAGTTTAGTATTACACTCTGTGGGTGGGTGGCTGGCTGCATAACTGAGCTTGCATTCCAAGTAACAGAAAACTAAGCAGATGTTGGCCTCTATCAACATCATGGACTCACCTCGGCACTATGAACTCTCCTGAAGGAGAAGCCAGGGCCCACTGGAGGAGTCTCCGGTTTTATGGTGGGTTTGTCCAACCCTGCCGAGAAGCAGCCCTGGCTAAGAAAAGTGTGAGGGAAGGTTCCCGGACACTCTATGGCTGTTTTTTTAATGTGGATCGGACGTGCTTATGCATGTTATTTCTCAAACCGCATTGCCGATCCGGCCATTGCCCAACTCTGTAGTCATGAAATTAAATGCGCAAAGAAAGATGTTTGTGTGTCAAAGCACCACCGAGAAGTGTGAGTTGATGTTGGACGGGCTGCCATTGCTTCTGCAACAAGCTGCTTTAGAGGACTTCCTGGGAGAAATGACACCCTGAGTAGATATGGTTTCCCTCTATGCCAGTCCTTTTACCGAGCTAAAGAATATGGCTGTGGTGAAATACAACTCTCAGCAAAAAAAGCTGTGGGCGGCCTCAGTACCGTCCCTGGCCACATTCACCTCTCCACGTGTTTGTGGTTAGGTGGTCCTTCCCAGTAGGTGCACTGGGGAGGGCACGAGTGATGTTGTGGGAACCGTGCTTGTGGAAAGCGGAGACGATACCGGGAGAAACAGTGGTGGCTGGGGACCGAGTATGGACACCCGGCCGCTGCCAGCATGAGGTCATGAAAAGCTTCCGCCTCCAAGAGCCTAAAAGGCCACATTTCAAGTGAAAGCAGCTTTAGAGGACTTCCTGGGAGAAATGACAGCTGGCTAGATATAGTTTCCCAAGTCCTTTCACCAAGCTAAAAAATATGGCTGTGGTGAAATACAACTCAGAAAAAAAAGCTGTGGACTGGCTCCGTACTGTCCCTGGCCACATTCACCTGTCCAAGTGTTTGTGGTTAGGCGGTCCTTCCCAGTAAGTGCACTAGGGAGTGCACGGGTAATGTTGTGGGACCCGTGTTTGTGGAAGGTGGAGATGATACCGGGAGAAACAGTGGTGGCTGGGGACCGAGTATGGACACCCGGCCGCTGCCAGCATGAGGTCATGAAAAGCTTCCGCCTCCAAGAGCCTAAAAGGCCACATTTCAAGTGAAAGCAGCTTTAGAGGACTTCCTGGGAGAAATGACAGCTGGGTAGATATGGTTTCCCAAGTCCTTTCACCAAGCTAAAGAATATAGCTGTGGAGAAATACAACTAAACAAAAAAAAGCTGTGGACTGGCTCCGTACCGTCCCTGGCCACATTCACCTGTCCACGTGTTTGTGATTAGGTGGTCCTTCCCAGTAAGTGCACTGGGGAGGGCACAGGTAATGTTGTGGGACCCGTGCTTGTGGAAGGCAGAGACGACACGGGGACGAATTGTGGCGGCTGGGGACCGAGTATGGATACCCGGTCACCGCCACCATAAGATTGTGGACAGTTTCCGCCTCCACAAGCCTAAAAGGCCACATTTCAAGTGCAAGCAGCTGTCAAAAATTTGGCAGTATAGTATTGCAGCCCATGGGTTGGTGGGTGGCTGGCTGCATACTTGCGCTTGCATTCCAAGGAATGGGGTAGGGACAACTGAATGCTGCACTGGGATAAGGACGTGGACGGTGATTGTTGCAAGTCTGCAATGACAGGTGCATGGCGGGAGGCAACTTCGAATGCGCTAAGGATCACTTATGATGGGCACACTTTTAGGCAGTGACCTGGGAGTCAGAGATGCTTCCAGAGGTCTTCCCCATGCTGTTCCCATGTCTTTTCAGCACTGTATGCATGTGTCTGATGATGTGTCACACACCACATGGCCAGATAAGGTTGTAAAATGTAAAAATGACATTTCCTGGTGAATGCATTTGTCTTGGTTGAAAGCAATGCAAAAGTGCCAAAACACATCAAAAACGCTATGCGTGAATATAGCCCAAGGTGTGGAGGAGTATTTTTGTTTTTGGTTATTTATTTTGCCTTATATACAAGTCATTACCCTGGAAAGGATGTTCCATAACATATTTCCCAGGAAAATCCATTTTGGTTTCATTTTTGTATGTTTTATTGTGAGTCTGTAAAAGTGGCGTAATACTCTGACAATGTTGTTGACAGCAGTGACCTGGGAGTCGGAGATGCTTCCAGGGGTCTTCCCCATGCTGTTCCCATGTCATTTGAGCACTGTTCCCATCGATTTGAGCAATTTTTAGGCCCTCTGCAGACCGCCGGGGGGAGCCGCCTGAAAAATGCTCAAGTTTCCCATAGACTTACATTGGGCTTGTTGCTCGGGTCGAGCACCCGAGTATTCCAATGTGCTCGACCCGAGCAACGAGTACCCGAGCATTTTAGTGCTCGCTCATCACTAGATATGATCCATTTAATTTGTATTTTATTAGGGGCATAAAGATTGCCGATATTTACCAAGGTTCCCGATAGAAGACCTTTCAGAAAAATATATCTCCCTTCTGGATCAATTATTGATTCAGTTAACAAAAAGGGGGTATTGTTGGCAAATGCAATTGACACTCCTCTAGAGCCTTTCTGCGGAGAAGTGGCCTGGAACCATTGATTATAATAAGCTTTTTCAAAAGAGGGGAGTTTCTCAATTTGAAAATGGGTTTCTTGTAAGAGGAGTATATTAAAGTTTTCTTTTCTAAACCTGTTTAGTATCTGGGATCTAGGTATGGGAGAATTTAGTCCGTGTGCGTTGAAATTTGCTAATTTAAGTGTGGCTTGTTTATCAAACATGTATGTGATGAAAGAGATGAGGAATTTTTTTTGTAGCTGTTGAGGTGGACCTAAATGGGGGGAGTGGTAGAATAGGTAATGAACTAGGGGGGAGAAGGTCATTAGAACAATAACTAGAGTAGTATATCGTATATATATGAAAAAGCATGTAACAGTACTATTAAACATATTTAACATATTAGAGTAGAACAATAGGCAGTGAAGGGAACGCGGTGATGTCACTGCATAAGGCTTCGTGCATTTCTGATCATCTCCGGGCCCCTGGGACTAGCCCCGTCCAGTCATCTGAGATTAAACATAGCAAGGGTATGACAGGAGGAGTCCCACGGGAGGGGAGACAACAATCTATTATTAGAGCAAAGGCCTAAAGTATAACCAAGGCAATTTTAACTTACAGTATTGAGAGGCAATGAGCCAACTCAGAATATGATTTTACCCTATGGGTATAAAACAGATAGAAGAACACAATTAAACTTGAACAGTAAAAAATAATACGGGACAATTAAGTCCAGTATAGGAAAAGATGAGATTAGGATAGGACCGACTCACAGTTCCATGGATCATCCATTTTCGCTGTCTTCAGGAGTAGAAGAGTGCTTTGCTGGCTTGCGTCTGGGCTGCTGGGTTTTTGAAGGCGGAACAACGCTCCAAGGTGAAGGCTGGAGAGTGTGCTTTAGGTAGGATGTTGAATGATATGTCTCTAGGTCTGGATACTTCTCCAAAGAGATCCCAAGCTCTTTGCAAGCTTTTTGAATATCTGACGAGGTCCTGGCTTGGATCCGTTTGTCTTTAGCTATTATTGTACTACCGAAGGGGACGAGCCAGCGGTACTGCTATTGATTGTGGTGGAGGGCTTCCGTGAAGGGCTTAAGTAGTCATCTCTTATAGAGGGTTGTGGCAGATAGGTCTTGGAAAATCAAGATTAGCGAATCCTCAAAGGTAATATCTTCGGTTTCCCTTGACCTTTTTAGTATTAGATCTTTGGTGCAGAAGTTCAAGAAATGGCAAACGACTTCTCATGGTGGTTCTCCTAGTTTAGGCCTGGGTCTTAATGATCTGTGAGCTCTTACAATCTCGATGTGAGTGGAATCTTCAGAGAGTAGAATTTTGTAGAAGATCTCAATTAACGTCGGGGTTAAAATTTCTGCTGCTACCGATTCAGGTATGTCTTTTATGTGCAGATTATTTAGTCTCTCTCGGTTTTCATGGTCTTCCATAATGGAGTGTATTTGATTGATTTGATCTTCTTGGTTTTGGACACAGGTTATAGTGGCATTGGTTTGTTGGATTAAAGTGGAGTTTGTAGCTTCTAGCGTGTCCACTCTATTGCCTATTTGTGTGATTTCTTGTTTTATGTCAGTCAGATCTTTTATGACTGGTTCTAAAGATTTAGCTAATATTCTTTTTATGAAAGATCGTGATATTGGATGTTCACTCGCTGAACCGCAGTCCTCTGCATCGCTTTCCATTTCAGAGTCAGAGTTGTCTATTGAGCGTAAATCAGGAGGTAGCGGAGATGCAGATTTAGACGATTTTGTTTGTTTTTTGTTGAGAAATTTATTCAAGTCTACTTGGGTGAGAGAGGTACTTGGTCTAGAAGTTGCCCCTGAAGCTTTGTTGCCAATTTTGACCATTATGGAATGTTCAAGTTTGCCTTAGAAAAGTAATTGAGACGGCACCAGGCGCTTTCCCTAGTGCATGAGGGTGGAGGTGAGAAAAAAGATTGTTACATCCTTAAGGGAAATGAGGTGCGCAGAATTCCTCTTTCCCATTTCTTGGTTATTTTTGTGTAGGTTTGGCTAGTTTTTTTTTTTTTAAAGACCACTAGGTGTCTCTCTTGTCTTTTGAATGAAGTTTAAACCAAAAAGATATAAAGGGATGTTCCTCTCTTTTTTGCTGATTGTGTTGACAAACTGTGTATTGCAGTTCAGAGTATTGAACCTCTAAGTATTACAATGCATTTTTGAATAAAGTCTGGGGTTTCAGGAGAGGCTATATCAAAGTGGGGATGGAGAGAGAGAAAAAAAAAGAATTCTTGTTTTAAAGATTCACTCTCACTTCTCAGGGGGGGAGAAAGAGAGTCAGAGCATGGAGGGTTCCTTTTATAGTATTAACTACTCCCTGGAATAGGTGAGAGTAAGGGTGTCTTGATCGGACAGTAGTAGTAGTGGGAGGACCACTTCCCCTTTTTTCTATTTGGGGTCAGTCTGTTCTTGCGAGCTGATATGAGGGGGTAGTGGGGGTGGGGTAGCAGAGACAGTCCGCACCGTCAGGGAATAGGAAAAATGGCCGCTGCGTTCCTAGCGGTATCCCTTCGTCAGGTCCACATCGGGTCACCTAGCACACACCAACGTCCACCGCTCCGATCGCGGCCTCAGATTTCCCACTTCGCCACCCGCTGGAGTCCCTCCTCTCACCGGTGATCCGGGGCAGAGCCAAACAGCAAGCCGCTGAGGGAAGGAGGGATGGGTGACGAGCAGCCGCCCCGTCCAGATCCCGCCGCTGAGCCTCCACACATGCATCCAGCACCCACCAGAGAGTCTCCGGTCCCGACCGATCCTCCGAACCCTGTCAGGCTTCAGACGCCCGTCTGCACCGTACCCTCTTCTGTACCCCGAGGTGAGCCAATCAGAGGAGTCCGATAAGGACTTGGGAGCGGGCAGGAGCAAGGGGGAGAAGGAGGAAGGGAAAAAAAAAAGTCTGCAGCTCCTGTCAGCACCGGATCCCAGGCCTTCCTCTGGGAAAACTATGATTTCTACGGCCTCTGGGCAACTGGATCCTCCGGGGGAGCGTCCTATATGATCCAGGGGACCCGAGGGGGTCCTCTTTCATGCCAATGAGCACCCAAAGCCCCGGGCTGGCCACTCCATAACCTCAATTTTGTTGGACTGGAACCAAGATTTTACTGGTGTGTTTAGGGTTGTTGTCTTGTTGAAACATCCATTTCAAGCACATATCCTCTTCAGGGTAAGGAAACATGACCTCTTCAACTATTTTAATATATGCAAACAGGTCCATGCTCCCTGGACCTGTTTTATTTTGTCACACAGTTACCAAGATGAATATAGCGGATAATCCACCCTATTCCTGACTCGTCCCCCGTCCATCATTCCCCCTCCAGATCCTCCATGCCCGGCCGATATTATACGGCTGTGGTGACATTATAATCATCCTCTGCAGCCAGAAATATCAGAGAAGGAAATGTCAGATTCCCAGTCACACATGGCATTATCCTCCATCCGGGAACAAACGGTGGAAATATCAGAAGTGCCACCATATGGATTAGTAATGGCCTCAGTGACACTTCTAAAGTAATAAAACCACCAGTGCCCCTTAAAGGGATTGTTCAGTAGCGAAGGGAGTTAAAATCAACCTTTTATTAATGGTAAGTTGATTATGGCGAGGAATCGGCTCTCCTCTAAAAATCAACGTATTTCAGGATTGGTTTAAGTTGGTTAAAAAAAATTAGAAGATGGAACAAATAATAAAGAAGGAGATGGTTGAAGATATGGGCTATAAGGTTTCCAGAAACATCATTCCTTTAATTATTTATTCTAAGAAAAAACAAAAATGTTTCCTCCCTCCTTCATGGAGGGGGGTTGGGGTGGGATTCTGGGTCACTTATTATTAGGGTCTTTTCCTTTTTTGTACAGTCATTCTGTTTTGATAAAGTTTGAAATAAAAGAACCTTTAAAAATAATTCCCCTTATAAGGTGCTGTCCACTACTAGGCAAAAGCTCCTTAATAACTGCGGTTTACAAAATATTTCCAGACCCCTCACTTCTGTGTTTCAGGCAGCCCCCAAATCTAAGAAGCTCCCTGTCATCTCCACCAGCTACAGGTACCTTTCCTTGCAACCAGAAAAAATGTAAAACCTGTCCGTTTATAACGACCACAGACAAGATAAAGATTCCCAATTCACATCAAAACTATAAGATCCCAGGTACGTTCAGCTGTATCACATCTAATGTAGGGGAGACAGGGCAAAAACGTAGAGCAAGGATAAATCATCATCGCCACACAATAAAAGAAAAAAGAATAGATCTGCCTGTAGCCAAGCATTTTTGTTCCCCTGATCACAGCATAAAAGATATGAAATTACTAGTATTAAAAGGTAACTTCAAATCTCAGAGAGAAAGGAGAGTCTCAGAGTATAAACTGATGATGACCATTAACACTTTCAGAGCAGGAATGAATGTGTCGCATGGATTTATGTCATTCTACATCAACTAAGGAATGTGCTCCTCAGACCTGTGAAGCCATCACAACACTGGACACAGGACAATAAAACCTTCACACTCCTTATCTATTAACTGCTAAAATATTTATAGCCAGAACTGTTTATCTCTTCCATAATAACTCTGCTTTTCATCACCTGTCTTACCTATTGCACTTTTTTTTTCTTATGTGTCTTATTGTGTATAAATATGTGACTCTTCAGATTTTGTGGTATACTATGCCTGATGAAGAGACCTGAGTAGTCTCGAAAGCTTGCAATTTGTTACCATCTTTTCAGTTAGCCATTAAAAGGTATCAACCACTGAGGAATCTCAAATCAAAATATTTTTCTATCTATTGGCTAACACGGTACAAGAATATATATTTTCCCTATATCAAAAAAATCTACAGACCTCTCAGAGAGGCAACGCTCCTGTAATCTCCCCACAGTCTCATGGCAGTATTTTACTTGACCGCTGCAGCTAATCCGCAACTGCTGATAGGCTGCAGCTTTCTTCTTGCAGCAGAGAGAAGGCTGCAGCCGATCAGCAGCATTTGACCTTGGGGAGATGGGAGGAGTGATGGCACTACCCAGGGTGTTAGGCGGCTTTTTTTTACATTGTGTGCCATCGGTCACCACAAGAAATGCCCTACAGTCTGGTACTCACTGACATTTCTGTTGTATTTTCACCACTTTCGTGGAGTAAATAACGTTGAAAACGCTTTTTCATGGTACAGATCAGAGCCTTTTATTTGGTCTCCTGCTCCTGTATAGTGACGCCAGTCCTGGTAATGTCACTGAGGCCGGTGACCTCGTCTAAAAGACGGTCTGCCTGGATCAGGATTTCCTCCGATCTCAGCAGTTACAGCAGGAGCGCAGCTGTTATCACCACCATCCTCCTCCTCCTGCTGGTGATGCTGTGCACATAATGGCAGTATCTGCACCGTCACCTTGATGTTATACTATGATACAACTTCTTCTGTGGCACATGGAACGTAAAGAAACTGGAGGATGGGAAAAATCCATTAGTCAATCCATAACCATTTTCTGATGCACGTTCATTCACCGTATCTTTGTTGTATCAAGGTGCAACGGCCAAGACTAACTGTGATATCTGAGGGGAAAGCGCCAGCAAGTGACAGCGCAGGCACCGATCATTTAACTAAACCATCACTGCGTCATAATAGCACTGCAGTATGTGGTGAGGGACTACAACTCCCAGCAAGTGACAGGGCAGGCACCGATAATGTAACTAAACCACCCCTGCGTCATAATTAGAGATGAGCGTTGTTCGACTCGAACTGTTCGCCAATCTCAAATTCGAGCTGTTTGGGCGGTGTTAGAGCCGTTCGGCGAACACGAACGATTTGAAAAAAATTTGGCTGTTCGAGGTTATGTTCGATAACTGTTCGTGCACCAAAATCATAACTGGATTTTTTCTCAGTAATGATGAAAATTAATGTTAATATGCAGTGTGAGTGTACAGCGGGGTGGGGGGAGGGGCAGGGGATGGATCTCTGCAGGAATAATGAAGATCTCCATTTTTTTTTCTCTTTCCCGCATTTACAGTGGGGAGGTGCAATCTGTCAGCCTATCAGCAGCGCACACACGGAGCAAAGTGCTTTTTTTCACACAAGCAAGGGCATGTGTCATTGGCAGTGTATGTCACATGTCCTTGCCCTATAAGACCCAGCCATTTTCCCCGTCGCCACCATTTTCTCACTGCTGCAGCTGCGTGTTAGACGGCACCGCTGTTGCTGTGTGCGCTATACCTTGTTAATTTCAAGCCAATTTTTGCACAAATCTACAGATAGCTTGGGAGTAGGGAATAGTTGTGATTGCATTCCTTTTAAGGACTAGGTTACAGCATTTCCTACGACTTTTATCAGGCAGGTCTGTGCTCTTAAATAGATAGGTTGTGGGAGTAAAGACTAATTGTAATTGCAGTCCTTTTCAGGACTAAGTTACATCAGTTCCTATCAGTTTTTGCCAGGCAGGTCTGTGCCAGTGCTGTGCAAGTTTTTTTCACAGCATTTGGCTAAATCTAGCAAAGCTAATCCTTTTTGGCCTATTGCAGAGTGTGTTAGTCAGTGGAGTAGCCTATCTGTGTTGCAAGCTACACCACCTGTGTATAGAATACCAATTTTTTTACTGCACCTAGTGAAGTAAAACCTTTTGGGCATAACATCATTCTATTAGGCTGCGTGCCCACGTTGCGTATTACAAGCATATATGCTGCGGAATTTCCGCAGCGTAAACGCTTGTAAAACGCATGTATATCCGCACCCATGGTCCCCAATGGCATTCCGCAATGTCAATGCCCATGCTGCGGATTTTTCCGCAGCGTATATGCTGCGGTCAAAAATCCCCAGCATGTTCATTAATTTTGCGTTTCCGCATGCGGATGGTACCCAATTCTGGAGGAGAGGAGACTCTCATCCAGACCTGGGTACCAAAGAACCTGTAAAAAAAAGAATAAGATAAAGTTTATACTTATCTTCTGATGTCTTCCCGGTGTTTTCCCGCCGTCGAGAGGTGTGTGAAGGACCTGCCACATCATTGAGTCATGTGACCCATCACATGACTCAATGACGTCATCGAAGGTCCTGCACACAACAGCGTGAGCCGCTCAAGACTCCAGACGGGGCACAGAATGCATCGGTAGGTGAGTATAAACTTTATTTTTTTATTTTTTACCATTCTGATTCTTTTTTTTAAATTATTACTTGGTCACACTATATAAATCCATGCCGGTTGCATGGATTTATATAGTGTGAACAAGTTGTCAAGCACTTTTCCAAGTGATGCTTGAATCACTTGGAGAAGTGCTTGATAACCCGCATGCGGAAATGCATGCAAAGACGCTGCAAAGACGCCTCACATACGCTTCTACCTGGCGGGAAAACCGCATGTAAAATCCGCATGCGATTTTCCCGCCAGGGAGAAGCGTAAAAAATATGCTTCATTTCCGCAACGTGGGCACATAGCCTTAGTCCATCTATACTGACCTCCATAAGGTTGCAAATTGAATATAATTTTTTTCTGCATCTAGCTCTGAAAAAATATTTGGCCTTCTAGCTGTGTGTGGGACTTGTTCTATTAGTTCATCTAGACTGACCTCCATCAGGTTGCAAACTGAATATAATTTTTTTCTGCATCTACCTCTGAAAAAATATTTGGGCTTCTAGCAGTGTGTGGGACTTGTTCTATTAGTCCATCTATACTGACCTCCATCACGTTGCAAATTGAATATAATTTTTTTCTGCATCTAGCTCTGAAAAAATATTTGGGCTTCTAGCAGTGTGTGGGACTTGTTCTATTAGTCCATCTATACTGACCTCCATCAGGTTGCAAATTGAATATAATTTTTTTCTGCATCTAGCTCTGAAAAAATATTTGGCCTTCTAGCAGTGTGTGGGACTTGTTCTATTAGTCCATCTATACTGACCTCCATCAGGTTGCAAACTGAATATAATTTTTTTCTGCATCTACCTCTGAAAAAATATTTGGGCTTCTAGCTGTGTGTGGGACTTGTTCTATTAGTCCATCTATACTGACCTCCATCAGGTTGCAAACTGAATATAATTTTTTTCTGCATCTACCTCTGAAAAAATATTTGGGCTTCTAGCTGTGTGTGGGACTTGTTCTATTAGTCCATCTATACTGACCTCCATCAGGTTGCAAACTGAATATAATTTTTTTCTGCATCTAACCCAGACAATAGTTTTGGCCTAATACCACAGTTTGGCCACTCAGCTCTGCTCGGTTCCCATCCATTGTTTTTTTGTGCAAACAACTCCAGAGTTGTGAATTAGTTAACCACCAAAATGAGTGGAAAAAGGCCTGCTGCTGGTGGAAAGGGGAATAGGCGTGTTGGGAAGGGGAAAAAAGGTTGTGTCCGTGGAGTAGGTGTTAAAGCAACAGTAACATCTGCAGAAGAAAGACCATCTTCCAGCAAAACTAAAATGTCTACTTCTTTTAGCGGACAATGTGACAAGATCCCTTTCTTACGGCCACGCCAATCACTACAAATTCCAGATGAGGCACAAAAACAGCAGGTGCTTCAATGGATATCAAGTGCTCCTTTAAGTGGGCTCTCCTCCACATCAACTTCAACATCAAAAATACTCCAGTCCTCAGAGGTGTCACCCCAATCGCACTTGCTTCCTCACAGCTCCCAAATCTCCAGCTGCCCATCTGAGTATGAGGTAGAACAGATGGTTGAGTCTGCAGAGCTGTTTACTCATACTATAGCCTGGGAATCAGAGGTCGGCTCCAGCGCTTCTGTGAATCCAGACGAGGAAATGATCTGCACTGATGCCCAGAATCTTTATGAGTCGGATCCAGGACCAGACGCAGAAGGTTCTGACCATAATGTAGACCCTCATTCCCAAACTGTAACTCCTGTTGGTGGAGACAATGAGGAAGACGATGATGAGACTCAAATATCTGATTGTAGCGACAACTTTAGTTTTTTGTCAGGGCAGGAACAGGTTGGCTCTGAGGACGACGGGTGTGATAACACACAGGGTGATGATGATGAGGTTGGAGATCCCACGTACTGTCAACCCACAGTCAGCCAAGAGATGAGGTCAGCAGAGGAGGTGGAGGAGGATGCTAGTGACGACGAGGTCAGGTTGCGCCTTCCTGGACAGAGACGTAGTACTGGAAGCACGTCAACAACTGCATCCTCAAACACAACTCTGCCTCTGACCACAAGTCGTGGTTGCTCTTCAGGTCGCATGGGTGCTAAGCCTTGCATAGCCTGGGCATTTTTTCAGATCGATAAAGATGACCCAACTCGTGTTATCTGTAACATTTGTCAACAAAAGCTAAGTAGAGGCCAAAAAATACATAGTTTGAGTACTTCATGCATGAACCGGCACATGGACATGAAGCATAAGTTGCAGTGGGAAGCTCACTGTGCTACAATGCGGCCTAGCCGGCCGGGCCAACCACCGTCTGCCCCATCTTGTGCATCTGCGGCCTCTTCATCCTCTGTGACTGGGGGGACAGCAGTCACACCTGTTTTGGGACGCAGACCTGCCACCTCTTTATCCGCAACAGCCAGCGTGATTGGCAGGTCATCATTTTCTTTGGAGGTGGTAACACCAGCTGGTGTTGAGCGCTGTCCGACATCGATAGCACCACCTTTGGATCAAGGCAACCTAACATGTCCGCCTGCATCTTCCTCACAGGCCGGCAGTTTGCCGGGGACACCCTTATCAACCCCGTCTAAGCACAACAGCCAGCCCTCAGTCCCTCAGATGTGGACAAGTAAAAGACCATTTCCTCCTAGCCATGAGAAAGCTAAGAGGTTGAATTTCACCATCTGCAAGCTCTTGGCTACAGAAATGCTGCCTTTCCGCCTGGTGGACACAGAGGATTTTCGAGACCTTATGTCCGTCGCAGTGCCCCAGTACCAGATGCCCAGTCGGCACTACTTCTCAAAGAAAGGTCTGCCTGCGCTCCACCAGCATGTCGCACACAACATCACCGCTTCTTTGAGAAACTCTGTGTGCGACAGGGTGCATTTCACCACAGACACTTGGACGAGTAGGCATGGACAGGGGCGTTACATGTCGCTGACTGGGCACTGGGTAACTATGGTGACAGCAGGACAAGGGGCTGCTGTCCAAGTCTTGCCGTCCCCACGAGTTGTGCGTCAATCCTCTTTATGTCAAAGTTACTCCACTGCTTCTGCCTCCTCAACCTCCTCTCGGTCCTCCACCTGCACCCAAAGCCTGTCTGGTCATGCCACAAGCTTTCTAACTGCACAGAAGGGATCCTGCACACCTCCTTACTATGCTGGCAGTAGGGCTCAACGTCATCAGGCAGTTTTTACTTTGAAATGTCTGGGAAATGTGAGTCACACAGCTGAGGAGTTGTGGTCAGCTCTGGAGAACCAATTTCATGAATGGTTGTCTCCACTGGACCTGAAACCAGGGAAGGCCTTGTGCGACAATGCTGCAAACCTGGGTGCGGCCCTTCGCCGGGGCAATGTCACACACGTGCCTTGTATGGCTCACGTGTTGAACCTGGTTGTCCAGCAATTTTTAGCCCACTATCCCGGACTAGATGGACTTCTGCAGAGGGCACGGTCGCTGTGTGCTCACTTCCGCCGTTCGCATCCCGCAGCTCAGCGACTTACATCTCTACAGAAGTCGTTGGGCCTGCCACTTCACCGGCTAAAATGCGATGTGCCTACCCGGTGGAATTCAACTCTGCACATGTTGCAGCGACTGTGGCAGCACCGACAAGCCCTGGTGCAATACGTTCTGACGTATAGCCTGGGCCAACGGGATCCAGAGGTGGGGAAAATCACACTGGAGGAGTGGTCTCAGATCAGGGACCAATGCACCCTTCTGCACAGTTTTGAAATGGCGACGAATATGTTTAGTGCTGACGATGCCATTATCAGCATGACTATTCCGGTGATTTACATGCTGGAGCACATGTTAAACAGAATTTGGAGTCAGGTGGTGGCACAAGAGGAGGTGGAGGAAGTAGAGGAGGAGGAGTTGTATGCGGAAGGGCTAACATCTGCAAGGTCCAGACGGTCGGCAGCACCAAGGCGGCAGGCATGTGAGGGTGGGGGAGATGGTTTTACCAGGGTGCATGGTAGCAGCCAAACTAGTGAGGAAGGTGCAGGAGCCCAGGAAGAAGTGGAGGATGAACTGATGGAAGACTCATCAGATGAGGGAGACCTTGATCACTGTTCTGTTGTGCGAGGTTGGGGGGAGAGGACAGAGGAAGGAAGCATGATTGTTACCTCGCCACCAACACAACAGGGACTTGGTGCTCCTGGATGCGCAAGACACATGAGTGCCTTCTTGCTGCACTACCTGCAACATGACCCTCGAATTGGGAGAATTAGAAATAATCCTGACTACTGGGTTGCCACGCTGTTAGATCCCCGGTACAAAAGTAAATTTGCAGAAATAATTCCTGCCATAGAAAGGGATGCACGCATGCAGGAGTATCAGCAGAGACTGTTGCAGAATCTTACATGTGCTTTTCCACAAAACACCAGTGGTGCACGTAGTGAATCTCACAGTTCCAACTTGCCAACCGTGGGACCGTCGAGTGTTCAGCACTCAAACCTTAACAGAAACACAGTATCTGCTGGTAACATCAATTTTGCGGAATCATTTCACCACTTTTTTAGCTCATCCTTTGCAAGGCCACAGGAGACAAGAAGTCTGACACATAGTCAACGCCTAGAGACGATGGTACAGGAGTATCTCCAAGTAAACATTGAAGCCATGACTGTGTCACTGGACCCTTGCTCTTTTTGAGCTTCCAATCTGGATAAATGGCCGGAGCTCGCCACTTACGCCTTGGAGATCTTGTCATGCCCCGCAGCCAGCGTTCTGTCTGAACGTGTGTTCAGCGCTGCTGGTGGTGTGCTGACAGATAAGCGCACGCGGCTCTCCACTGATAATGTAGACAGACTCACGTTCATAAAGATGAACAAATCATCGATCCGAAACGACTTTTCTACCCCTGTGTCATCCTGGGGAGAGTAAAAGCTTGATGATTGGTTAAAATCACCTCACCAACCGTTTTAAGCTTTCAAATTACTAATCATGTTTATCTGTATCTTGGCTGGAAAATTGGGCTTTGTAGCAGTGTGCAGTAATGATTCTATTAGGCCATCTATACTAAGCTCCACCAGATTTAAAATTACTAATCATGTTTATCTGTATCTTGGCTGGAAAATTATTTGGGCTTTGTAGCAGTGTGCAGTAATGATTCTATTAGGCCATCTATACTAAGCTCCACCAGATTTAAAATTACTAATCATGTTTATCTGTATCTTGGCTGGAAAATAATTTGGGCTTTGTAGCATTGTGCAGTACTGATTCTATTAGGCCATCTATACTGAGCTCCACCAGATTTAAAATTAATAATAATTTTTAGCTGCATCTAGCCCGGAAAATAATTTTGGGGCTCCGAGATGCGCAAGACACATAAGTGCCTTCTTGCTGCACTACCTGCAACATGACCCTCAGATTGTCAGAATTCGAAGTAATCCTGACTACTGGGTTGCCACACTCTTAGATCCCCCACACTCTTCGATCAACCTTTTCATTTTAATAAAGACCAAAAAAATGGTCATTTTTGAAATTATAAGCATTACCAGGTTATTAGAAACTGAAATCAAACAGTTTTCAACTCAAAACTTTATTCTAGGTGATGTTACATTTGCACATAGGACCCCTTGTTCGAAAGGAGCTTCTGAACTCTCTCGTCCATTGAATTTGTCAGGTTTTGGATGGTTTCTGCTTCAATTGTTTTGCATGAGGACAGAATACCCTCCCAGAGCTGTTGCTTAGATGTGAACTGCCTCCCGCCATCAGACACTCCTTTTGATGATGCTCCAGAGGTTCTGAATGGGGTAGAGGTCAGGGGAGCATGGGGGTCACACCATAAGTTTGTCCCCTTTTATGCCCATATCAGCCAGAGATCCAGATGTGTTATGTGCAGCATGAGACGGTGCATTATCATGCATGAAAATGATCTTGCTGTGGAATACACGGTTCTTCTTCTTGAACCATGGCAGGAAGTGTTGTTTGAGAAACTCCACATACATTATGGAGTTCATCTTTACCCCTTCAGGGATCCTAAAGGGGCTGACAATTTCTCTCCCCTTGATTCCAGCCCAAAACATTACTCCACCTCCTCCTTGTTGGCGCTGTAGCCGTGTTTGCGTGGGGTGTCCATCAACCAGCCATCCTCCACTCCATCCATCTGGACCATCGAGCGTTGCACGGCACTCATCCGTGAACAAAACAGTTTTGAAATCAGTCTTCATATAGTGTTTGGCCCACTGGAGCCGTTTCTGCTTGTGTGCAGTGGATAGAGGAGGTCGACAGGATGGCGTACGCACAGCTGCAAACCTCTGAAGGACCCTGCATCTTGTTGTTCGGGGGACGTTGGAGGCACCAGCAGCTTCAAAAACTTGTCTGCTGCTATGACAAGGCTTTTTTGCCGCTGATCTTTTAACCTGACGTAATTGCCTGTAGGAAAGAGTCCACAATTTGCCCTTATCAGCACACACACGTGTGTACTGTGAATCAGCTACATTCTTCTTGATTGCCAAGACACTTCATCCTGATCATCGCACAATGTTGATTGTAGTCATGCCTTGACCTAAACACTCCACAATTTGTTGCTTCTCAGCAGCCGACACATCCTTTTTCTTTCCCATTTTGGCAGAAAATGTAGGCTGCTTAATAATGTGGGACAGCCTTCTTAAGTAGTCTTGCCGTTCATTGGACACACCTGCCAAACTAATTAGCACAGGTGTCTGCAATTGCTTACAGTGATATAAAGAGCCCTGACACACATCACCATCAATGAGTTTAATTGACAAACAAACAAATTCTTCCCTTATCACTCCTAAACACTTTTTGCATAATAATTTGGAACACAGTGTACATGTGCTTTTCCACAAAACACCAGTGGTTCACGTAGTGAATCTTACAGTTCTAACTTGCTAACCGTGGTCTGTATGGAGTTGTTCAATAAAGGGCCCAAAATTAAGATAACATAGATGGGAGAGGTCTCTATGAATAGGAATTCCTAAGAATTTGATACCCTGTGAGGGCCAGGCAAAGGGAAAGTTGGACTGGATGGAATCCTGTATGGCTTTGGGGAGGGAGACATCGATGGCCTCAGACTTCGCTGTATTGATTTTAAAATTTGACCATGTAACAAAGTGATCTATCTCAGCCATAACAGCAGAGATGGATATATGTGATTGAGTGATATATACTAGGACATCATCAGCAAATAGAGAGCACTTGTACTCGGTGCCTCCCACCTCAATCCACCTAATATTGGGGTTATGGCGAATTGATGAGAGCAGGTGATCCGTCACTAGGATGTATAAGAGAGGGGAAAGAGGACATCCCTGCCTTGTCCCATTGGTGATTATGAAAGGTGATGAAAATGTTCTGACGCGCCCCCTGGGCCTTAGGACATCCGGAGCCGGACCCTTTTTGGTGGATGCTGGTGGTTGTAGTTTCTGTGGCGGCGACCCGTTTCCGTGGCTCAGGGCGGTCAAACCAGTGGCGGAACTATTTATGTGGTTTTGATGTTTAAATGTCCGACTACGCCACCCGTGGATTGCGGTCAGAGTGAACCGCCGCTGCAAGGCAGACCGCTGAGGCTGGTGTTGTGGGTGCAGCAGAGCGTAGCATAACTCCCCACGGGAGGAGTATAGCCTCAGGGAAGTGTATGCGGAGGATGGGGGTGATGGTGCAGGGCAGCAGCAGTAACGACACGGAGTCAGTGATGCAGTCCAGGGCCTTTACTCACAGTTCTTATTATCCAGACCACTTCTGCAGGTAACGGCTGCCCACGTCGTACTGTGCTCACCAGGTGAGGGGCTCAGACAACTCCCAGATAACTTTGGAGCGCTTCACAGGACCCCCTTTGTGTGTCCTTTGTCTGGCCTTTCTTACCAACCCTTCTGTCCGGCTGCCTCGGGCCTTCTCTTGGTAAACTTGGCGCCAGTTTCCCTGACCCTATGTGCTGCCCTCCTAGCGGATGTAGCGAGGGGCTGCGCCACATAAAATGTCACAGCCTCCGGTTTCTAGCTGAGGGTCGTTTCCCGCCTCCACTAGTTTCGGGGACCGGTCTCCCCCTTTGGCCTGACCCCTCCACGCAGGTGGATTCGGGCGTGCGGTGGCGACTCGCCCGTCCACACCCCTGGGATCCCTTCGTTCCTCGTTCCTGGAGCCTTCTCCACTCCTCTTCCTTCCTTCTCCCTCTTCCAGGCCTGGGCCTCTGTTACTAGGCCCGCCTCTGGAGCAGAGCTCATGCAGAGCCCCTGATCCCTGTCACTTCTGATCAGACTTCTCTGCACTGAATTAAGATGGTGCCCACCTTTTATACTCCCTTCTCAATGCACCCAGGAACTGCTTCCTCCCTGCTCCTGCACTACAGGGTTCCCCTTCCCCAGTGTTCCCTCCCCCCACTCCAGCCAGGGACAGGGACTGTCGTGCCCATCTCAGGGGCATATTGGTCGCCCTGCCCCATGGCAATGTGGTGTAATGCATGCAGGTGTCGGTGTCCTGATCCACACTCCATCCTTAACTGAGAGTGAGATATCACACCTCTGGGTGAGGTGCAATACCTCTGCAGCAACCGAGCCCTCGGGGTGCTACAGTTCCATTTATCTTCAGCCTAGGTGACGCATTGCGATACAGGGCCGTGATTTTGGCTATAAAAGGGTCCCCTAGACCCCTACCCCAAGCTTTTTAAGAGAATAATATATGGTGTGCCAGGAGACTCTATGGAATGCTTTCTCAGCATCCAATGAGAGTATCTAATTACAAATTTTTAACTGCATCTAGTCCAGGAAATACTTTGTGCCTAGTAGCAGTGTCTGCTAGTCAGCGGATTATCCCGGCTGTTAAGCAAGCTACACCACCTGTAGTTTGGACACTTAATTTTTTCAAAGGAAATGCTTCGGGACCACGGGATACTCAGTGAAGAGCATCAGGAGGCACCCCAAGGCATAGGGGCTGGGACAGGTGGTAGGACGCCTTGCCGTGGACAGCCGAGCTCGATCCTTATAAAAGCTTTTTAACTGCAGCAGCTTTAGTGGACGCTATTGGAGCTGGAATTATGCGGCTGCTGGCATGAGACTTGCCCTTCAATAGATCCTTGTAAAAGGATTTAAAGTGTATTCATTCAAATTAGAGAGACAATTTTAATTAAAAAGCTTAGAGCTGCCTCCACCACAGGGGGGCTCGCTCAACCCACCAGCGGACAGGCGCCAGTATTGGGAGAGGGGGGCTGGCCGTCAGGGTCCACCGCGGCTCTGGCACAAACGGAAGTGGCACAGGCAGGAACGGACTGGCTGTGTCGGCTTCTCAGTTTTTGGATTTTAGAAGGGCATGACATGCCTATATCTGTGTATCCCCCTCCTTTTACTCCTCCACCTCTTTTCTTTTCGCATGACTATATGTACTTGTCACTTTTCCATGTGTAGTTATGTCTTCTGAGCAGTTTGTCAGCTTTTGGACACCTTTGAAGGTGTTTTCTATGTGTTTTTGTTTGCCTGCCATTGGTTTTAACGGTGTTCGAAGGTGTTCGACGAACAGTTCGACGAACAGTTCGGCAAACACAAGGGTGTTCGACGAACCGAACCGAACTCGAACACTACGGGGGTGGCTCAACACTAGTCATAATAGCATTGTAGTATGTGGTGAGGGACTACAACTCCCAGCAAGTGACAGCGCAGGCACCGATCATGTAACTAAACCAACATTGCATCATAATAGCACTACAGTATTTAGTGAGGTGCTACAACTCCCAGCAAGTGACAGCGCAGGCACCGATCATGTAACTAAACCATCACTGAGTCATAATAGCACTGTAGATTGTGTGAGGGACTACAGCTCCCAGAAAGTAATAGTGCAGGCACCGATCATGTAACTAAACCATCACTGCATCATAATAGCACTTCAGTATGTGGTGAGGGACAACAACTCCCAGCAAGTAATAGTGGAGGAAGCGATCATGTAATTAAACCATCACTGGGTCATAATAGCACTGCAGTATGTGGTGAGGGACTACAACTCCCAGCAAGTGACAGCGCAGGCACCGATCATGTAACTATACCATCACTGCATCAAAATAGCACTGCAGTATGTTGTGAGGGACTACAACTCCCAGCAAGTAATAGTGCAGGCACCAATCATGTAACTAAACCATCACTGCGTCATAACAGAACTGTACTATGTGGTGAGGGACTATATCTCCCAGCAAGTGACAGCGCAGGGACCGATCATGTAACTAAACCATCACTACGTCATAATAGCACTGCAGTATGTAGTGAGGGACTACAACTCCCAGCAAGTGACAGTGCAGGCACCGATCATGTAACTAAACCATCACTGCATCATAGTAGCACTGCAGTATGTGGCAAGGGACTACAACTCCCAGCAAGTGACAGCGCAGGCACTGATCTTGTAACTAAACCATCACTGCGTCATAATAGCACTGCAGTATGTGGTGAGGGACTACAACTCCCAGCAAGTAATAGTGCAGGCACCGATCGTGTAATTAAACTATCGCTGTGTCATAATAGCGCTGCAGTATGTGGTGAGGGACTACAACTCCCAGCTAGTGGCAGCGCAAGCATCGATCTTGTAAATAAACCATCATTGCGCCATAATAGCACTGCAGTATTTAGTGAGGTACTAGAACTCCCATCAAGTGACAGCGCAGGCACCGATCATGTAACTAAACCATCACTGCGTCATAAAAGCACTGTAAGTTATGTGAGGGACTACAACTCACAGCAAGTAATAGTGCAGGCACCGATTGTGTAACTAAACCATCACTGCATCATAATAGCACTGCAGTATGAGGTGAGGGACTACAACTCCCAGCTAGTAATTGTGCAGGCAGCGATCATGTAATTAAACCATCACTGCGTCATAATAGCACTGCAGTATGTGGTGAGGGACTACAACTCCCAGCAAGTGACAGCGCAGGCACCGATCATGTAACTAAACCATCACTGCATCATAAGATCACTGCAGTATGTGGTGAGGGACTACAGCTCCCAGCATGTAATAGAGCAGGCACCGACCATTTAACTAAACCATCGCTGCATCATAATAGCACTGCAGTATGTGGTGAAGGACTACAACTCCCAGCAAGTGACAGCACAGGCACCGATCATGTAACTACACTGTGTTCAAATTATTATGCAAATAATATTTTCTCAGATTTTCCCAAATTACCTATATGAATTGCAGTCATTGTAATTTTCCAGTCAAATAACTATTAGAGTACAATTGAAAGGTTTTTGTACAAACTGCCTATGATAACAGTATATTTTTTAAAAAATTAAAAACTCAAGCTGCACTCAAAATGCATGTTCCAAATTATTATGCACAGCAGAGTTTTCAACCTTTTCATTTGAATAAAGAACAAAAAATTGGTCATTTTTGAAATTATAAGCATTATCAGGTTATTACAAACTGAAATCAAACAGTTTTCAACTCAAAACTTTATTCTAGGTGATGTTACATTTGCACATAGGACCCCTTGCTCGAAAGGAGCTTCTGAACTCTCTCGTCCATTGAATTTGTCAGGTTTTGGATGGTTTCTGCTTCAATTGTTTTGCATGAGGACAGAATACCCTCCCAGAGCTGTTGCTTAGATGTGAACTGCCTCCCGCCATCATAGACACTCCTTTTGATGATGCTCCAGAGGTTCTCAATGGGGTTGAGGTCAGGGGAGCATGGGTGCCACACCATAAGTTTGTCCCCTTTTATGCCCATAGCAGCCAGAGATGCAGATGTGTTATGTGCAGCATGAGACGGGGCATTATCATGCATGAAAATGATCTTTGCTGCGGAATTCACGGTTCTTCTTCTTGAACCATGGAAGGAAGTGCTGTTTGAGAAACTCCACATACATTATGGAGTTCATCTTTACCTCTTCAGGGATCCTAAAAGGTCTGATAATCTCTCTCCCCATGATTCCAGCCCAAAACATTACTCCACCTCCTCCTTGTTAGCGCCGTAGCCGTGTTTGCATGGGGTGTCCATCAACCAGCCATCCTCCTCTCCATCCATCTGGACCATCGAGATCATTTCATGCATGATAATGCCCCGTATCATGCTGCACATAACACATCTGCATCTCTGGCTGCTATGGGCATAAAAGGGGACAAACTTATGGTGTGGCACCCATGCTCCCCTGACCTCAACGCCATTGAGAACCTCTGGAGCATCATCAAAAGGAGTGTCTATGATGGCAGGAGGCAGTTCACATCTAAGCAACAGCTCTGGGAGGGTATTCTGTCCTCATGCAAAACAATTAAAGCAGAAACCATCCAAAACCTGACAAATTCAATGGACGAGAGAGTTCAGAAGCTCCTTTCGAACAAGGGGTACTATGTGCAAATGTAACATCACCTAGAATAAAGATTTGAGTTGAAAACTGTTTGATTTCAGATTGTAATAACCTGCTAATGCTTATAATTTCAAAAATTACCATTTTTTTGTTCTTTATTCAAATGAAAAGGTTGAAAACTCTGCTGTGCATAATAATTTGGAACATGCATTTTGAGTGCAGTTTGAGTTTTTTATTTTTTAAAAAATATACTGTTATCATAGGCAGTTTGTACAAAAAACTTTCAATTGTACTCTAATAGTTATTTGACTGGAAAATTACAATGACTGCAATTCATATAGGTAATTTGGGAAAATCTGAGAAAAATATTATTTGCATAATAATTTGGAACACAGTGTAAACCATCATTGTGTCATAATAGCACTGCAGTATTTAAGGAGGTATTACATCTCCCAGCAAGTGACAGAGCAGTCACGGATCATGTATCTAAATCATCACTGGGTCATAATAGCACTGCAGTATGTGGTGAGGGACTACAACTCCCAGCAAGTGACACCGCAGGCACCGATCATATAACTAAACCACGACTGCGTCATATAGCACTACAGTATTTGGTGAGCGACTACAACTCCCAGCAAGTGACACCGCAGGCACTGGTCACGTAACTAAACCATCACTGCGTCATAATAGCACTGCAGTATGTGGTGAGGGAGTACAACTCCCAGCAAGTGACAGCGCAGGCACCGATCATGTAACTAAACCATCATTGCCTCATAATAGCGCTGCAGTATGTGGTGAGGGACTACAACTCTCTGCAAGTGACAGCGCAGGCACCGATCTTGTAACTAAACCATCACTGCTTCATAATAGCACTGTAAAATGTGGTGAGGGACTACAACTCCCAGCAAGTAACAGTGCAGGCACCGATCATGTAACTAAACCATCACTTCGTCATAATAGCACTCAGTATTTAGTCAGGTACTACAACTCCCAGCAAGTGACAGTGCAGGCACCGATCATGTAACTAAACCATTACTGCGTCATAAAAGCACTGTAGATTGTGTGAGGGACTACAAATCACAGCAAGTAATAGTGCAGGCACCGATCATGTAACTAAACCATCACTGCGTCATAATGGTGTAAGGTGCTCCAGCGAGGTAGTCGTGGGCGAGCTGTAGTCCCTACTCGCTATGGCACCCTACAGACAATACGTGTCCTCCCTCTGAAGTGTGGCTGTGTATGTGGTGCTCTTCACTTACTTCAAGCCATCCGATCGCGGCTGTCTCCAGGCATTTCTCTTCTGGGACCAGGGCAGCAATAAATTCAGAGGACACGAGGTTCTTAACCAAAACTTGAACTTTACTTGGGGAAGAGGAATATTTACAGTATTTATAGCCAGATATAATGGATAAGGCCCGACAGGCTATCATCTCTCTCACAGGCACTGGCAACGTCTTCAGCCCTGGTTCCCTCTTTAAGTGAAGCATCTCTGTGACTCTATCTCTAGTCCACGAGACTCTTCTGTAACATTAACAGTGACCTGGATCAAATATCTCCCCCATGTCCTAGCCTGGAGTCCTATTTATCTTCTTCTGCTTCCTGCAGACTAGAAGTGCCTCGGGTCCTCACTACCTCTGATGAGTTTCTCCGACCAGCTAACAGGACTCTTGCTCTTGCGTGAGGAGACTTGCACAGTAGTGATCCCACTGTCTGAGGGTGTAGAGCTCCCGTCTACCCTAGCAGCCACTATAGTCAGGCTGCCCGCACGATTCCCCGTACTGTCTCTTAATGGCCTCTGGACTCTAAAACCGAGGCTTTTTGCCAATGTGCCCACCCTCTGTGAGCTGTCATCACACAGCATTAACTCATCACTGCCTGTAACCCTGCTAGCAGACTCAACCTGACATCTGCACCCAGGTCAGTGGAATCTTGTGGCTGTTTACAGGTACTGCAACCCACAATTAATTATGCCAGGAACAAGCTCTATATCACTCAAGGCTTGATCCGGGCACTAAGTTCTCCCTCTACTCTACTGACTGGACCACTAAAGCTAACCCCTTAACTTGGTCTACCAACAGTTTAGAGAGGTCTGACTTTAGGAATACTTCCTTTAACTATCTCAGTACCAAGGGAAGGCTATGCCCTTCCCCACTATTACATTCCCCAACACTTTAATGTTGGTCATCCCTGACCACACTAAACAATAAACACAAATCAGCAGCTATGACATTATATCATATTACTAAATTTTACTAAAACATTTTAGCAAACAACGGGTCCTGAGGTCATCTTCTTGGATGGAAGACCGGCCCTTCTCGGTTAAGGGCCCCGGAACAGCAATTTAGGACAGTCCATTATCTACCTTTCAGAGGTACCAGTCCTTCTTAGTAAGGACCCTGGAAACGCAACGTCCATGTCCATATTTTTAAGACAGGCCAACACTTCAATAGCCCCCAATCTCCTTCGAGGGCTGCATTCTGAGGCACACAGCCACAGGTAACACCCTGTGAGTCTCTTTCTTCTTGGCTCTAGCGGGGGTCACCGGTTCTTCCCGCTAGGCCGCAAGTCTCTTAGGTTTGGAGGATATCCATCCTCAAGGTGTGCCTCAGCATTGTAAATTCCAGCAGAAAAAGGCGCAACAAGCGCAACAAAAATAAAAATAAAAAGTGAAAACAAAAAGAGCAGCTCTCCTGGACACACAACTTTTGGGTGCTGCTTGAGGCCCTCCAGGCCTGGGAGGTAGGGGAACAGTCCTCCATTTTTTATTCAACTCGTTATGGGGCATTCCGCCCCCATTGGGTAACAGTCCCAAAAAGAAAACAGGACCACCGCTGATGGGTCCTAAAAAGGAAGGTAGGAGGTCAATGGACCTTTCAGCTCACCACCTCATTTCTTCCGGGCCTCCTTCCTTTCTTTCATTAAGGCGGCCCACGCTGCAGAGGAGGGTGGCTTCTTCCACATCCAGGGCTGGTCAGGGTACAGGCTACGCCCGGGGTCCTCATCCGAGGAGGTGGCGCTGCCACAGCCGACTTGCGTGGGGCCGTTGCTGGTCATGGTGAAGCTGTGAACCTCCTGACTGACAGCAGCCTGAGTCCTTTCAACGACTCTACGACAAACCGTCTCAGCCCCTTCTGGGTGTTTAGTTGTTGAGCCTACCTCAGGCGCCCCACTGGGAGAGTCGGCTCTTCTACAACCCGGGACATCCTCCTCCTCTTTATCGACATCATCTCCCTGTTGCTGGCTTCCGGATTCTTCCTCCTGCGGGATGCCGGCCTTGGGAGGGGGCAGGAATCCTCCAGGGGCTTCCCTAGCCCGACGCTGCCGAGCCTCCCTCTCAGCTCTCTGCCGGAAGACTTGCCTGTCCTTCTCCAGGACGTGCTCCCATTTATATGGGCGGGTGACCGCAGCCGCTTACCACCCCCTGGCACATTCGCATTTCACGAAGTGAACAATTTCCCCCTCATGCAGGTTGTGGAGGCGATCGGGCAGGTATTCATGTTTGACAGCTTCTCGGCTGACAAACACCTGATGCCCAGTCCATTCTTCCTCTAGGAACCCGTATCCCTCGCGGACACGGAACTCCACAACCCGCCCCCGGGTCTGGGAGTCTTCCACTGACTCCCTCCGCGCCGCGTTGGACCCCTCCAGCCAACCTCTTAGGAAGGTGTCGGTCCACCGCCGCTGCTCCCGCGAGGTCATCGGAGGGTCGCGGGTGGCCCACTGTGGACTTCCGGGCTTGGTGTACCGCTCTGCGGAGGGGGAATGTAGGGCCTCCAAGGCCAATGACCAAAAGCTCTCTTGCGGGGCCTTTCTTTTAGGGGGCTTCTCTTCTGCTCCGCCTCTTGAGGGCCTGAGGGCCTCTGTTGCCGTCGAGGCTGCTGGGGCAGGTTCTGCAGGGGTGACCGGCCGCTGGGGCATGGACCGCTCACCTTCTCTCAGCTCCGCTGCAACTATTGCTCCGGCCCCACCGGGATGTTCTCCTCCCTCAGCCAAGGGGGGCGACTCCTCCGGTATCCGGCTCCAGCACCACACGCGAAGCTCATGAAGTAGCAGGCCCAGCTCCGGATCGGGCCTAGTGGCCCACTGGACAGCCACTGGGGGGTAAAGGCAGCGGTTCGAGGGCAGCGCCCGCCAGCGAACGGCTTCCAGCCGCGGCCACTGGGGAAATAATCTGCAGGGGTTCCAACTCTCCGCCGGTCTCTCGCACGCTGTTAGGCTCTGAGGCTGCCATTCTTTCAGGACATCCGCTGCCGTATCTCCTTCTCCTGGCGTGTCGGACAGAAAATGGCGCCGGTCGCTTACCGGTGACGCGCGTCCTGCGCGTCCAGCTCCGACTCTTCCTAGGCCGGCCTTCTGACGCGACCGTCGCGTCACTCGTCACTCTCGGCCGCTCCGCCTTCAGCCGCGCCCCCTCTCTGTGCGCGCTGATACTCACGGGGCCGGGCTTCAATTTACGCCGCGCCCTCTCCCTCACTGGACGTCCCATCCTGGGATGCATCTTCACCGCTGGGCCCATCCTTCTTCGGGCTGGAACTCGTAGGGGCTGGACATCTTTTCGCGCTCTCCAGCGCCGTCCACTCCCACGATAGGTGGTTCTTCTCCCAGACTTTACCGCCGTTGTCACCATCTTGGAATCCATGCTTCGGGCCGCCATCTTGGGCCGCATGCCTTCCAACACTTTCTCCTCAGTGTTCTGCGTCGGCTCTTCTCCGCTTTCTTCATGCGAGGAGCTCGCATCCTGCCGACTACGCCAAATGTAAGGTGCCCCAGCGAGGTAGTCGTGGGCGAGCTGTAGTCCCCACTCGCTATGGCACCCTACAGACAATACGTGTCCTCCCTCTGAAGTATGGCTGTGTATGTGGTGCTCTTCACTTACTTCAAGCCATCCGATCGCGGCTGTCTCCAGGCATTTCTCTTCTGGGACCAGGGCAGCAATAAATTCAGAGGACACGAGGTTCTTAACCAGAACTTGAACTTTACTTGGGGAAGAAGAATATTTACAGTATTTACAGGCAGATATAATGGATAAGGCCCGACAGGCTATCATCTCTCTCACAGGCACTGGCAACATCTTCAGCCCTGGTTCCCTCTTTAAGTGAAGCATCTCTGTGACTCTATCTCTAGTCCACGAGACTCTTCTGTAACATTAACAGTGACCTGGATCAAATATCTCCCCCACGTCCTAGCCTGGAGTCCTATTTATCTTCTTCTGCTTCCTGCAGACTAGAAGTGCCTCGGGTCCTCACTACCTCTGATGAGTTTCTCCGACCAGCTAACAGGACTCTTGCTATTGCGTGAGGAGACTTGCACAGTAGTGATCCCACTGTCTGAGGGTGTAGAGCTCCCGTCTACCCTAGCAGCCACTATAGTCAGGCTGCCAGCACGATTCCCCGTACTGTCTCTTAATGGCCTCTGGACACTAAAACCGAGGCTTTTTGCCAATGTGCCCACCCTCTGTGAGCTGTCATCACACAGTATTAACTCATCACTGCCTGTAACCCTGCTAGCAGACTCAACCTGACATCTGCACCTAGGACAGTGGCATCTTGTGGCTGTTTACAGGTACTGCAGCCCACAATGAATTATGCCAGGAACAAGCTCTATATCACTCAAGGCTTGATCCGGGCACTAAGTTCTCCCTCTACTCTACTGACTGGACCACTAAAGCTAACCCCTTAGCTTTGTCTACCAACAGTTCAGAGAGGTCTGACTTTAGGAACACTTCCTTTAACTATCTCAGTACCAAGGGAAGGCTACGCCCTTCCCCACTATTACAATGGCACTGCAGTATGAAGTGAGGGACTACAACTCCCAGCTAGTAATTGTGCAGGCAGCGATCATGTAATTAAACCATCACTGCGTCATAATAGCACTGCAGTATGTGGTGAGGGACTACAACTCCCAGCAAGTGACAGCGCAGGCACCGATCTTGTAACTAAACCATCACTGCATCATAATAGCACTGTAGAATGTGGTGAGGGACTACAACTCCCAGCAAGTGACAGTGCAGGCACCGATCATGTGACTAAACCATCACTGCATCATAATAGCACTGAAGTATGTGGTGAGGGACTACAGCTCCCAGCAAGTGACAGCGCAGGCACCAATAATGTAACTAAACCATCACTGTGTCATAATAGCACTGCAGTATTTAGGCAGGTACTACAACTCCCAGCAAGAGACAGTGCAGGCACCGATCATGTATCTAAACCATTACTGCATCATAAAAGCACTGTAGTATTTAGTCAGGTACTACAACTCCCAGCAACTGACAGTGCAGGCACCGATCATGTATCTAAACTATTACTGCGTCATAAAAGCACTGTAGATTGTGTGAGGGACTACAACTCCCAGCAAGTGACAGCGCAGGCACCGATCATGTAACTAAACCATCACTGCGTGATAGTAGCACTCCAGTATGTGGTGAGGGACTACAACTCCCAGCAATTAATAGTGCAGGCACCGACCATGTAATTAAACTATTGCTGCGTTATAATAGCGCTGCAGATGTGGTGAAGGACTACAACTCCCAGCAAGTGACAGCGCAGGCACTTATCATGTAACTAAACCATCATTGTGTCATAATAGCACTGCAGTATTTAGGGAGGTATTACAACTCCCAGCAAGCGACAGCGCAGGCATGGATCATGTATCTAAACCATCACTGTGTCATAATAGCACTGCAGTATGTGGTGAGGGACTACAGCTCCCAGCAAGTGACTCCGCAGGCACTGGTCACGTAACTAAACCATCACTGCGTCATAATAGCACTGCAGTATGTGGTGAGGGACTACAACTCCCAGCAAATGACAATGCAGTCAGCGATCATGTAACTAAATCATCACTGCATCATTATAGCACTGAAGTATGTGGTGAGGGACTATAACTCCCAGCAAGTGGCAGCGCAGGCACCGATCATGTAACTAAACCATCAACGCATCATAATAGCACTGCAGAATGTGGTGAGGGACTACAGCTCCCAGCAAGTGAAAGAGCAGGCGCCAATCATGTAACTAAACCATCACTGCGTCATAATAGCACTGCAGTATTTGGCAAGGGACTACAACTCCCAGCAAGTGACAGCGCAGGCACTGATCATGTAACTAAACTATCACTGTGTCATAATAGCATTGCAGTATGTGGTGAGGGACTACAACTCCCAGCAAGTGACAGCGCAGGCACTGGTCATGTAACTAAGCAATCACTGCGTCGTAATAGCACTGCAGTATGTGGTGAGGGACTACAACTCCCAGCAAGTGACAGCGCAGGCACCGATCATGTAACTAAACCATCACTGCGTTATAAGAGCACTGCAGTATGTGGTGAGGGACTACAACTCCCAGCAAGTGACAGCGCAGGCGCCGATCATGTAACTAAACCAGCACTGCATCATAATAGCAATGCAGTTTGTGCTGAGGGACTACAACTCCCAGCAAGTAATAGTACAGGCACCGATCATGTAATTTAATTATCGCTGTGCCATAATAGCGCTGCAGTATGTGGTGAGGGACTACAGCTCCCAGCAAGTGGCAGCGCAGGCATAGATCTTGTAAATAAACCATCATTGCGCCATAATAGCACTGCAGCATTTAAGTGAGGTACTAGAACTCCCAGCAAGTGACAGCGCAGGCACCGATCATGTAACTAAACCATTACTGCATCATAAAAGCACTGTAGGTTGTGTGAGGAACTACAACTCACAGCAAGTAATAGTGCAGGCACCGATCATGTAACTAAACCATCACTGCATCATAATAGCACTGCAGTATGAGGTGAGGGACTACAACTCCCAGCTAGTAATTGTGCAGGCAGCGATCATGTAATTAAACCATCACTGCGTCATAATAGCACTGCAGTATGTGGTGAGGGAGTACAACTCCCAGCAAGTGACAGCGCAGGCACCGATCATGTAAATAAACCATCACTGCATCATAATAGCGCTGCAGTATGTGGTGAGGGACTACAACTCCCAGCAAGTAATAGTGCAGGCACCGACCATGTAACTAAACCATCGCTGTATCATAATAGCATGGCAGTATGTGGTGAAGGACTACAACTCCCAGCAAGTGACAACGCAATCACGGATCATGTATCTAAACCATCACTGCATCATAAGAGCACTGCAGTATGTGGTGAGGGACTACAACTCCCTTCAAGTGACAGCGCAAGCACCGATCATGTAACTAAATCATCACTGCGTCATAATAGCACTGCAGTATGTGGTGAAGGACTACAACTCCCAGCATGTGACAGTGCAGGCACCTATCATGTAACTAAACAATCACTGCGTCATAATAGCACTGCAGTATGTGGTGAGGGACTACAAATCCCAGCAAATGACACCGCAGGCACTGGTCATGTAACTAAACCATCACTACATCATAATAGCACTGCAGTATGTGGTGAGGGAGTACAACTCCCAGCAAGTGACAGCGCAGGCACCGATCATGTAACTAAACCATCACTGCGTCATAATAGCACTGCAGTATGTGGTGACGGACTACAACTCCCAGGAAGTGACAGCGCAGGCACCGATCATGTAACTAAACCATCACTGCCTCATAATAGCACTGCAGTATGTGGTGAGGGACTACAACTCCTAGCAAGTGACAGTGTATCCAGCGATCATGTAACTAAACCATCACTGCATCATAATAGTACTGCAGTATGTGGTGAGGGACTACAACTCCCAGCAAGTGACAGCGCAGGCACCGATCTTGTAACGAAACCATCACTGCTTCATAATAGCACTATAGAATATGGTGAGGGACTACAACTCCCAGAAAGTGACAGTGCAGGCACCGATCATGTGACTAAACCATCACTGCATCATAATAGCACTGAAGTAGTGGTGAGGGACTACAGCTCCCAGCAAGTGACAGCTCAGGCACCAATAATGTAACTAAACCATCACTGCATCATAATAGCACTGCAGTATGTAGTCAGGTACTACAACTCCCAGCAAGTGACAGTGCAGGCACCGATCATGTATCTAAACAATTACTGCGTCATAAAAGCACTGTAGTATTTAGTCAGGTACTACAACTCCCAGCAAGTGACAGTGCAGGCACCGATCATGTATCTAAACCATTACTGCGTCATAAAAGCACTGTAGATTGTGTGAGGGACTACAACTCCCAGCAAGTGACAGCGTAGGCACTGATCAGGTAACTAAACCATCACTGCGTGATAATAGCACTGCAGTATGTGGTGAGGGACTACAACTCCCAGCAATTATTAGTGCAGGCACCGACCATGTAACTAAACCATTGCTGCGTCATAATAGCACTGCAGAATGTGGTGAAGGACTACAACTCCCAGCAAGTGACAGCGCAGGCACCGATCATGTAACTAAACAATCATTGTGTCATAATAGCACTGCAGTATTTAGGGAGGCATTACAACTCCCAGCAAGTGACAGCGCAGGCATGGATCATGTATCTAAACCATCACTGAGTCATAATAGCTCTGCAGTATGTGGTGAGGGACTACAGCTCCCAGCAAGTGACACCGCAGGCACTGGTCATGTAACTAAACCATCACTGCGTCATAATAGCACTGCAGTGTGTGGTGAGGGACTACAACTCCCACCAAGTGACAGTGAAGGCACCGATCATTTAACTAAACCATCACAGCATCATAATAGCACTGCAGTATATGGTGAGTGACTACAACTCCCAGCAAATGACAATGCAGTCAGTGATCATGTATCTAAATCATCACTGCGTCATAATAACACTGCAGTATGTGGTGAGAGACTAAAACTCCCAGCAAGTGACAGCGCAGGCACCGATCTTGTATCTAAACCATCACTGCGTCATAATAGCACTGTAGTATGTGTTGAGGGACTACAACTCCCAGCAAGTGACAGCGCAGTCACCGATCATGTAACTAAACCATCACTGCGTCATATCAGCACTGCAGTATGTGTTGAGGGACTACAACTCCCAGCAAGTGACAGTGCAGGCACCGATCATGTAACTAAACCATCACTGCATCATAATAGCACTGTAGTATGTGGTGAGGGACTACAACTCCCAGCAAGTGACAGCCTAGGCACCGGTCATGTAACTAAGCCATCATTGCGTCATAATAGCACTGCAGTATTTAGTGAGGTACTACAACTCCCAGCAATTGACAGCGCAGGCACCAATCACGTAACTAATAGTGTTGAGCCACCCCCGTAGTGTTCGAGTTCGGTTCGGTTCGTCGAACACCATTGTGTTCGCCGAACTGTTCATCGAACTGTTCGTCGAACACCTTCGAACACCGTTAAAACCAATGGTAGGCAAACAAAAACACATAGAAACACATAGAAAACACCTTCAAAGGTGTCCAAAAGCTGACAAACTGCTCAGAAGACAACTAACACATGGAAAAGTGACAAGTACATATAGTCATGCGAAAAGAAAAGAGGTGGAGGAGTAAAAGGAGGGGGAGACACAGATATAGGCATGTCATGCCCTTCTAAAATCCAAAAAGTGAGAAGCCGACACGGCCAGTCCGTTCCTGCCCGTGCCACCTCCGTTTGTGCCAGAGCCGCGGTGGACCCTAACGGCCAGCCCCCCTCTCCCAATACTGGTGCCTGTCCGCTGGTGGGTCGAGCGAGCCCTCCTGTGGTGGAGGCAGCTCTAAGCTTTTTAATTAAAATTGTCTCTCTAATTTGAATGAATACACTTTAAATCCTTTTACAAGGATCTATTGAAGGGCAAGTCTCATGCCAGCAGCCGCGTAATTCCAGCTCCAGTAGCGTCCACTAAAGCTGCTGCAGTTAAAAAGCTTTTATAAGGATCGAGCTCGGCTGTCCACCGTAAGGCGTCCTACCGCCAGTCCCAGCCCCTATGCCTTTGGGTGCCTCCTGATGCTCTTAACTGAGTATCCCGTGGTCCCGAAGCATTTCCTTTGAAAAAATTAAGTGTCCAAACTACAGGTGGTGTAGCTTGCTTAACAGCCGGGATGATCCGCTGACTAGCAGACACTGCTACTAGGCACAAAGTATTTCCTGGGCTAGATGCAGTTAAAAATTTGTAATTAGATACTCTCATTGGATGCTGAGAAAGCATTCCATAGAGTCTCCTGGCACGCCATATATTATTCTCTTAAAAAGCTTGGGGTAGGGGTCTAGGGGACCCTTTTATAACCAAAATCACGGCCCTGTATTGCAAAGCGTCACCTAGGCTGAAGATAAATGGAACTGTAGCACCCCGAGGGCTCGGTTGCTGCAGAGGTATTGCACCTCACCCAGAGGTGTGATATCTCACTCTCAGGTAAGGATGGAGTGTGGATCAGGACACCGACACCTGCATGCATTACACCACATTGCCGTGGGGCAGGGCGACCAATATGCCCCTGAGATGGGCACGACAGTCCCTGTCCCTGGCTGGAGTGGGGGGAGGGAACACTGGGGAAGTGGAACCCTGTAGTGCAGGAGCAGGGAGGAAGCAGTTCCTGGGTGCATTGAGAAGGGAGTATAAAAGGTGGGCACCATCTTAGTTCAGTGCAGAGAAGTCTGAGCAGAAGTGACAGGGAGCAGGGGCTCTGCATGAGCTCTGCTCCGGAGGCGGGCCTAGTAACAGAGGCCCAGGCCTGGAAGAGGGAGAAGGAAGGAAGAGGAGCGGAGAAGGCTCCAGGAACGAGGAACGAAGGGATCCCAGGGGTGTGGACGGGCGAGTCGCCACCGCACACCCGAATCCACCTGCGTGAAGGGGTCAGGCCAAAGGGGGAGACCGATTCCCGAAACTAGTGGAGGCGGGAAACGACCCTCAGCTAGAAACCGGAGGCTATGACATTTTATGTGGCGCAGCCCCTCGTTACACCTGCTAGGAGGGCAGCACATAGGGTCAGGGAAACTGGCGCCAAGTTTACCAAGAGGAGGCCCAAGGCAGCCGAACAGAAGGGTTGGTAAGAAAGGCCAGACAAAGGACACACAAAGGGGGTCCTGTGAAGTGCTCCAAAGTTATCTGGGAGTTGTCTGAGCCCCTCACCTGGTGAGCACAGTACGACGTGAGCAACAATTACCTGCAGAAGTGGTCTGGATAATAAGAACTGTGAGTAAAGGCCCTGGACTGTATCACTGACTCCGTGTCATTACTGCTGCTGCCCTGCACCATCACCCCCATCCTCCGCATACACTGCCCTGAGGATATACTCCTCCCGTGGGGAGTTATGCTACGCTCTGCTGCACCCACAACACCAGCCTCAGCGGTCTGCCCTGCAGCGGCGGTTCACTCTGACCGCAATCCACGGGTGGCGTAGTCGAACATTTAAACATCAAAACCACATAAATAGTTCCGCCACTGGTTTGACCACCCTGAGCCACGGAACCGGGTCGCCGCCACGGAGACTACAACCACCAGCATCCACCAAAAGGGGTCCGGCTCCGGATGTCCCAAGGCCCAGGGGACGCGTCAGAACATTTTCATCACGTTTCATAATCACCAATGGGACAAGGCAGGGATGTCCTCTGTCCCCTCTCTTATACATCCTAGTGACGGAGCACCTGCTCTCATCAATTCGCCATAACCCCAATATTAGGTGGATTGAGGTGGGAGGCACCGAGTGCAAGTGCTCTCTATTTGCTGATGATATCCTAGTATATATCACTCAATCACATATATCCATCCCTGCTGTTATGGCTGAAATAGATCACTTTGTTACATGGTCAAATTTTAAAATCAATACAGCGAAGTCTGAGGCCCTTGATGTCTCCCTCCCCAAATCCATACAGGATTCCATCCAGTCCAACTTTCCCTTTGCCTGGCCCTCACAGGGTATCAAATTCTTAGGAATTCCTATTCATAGAGACCTCTCCCGTCTATGTTATCTTAATTTTGAGCCCTTTATTGAACAACTCCATACAGACCACGGTTGGCAAGTTAGAACTGTAAGATTCACTACGTGAACCACTGGTGTTTTGTGGAAAAGCACATGTACACAGTGTTCCAAATTATTATGCAAAAAGTATTTAGGAGTGATAAGGGAAGAATTTGTTTGTCAGTTAAACTCATTGATGGTGATGTGTGTCAGGGCTCTTTATATCACTGTAAGCAATTGCAGACACCTGTGCTAATTAGTTTGGCAGGTGTGTCCAATGAACGGCAAGACTACTTAAGAAGGCTGTCCCACATTATTAAGCAGCCTACATTTTCTGCCAAAATGGGAAAGAAAAAGGATGTGTCGGCTGCTGAGAAGCAACAAATTGTGGAGTGTTTAGGTCAAGGCATGACTACAATCAACATTGTGCGATGATCGGATGAAGTGTCTTGGCAATCAAGAAGTATGTAGCTGATTCACAGTACACACGTGTGCGTGCTGATAAGGGCAAATTGAGGACTCTTTCCTACAGGCAATTACGTCAGGTTAAAAGATCAGCGGCAAAAAAGCCTTGTCATAGCAGCAGACAAGTTTTTGAAGCTGCTGGTGCCTCCAACGTCCCCCGAACAACAAGATGCAGGGTCCTTCAGAGGTTTGCAGCTGTGCGTACGCCATCCTGTCGACCTCCTCTATCCACTGCACACAAGCAGAAACGGCTCCAGTGGGCCAAACATTACATGAAGACTGATTTCAAAACTGTTTTGTTCACGGATGAGTGCCGTGCAACGCTCGATGGTCCAGATGGATGGAGTGGAGGATGGCTGGTTGATGGACACCCCACGCAAACACGGCTACAGCGCCAACAAGGAGGAGGTGGAGTAATGTTTTGGGCTGGAATCAAAGGGAGAGACATTGTCAGCCCCTTTAGGATCCCTGAAGGGGTAAAGATGAACTCCATAATGTATGTGGAGTTTCTCAAACAGCACTTCCTGCCATGGTTCAAGAAGAAGAACCGTGTATTCCACAGCAAGATCATTTTCATGCATGATAATGCACCATCTCATGCTGCACATAACACATCTGCATCTCTGGCTGATATGGGCATAAAAGGGGACAAACTTATGGTGTGACCCCCATGCTCCCCTGACCTCTACCCCATTCAGAACCTCTGGAGCATCATCAAAAGGAGTGTCTATGATGGCGGGAGGCAGTTCACATCTAAGCAACAGCTCTGGGAGGGTATTCTGTCCTCATGCAAAACAATTGAAGCAGAAACCATCCAAAACCTGACAAATTCAATGGACGAGAGAGTTCAGAAGCTCCTTTCGAACAAGGGGTCCTATGTGCAAATGTAACATCACCTAGAATAAAGTTTGGGGTTGAAAACTGTTTGATTTCAGTTTCTAATAACCTGCTAATGCTTATAATTTCAAAAATGACCATTTTTTTGGTCTTTATTAAAATGAAAAGGTTGATCGAAGAGTGTGGGGGATCTAAGAGTGTGGCAACCCAGTAGTCAGGATTACTTCGAATTCTGACAATCTGAGGGTCATGTTGCAGGTAGTGCAGCAAGAAGGCACTTATGTGTCTTGCGCATCTCGGAGCCCCAAAATTATTTTCCGGGCTAGATGCAGCTAAAAATTATTAATAATTTTAAATCTGGTGGAGCTTAGTATAGATGGCCTAATAGAATCAGTACTGCACAATGCTACAAAGCCCAAATTATTTTCCAGCCAAGATACAGATAAACATGATTAGTAATTTTAAATCTGATGGAGCTTAGTATAGATGGCCTAATAGAATCATTACTGCACACTGCTACAAAGCCCAAATAATTTTCCAGCCAAGATACAGATAAACATGATTAGTAATTTTAAATCTGGTGGAGCTTAGTATAGATGGCCTAATAGAATCATTACTGCACACTGCTACAAAGCCCAAATAATTTTCCAGCCAAGATACAGATAAACATGATTAGTAATTTGAAAGCATAAAACGGTTGGTGAGGTGATTTCAACCAATCATCAAGCTTTTACTCTCCCCAGGATGACACAGGGGTAGAAAAGTCGTTTCGGATCGGTGATTTGTTCATCTTTATGAACGTGAGTCTGTCTACATTATCAGTGGAGAGCCGCGTGCGCTTATCTGTCAGCACACCACCAGCAGCGCTGAACACACGTTCAGACAGAACGCTGGCTGCGGGGCATGACAAGATCTCCAAGGCGTAAGTGGCGAGCTCCGGCCATTTATCCAGATTGGAAGCCCAAAAAGAGCAAGGGTCCAGTGACACAGTCATGGCTTCAATGTTTACTTGGAGATACTCCTGTACCATCGTCTCTAGGCGTTGACTATGTGTCAGACTTCATGTCTCCTGTGGCCTTGCAAAGGATGAGCTAAAAAAGTGGTGAAATGATTCTGCAAAATTGATGTTACCAGCAAATACTGTGTTTCTGTTACGGTTTGAGTGCTGAACACTCGACGGTCACACGGTTGGCAAGTTGGAACTGTGAGATTCACTACGTGCACCACTGGTGTTTTGTGGAAAAGCACATGTAAGATTCTGCAACAGTCTCTGCTGATACTCCTGCATGCGTGCATCCCTTTCTATGGCAGGAATTATTTCTGCAAATTTACTTTTGTACCGGGGATCTAACAGCGTGGCAACCCAGTAGTCAGGATTATTTCTAATTCTCCCAATTCGAGGGTCATGTTGCAGGTAGTGCAGCAAGAAGGCACTCATGTGTCTTGCGCATCCAGGAGCACCAAGTCCCTGTTGTGTTGGTGGCGAGGTAACAATCATGCTTCCTTCCTCTGTCCTCTCCCCTCAACCTCGCACAACAGAAATGTGATCAAGGTCTCCCTCATCTGATGAGTCTTCCATCAGTTCATCCTCCACTTCTTCCTGGGCTCCTGCACCTTCCTCACTAGTTTGGCTGCTACCATGCGCCCTGGTAAAACCATCTCCCCCACCCTCACATGCCTGCCGCCTTGGTGCTGCCGACCGTCTGGACCTTGCAGATGTTAGCCCTTCCGCATACAACTCCTCCTCCTCTACTTCCTCCACCTCCTCTTGTGCCACCACCTGACTCCAAATTCTGTTTAACATGTGCTCCAGCATGTAAATCACCGGAATAGTCATGCTGATAATGGCATCGTCAGCACTAAACATCTTCGTCGCCATTTCAAAACTGTGCAGAAGGGTGCATAGGTCCCTGATCTGAGACCACTCCTCCAGTGTGATTTGCCCCACCTCTGGATCCCGTTGGCCCAGGCTATACGTCAGAACGTATTGCACCAGGGATTGTCGGTGCTGCCACAGTCGCTGCAACATGTGCAGAGTTGAATTCCACCAGGTAGGCACATCGCATTTTAGCCGGTGAAGTGGCAGGCCCAATGACTTCTGTAGAGATGTAAGTCGCTGAGCTGCGGGATGCGAACGGCGGAAGTGAGCACACAGCGACCGTGCCCTCTGCAGAAGGCCATCTAGTCCGGGATAGTGGGCTAAAAATTGCTGGACAACCAGGTTCAACACGTGAGCCATACAAGGCACGTGTGTGACATTGCCCCGGCGAAGGGCCGCACCCAGGTTTGCAGCATTGTCGCACAAGGTCTTCCCTGGTTTCAGGTCCAGTGGAGACGGAGACAACCATTCATGAAATTGGTTCTCCAGAGCTGACCTCAACTCCTCAGCTGTGTGACTCACATTTCCCAGACATTTCAAAGTAAAAACCGCCTGATGACGTTGAGCCCTACTGCCAGCATAGTAAGGAGGTGTGCAGGATCCCTTCTGCGCAGTTAGAAAGCTTGTGGCATGACCAGACAGGCTTTGGGTGCAGGTGGAGGACCGAGAGGAGGTTGAGGAGGCAGAAGCAGTGGAGGAACTTTGACATAAAGAGGATTGACGCACAACTCGTGGGGACGGCAAGACTTGGACAGCAGCCCCTTGTCCTGCTGTCACCATAGTTACCCAGTGCCCAGTCAGCGACATGTAACGCCCCTGTCCATGCCTACTCGTCCAAGTGTCTGTGGTGAAATGCACCCTGTCGCACACAGAGTTTCTCAAAGAAGCGGTGATGTTGTGTGCGACATGCTGGTGGAGCGCAGGCACACCTTTCTTTGAGAAGTAGTGCAGACTGGGCATCTGGTACTGGGGCACTGCGACGGACATAAGGTCTCGAAAATCCTCTGTGTCCACCAGGCGGAAAGGCAGCATTTCTGTAGCCAAGAGCTTGCAGATGGTGAAATTCAACCTCTTAGCTTTCTCATGGCTAGGAGGAAATGGTCTTTTACTTGTCCACATCTGAGGGACTGAGGGCTGGCTGTTGTGCTTAGACGGGGTTGATAAGGGTGTCCCCGGCAAACTGCCGGTCTGTGAGGAAGATGCAGGCAGACATGTTAGGTTGCCTTGATCCAAAGGTGGTGCTATCGATGTCGGACAGCGCTCAACACCAGCTGGTGTTACCACCTCCAAAGAAAATGATGACCTGCCAATCACGCTGGCTGTTGCGGATAAAGAGGTGGCAGGTCTGCGTCCCAAAACAGGTGTGACTGCTGTCCCCCCAGTCACAGAGGATGAAGAGGCCGCAGATGCACAAGATGGGGCAGACGGTGGTTGGCCCGGCCGGCTAGGCCGCATTGTAGCACAGTGAGCTTCCCACTGCAACTTATGCTTCATGTCCATGTGTCGGTTCATGCATGAAGTACTCAAACTATGCATTTTTTGGCCTCTACTTAGCTTTTGTTGACAAATGTTACAGATAACACGAGTTGGGTCATCTTTATCGATCTGAAAAAATGCCCAGGCTATGCAAGGCTTAGCACCCATGCGACCTGAAGAGCAACCACCACTTGTGGTCAGAGGCAGAGTTGTGTTTGAGGATGCAGTTGTTGACGTGCTTCCAGTACTACGTCTCTGTCCAGGAAGGCGCAACCTGACCTCGTCGTCACTAGCATCCTCCTCCACCTCCTCTGCTGACCTCATCTCTTGGCTGACTGTGGGTTGACAGTACGTGGGATCTCCAACCTCATCATCATCACCCTGTGTGTTATCACACCCGTCGTCCTCAGAGCCAACCTGTTCCTGCCCTGACAAAAAACTAAAGTTGTCGCTCCAATCAGGTATTTGAGTCTCATCATCGTCTTCCTCATTGTCTCCACCAACAGGAGTTACAGTTTGGGAATGAGGGTCTACATTATGGTCAGAACCTTCTGCGTCTGGTCCTGGATCCGACTCATAAAGATTCTGGGCATCAGTGCAGATCATTTCCTCGTCTGGATTCACAGAAGCGCTGGAGCCGACCTCTGATTCCCAGGCTATAGTATGAGTAAACAGCTCTGCAGACTCAACCATCTGTTCTACCTCATACTCAGATGGGCAGCTGGAGATTTGGGAGCTGTGAGGAAGCAAGTGCGATTGGGGTGACACCTCTGAGGACTGGAGTATTTGTGATGTTGAAGTTGATGTGGAGGAGAGCCCACTTAAAGGAGCACTTGATATCCATTGAAGCACCTGCTGTTTTTGTGCCTCATCTGGAATTTGTAGTGATTGGCGTGGCCGTAAGAAAGGGATCTTGTCACATTGTCCGCTAAAAGAAGTAGACATTTTAGTTTTGCTGGAAGATGGTCTTTCTTCTGCAGATGTTACTGTTGCTTTAACACCTACTCCACGGACACAACCTTTTTTCCCCTTCCCAACACGCCTATTCCCCTTTCCACCAGCAGCAGGCCTTTTTCCACTCATTTTGGTGGTTAACTAATTCACAACTCTGGAGTTGTTTGCACAAAAAAACAATGGATGGGAACCGAGCAGAGCTGAGTGGCCAAACTGTGGTATTAGGCCAAAACTATTGTCTGGGTTAGATGCAGAAAAAAATTATATTCAGTTTGCAACCTGATGGAGGTCAGTATAGATGGACTAGTAGAACAAGTCCCACACACAGCTAGAAGCCCAAATATTTTTTCAGAGGTAGATGCAGAAAAAAATTATATTCAGTTTGCAACCTGATGGAGGTCAGTATAGATGGACTAATAGAACAAGTCCCACACACAGCTAGAAGCCCAAATATTTTTTCAGAGGTAGATGCAGAAAAAAATTATATTCAGTTTGCAACCTGATGGAGGTCAGTATAGATGGACTAATAGAACAAGTCCCACACACTGCTAGAAGCCCAAATATTTTTTGAGAGCTAGATGCAGAAAAAAATTATATTCATTTTGCAACCTGATGGAGGTCAGTATAGATGGACTAATAGAACAAGTCCCACACACAGCTAGAAGCCCAAATATTTTTTCAGAGGTAGATGCAGAAAAAAATTATATTCAGTTTGCAACCTGATGGAGGTCAGTATAGATGGACTAATAGAACAAGTCCCACACACTGTTAGAAGGCCAAATATTTTTTCAGAGCTAGATGCAGAAAAAAATTATATTCAATTTGAAACCTGATGGAGGTCAGTATAGATGGACTAATAGAACAAGTCCCACACACAGCTAGAAGCCCAAATATTTTTTCAGAGCTAGATGCAGAAAAATATTATATTCAATTTGCAAACTGATGGAGGTCAGTATAGATGGACTAATAGAACAAGTCCCACACACAGCTAGAAGCCCAAATATTTTTTCAGAGGTAGATGCATAAAAAAATTATATTCAGTTTGCAACCTGATGGAGGTCAGTATAGATGGACAAATAGAACAAGTCCCACACACTGCTAGAAGGCTAAATATTTTTTCAGAGCTAGATGCAGAAAAAAATTATATTCAATTTGCAACCTGATGGAGGTCAGTATAGATGGACAATAGAACAAGTCCCACACACTGCTAGAAGCCCAAATATTTTTTCAGAGGTAGATGCAGAAAAAAATTATATTCAGTTTGCAACCTGATGGAGGTCAGTATAGATGGACTAATAGAACAAGTCCCACACACTGCTAGAAGGCCATATATTTTTTCAGAGCTAGATGCAGAAAAATATTATATTCAATTTGCAACCTGATGGAGGTCAGTATAGATGGACTAATAGAACAAGTCCCACACACAGCTAGAAGCCCAAATATTTTTTCAGAGGTAGATGCAGAAAAAAATTATATTCAGTTTGCAACCTGATGGAGGTCAGTATAGATGGACTAATAGAACAAGTCCCACACACTGCTAGAAGCCCAAATATTTTTTGAGAGCTAGATGCAGAAAAAAATTATATTCATTTTGCAACCTGATGGAGGTCAGTATAGATGGACTAATAGAACAAGTCCCACACACAGCTAGAAGCCCAAATATTTTTTCAGAGGTAGATGCAGAAAAAAATTATATTCAGTTTGCAACCTGATGGAGGTCAGTATAGATGGACTAATAGAACAAGTCCCACACACTGTTAGAAGGCCAAATATTTTTTCAGAGCTAGATGCAGAAAAAAATTATATTCAATTTGCAACCTGATGGAGGTCAGTATAGATGGACTAATAGAACAAGTCCCACACACAGCTAGAAGCCCAAATATTTTTTCAGAGCTAGATGCAGAAAAATATTATATTCAATTTGCAAACTGATGGAGGTCAGTATAGATGGACTAATAGAACAAGTCCCACACACAGCTAGAAGCCCAAATATTTTTTCAGAGGTAGATGCATAAAAAAATTATATTCAGTTTGCAACCTGATGGAGGTCAGTATAGATGGACAAATAGAACAAGTCCCACACACTGCTAGAAGGCTAAATATTTTTTCAGAGCTAGATGCAGAAAAAAATTATATTCAATTTGCAACCTGATGGAGGTCAGTATAGATGGACAATAGAACAAGTCCCACACACTGCTAGAAGCCCAAATATTTTTTCAGAGGTAGATGCAGAAAAAAATTATATTCAGTTTGCAACCTGATGGAGGTCAGTATAGATGGACTAATAGAACAAGTCCCACACACTGCTAGAAGGCCATATATTTTTTCAGAGCTAGATGCAGAAAAATATTATATTCAATTTGCAACCTGATGGAGGTCAGTATAGATGGACTAATAGAACAAGTCCCACACACAGCTAGAAGCCCAAATATTTTTTCAGAGGTAGATGCAGAAAAAAATTATATTCAGTTTGCAACCTGATGTAGGTCAGTATAGATGGACTAATAGAACAAGTATCACACACTGCTAGAAGGCCAAATATTTTTTCAGAGCTAGATGCAGAAAAAAATTATATTCAATTTGCTACCTGATGGAGGTCAGTATAGATGGACTAATAGAACAAGTCCCACACACTGCTAGAAGCCTAAATATTTTTTCAGAGCTAGATGCAGAAAAATATTATATTCAATTTGCAACCTGATGGAGGTCAGTATAGATGGACTAATAGAACAAGTCCCACTCACAGCTAGAAGCCCAAATATTTTTTCAGAGGTAGATGCAGAAAAAAATTATATTCAGTTTGCAACAGAATGGAGGTCAGTATAGATGGACTAATAGAATGATGCTATGCCCAAAAGGTCTTACTTCACTAGGTGCAGTAAAAAAAATGGTATTCTATACACAGGTGGTGTAGCTTGCAACACAGATACTCTACTCCACTGCCTAACACACTCTGCAATAGGCCAAAAAGGATTAGCTTTGCTAGATTTAGCCAAATGCTGTGAATAAAACTTACACATCACTGGCTCAGACCTGCCTGGCAAAAACTGATAGGAACTGATGTAACTTAGTCCTGAAAAGGACTGCAATTACAATTAGTCTTTACTAGTGTTGAGCGAGCACTAAAATGCTCGGGTGCTCGAAGCTCGGGCCGAGCTCACTGTGATACTCGGTTGCTCGACCCGAGCAACGAGCAGAATGTTAGTCTATGGGAGACCCGAACATTTTTGCGGCGGCTCCCCCGACAGTCTGCAGAAAGCCTAAAAAGTGCCCAAAACGATAGTGACAGTGCTCAAATGACATGGGGACAGCATGGGGATCGCCCCTGGAAGCATTTCTGCCCCCCAGGTCACTGCTGTCAACAATGTGGTCAGAGGTATTAAGCCACTTTTACAGGCTCACAATAAAACATTCAAAAACGAAAGTGAAAGTGCTTTCCTGCGAAATATGTTAACCCCTTAACGACCATGGGTCTTTCTGTTTTTGTGTTTTCCTTTTTTGCTCCCCTTCTTCCCAGAGCCAGAACTTTTTTAATTTTCGCTCAATATGGCCATGTGAGGGCTTATTTTTTGCGGGACGAGTTGTACTTTTAAAAACCATCACTGGTTTTACCATATCGTGTGCTGGAAAATGGGAAAAAAATTCCAAGTGCAGTGAAACTGCAAAAAAAATGCAATTCCACAGTTGTTTTTTGGGTCCTTTTTTACCACGTTCACAGATTGCTAAAACTGACCTGTCATCATTATTTTCCAGGTCGTTACGAGTTCATAGACACCAAACATGTATAGGTTCTTTTTTATTTAAGTGGTGAAAAAAAAATCCAAAGCTTGCTAAAAAAACAAAAAAAAATGACGCCATTTTCGAGACCCTTAGCTTCTCCATTTTTCGGGATCTGGGGCCAGGTGAGGGCTTATTTTTTGCGTGCCGGGCTGACGTTTTTATTGATACCATTTTGGGATAGATCCGATGTTTTGATCGCCCGTTATTGCATTTTATTGCAAAGTTGTAGCGACCAAAAAAACTTAATTCTGGCGTTTAATTTTTTTTTCTCATTACGCCGTTTACTGATTGTATTAATTCTTCTTTTATATTGATAGATCGGGCGATTCTGAACGCGGCGATACCAAATATGTGTATGTGTTTTTTTTTTTATATATATATATTTTATTTTGAATGGGGCGAAAGGGGGCTGACTTAAACCTTTATATATTTTTTATTTTTTTTAGTTTTTTAAAAACTTTTTTTTTACACTTTCTGCTTGCTTCTATAGTCTCCAGAGGAGACTAGAAGCAGCAGTTGTCTGATTGCTTCTACTGCATACAAGCGATGAGCAGATCGCTTGTATGCAGGAGAAATGCTCACTTGCTATTAGCGCTGACCACCAGGTGGTGCTCATAGCAATTGAGACATGACAACCACAGGCGTCTGCTGCAGACCCTGAGTTGTCATGCCCACCCATTGGTGACCCGCGATCACGTGACGGGGTCACTGATGGGCGGGGCTTTGGACTCCCGGAAGCACGAGTTAAATGTCACTGTCAGAGATTTAACATGTTAACAGCCGCGGGTGGATTGCGATTCCAATAATCAGCTGACATGTGCTCGCTTCAGTGCGGCCTCACCGCCGGAGCCCCCGCTGAACCGGCCTTCCCGACCTGGTGCGTACTATTACTGACCAGGTCGGAAAGGGGTTAAGGAACATCCTTTCCAGGGTAAAGACTTGTGTATAAGGTAAAATAAATAACCAAAAACAAAAATACTCCTCCACACCTTGGGCTATGTTCACAAGTAGCATTTTTTATGCGTTTTTGCACGTTTGTATTGCTTTCAACCGTGACAAATGCATTCACCGGGAAATGTCATTTTAACATTTTACAACCTTATCTGGCCATGTGCTGTGTGACACATGCATACTGTGCTAAAAAGACATGGGAACAGCATGGGGAAGACCCCTGGAAGCATCTCTGACACCCAGGTCACTGCCTAAAAGTGTGCCCATCAGAAGTGATCCTTGCCGCATCAGAAGATGCAGACTTGCAACTATCCCCGTGCAAGTCCTTGTCCCAGGGCAGTGTTCAATTGTACCTCCCCCATAACTTACAATACAAGCGCAAGTATGCAGCCTGCCACCCACCCACCCCCAGGCTGCAATACCATACTGCTAGCTTGCTTGCACTTGAAATTGGGCCTTTTAGGCATGTGGAGGTGGAATCTGGCCACCACGTCATGGCTGCGTCGGTAGCCTGGTATTCATACTCAGTCCCCAGCCGCCCGGCGGCCGGGTGTCCACGCTTGGTCCCCAGCCGCCAGGAGGCGGCCGGGTGTCCATACTCAGTCCCCAGTCGCCCCGCGGCCAGGTGCCCACACACAGTCCCCAGCCACGTGGGGGTGGCCGGGTGTCCATAAACGGTCCCCAGCCGCCCCTATTTGTCCCGGTGCACCTTATACACAAGCGCGCATACCAAAACATTACCTGTGCCCTCCCCAGTGCATTTAGTGGGAAGGACAGCCTAACCACAAACACGTGGACAAGTGAATGTGGCCAGGAATGGTCCATCTCACTGACGCCTTCACACTGGGTTAATATTGTGGAAGCCGGGACACAGTTGGACACTGGGATGCAGCACGTCCTCCAGACATAGAGGATTGCGGGTCCTGGGTCAATCAGGCTTCAACACAAAGTTCAGAAGGTAGACAGCAGCAGTGGTCGGCCTCCTACACAACGAGTAAATTATTCATGATCATGAGGCCATCCACCTCCTTAGCTTTCTGTTCCTTGGAATGCAAGCGCATGTATGTAGTAGCAGCTAGGCTACTACATACATGCGGTCAGTGTTTTGGCGCATATTCTACCTCCTTCGAGGATTGCTGGATGTTTTCCTGCTACTATCCCAGTTCTATGACTCCCGTTAAAACAAAGCTTCAGGTGATGAATGATGGATGAGGTGGTGGCAAAGGAGAAAGAGCAGGAGGAACAGGGACCATTCACATCAATATCAGGCCAGCTAACCACACATGTCTTGTAGGATATGTTTCTGTACCAAAAGGAGCGGTTCAGCTACACAGTTATAAGGCACACAGAGAATGCAATGCCTACCAAAAATTTTGAGGCACTCCAATGCCCCTTGGAAGTGACATGGAGGTCAGAGGGCCTTAACTAAACCGTTTTTTCCATTTATAGCAACTGGGTCTCCTGTACACTGTTGGCCTAAGCAGGGAATGGAAGGCTTTCCAAAAATTATTAGGCACTGCAATGCCCCTTGAAACAGACGTGGATTACAGCGTATTAAAAACCTTCTACCCATTATTGGGGAGTGGGTCTCCCTTAGTGTTCGCCTATGCATTGAAAAGCAAAAGCTGACAAAAATTAGGAGGAAATGCAATACCCGTTGCAAGAGTCGTGGAGGTTAGAGGTAATTAAAAACAACATGTCAATGCCCCTTGGAAGAGCTGTGGAGTTCAGAGTGGTTTAACAAGACGGTTTTAATGCCCCTTAGAAGAGACGTGGAGTTCAGAGTGGTTTAACAAGACAGTTTTAATGCCCCTTGGAAGAGATGTGGAGGTCACAGTAACTTAACAAGATGGTTTTAATGCCCCTTGGAAGAGACGTGGAGTTCAGAGTGGTTTAACAAGACAGTTTTAATGCCCCTTGGAAGAGTGGTGGAGGTTACAGTGGAATAAAAAGATAATATCAATGCCCCGTGGAAGAGACGTGGAGGTCACAGTAGCTTAACAAGACGGTTTTAATGCCCCTTGGAAGAGTGGTGGAGGTCGCAGTGGAATAAAAAGACAATATCAATGCCTCTTGGAAGAGTGGTGGAGGTTACAGTGGAATAAAAAGACAATATCAACGCCCTGGGGAAGAGACGTGGAGGTCACAGTAGCTTAACAAGACGCTTTTAATGCCCCTTGGAAGAGTGGTGGAGGTCGCAGTGGAATAAAAAGACAATATTAACGACCCTTGGAAGAGACGTGGAGGTCACAGTAGCTTAACAAGACGATTTTAATGCCCCTTACAAGAGCCATGCAATACAGCATATTAAAAACATTATTCCCATTATTGGGGAGTGGGTCTCCCATAGTCTTTGCCTATGCCTTCCAAGCAAAAGCTGCCAAAAATTAGGAAGGGGGAACTTGCAATGTCCCTTACAAGAGCCATGCAGTACAGCATATTAAAAACATTATTCCCATTATTGGGGAGTGGGTCTCCCATAGTCTTTGCCTATGCCTTCCAAGCAAAAGCTGCCAAAAATTAGGACAGAGAAACTTGCAATGCTGGCAACATGGACCCCGGTCACCCTGGTGGTATAGTGGTCGTGGAGGCTGAGGATAAGGAGAAGAGCAAAAAACAGCCGAAATGAGGAAGCGTATACCCATGTGTGGGTGTGAAGCGATGCATGGGAATACACCTCCCGAAATAACACAGTGGATTTGACTTTATGCTACTCTGCTGTCATTTGGTGGTGATGAGAAGTCTAGCCCAATCCAGCCCTTGTTCATTTTGATAAGGGTCAGCTTGTCAGCATTGTCAGTTGACAGGCGAGTGCGCTTATCAGTTATAATTCCCCCAGCGGCACTAAAATCACGTTCCGATAACACGCTAGTGGCAGGGCAGGCCAGGACCTCCAAAGCATACAGAGTGAGTTCATTCCAAGTGTCCAGCTTGGATACCCAATAATTAAAAGGCACAGAGGAATCACGGAGGACACTGGTACTCCCTCACCATCTTTTGAAACTTTCCACTCCTTGAGAGAGTACCCTGCGCCTCAGGGCCTGTAAGCTGGGCAGGTCTCAGAAAACAGTCCTAGAACATTGACAGTGTTCCCCTGCCTCTGCTGGATTGAAGTTGCGTCTCTCTCGCCTGTATGCCTTAGTTGGGCAGCGAACTGTGACCTCTGCCGCTACCGTGTTCAGATGGGAATTTTTTTAATAGTTCTGCAGCAAGGGCCTTCTGGTACTGCCCCATTTTTGTAGACCTCTCCAACTCAGGAATAAGAGAGTGAAAGTTCTCCTTGTAGAGGGGGTCTAAAAGTGTCATCAACCAGTAATGACTGTCACCCAACATTTTGACAATGCGAGGGTCACGGTTAAGGCAGCGTAACATAAAGTCAGCCATGGGTGCCAGACTGGTAACGGGCAAGACTTCCGTGTCCTCACCAAGATGACGACTGATAGTGTTGAGCGATCACTAAAATGCTCGGGTGCTCGAAGCTCGGGCCGAGCTTACTGTGATACTCGGGTGCTCGACCCGAGCAACGAGCCCAATGTTAGTCTATGAGAGACCCGAGCATTTTTGCGGCAGCACTCCCGGCAGTCAGTAGAAAGCCTAAAAAGTGCCCAAAACGATAGTGACAGTGCTCAAAAGACATGGGGGCAGCATGGGGATCGCCCCTGGAAGCATTTCTGACCCCAGGTCACTGCTGTCAACAACGTGGTCAGAGGTATTAAGCCACTTTTGCGGGCTCACAATAAAACGTTCAAAAACGAAACTGAAACGGTTTTCCTGTGAAATATGTTAAGGAATTTCCTTTCCAGGGTAAAAACTTGTGTATAAGGTAAAATAAATAACCAAAAACAAAAATACTCCTCCACACCTTGGGCTATGTTCACAAGTAGCATTTTTCATGCGTTTTTGCACTTTTGTATTGCTTTCAACCGTGACAAATGCGTTCACCGGGAAATGTCATTTTAACATTTTACAACCTTATCTGGCCATGTGCTGTGTGACACATGCATACAGTGCTGAAAAGACAAGGGATCAGCATGGGGAAGACCCCTGGAAGCATCTCTGACCCCCAGGTCACTGTTTAAAAGTGTGCCCATCAGAAGTGATCCTTGCCGCATCAGAAGATGCAGACTTGCAACTATCCCCGTGCAAGTCCTTGTCCCAGGGCAGTGTTCAATTGTACCTCCCCCATTCCTTGCAATGCAAGCGAAAATATGCAGCCAACCACCCACCCCCCCGCAGGCTGCAATACCATACTGCTAGCTTTCACTTGAAATGGGGCCTTTTAGTTTGGAGGAGGCCGAAGCTGGCCACTACCTCATGGCCGCTTCGGCAGCGAGGTATCCATACTCTGTCCCTAGCCACCCGGTGGCCGGGTGTCCACGCTCGGTCCCCAGCCGCCAGGTGGCGGCCAGGTGTCCATACTCGGTCCCCAGCCGCCCTGATTTCTCCTGTCACCTTCCCCCACACTTTTCTTAGCCTGGCCTGCTTTAGGGCAGCATTGGACGAGCCCACCAGAGAACCAGACTCCTCCGGTGGGCCCTGGCTTCTCCATCAGGGGAGTTGAGAGTGCCTAGGTGAGGAGCATGATGATGATGATAGAAGTTAGCATCTGCTTTGTTTTCTTGGAATGCAAGCGCATGTATGTAGTAGCGGCTAGGCCTGAGATGGTCCGTGTTTTGGCGCATATCCTACCTCCTCCGAGGATTGCTGGATGTTTTCCTGCTACTATCCCAGTTCTATGACTCCCGTTAAAACAAAGCTTCAGATGATAAATGATGGATGAGGTGGTGGCAAAGGAGAAAGAGCAGGAGGAACAGGGACCATTCACATCAATATCAGGCCAGTCAACCAGATATGTCTTGTAGGATATGTTTCTGTAACAAAAGGAGCGGTTCAGCTACACAGTTATAGGGCATACAGTGAGTGCAATGCCTACCAAAAATTTCGAGCCACTTCAATGCCCCTTGGAAATGACATGCAGGTCAGAGTGCATTAACTAAACCTTTTTTTCGATTTATAGCAACTGGGTCTCCCGTGCACTGTTGGCCTAAGCAGTGAATGGAAGGCTTTCCAAAAATTATGAGGAACTGCAATGCCCCTTACAAGAGCCATGTGTGGCACCCCAGGGGTCTGGTCACCACAGTAATAGAGATATTACGTCGGAGAGCAAGTGGGAGGTTTCCTGGTCAGGATCCCTTAAACATGCAACATCCTCCTGCCCCAGTCCTGGGAGGGGAGAATTCTGCCCTTATAAACTGGATCTGGGGTGGGGTTGAGTGAGTCAGAGAACAGTCAGAGTCAGAGTGAGAGCAAGGGAAAGTAACAGCAAGGAGCTCTGTAGGAGCTAGGAGCTAAAGACCAGGGGCTGGAAGCTGAGCAGAGCTCGCCCTGGCAGAAGACAATAGGAACCGGACACAGGAGTCCGAAGCTGTGAGGACTTATATATCCAGCAGCAGAAACCAGCCGGCAGGGGATTTCAGGTCCTCTGGCCATAGAAGCCCAGAGGCTCAGTCACAAGCAAGGGACCAGCACCGCCGTCGTGGAGCGGAGGCTAACAGAAGGCCCCAAGTCACCAGCCATACGGGTGAGCACTACATGGTACACTCAGGGACGTGGGCTACTTCTACCCGCTTACAGCAAGGTAGCCAGGAAGAGTGCAGACAGACGGGGAGGCCTACAACTCCACCTGGCCAGGGGAACTCCTGCTTGCTCACAGACTGACCAGTCCTCTTATGCTAGCCAGTACTCCCGGGAGGGTCTACCTTATAATCATCAGTAAAGACCCTGAACTGCACTGCAAAGACTCTGAGTCGTTCCTGCTGCGCTCGTGCACCATCACCCCCATCATCCACACTCACTGCCCTGAGGCTATACTCCTCCCGAGGGGAGTTATCCCATTCTATGCTGCGCACACAACACCAGCCTCAGCAGTCTGCCTCGCAGCGGTGGTACTCCCTGACCGCAATCCACGGGTGACGCAGTCGGACAATTAACCTCAAAACCTAAGAAAGACTGCCACTGGTTTGACCAGCCTGAGCCACGGGACTGGGTCACCGCCACGGAGACTACGGACCCCAGAGACCCGGCACCGGGTATCGCACACACGTGTACACACGGCCCAGGGGGCGCGTCACAAGCAGTACAGCATATTACAAGCATAAGTCCCATTATTGGGGAGTGGGTGTCCCATAGTATTTGCTTATGCCTTGCAAGCAAAAGCTGCCAAAAATTAGGATGGAGCAACTTGCAATGCCCCTTACAAGAGCCATGTAGTACAGCATATTACAAACATAAGTCCCATTATTGGGGAGTGGGTGTCCCATGGTATTTGCTTATGCTTTCCCAGCAAAAGCTGCCAAAAATTTGGACGGAGGAACTTGCAATGCTGGCACCCTGGTGGTATTGTGGTGGTGGAGGCTGAGGATAAGGAGAAGAAGATTAAACAACCGAAACGAGGAAGCGTATACCCATGTGTGGGTGTGAAGCGGTGCATGTGAATACACCTCCCGAAATAACACAGTGGATTTGACTTTATGTTACTCTGCTGTCATTTGGTGGTGATGAGAAGTCTGGCCCAATCCAGCCCTTGTTCATTTTGATAAGGGTCAGCTTGTCAGCATTGTCAGTTGACAGGCGAGTGCGCTTATCAGTTATAATTCCCCCAGCGGCACTAAAAACACGCTCCGATAACACACTAGCGGCAGGGCAGGCCAGGACCTCCAAGGCGTACAGAGCGAGTTCATTCCAAGTGTCCAGCTTGGATACCCAATAATTAAAAGGCACAGAGGAATCACGGAGGACGCTGGTACGATCGGCAAGGTACTCCCTCACCATCTTTTGAAACTTTCCACTCCTTGTGAGAGTACCCCGCGCCTCAGGGCCTGTAAGCTGGGCGGGTGTCAGAAAACTGTCCCAGAACGTTGACAGTGTTCCCCTGCCTCTGCTGGATTGGAGTTGCATCTCTCTCGCCTGTACACCTTGGTTGGGCAACGAACTGTGACCTCTGCCGCTAGCGTGTTCAGATGGAATTTTTTTAAGCGTTCTGCAGCAAGGGCCTTCTGGTATTGCCCCATTTTTGTAGACCTCTCCACCTCAGGAATAAGAGAGTGAAAGTTCTCCTTGTAGCGTGGGTCTACAAGTGTCACCAACCAGTAATGACTGTCACCCAACATTTTGACAACGCGAGGGTCACGGTTAAGGCAGCGTAACATAAAGTCAGCCATGCGTGCCAGACTGGTAACGAGCAAGATTTCCGTGTCCTCACCAAGATGACGACTGACCATGCTCTCCTCCTCCTCCTCCTCCTCTTTCTCCTTCCCCCTGTCCTCAGGCCACCCACGCTGAACCGACGGTATGACACTTATACAGGTACTACCGTCTACAACGCATGATAGCAGCTCCTGTTCTTTCTCCTCCTCCTCCTCCTCCTCCTCCTCCTCTCCCTCATTGTCCCCCAATGCACGTTGGGATGAGATGAGGCTGGGCTGTGTGTAATCGCCCGCTACGGCTTCTTGATCCATCTCATCATACTCTGGCTGCAATGCCTCCTCTTTAATTCTCTGCAGAGAGCGTTGCAAAAGACAGACAAGTGGTGGGATGCTGACACTAATGATGGCGTCATCGCCACTCACCATCTTGGTGGCCTCCTCAAAGTTTGTCAGGATGGTACATATGTCAGACATCCAGGTCCACTCCTGAGGTCTTATGTGTGGAGTCTGACCTGAATATCGACGGCCTTGTTGCAGCTGGTACTCCACAACTGCTCTCTTCTGCTCACAAATCCTTTGCAACATGTGGAGGGTAGAGTTCCAACGTGTGGGGACATCACACACCAGTCGGTGTGCCGGAAGCTGCAAACGCTGCTGCAACACAGCAAGGGCGGCGGAAGCTGTAGCCGACTTGCGAAAATGAGCTGACAAGCGGCGTACTTTCACGAGCAGATCTGGCAACTCGGGGTACGATTTAAGAAACCGCTGAACCACGAGGTTAAGCACATGAGCCAGGCATGGTACGTGTGTGATCTCACCTCGCCTCAGAGCCGCCACCAGGTTACGGCCATTGTCACACACGACCATGCCGGGATATAGGTTCAGCGGTTTCAGCCACAGATCTGCCTGCTCTTTCACAGCTGTCCACAACTCACAAGCAGTGTGAGGTTTATCACCTAAGCTTATGAGTTTCAGCACAGCCTGTTGCCGCTTGGTGGAGGCAGTACTGCAATGCTTCCAGCTTGTAACTGATGTGGTGATATCTGAGATGGAGGCTGAACATGAGGAGGAGGAGGAGGAGGAGGATGCGCAGGAGCTGTACACTGTGGGGGCAACTCTGACTGACATAGGGCCCGCAATCCTCGGTGTGGGGAGGATGTGTTCCGTCCCAAGGTCTGACTGGGTCCCGGCTTCCACTATGTTTACCCAGTGTGCCGTCAGAGAGATGTACCGTCCCTGGCCACAAGCACTTGTCCACATGTCCGTTGTCAGGTGGACTCTCCCAGTAACTGCGTTGTTGAGGGCACGGCAGATGCTTTGGGACACGTGCTTGTGTAGTGCGGGAATGGCACACCGGGCAAAATAGTGTCGGCTGGGGACCGAGTACCGAGGGACGGCCACCGCCATAAGATTGCGGAAGGATTCCGTCTTCACCAGCCTAAAAGGCAGCATTTCCAATGCAAGCAGTGGTGAAATGTGCGAATTTAGGACTGTGGCCTGTGGGGCGTTAGCTGCGAATTTCCGCTTTGTTCAAAGGTCTGGGATATGGACAATTGAAAGCTGCGGTGGGACGTGGACGTGGACGTTGATGCTGTTTCTTGAGAAACTGCCATAACAAGTGAAGACTGAGAGGAGGGGGCATCTTTACATGCAGTATGGACAGGGGATTGCCTTGCACACACAACAGGGGGTTCTATTGCACGCACAACAGTGGAAGAAGCAGTGGTGACACCCGCTGACACTGGTCGTGGACCCTGGGTTTCGCCCCACAAAGTCGGGTGCTTTGCTGCCATGTGCCTGATCATGCTGGTGGTGGTCAGGCTGGTAGTTTTGTCACCCCTGCTGATGCTGGCATGGCAGGTGGAACATATGGCCTTTTTGGGGTTATCAGCAGAGTCTTTAAAAAAATTCCAGACTCTGGAAGACCTACCGCTTGTACTGGCAACGTCCCTCGTGTTGGTGTTACGGGGAATGGTTGCCTGCCTTCTGTCTGCAGCCACCACACTGCTTCTTCCTGCCAGTTGGGGTACTCTGCCTCCCTCCCCCTGTGTGCTGCTGGCCTCACTCTGCATGTCCTCCTTCCACGTTGGGTCAGTTACTAGATCATCCACCACCTCCTCCTCTTCCACTTGCGCACCACGATCCTCCTCCTCACTTCCTGGCAATTGTGTCTCGTCATCGTCCACCTCTTGTGACAGATTGCCAACGTCGACTTCCTGTGGCCGTGGCTGTTCAAATATTTGGGCATCGCAACATGGGATCTCCTCTTCCACCACTTCAAGCGTATCAGGCGAGGGGCCCAAATATGGAAATGGACCAGTGAACAGCTCTTCAGAGTGTCCAAGTGTGGGATCACTTGCTGTCTGACGACACTCGGCATGGTGGGAGCAAGGAGCATCAGGGTGAGGAGGAGTATGCGGTCGAGACTCACGGCTACTAAGAGTTGACCGTGTGGAAGACAGACCGGAGGTGGTGGTGCCCAGGTAACTGGAAGTATTGTCTGCTATCCAATTAATAACCTGTTCACACTGATCAGTTCTAAATACTGGTGTTGTTCTGTGCTTCCCTAGTATTTCGGTCAAGAAGTGGGAGCGAGAAGATGTGGCTGTTGGTTGTGGCACATTTTCACCTTGGCCACGGCCCCGTCCTCTGCATGAACCATCACCAGAACGTCCACTTCCACGTCCCTTGCCACGCGCCTTGCCCATTGTAAATGAAGTAAAATAGCTTACACTTGCACTATCAATGGAAAAGGGTAATAAAGAGTAGATTAGAACCGTGGAAGAGGAAAACCACAGTTATTGTTTACTGGGGTATACCACACTTTTTTAAATAGAGATATTTGCGGCTGAACAGTGAGCGACACACTCAAACTGCTTTTTTTTTAGATACCAAAGGCCCAAAACTGGATAGTACAGCGATTTGACCAGTGGAACTGTGAAACCACACTGGGATGTCGGGCCTACACAAGACTATTTTCAGCAGATATATTTTTGTGTCACAACAGTCAGGAGACACTACTGTTTTTCTTTACGGAAAAAACTACCAAAACCTGAATAATAGAGATTTTTTACCGTGGAACAGCAAAACCACAGTTATAATTTACTGGTGTATACCAGCCTTTTTAAAATATATATATATTTGCGGCTGAACAGTGAGCGACACACTCAAACTGCAAAAAGTAGGATAATAGAGATTTTTTACCGTGGAACAGCAAAAGCACACTTCTGTCTCTCTGGCCTACACCAGACTATTTTCAACAGATATATTTGTGTCTGAAAAATCAGGGAGACACTATTATTATTTTTATACAGCAAAAATGCCAAAAACAGGATAATAGAGATGTTTTACCGTGGAACATCAAAACCACAGTAATAATTTACTGGTGTATACCAGGCTTTTTAAAATATATATATATTTGCGGCTGAACAGTGAGCGACACACTCAAACTGTTTTTTTTAGATACAAATGGCCCAAAAGTGGATAATACAGAGGTTTGTACTGTGGAACTGCAAAACCACACTTGTATTTCTCGGGCCTACACCAGACTATTTTCAACAGATATATTTGTGTCTGAAAAATCAGGGAGACACTATTTTTTTTTTTTACAGCAAAAAATGCAAAAAGCAGGATAATAGAGATTTTTTACCGTGGAACAGCAAAAGCACACTTCTGTCTCTCTGGCCTACACCAGACTATTTTCAACAGATATATTTGTGTCTGAAAAATCAGGGAGACACTATTATTATTTTTATACAGCAAAAAATGCCAAAAACAGGATAATAGAGATGTTTTACCGTGGAACATCAAAACCACAGTAATAATTTACTGGTGTATACCAGGCTTTTTAAAATATATATATATTTGCGGCTGAACAGTGAGCGACACACTCAAACTGTTTTTTTTAGATACAAATGGCCCATAGAACTGCAAAACCACACTTCTATTTCTCTGGCCTACACCAGACTATTTTCAACAGATATATTTGTGTCTGAAAAATCAGAGGCACACTTTTTTTTGGGGGGGGGGGGGCACCAAAAGGTTAATAAGATGGGTATTTGTACATTGTGAAGGAGGAAAAAAAAAAGAGGATTTAGATTAAAAAAAAGGATTTTTCCTGGCCCCCGGAACCTGGAGCTAAGTCCAGCAATTTCAGCAACAGGAGCAGCACACAGGACTGTAATGCAGCGTTTGCTGGTATAACCACTGCGTCTCCTATACAGCCTGCCTGCCTGCCTGCCTGATATACCTGGGATGGATATTAGTCCTGAGAAGGACTGTTTGTTTGATCTGGCAGCCTTTACAGACCCTACACTAACTATTTTGCAGGATATATCTCTCCCTAAATCAGCAGCGCTGTCCCTACACTGTCTGATCCGAAGCGACTGTGTCCAAGCTGGCGGCGCCCGGTTTTAAATACTCGAGGTGACACTGTGTGGCCAGCCAATCACTGTAATGCCCACAAACAACATGGCTGCGGCATTACAGTGACTGGCTGGCAATCCCTGCATGTTCATTGGCTCTGTAAAGAGCGCCAAACATGCAGGGCGGAGACCCGAGCTCCCGCCCGAGTAACCCGGAAATGCTCGGTGCTCGCCGAACATCCCGAGTAGCGTGATGCTCGGGCGAGTACCGAGCAGTGTCGAGCATGTTCGCTCAACACTAGTCTTTACTCCCACAACCTATCTATTTAAGAGCACAGACCTGCCTGATAAAAGTCGTAGGAAATGCTGTAACCTAGTCCTTAAAAGGACTGCAATCACAACTATTCCCTACTCCCAAGCTATCTGTAGATTTGTGCGAAAATTGGCTTGAAATTAACAAGGTATAGCGCACACAGCAACAGCGGTGCCGTCTAACACGCAGCTGCAGCAGTGAGAAAATGGTGGCGACGGGGAAAATGGCTGGGTCTTATAGGGCAAGGACATGTGACATACACTGCCAATGACACATGCCCTTGTTTGTGTGAAAAAAAGCACTTTGCTCCGTGTGTGCGCTGCTGATAGGCTGACAGATTGCACCTCCATACTGTAAATGCGGGAAAGAGAAAAAAAAAATGGAGATCTTCATTATTCCTGCAGAGATCCATCCCCTGCCCCTCCCCACTGTACACTCAAACTGCGTATTAACATTAATTTTCATCATTACTGAGAAAAAATCCAGTTATGATTTTGGTGCACGAACAGTTATCGAACATAACCTCGAACAGCTGAATTTTTTTCAAATCGTTCGTGTTCGCCGAACAACACTCTTCTCTAGTAACTAAACCATCACTGCGTCATTATAGCACTGCACTATGTGTGAGGGACTACAACTCCCAGCAAGTAATAGTGCAGGCACCAATCATGTAACTAAACCATCACTGTGTCATAATAGCACTGCAGTATGTGGTGAGGGGCTACAACTCCCAACAAATAATAGTGCAGGCACCGATCATGTAACTAAACCATCACTGCATCATAATAGCACTGCAGTATGTGACGAGGGACTACAACTCCCAGCAAGTGACAGCTCAGGCACCGATCATGTAACTAAACCATCACTGCATCATAATAGCACTGTAGTATGTGGTGAGAGACTACAACTCCCAACAAGTGAAAGCGCAGGCACCGATCTTGTAACTAAACCATCACTGCGTCACTGTGAGGCAGTGACCGGGATCGTATACGAGGGATGATATATATCACCTAGAATGTGTACAGAGACCTATTAAATCCATTGGAGTGCATTACAGTCACAGACACAGCTGCGGCTGCAATGCAGGAATGAAGGTGGGCAATGACCTGATCAGACTACCTGGCTAAGGCAGATTAAGTAAAACCCAGCAGGGCCTTCCTTTCTTGGAGGAGGTCACAGGAGGCAGTGGGTCGGCCTCCTCCCTCCAACCCGGGTTTTCCAGTGGCTCTTGCCATATGTCCTTTAAAATCTCTGCACTAAGGATTAGTGTTGTTCTATGTTGGAACCTGCTAGGAGGATAGCAGGAAAGCTCAGCAGGATTGAGTGTGGTTGAACCCACGCCTGGGAAGACTCTGCACCTGTCAGGCTCTCCCCCGGTAAAATGTATTACAGACGCTGTACCCAACGAACCTGCCGTAGGGGTGTCCAACCTAGGGACAGAGTGTGACCCCGATAGGTTTCCCTTAGAGGTGGCAGGAGAGGTCGAGGAGACCCCATCAATCCCCGAGCTGGAAGTGTCCCGGGACACGTTTGGGACGGCTCAGCTACAGGATCCCACCCTGACTCAGGCGTGGGAAAGTGTGGTAGAGGTGAACGGCGTAGCCCAACAGCCCAATGCAGATACTGTATTTCCACGCATGGTAGTCAATGGTGAGTTGCTCTATAGGTAGATAAGATCAGGGACGAGGTCGTGGAACAGTTGGTAGTACCTCAGTCGTACCGTCGGGTGGTTCTTGATTTGGCACACACACACTTGCTGGGTGGACACTTAGGGGTAAAAAAAACGCAAGAAGGTATCTTGCAGCGGTTCTTTTGGCCTGGGGTTTACACGGAGGTCAAAAGGTACTGCGAATCCTGCCCTGAATGTCAGTTGACCTCACCCACCGCAAGTTTCCGTAGCCCATTGGTTCCCCTTTTGAACGGATTGCAATGGATTTGGTAGGGCCCATTGTAAAATCCGCCCGTGGCCACCAACATATACTGGTGGTCGTTGACGATGCCACCCGGTACCCGGAGGCTATACCACTACGCCACACCTCGGCAAAACTGATTGCACGGGAGCTGTTTGCCATGTTCTGTCTCCTTGGACTATCTAAGGAGATCCTGATGGAACCGGGGACCCCTTTTATGTCCAAAGTGACAAGGGAACTGTCCAAATTGCTAAAAATTAAACAATTGCGCACTTCGGTGTACCACCCTCAAACCGACGGGCTAGTAGAACGGTTCAATAAAACCCTCAAGTCCATGTTAAAAAAGGTGGTTTCTAAGGACGGAAGGGATTGGGACATGTTGCTACCCTATTTGATGTTCGCCGTCCGTGAGGTACCCCAGGCTTCCACAGGGTTCTCTCCCTTTGAGTTATTGTACAGCAGACACCCTAGGGGTCTGTTGGACGTAGCCAAAGACACATGGGAACAAGAGCCGACTCCACATAGGAGTATAATTGAACATGTGGCTAGTATGCAGGACCGGATCGCGGCAGTCATGCCCATCGTGAAACAACATCTGTTAGATGCCCAGGCAGCCCAGAGGTGCACATATAATAAAAGAGCCAGAGTCAGATCTTTTAACAAGGGCGATCGGGTGTTAGTACTGGTACCCACAGCCGAGAGTAAGCTCATGGCCAAGTGGCAAGGGCCATATGAGATTCAAGAAAAAGTGGGGGAGGTAAATTACCGTGTGTATCAGCCCAGAAGGAGGAAACCTGAGCAGCTTTACCATGTAAACCTGCTAAAGCCTTGGAAAGATCGAGCGTGTTTAGTTACAGACGTCACCTCAGGCATATCACCAGAGAATCCTCTACTTTCAGCCAGGGAAGCGTCCGGGGGAGAGGTCAGGATAAGTGATGCCCTCACTAAACAGCAGCGATGGGAGGCTCGCTCTCTGGTGCAGCACAATACCGACGTGTTCTCAGAGCTACCAGGTAGGACTACGGTTATCCAACATCACATTGTCACTGAACCTGGGGTAAGGGTGCGAATAAGACCGTACCGGGTACCCGAAGCCCGGAGGCAAGCCATAATTGCTGAGGTAAAACAAATGCTTCAGTTAGGCGTCATAGAGGAATCACGGAGTGAGTGGGCTAGCCCCATCATACTGATTCCAAAACCAGATGAATCGTTACGCTTCTGTAACGATTTCCGGAAATTGAATGAAGTGTCAAAGTTTGACCTTTATCCAATGGATAAGCTGATTGAGAGACTGGGGCAGGCCCAGTACTTTACCACGCTCAATCTCACCAAGGGTTACTGGCAGGTACCTCTCACAGATTCGGCGAAGGAAAAGACTGCCTTCTTAACTCCGGAGGGTCTATACCACTATGTGGTCTTACCTTTCGGGTTACATGGGGCCCCGGCTACATTCCAGAGGTTGATGGACATAGTGCTCAAGCCTCATCAGGAGTACGCGTCCGCATATCTCGATGATATTATCATCTTTAGTACCGACTGGCATACGCACCTATCACAGGTACAAGCGGTGCTGGATTCTCTCAGAGCCGCGGGGTTAACGGCAAATCCCAAAAAATGTGCGATAGGGCTAGAGGAAGCCCGATATTTGGGGTATGTGATAGGCCGAGGAGCTATCAAGCCCCAAATCAATAAAGTTGAGGCCATAAAAAACTGGCCTAAACCGTCAAGTGCAAAACAGGTGAGGGCGTTCCTTGGCATCCTTGGGTATTACCGCCGGTTCATACCTAATTTTGCTGGGCGAACGGCGGCCCTGACCGATCTCTTGAAAGGAAAAAAATCGGTAATGGTTCGATGGAACCCTCAGGCAGAAGAAGCTTTTCAGTCCATGAAGTTGGCTCTGTGTGGACAGCCGCTCCTCATCAGCCCCAACTTCAAGGAAACCTTCATTGTACAGACAGATGCCTCGGAGGTAGGCCTAGGGGCGGTATTGTCACAAAAAGTGAATGGTGAAGAGCACCCAGTCACCTACTTGAGTAGAAAACTTGTCCCGGCAGAGAAAAACTATAGCGTCGTAGAGAAGGAGTGTTTGGCTATTAAGTGGGCCTTGGAATCACTACGTTATTATTTACTCGGGCGTCAGTTCCGCTTGGTAACGGACCACTCACCCTTGGTATGGATGAGGAATGCCAAGGAGAGGAATGCGCGAGTCACCAGGTGGTTTCCTGTCACTGCAAAATTTCAGTTTCTCTGTAGAACATCGCCCTGGGAAGTTGCAAGCAAATGCGGATGCCCTGTCCCGGGCACCCTGTATGGTGGCAAATGTTCAACCCCACAAGTTTGAACAGAGGGGGGGGATATGTGAGGCAGTGACCGGGATCGTATATGAGGGACGTTATATATCACCTAGAATGTGTACAGAGACCTATTAAATCCATTGGAGTGCATTGCAGTCACAGACACAGCTGTGGCTGCAATGCAGGAATGAAGGTGAGCAATGACCTGGTCAGACTACCTGGCTAAGGCAGATTAAGTAAAACCTGGCAGGGCCTTCATTTCTTGGAGGAGGTCACAGGAGGCAGTGGGGCGGCCTCCTCCCTCCAACCCGGGTTTTCCAGTGGCTCTCGCCACAGGTCCTTTAAAATCCCTGCACTAAGGATTAGTGTTGATCTATGTTGGAACCTTCTAGGAGGATAGCAGGAAAGCTCAGCAGGATTGAGTGTGGCTGAACCCACGCTTTGGGAAGACGCTGCACCTGTCAGGCTCTGAGCAGCCCAGCTTGGCCGTTGCCCCTGGCAACTGTTGTTTATGGACTCACGTTCACCCGTTTGCGAAACTGAGGACTTTCTGTTTACCCGCGAGTTGCTGAATAAAAGCTGTTTATGTTGGACTTGTTTGGGTCACTGCCTCAGTTACTGCACAGTGTGAACACCGCCGCCCTACAGTCACACACACACCTTTTCCCGACAGCATGCCGCCAGAGCACACCTTTTCCCATTAGCATGCCACGGGAGCACACCTATTCCTGTTACCATGCCACCGGAGCACACCTTTACCGTTAGCATGCCACCGTCGCATACCTTTTCCCGTTAGAATGCCACGAGAGCACACCTTTACCATTAGCATGCCACCGGAGCACACATTTTTCCTGTTAGTATGCCACCGAATCACACCTTTTCCCGTTAGCATGCCACAGGAGCACACCTTTACCGTTAGCATGTCATGGGAGCATACCTTTACCGTTAGCATGCCACGGGAGCACACCTTTACCTTTAGCATGCCACCGGAGCACACCTTTTACCGTTAGCATGCCACCAGAGCACATCTTTACCGTTAGCATGCCACTGTAGCACACCTTTCCCCGTTAGCATGCCACCATAGCTCATCTTTTTCCATTAGCATGCCACTGGAGCACACCTTTTCCCGTTAGCATGCCACTGTACCACACCTTTTCCCATTAGCATGCCACCGGAACACACCTTCTACCATTAGCATGCCAACGGAGCAAACCTTTGCCGGTTAAATGCCACCGGAGGACACCTTTTCCTGTTAGCATGCCACCGGAGCACACCCTTTCCTGTTAGCATGCCACCGGAGCACACCTTTACCGTTAGCATGCCACCGTAGCACACTTTTTCCCGTTAGCATACCACCATAAAACACCTTTTTCCCTTAGCATGCCGTCGCAGCACACCTTCTCCCGTTAGCATGCCACTGGAGCACACCTTTTACCATTAGTATGCCACCGGAGCACACCCTTTTTACCATTATCATGCCACTGGAGCACACCTTTTACCGTTAGCATGCCACCGGAGCACACCTTTTCCCATTAACATGCCACCGTAGGACACCTTTTCCCGTTAGCATGCCACCGGAGCACACCTTTTCCAGTTAGCATGCCACCGGAGCACTCCTTTACCGTTAGCATGCCACCGGAGTACTCCTTTACCGTTAGCATGCCACCGTAGCACACCTTTACCCATTAGCATGCCACCGTAGCACACCTTTACACAGTAGCATGCCACCGGAACACACCTTCTCCCGTTAGCATGGCAATGGAGCAAACCTTTCCCGGTTAACATGCCACTGGAGCACACCTTTTCTTGTTAGCATGCCACCGGAGCACACCTTTTCCCGTTAGCATGCCAAAGGAGCAAACCTTTCCCGGTTAACATGCCACTGGAGCACACCTTTTCCCATTAGCATGCCACCGGAGCACACCTTTTCCCATTAGCATGCCACGAGAGCACACCTTTACCTTTAGCATGCCCCTGTAGCACACCTTTCCCCGTTAGCATGCCACCGTAGCACATCTCCTTCCGTTAGCATGCCACCGTAGCACACCTTTTTCCATTAGCATACCACCGGAGCACACCTTTTCCCGTTAGCATGCCACTCGAGCACACCTTCTCCCGTTAGCATGCCACCTGAGCACACTTTTACCATTAGCATGCCACTGGAGCACACCTTTTACCGTTAGCATGCCACTGTAGCACACCTTTAACCATTAACATGCCACTGTAGCACACCTTTTACCGTTAGCATGCCACCGGAGTACACCTTTTCCCGTTAGCATGCCACCATAGCACACGTTTTCCTGTTAGCATGCCACAGTAGCACACCTTCTCCTGTTAGCATGCTACTGTAGCACACCTTTTCACATTAGCATGCCACTGTAGCACACCTTTTCCCATTAGCATGCCACCGGAACACACCTTCTGTTATGCACACACCCGGACTGACTGGCGTGCAGTAATCAGGCAGAGTAAAGCGAAACCACAGGTGCGGTGGACAAGGCTGAGCAGAGTGAAACCGCAGGTGCGGTGGACACAGCTGAGCAGAGCAAAACCGTCGGTGCGGTGGACACAGCTGAGCAGAGCGAAACCGCAGGTTCGGTGGACACGGCTGAGCAGAGCGAAACCGCAGGTGCGGTGGACAGGGCTGAGCAGAGCGAAACCGCAGATGCGGTGGACAAAGGTGAGCAGAGCGAAACCGCAGATGCGGTGGACAAGGCAGAGCAGAGATAAACCGCCGGGGTGGTAAGCAAGGCAGAGCAGAGGGGAAAACCGCCAAAGCTGCGAGCAAAGACAGAGCAGAGGGGACAGGGCTCTGTTTACACGGAACAGACTGGAAGGGAAAGGCAGAACCAGATACACACAAGGTACTTGCAAAGAAGTAGTGAGTGGATTCCAAACTCACAAACGGAAGTACAGCGACAACGAGTAGGAGTTAGGTTCAGGTTCAGACTCTGCAGAAAAAGGAAAGGTACAGACATAAAGAAAAACAGGTAACAGACTAGGAGAGTGTTCAGACAGGAACTGAATGTTAAGACAGGAACTGACACTGCAGCGAGATTCAGGAGTGAGTCTGGGTATGCGGTCCCCAGAAAGGCGGACAAACAGGCTAGAAGACACAGACAACAGGTCTGGGTATGTGGCCCCCAGAAGGCAGGGCGAACAGGCTAGAAGCGTGTTCAGACAGGCCTGGGAATACATCCTCCAGGAAGGTGGACAGGCAAGAAAAACAGAACAGGACCTGGCACAAGAGAGGCAAGAAGCCCTCTGAAGATAATAGTTGCTCAGGCAGCAGCTTCAAGGTGGAGCTGGTTTAAATATCAAGTGACAGACAGCAATAGGCTGAGGACGCATTAGGGGTGTGCCCACAGCAGCTACAAAAACCAGAAAGTAACCGGGCCGCCGCCCTAAGCAGTCAGAACAGAGGCAAACAGACAGCATGAATAGAAGCCAGGCTAGCAGACTGAACTGAAGATCAAGTTTGCGATCTTGCATAGTGAGAGATGGTGCACCCTGCAAGCCCGCCACCAGGTATGTTACAGTACCCCCCCTTACGCCCCCTCTTCTTCTAGCCTGCAAGAGTGTTCCGCAGAGAATTGGGAGGCCAATCCTTCTCTTCAAGAGGATTACCTCTTCTCTTCACTAGAGGAAACAAAACTGGTCTCATCATCTTGGTAACTAGGATGATTCCTTCCATCAAGTCATCCTCAGCAACAGATGAAGTGGTTGAAGTACCAGTTACAGGGTGTGAGAAAGTCTCTGTCCATTTGTTATCAGGTAGCACCCCGGAGGATTCAGGAGACAACTGGAGGTCCTCCACCTGTTTGGAAGGGTGCAGAGACTCGGGGGTAACCACTGCTTCGGGGTACACTTGGTCAAGCTCATTGGACGAAGTGAGCGAGGTATCAGGTACAGGGTGTAGGAAAGTCTCACTCCAATTGTTATCAAGTAGCACCCCGGAGGGTTCAGGAGACAACTGGAGGTCCTCTGCCTAGTTGGAAGAGAGCAAAGACTCGGGGGTAACCATAGCTTTGGAGTACACTTGGTCAAACTCACTGGATGAAGCGGGCGAGGTATCAGGTACAGGGTGTAGGAAAGTCTCTCTCCATTTGTTATCAGGTAGCAGCCTGGAGGATTCAGGAGGCAACTGGAGGTCCTCCACCTGGTTGGAGGGGTGCAGAGAATTGGGGGTATCCACCGGCTCGATGGACGCAAGGCCAGATTTATTAGAGAAGGAGGGTCCATGCTTTGGGACCATCCTCAAACTGGTTTCAGAGATGACATGTCTGTGAGGCGGGATGGTACCTGAAGCCAGATCATTGGTACAATCGTCGAGACTGTGTGGGGACATTGCCTCCGCTTCTCTTCCTTTGGAGACTTCAGCGCACAGCGATTCAGCGACTAGCAGATCTGGTGAAGAAGAAGAAGACATTGCTGACTGTCCTGAATATATAGGGACTGGACACCCCTTGTACCTTAACAGTCCCCCAAGATACACCATGCAAGGTTTCCAGACCTGAGCGGGCACTAGATCCCTCGGCTCTGTACAACTTGTGGGTAAACCAGTCAGCACCTGAAAGGAAAGCTTCTTCAAGTGTAGTGCTCCAATCTGGAGCTTAATTTGTACAGACATCTTTTGACGGTTTCTGAGTAGGGCTCGTCCTTCTACTGACAATGCCCAAACCGGCTTCTGGATTTTTCGGACGGGAATCAGACAATGACTCTTCAAGGCTTTAAGCCCGAAACTTCTGATTAATCCGAGGCTTTTACTTGCCACGGAGACAGTCATGGTCATCTGTGGAGAGGAAACACTAACACCCAGGACAGCCTCTCCCACAGGCCTAATGTCTTGGGATTCTCCACTGGAGAAAGACCGTCAGGGGGTCCCAAACAACCGCAGCGGGACTGCAATCCGATTTCGTGACTGAGTTCCAGCCTCTGCTTTGCCTGCTGAACGTGGTAAACTTTCATGGATTCCGTGTGGGTAGCTGTTTCTACAGGCTGGGGAACAGGAGGTCTTTGTGAGGACAGAACCTGACGTGATGGCTTGCCTCTACGCCTAGCACGTCTGGACTGCCTCTTGAGGTTGGGAAGAGATGTATTCTGTGAAGCGTAGTCATCCTGTGAGGATTCTGGGTGGGCAGCAGTCTCTTCAGGCTGGAGAACTGGTGAGTTACCCACACACATTACCCATCGGGGCTGCTCCGGGATATTGGGAAGGGAAGCTTTAGCAGAGGCTTCAGGATTGGGGTCATCAAAGACCATTAGAAAGGTCACCAGAAAGGCCTGCAGGTCAAGGACGATAGGATCCCATGCTTCCCATAGGTGGGTGATCCATTTCAAGGCATCACCCGCTAGGTAGGATATCATAAATGCCACTTTAGCCCAATCGGTAGGAAAATAGAGAGGGTAGAACTTGAAATGCAGCATGCATTGCTCCACAAATGCACGGCTTTGTTTAGGATCCCCATAGTACCGTGGCGGATCCGCAGGAACAAATGCTGATAGATCCATTTGGGCTGGTGCATAAATCGCCTGGGCCATAGCTAGAGAAAACATTTATTTTTTATTTTTTTTATTTTTAATGCACGTATTCGCTGGATACAGATTCAAAATGTCTCTGAGAGCGAAGGGCCGTGGGGCTCAATGGGAACCATGGCCTGAGCAAACTGTTATGCACACGCCCGACTGACTGGCATGTGCGTGATTAGTGATCCCACTGTGCCATGAACCGGAGAGTGCCTGGAGGGGCGTAACTAAGTATCAACCCGATCCGACCAAGGTCGCACGACGGCTACGACGCCGTGCACCAGGGAGGAACCGAGCAGAGGGACCAGGTGCGACTCCAGGTCAAACACCGGACACGGCTGTTGACCCACACCAGGGAATACAGGAACAGGCAGGTTAGAGCATAGGCTGGGTAGGGTCCATTACAGACTGGGAGACGGGTTCAGAGCCACAGATGCGGTAATCAAGCAGAGTAAAGCGAAACAGCAGGTGCGGTGGACAAAGCTGAGCAGAGAGAAACCGCAGGTGTGGTGGACGGGGCTGAGCAGAGCGAAACCGCAGATGCGGTGGACAAGGCTGAGCAGAGCGAAACCGCAGATGCGGTGGACAAGGCTGAGCGGGCAGGAACTGCCAGAGCGGTAAATAAGGCAGAGCAGAGATAAACCGCCGGGGTGGTAAGCAAGGCAGAGCAAGGGGAAAACTGCCAAAGCGGTGAGCAAAGACAGAGCAGAGGAGACAGGGCTCTGTTCACGCGAAACACACTGGAAGGGAAAGTCAGAACAAGATACACACAAGGTACTTGCAAAGAAGTTGCGAGTGGACTCCAAACTCACAAACGGAAGTACAGCGACAACGAGTAGGAGTAAGGTGCAGGTTCAGACTCTGAAGAAAAAGGAAAGGTACAGACATAAAGAAAAACAGGTAACAGGCTAGGAGAGTGTTCAGACAGGAACTGAGTGTTAAGACAGGAACTGACACTGCAGCGAGATACAGGAGTGAGTCTGGGTATGCGGTCCCCAGAAAGGCGGACAAACAGGCTAGAAGACAGACAACAGGTCTGGGTATGTGGCCCCCAGAAGGCAGGAGGAACAGGCTAGAAGCGTGTTCAGACAGGCCTGGGAATACAGCCTCCAGGAAGGCGGACAGGCAAGAAAAACAGAACAGGACCTGGCACATGAGAGGCAAGAAGCCCTCTGAAGATAATAGTTGCTCAGGCACCAGCTTCAAGTTGGAGCTGGTTTAAATATCAAGTGACAGACAGCAATAGGCTGAGGATGCATTAGGGGTGTGCCCACAGCAGCTACAAAAACCAGGAAGTAACCGGGCCGCCGCCCTAAGCAGTCAGAACAGATACAAACAGAAAGCATGAATAGAAGCCAGGCTAGTAGACTGGACTGAAGATCAAGTTTGCGATTTTGCATAGTGAGAGATGGTGCACCATGCAAGCCCGCCACCAGGTATGTTACACATTCTCCAGTTAGCATGCCAACGGAGCAAACCTTTCCCGGTTAGTATGCCAACGGAGCATACCTTTTCCTGTTAGCATGCCACCGGAGCACAACTTTTCCTGTTAGCATGCCACCGGAGCACACCTTTACAGTTAGCATGCCACCGCAGCACACCTTTTCCCGTTAGCATACCGTCGTAGCACACCTTCTCCCATTAGCATGCCACCGGAGCACACCTTTTCTCGTTAGCATGCCAAGGGAGCATACCTTTACCGTTATCATGACACCGGAGCACACCTTTTCCTGTTAGCATGCCACGGGAGCACACCTTTAGCTTTGGCATGCCACCGTAGCACACCTTTTTCCCGTTAGCATGCCACCAGAGCACACCGTTTTCCCATTAGCATGACACCGTAGCACACCTTTCCCCATTAGCATGCCACCTGAGCACGCCTTTACCGTTAGCGTGCCACCGGAGCACACCTGTTACTATTAGCATGGCAACGGAGCACACCTTTAACGTTAGCATGCCACCGGAGCACAACTTTTTCCGTTAACATGCCATCGGAGCACATCTTTTCCCGTTAGCATGCCACCGGAGTACACCTTCTCCCGTTAGCATGCCAACGGAGCACACCTTTTCCCGTTAGCATGCCACCGAAGCACACTTTCTCCCGTTAGCATGCCACCGGAGCACACCTTCTCCCATTAGCATGCCACTGGAGCACACCTTTACCGATAGCATGCCTCCGGAGGAGCACACCTTTTTCCGTTAGCATGCCACCGGAGCACACCTTTACCGATAGCATAACACCGGAGCACACCTTTTACCGTTAGCATGCCACCGGAGCACACGTTTTACCGTTAGCATGCCACCTGAGGAGCTCACCTTTTACCATTAGCATGCCACCGGAGCACACCTTTTCCCATTAGCATGCCACCGGAGCACACCTTTTTCCTGTTAGCATGCCACGGTAGCACACCTTTTTCCCATTAGCATGCCACCAGAGCACACCTTTTTCCCGTTAGCATGCCACCGTAGCACACCTTTTCCTGTTAGCATGCAAACGGAGCACACCGTTTCCCATTAGCATGCCACCGGAGCACACCTTTTCCCATTAGCATGCCACCGAAGCACACCTTCTCCCGTTAGCATGCCACCAGAGCACACCTTCTTCCGTTAGCATGCCACTGGAGCACACCTTCTCCCCATTAGCATGCAACCGTAGCACACCTCTTTCCGTTAGCATGCCACCGGAGCACAACTTTTCCCATTAGTATGCCACTGGAGCACACATTTTCCCGTTAGCATGCCACCGGAACACACCTTTACCGTTAGCATGCCACCATAGCACAACTTTCTTACCGTTAGCATGCCACCACAGTACACCTTTCCTAGCATTAGCATGCCACAGGAGCACACGTTTTACAGTTAGCATGGCACCGGAGCACACATTTTCCCGTTAGCATGCCACCGGAGCACACCTTTTTCCCGTTAGCATGCCACCGGAGCCCACCTTTTTCCCGTTAGCATGCCACCAGAGCACACTTTTTCCCATTAGCATGCCAACGGAGGACACCTTTTGCCGTTAGCTTGCCAACGGGGCACACCTTTTCCCATTAGCATGCCACCGGAGCACACCTTTTCCCATTAGCATGCCACCGAAGCGCAGCTTCTTCCGTTAGCATGCCTCCAGAGCACACCTTCTTCCCATTAGCATGCCACCGGAGCACACCATCTTCCATTAGCATGCCATCGGAACAGAACTCTTTCGTTAGCATGCCACTGGAGCACACCTTTTCCTGTTAACATGTGACTGGAGCACACCTTTACCGTTAGCATGCCACCATAGCACAACTTTCTTACCATTAGCATGCCACCACAGTACACCTTTTCTAGCATTAGCATGCCACAGGAGCACATGTTTTACAGTTAGCATGCCACCGGAGGAGCACACCTTTTCCCGTTAGCATGCCACCGGAGCACACCTTTTCCCGCTAGCATGCCACCGGAGCACACCTTTTTCCCGTTAGCATGCCACCGTAGCACACCTTTTCCCGTTAGCATGCCACCAGAGCACACCTTTTCCCATTAGCATGCCAACGGAGGACACCTTTTCCCGTCAGAACAAGATACACACAAGGTACTTGCATAGAAGTTGCGAGTGGACTCGAAACTCACAAACGGAAGTACAGCGACAACGAGTAGGAGTAAGGTGCAGGTTCAGACTCTGAAGAAAAATGAAAGGTACAGACATAAAGAAAAACAGGTAACAGGCTAGGAGAGTGTTCAGACAGGAACTGAGTGTTAAGACAGGAACTGACACTGCAGCGAGATACAGGAGTGAGTCTGGGTATGCGGTCCCCAGAAAGGCGGACAAACAGGCTAGAAGACAGACAACAGGTCTGGGTATGTGGCCCCCAGAAGGCAGGAGGAACAGGCTAGAAGCGTGTTCAGACAGGCCTGGGAATACAGCCTCCAGGAAGGCGGACAGGCAAGAAAAACAGAACAGGACCTGGCACATGAGAGGCAAGAAGCCCTCTGAAGATAATAGTTGCTCAGGCACCAGCTTCAAGTTGGAGCTGGTTTAAATATCAAGTGACAGACAGCAATAGGCTGAGGACGCATTAGGGGTGTGCCCACAGCAGCTACAAAAACCAGGAAGTAACTGGGCCGCCGCCCTAAGCAGTCAGAACAGATACAAACAGAAAGCATGAATAGAAGCCAGGCTAGTAGACTGGACTGAAGATCAAGTTTGCGATCTTGCATAGTGAGAGATGGTGCACCATGCAAGCCCGCCACCAGGTATGTTACACATTCTCCAGTTAGCATGCCAACGGAGCAAACCTTTCCCGGTTAGTATGCCAACGGAGCATACCTTTTCCTGTTAGCATGCCACCGGAGCACGCCACCGGAGCACAACTTTTCCTGTTAGCATGCCACAGGAGCACACCTTTACAGTTAGCATGACACCGCAGCACACCTTTTCCCGTTAGCATACCGTCGTAGCACACCTTCTCCCATTAGCATGCCACCGGAGCACACCTTTTCTCGTTAGCATGCCAAGGGAGCATACCTTTACCGTTATCATGACACCGGAGCACACCTTTTCCTGTTAGCATGCCACGGGAGCACACCTTTAGCTTTGGCATGTCACCGTAGCACACCTTTATCCCGTTAGCATGCCACCAGAGCACACCATTTTCCCATTAGCATGACACCGTAGCACACCTTTCCCCATTAGCATGCCACCTGAGCACGCCTTTACCATTAGTATGCCACCGGAGCACACCTTTACCATTAGCGTGCCACCGGAGCACACCTGTTACCATTAGCTTGGCAACGGAGCACACCTTTAACGTTACCATGGCACCGGAGCACAACTTTTTCCGTTAACATGCCATCGGAGCACATCTTTTCCCGTTAGCATGCCACCGGAGTACACCTTCTCCCGTTAGCATGCCAACGGAGCACACCTTTTCCCGTTAGCATGCCACCGAAGCACACTTTCTCCCGTTAGCATGCCACCGGAGCACACCTTCTCCCATTAGCATGCCACTGGAGCACACCTTTACCGATAGCATGCCTCCGGAGGAGCACACCTTTTTCCGTTAGCATGCCACCGGAGCACACCTTTACCGATAGCATAACACCGGAGCACACCTTTTACCGTTAGCATGCCACTGGAGCACACGTTTTACCGTTAGCATGCCACCTGAGGAGCTCACCTTTTACCATTAGCATGCCACTGGAGCACAAATTTTCCCATTAGCATGCCACCGGAGCACACCTTTTTCCTGTTAGCATGCCACGGTAGCACACCTTTTTCCCATTAGCATGCCACCAGAGCACACCTTTTTCCCGTTAGCATGCCACCGTAGCAAACCTTTTCCCGTTAGCATGCAAACGGAGCACACCTTTTCCCATTAGCATGCCACCGGAGCACACCTTTTCCCATTAGCATGCCACCGAAGCACACCTTCTCCCGTTAGCATGCCACCAGAGCACACCTTCTTCCGTTAGCATGCCACCGGAGCACACCTTCTCCCCATTAGCATGCAACCGTAGCACACCTCTTTCCGTTAGCATGCCACCGGAGCACAACTTTTCCCATTAGTATGCCACTGGAGCACACATTTTCCCGTTAGCATGCCACCGGAGCACACCTTTACCGTTAGCATGCCACCATAGCACAACTTTCTTATCGTTAGCATGCCACCACAGTACACCTTTCCTAGCATTAGCATGCCACAGGAGCACACGTTTTACAGTTAGCATGGCACCGGAGCACACCTTTTCCCGTTAGCATGCCACCGGAGCACACCTTTTTCCCGTTAGCATGCCACCGTGGCACACCTTTTTCCCGTTAGCATGCCACCAGAGCACACTTTTTCCCATTAGCATGCCAACGGAGGACACCTTTTACTGTTAGCATGCCAACGGAGCACACCTTTTCCCATTAGCATGCCACCGGAGCACACCTTTTTCCCGTTAGCATGCCACCAGAGCACACCTTTTTCCTGTTAGCATGCCACTGTAGCACATCTTTTCCCATTAGCAGGCCACTGGAGCACACCTTTTCCCATCAGCATGCCACCGAAGCTCACCTTCTTCCATTAGCATGCCACCAGAGCACACCTTCTTCCATTACCATGCCACCGGAGCACACCTTCTTCCATTAGCATGCCACGGGAGCACACCTCCTTCCGTTAGCATGCCACTGGAGCACACCTTTTCCCGTTAGCATGCCACCGGAGCACACCCTTTTACCATTAGCATGCCACCGGAGCACACCTTTACAATTAGCATGCCACCGTAGCACACCTTTTCCGTTAGCTTGCCACCGGAGCTCATGTTTACCGTTAGCATGCCACCATAGCACACCTTTTTAACCGATAGTATGCCACCTGAGCACACCTTTTTCCCATTAGCATGCCACCGGAGCACAGCTTTTACCGTTAGCATGCCACCGGAGCACATCTTTTACCGTTAGCATGCCACACGAGCACACCTTTTACCTTTAGCTTGACACCCGAGCACAACTTTTACCGTTAGCATGCCACCGGAGGAGCACACCTTTTGCCGTTAGCATACCACCGGAGATCACCTTTTCCCATTAGCATGCCACCGAAGCACACCTTCTTCTGTTAGCATGCCACCAGAACACACCTTCTTTCATGAGCATGCCACCGGAGCACACCTTCTTCCCATTAGCATGCAACCGTAGCCCACCTTTTCCTGTTAGCATGCCACCGGAGCACACCTTTTCCTGTTAGCATGCCACTGGAGCACCCTTTTCCCGTTAGCATGCCACCGGAGCACACCATTACCTTTAGCATGCCACCATAGCACACCTTTTTTATCGTTAGCATACCACCAGAGCACACCTTTTTCCTGTTAGCATGCCACTGGAGCACACCTTTATCGTTAGCATGCCACCGAAGCCCACCTTTTTTCCGTTAGCATGCCACCGGAGCACACTTTTACAGTTAGCATGCCACCGTATCACACCTTTTTCCCGTTGGCATGCCACCGGAGCCCACCTTTTCCCATTAGCATGCCACCACAGCACACCTTTTCTACCGTTAGCATGCCACCGGAGCACACGTTTTACAGTTAGCATGCCACCGGAGGAGCACACCTTTTCCCGTTAGCATGCCACCGGAGCACACCTTTTCCCGTTAGCATGCCACCGGAGCACACCTTTTTCCCGTTAGCATGCCACCGTGGCACACCTTTTTCCCATTAGCATGCCAACGGAGGACACCTTTTACTGTTAGCATGCCAACGGAGCATACCTTTTCCCATTAGCATGCCACCGGAGCACACCTTTTCCCATTAGCATGCCACCGAAGCGCAGCTTCTTCCGTTAGCATGCCTCCAGAGCACACCTTCTTCCCATTAGCATGTCACCGGAGCACACCATCTTCCATTAGCATGCCATCGTAGCGGAACTCTTTCGTTAGCATGCCACTGGAGCACACCTTTTCCTGTTAGCATGCCACTGGAGCACACCTTTACCGTTAGCATGCCACCATAGCACAACTTTCTTACCATTAGCATGCCACCACAGTACACCTTTTCTAGCATTAGTATGCCACAGGAGCACACGTTTTACAGTTAGCATGCCACCGGAGGAGCACACCTTTTCCCGTTAGCATGCCATCGGAGCACACCTTTTCCCGTTAGCATGCAACCGGAGCACACCTTTTTCCCGTTAGCATGCCACCGTAGCACACCTTTTTCCCGTTAGCATGCCACCAGAGCACACCTTTTCCCATTAGCATGCCAACAGAGGACACCTTTTCCCGTTAGCATGCCAACGGAGCACACCTTTTCCCATTAGCATGCCACCGGAGCACACCTTTTCCCATTAGCATGCCACCGAAGCGCAGCTTCTTCCGTTAGCATGCCTCCAGAGCACACCTTCTTCCCATTAGCATGCCACGGGAGCACACCATCTTCCATTAGCATGCCATCGGAGCAGAACTCTTTCCGTTAGCATGCCACTGGAGCACACCTTTTCCTGTTAGCATGCCACTGGAACACACCTTTACCGTTAGCATGCCACCATAGCACACCAATTTTACCGTTAGCATGCCACCGGTGCACACCTTTTACCGTTAGCATGCCACTGAAGCACACCTTTTACCGTTAGCATGCCACCGGAGCACACCTTTTCCCGTGAGCATGCCACCGGAGCTCATGTTTACCGTTAGCATGCCACCGTAGCACACCTTTTCCCGTTAGCATGCAAATGGAGCACACCTTTTCCCATTAGCATGCCACCGGAGCACACCTTTTCCCATTAGCATGCCACCGAAGCACACCTTCTCCAGTTAGCATGCCACCAGAGCACACCTTCTTCCGTTAGCATGCCACCGGAGCACACCTTCTCCCCATTAGCATGCAACCGTAGCACACCTCTTTCCGTTAGCATGCCACCGGAGCACAACTTTTCCCGTTAGTATGCCACTGGAGCACACATTTTCCCGTTAGCATGCCACCGGAGCACACCTTTACCGTTAGCATGCCACCATAGCACAACTTTCTTACCGTTAGCATGCCACCACAGTACACCTTTCCTAGCATTAGCATGCCACAGGAGCACACGTTTTACAGTTAGCATGCCACCGGAGCACCCCTTTTCCCATTAGCATGCCACCGGAGCACACCTTTTTCCCGTCAGCATGCCACCGTAGCACACCTTTTTCCCGTTAGCATGCCACCAAAGCACACCTTTTCCCATTAGCATGCCAACGGAGGACACCTTTTACCGTTAGCATGCCAACGGAGCACACCTTTTCCCATTAACATGCCACCGGAGCACACCTTTTCCCATTAGCATGACACCGAAGCGCAGCTTCTTCCGTTAGCATGCCTCCAGAGCACACCTTCTTCCCATTAGCATGCCACCGGAGCACACCATCTTCCATTAGCATGCCATCGGAGCAGAACTCTTTCCTTAGCATGCCACTGGAGCACACCTTTTCCTGTTAGCATGCCACTGGAGCACACCTTTACCGTTAGCATGCCACCATAGCACAACTTTCTTACCATTAGCATGACACCACAGTACACCTTTTCTAGCATTAGCATGCCACAGGAGCACACGTTTTACCGTTAGCATGCCACCGGAGGAGCACACCTTTTCCCGTTAGCATGCCACCGGAGCACACCTTTTCCCGTTAGCATGCAACCGGAGCACACCTTTTTCCCGTTAGCATGCCACCGTAGCACACCTTTTTCCCGTTAGCATGCCACCAGAGCACACCTTTTTCCTGTTAGCATGCCACTGTAGCACACCTTTTCCCATTAGCAGGCCACTGGAGCACACCTTTTCCCATCAGCATGCCACCGAAGCTCACCTTCTTCCATTAGCATGCCACCAGAGCACACCTTCTTCCATTACCATGCCACCGGAGCACACCTTCTTCCATTAACATGCCACGGGAGCACACCTCCTTCCATTAGCATGCCACTGGAGCACACCTTTTCCCGTTAGCATGCCACCGGAGCGCACCCTTTTACCATTAGCATGCCACCGGAGCACACCTTTTACCGTTAGCATGCCACTGGAGTACACCTTTTACCGTTAGCATGCCACTGAAGCACACCTTTTACCGTTAGCATGCCACCGGAGCACACCTTTACAATTAGCATGCCACCGTAGCACACCTTTTCCCGTTAGCTTGCCACCGGAGCTCATGTTTACCGTTAGCATGCCACCATAGCACACCTTTTTAACCGATAGTATGCCACCTGAGCACACCTTTTTCCCATTAGCATGCCACCGGAGCACAGCTTTTACCGTTAGCATGCCACCGGAGCACATCTTTTACCGTTAGCATGCCACACGAGCCCTCCTTTTACCTTTAGCTTGCCACCCGAGCACAACTTTTACCGTTAGCATGCCACCGGAGGAGCACACCTTTTACCGTTAGCATACCACCGGAGATCACCTTTTCCCATTAGCATGCCACCGAAGCACACCTTCTTCTGTTAGCATGCCACCAGAACACATCTTCTTTCATGAGCATGCCACCGGAGCACACCTTCTTCCCATTAGCATGCAACCGTAGCCCACCTTTTCCTGTTAGCATGCCACCGGAGCACACCTTTTCCTGTTAGCATGCCACTGGAGCACACCTTTTCCCGTTAGCATGCCACCGGAGCACACCATTACCTTTAGCATGCCACCATAGCACACCTTTTTTATCGTTAGCATGCCACCAGAGCACACCTTTTTCCTGTTAGCATGTCACTGGAGCACACCTTTATCGTTAGCATGCCACCGAAGCACACCTTTTTTCCGTTAGCATGCCACCGGAGCACACTTTTACCGTTAGCATGCCACCGTATCACACCTTTTTCCCGTTGGCATGCCACCGGAGCACACCTTTTTCCATTAGCATGCCACCACAGCACACCTTTTCTACCATTAGCATGCCACCGGAGCACACGTTTTACAGTTAGCATGCCACCGGAGGAGCACACCTTTTCCCGTTAGCATGCCACCGGAGCACACCTTTTCCCGTTAGCATGCCACCGGAGCACACCTTTTTCCCGTTAGCATGCCACCGTGGCACACCTTTTTCCCATTAGCATGCCACCAGAGCACACCTTTTCCTGTTAGCATGCCACTGTAGCACACCTTTTCCCATTAGCAGGCCACTGGAGCACACCTTTTCCCATTAGCATGCCTCCGAAGCTCACCTTCTTCCATTAGCATGCCACCAGAGCACACCTTCTTCCATTACCATGCCACCGGAGCACACCTTCTTCCATTAGCATGCCACGGGAGCACACCTCCTTCCGTTAGCATGCCACTGGAGCACACCTTTTCCCGTTAGCATGCCACCGGAGCACACCCTTTTAACGTTAGCATGCCACCGGAGCACACCTTTTACCGTTAGCATGCCACTGAAGCACACCTCTTACCGTTAGCATGCCACCGGAGCACACCTTTACCGTTAGCATGCCACCGTAGCACACCTTTTCCCGTTAGCTTGCCACCGGAGCTCATGTTTACCGTTAGCATGCCACCATAGCACGCCTTTTTTACCGATAGTATGCCACCTGAGGACACCTTTTTCCCATTAGCATGCCACCGGAGCACAGCTTTTACCGTTAGCATGCCACCGGAGCACATCTTTTACCTTTAGCTTGCCACCCGAGAACAACTTGTACCTTTAGCTTGCCACCGGAGCAAACCTTTTACCGTTAGCATGCCACCGTATCACACCTTTTTCCCGTTAGCATGCCACCGTAGCAAACCTTTTTCATGTAAGCATGCCACCGTAGCACACCTTTTCCCGTTAGCATGCTGCCGGAGCACACCTTTTCCTATTAGCATGCCGCCGAAGCACACCTTCTTCCGTTAGCATGCCACCAGATCACACCTTCTTCCATTAGCATGCCACCGGAGCACACCTTCTCCTGTTAGCATGCCACCGGAGCACACTTTTTTCCCATTAGCATGCCACCGGAGCACACCTTTACCGTTATCATGCCACCTTAGCACACATTTTACCATTAGCATCCCACCGGAGCACACCTTTTTAATGTTAGCATGCCACTGGAGCACACCTTTTACCGTTAGCATGCCACTGAAGCACACCTTATACCGTTAGCATGCCACCATATCACACCTTTTCCCGTTAGCTTGCCACCGGAGCTCAAGTTTACCGTTAGCATGCCACCATAGCACACATTTTTACCGATAGCATGCCACCAGAGCACACCTTTTTCCCATTAGCATGCCACCGATGCACATCTTTTACCGTTAGCATGCCACCGGAGGACATCTTTTACCGTTAGCATGCCACCGGAGCATATCTTTCACTGTTTGCATGTCACCCGAGCACATCTTTTACCGTTAGCATGCCACCCGAGCACACCTTTTACCGAAAGCATACCAATGGAGCACACCTTTTACAGTTAGCATGCCACATGAGCACACGTTTTACCGTTAGCAAGCCAAAGGAGCACACCTTTTACCGTTAGCATGCCACCGTAGCACACCTTTTTCCCGATAGCATGCCACCAGAGCACACCTTTTTCCCGTTAGCATGCCACCATAGCACACCTTTTTTATCGTTAGCATGCCACCAGAGCACACCTTTTTCCTGTTAGCATGCCACTGGAGCACACCTTTATCGTTAGCATGCCACCGAAGCACACCTTTTTCCCGTTAGCATGCCACCGGAGCACACTTTTACCGTTAGCATGCCACAATAGCACACCTTTTCTACCATTAGCATGCCACCGGAGCACACCTTTTTAATGTTAGCATGCCACTGGAGCACACCTTTCACCGTTAGCATGCCACTGAAGCACACCTTTAACCGTTAGCAAGTCACTGGAGCACACCTTTACCGTTAGCATGCCACCCTACAACACCTTTTCCCATTAGCTTGCCACGGAGCTCATGTTTACCGTTAGCATGCCACCATAGCACACCTTTTTTACCGATAGCATGCCACCAGAGCACACCTTTTTCCCTTTATCATGCCACCGTAGCACACCTTTTACCATTAGCATGCCACCGGAGCACATCTTTTACCTTTAGCTTGCCACCCGAGAACACCTTGTACCTTTAGCTTGCCACCGGAGCAAACCTTTTACCGTTAGCATGCCACCGTATCACACCTTTTTCCCGTTGGCATGCCACGGAGCACACCTTTTCCGGTTAGCATGCCACCAGAGCACACCTTTTTCCTGTTAGCATGCCACTGTAGCACACCTTTTCCCATTAGCATGCCAACGGAGGACACCTTTTCCCGCTAGCATGCCACCGGAGCACACCTTTTCCCATTAGCATGCCACCGAAGCTCAGCTTCTTCCGTTAGCATGCCACCAAAGCACACCTTCTTCCCATTAGCATGCCACCGGAGCCCACCTTTTTCCATTGGCATGCCACCAGAGCACACCTTTTTCCCGTTAGCATGCCACCGTAGCACACCTTTTCCCATTAGCATGCCAACGGAGTACACCTTTTCCCGTTAGCATGCCACCGGAGCACACCTTTTCCCATTAGCATGCCACCGAAGCACACCTTCTCCCATTAGCATGCCACCAGAGCACACCTTCTTCAGTTAGCATGCCACCGGAGCACACCTTCTTCCCATTAGCATGCAACCGTAGCACACCTCTTTCCGTTAGCATTCCACCGGAGCACAACTTTTCCCTTTAGCTTGTCACTGAAGCAAACCTTTAACCGTTAGCAAGCCACTGGAGCACACCTTTACTGTTAGCAAGCCACACTATCATACCTTTTCCCGTTAGCTTGCCACCGGAGCTCATGTTTACCGTTAGCATGCCACCATAGCACACCTTTTTTACCGATAGCATGCCACCACAGCACACCTTTTTCCCTTTATCATGCGACCGTAGCACACTTTTTACCGTTAGCATGCCACCGGAGCACATCTTTTACCTTTAGCTTGCCACCCGAGAACACCTTGAACCTTTAGCTTGCAACCGGAGCAAACCTTTTACCATTAGCATGCCACCGTATCACACCTTTTTCCCGTTAGCATGCCACCGTAGCAAACCTTTTTCATGTTAGCATGCTACCGTAGCACACCTTTTCTTGTAAGCATGCCGCCGGAGCACACCTTTTCCCATTAGCATGCCGCCGAAGCACACCTTCTTCCGTTAGCATGCCACCAGATCACAACTTTTTCCGTTAGCATGCCATCGGAGCACACGTTCTACTGTTAGCATGCCACCGGAGCACACTTTTTTCCCATTAGCATGCCACCGGAGAACACCTTTACCGTTATCATGCCACCTTAGCACACATTTTAACATTAGCATCCCACCGTAGCACACCTTTTTAATGTTAGCATGCCACTGGAGAACACCTTTACCGTTATCATGCCACCTTAGCACACATTTTACCATTAGCATCCCACCGGAGCACACCTTTTTAATGTTAGCATGCCACTGGAGCACACCTTTTACCGTTAGCATGCCACCGTATCACACCTTTTCCCGTTAGCTTGCCACCGGAGATCATGTTTACCGTTAGCATGCCACCATAGCACACATTTTTACCGATAGCATGCCACCAGAGCACACCTTTTTCCCATTAGCATGCCACCGATGCACATCTTTTACCGTTAGCATGCCAACGGAGCACATCTTTCACCGTTAGCATGTCACCCGAGCACATCTTTTACCGTTAGTATGCCACCCGAGCACACCTTGTACGTTTACCTTGCCACCGGAGCACAATTTTACCGTTAGCATGCCTCCGGAGGAGCACACCTTTTTCCGTTAGAATTCCACCGGAGCACACCTTTTACCGATAGCATACCACTGGAGCACACCTTTTACAGTTAGCATGCCACATGAGCACATGTTTTATCGTTAGCAAGCGACCGGAGCACACCTTTTACCGTTAGCATGCCACCGGAGCACACCTTTTTCCCGTTAGCATGCCACCATAGCACACCTTTTTACCGTTAGCATGCCACCAGAGCACACCTTTTTCCCGTTAGCATGCCACCGTAGCACACCTTTTCCCGTTAGCATGCCAACGGAGCACACCTTTTCCCGTTAGCATGCCACCGAAGCACACCTTTTCCCATTAGCATGCCACCGAAGCACACCTTCTCCCGTTAGCATGCCACCGGAGCACACCATTACCTTTAGCATGCCACCATAGCACACCTTTTTTATCGTTAGCATGCCACCAGAGCACACCTTTTTCCTGTTAGCATGCCACTGGAGCACACCTTTATCGTTAGCATGCCACCAAAGCACACCTCTTCCCGTTAGCTTGAGACCGGAGATCATGTTTACCGTTAGCATGCCACCATAGCACACATTTTTCCCGATAGCATGCCACCAGAGCACACCTTTTTCCCATTAGCATGCCACCGATGCACATCTTTTACCGTTAGCATGCCAACGGAGCACATCTTTCACCGTTAGCATGTCACCCGAGCACATCTTTTACCGTTAGCATGCCACCCGAGCACACCTTGTACGTTAAGCTTGCCACCGGAGCACAATTTTACCGTTAGCATGCCTCCGGAGGAGCACACCTTTTTCCGTTAGCATTCCACCGGAGCACACCTTTTACCGATAGCATACCACTGGAGCACACCTTTTACAGTTAGCATGCCACATGAGCACATGTTTTATCGTTAGCAAGCCACTGGAGCACACCTTTTACCGTTAGCATGCCACCGGAGCACACCTTTTTCCCGTTAGCATGCCACCATAGCACACCTTTTTACCGCTAGCATGCCACCAGAGCACACCTTTTTCCTGTTAGCATGCCACCGTAGCACACCTTTTCCCGTTAGCATGCCAACGGAGCACACCTTTTCCCGTTAGCATGCCACCGAAGCACACCTTTTCCCATTAGCATGCCACCGAAGCACACCTTCTCCCGTTAGCATGCCACCGGAGCACACCATTACCTTTAGCATGCCACCATAGCACACCTTTTTTATCGTAAGCATGCCACCAGAGCACACCTTTTTCCTGTTAGCATGCCACTGGAGCACACCTTTATCGTTAGCATGCCACCAAAGCACACCTTTTCCCGTTAGCTTGCCACCGGAGTTCATGTTTACCGTTAGCATGCCACCATAGCACACATTTTTCCCGATAGCATGCCACCAGAGCACACCTTTTTCCCATTAGCATGCCACCGATGCACATCTTTTACCGTTAGCATGCCAACGGAGCACATCTTTCACCGTTAGCATGTCACCCGAGCACATCTTTTACCGTTAGCATGCCACCCGAGCACACCTTGTACATTAAGCTTGCCACCGGAGCACAATTTTACCGTTGGCATGCCTCCGGAGGAGCACACCTTTTTCTGTTAGCATTCCACCGGAGCACACCTTTTACCGATAGCATACCACTGGAGCACACCTTTTACAGTTAGCATGCCACATGAGCACATGTTTTATCGTTAGCAAGCCACCGGACCACACCTTTTACCGTTAGCATGCCACCGGAGCACACCTTTTTCCCGTTAGCATGCCACCATAGCACACCTTTGTACCGTTAGCATGCCACCAGAGCACACCTTTTTCCCGTTAGCATGCCACCGTAGCACACCTTTTCCCGTTAGCATGCCAACGGAGCACACCTTTTCCCGTTAGCATGCCACCGAAGCACACCTTTTCCCATTAGCATGCCACCGAAGCACACCTTCTCCCATTAGCATGCCACCGGAGCACACCATTACCTTTAGCATGCCACCATAGCACACCTTTTTTATCGTTAGCATGCCACCAGAGCACACCTTTTTCCTGTTAGCATGCCACTGGAGCACACCTTTATCATTAGCATGCCACCAAAGCACAACTTTTTCCCGTTAACATGCCACCGGAGCACACTTTTACCGTTAGCATGCCACCGTATCACACCTTTTTCCCGTTGGCATGCCACCGGAGCACACCTTTTCCCATTAGCATGCCACCACAGCACACCTTTTCTACCATTAGCATGCCACCGGAGCACACCTTTTACCGTTAGCATGCCACCGGAGCACACCTTTTTCCCGTTAGCATGCCACCGTAGCACACCTTTTCCCGTTAGCTTGCCACCGGAGCTCATGTTTACCGTTAGCATGCCACCGTAGCACACCTTTTCCCGTTAGCTTGCCACCGGAGCTCATGTTTACCGTTAGCATGCCACCATAGCACACCTTTTTTACCGATAGTATGCCACCTGAGGACACCTTTTTCCCATTAGCATGCCACCGGAGCACAGCTTTTACCGTTAGCATGCCACCGGAGCACATCTTTTACCTTTAGCTTGCCACCCGAGAACAACTTGTACCTTTAGCTTGCCACCGGAGCAAACCTTTTACCGTTAGCATGCCACCGTATCACACCTTTTTCCCGTTAGCATGCCACCGTAGCAAACCTTTTTCATGTAAGCATGCCACCGTAGCACACCTTTTCCCGTTAGCATGCTGCCGGAGCACACCTTTTCCTATTAGCATGCCGCCGAAGCACACCTTCTTCCGTTAGCATGCCACCAGATCACACCTTCTTCCATTAGCATGCCACCGGAGCACACCTTCTCCTGTTAGCATGCCACCGGAGCACACTTTTTTCCCATTAGCATGCCACCGGAGCACACCTTTACCGTTATCATGCCACCTTAGCACACATTTTACCATTAGCATCCCACCGGAGCACACCTTTTTAATGTTAGCATGCCACTGGAGCACACCTTTTACCGTTAGCATGCCACTGAAGCACACCTTATACCGTTAGCATGCCACCGTATCACACCTTTTCCCGTTAGCTTGCCACCGGAGCTCAAGTTTACCGTTAGCATGCCACCATAGCACACATTTTTACCGATAGCATGCCACCAGAGCACACCTTTTTCCCACATCTTTTACCGTTAGTATGCCACCGGAGGACATCTTTTACCGTTAGCATGCCACCGGAGCACATCTTTCACCGTTAGCATGTCACCCGAGCACACCTTTTACCGATAGCATACCACTGGAGCACACCTTTTACACACTGGAGCACACCTTTTACAGTTAGCATGCCACATGAGCACACGTTTTACCGTTAGCAAGCCAAAGGAGCACACCTTTTACCGTTAGCATGCCACCGGAGCACACCTTTATGCCGTTAACATGCCACCGTAGCACACCTTTTTCCCGTTAGCATGCCACCATAGCACACCTTTTTTATCGTTAGCATGCCACCAGAGCACACCTTTTTCCTGTTAGCATGCCACTGGAGCACACCTTTATCGTTAGCATGCCACCGAAGCACACCTTTTTCCCGTTAGCATGCCACTGGAGCACACTTTTACCGTTAGCATGCCACAATAGCACACCTTTTCTACCATTAGCATGCCACCGGAGCACACCTTTTTAATGTTAGCATGCCACTGGAGCAGACCTTTCACCGTTAGCATGCCACTGAAGCACACCTTTAACCGTTAGCAAGCCACTGGAGCACACCTTTACCGTTAGCATGCCACCCTACAACACCTTTTCCCATTAGCTTGCCACCGGAGCTCATGTTTACCGTTAGCATGCCACCATAGCACACCTTTTTTACCGATAGGATGCCACCAGAGCACACCTTTTTCCCTTTATCATGCCACCGTAGCACACCTTTTACCGTTAGCATGCCACCGGAGCACATCTTTTACCTTTAGCTTGCCACCCGAGAACACCTTGTACCTTTAGCTTGCCACCGGAGCAAACCTTTTACCGTTAGCATGCCACCGTATCACACCTTTTTCCCGTTGGCATGCCACGGAGCACACCTTTTCCGGTTAGCATGCCACCAGAGCACACCTTTTTCCTGTTAGCATGCCACTGTAGCACACCTTTTCCCATTAGCAGGCCACTGGAGCACACCTTTTCCCATCAGCATGCCACCGAAGCTCACCTTCTACCATTAGCATGCCACCAGAGCACACCTTCTTCCATTACCATGCCACCGGAGCACACCTTCTTCCATTAGCATGCCACGGGAGCACACCTCCTTCCATTAGCATGCCACTGGAGCACACCTTTTCCCGTTAGCATGCCACCGGAGCGCACCCTTTTACCATTAGCATGCCACCGGAGCACACCTTTTACCGTTAGCATGCCACTGGAGTACACCTTTTACCGTTAGCATGCCACTGAAGCACACCTTTTACCGTTAGCATGCCACCGGAGCACACCTTTACAATTAGCATGCCACCGTAGCACACCTTTTCCCGTTAGCTTGCCACCGGAGCTCATGTTTACCGTTAGCATGCCACCATAGCACACCTTTTTAACCGATAGTATGCCACCTGAGCACACCTTTTTCCCATTAGCATGCCACCGGAGCACAGCTTTTACCGTTAGCATGCCACCGGAGCACATCTTTTACCGTTAGCATGCCACACGAGCCCTCCTTTTACCTTTAGCTTGCCACCCGAGCACAACTTTTACCGTTAGCATGCCACCGGAGGAGCACACCTTTTACCGTTAGCATACCACCGGAGATCACCTTTTCCCATTAGCATGCCACCGAAGCACACCTTCTTCTGTTAGCATGCCACCAGAACACATCTTCTTTCATGAGCATGCCACCGGAGCACACCTTCTTCCCATTAGCATGCAACCGTAGCCCACCTTTTCCTGTTAGCATGCCACCGGAGCACACCTTTTCCTGTTAGCATGCCACTGGAGCACACCTTTTCCCGTTAGCATGCCACCGGAGCACACCATTACCTTTAGCATGCCACCATAGCACACCTTTTTTATCGTTAGCATGCCACCAGAGCACACCTTTTTCCTGTTAGCATGTCACTGGAGCACACCTTTATCGTTAGCATGCCACCGAAGCACACCTTTTTTCCGTTAGCATGCCACCGGAGCACACTTTTACCGTTAGCATGCCACCGTATCACACCTTTTTCCCGTTGGCATGCCACCGGAGCACACCTTTTTCCATTAGCATGCCACCACAGCACACCTTTTCTACCATTAGCATGCCACCGGAGCACACGTTTTACAGTTAGCATGCCACCGGAGGAGCACACCTTTTCCCGTTAGCATGCCACCAGAGCACACCTTTTCCCGTTAGCATGCCACCGGAGCACACCTTTTTCCCGTTAGCATGCCACCGTGGCACACCTTTTTCCCATTAGCATGCCACCAGAGCACACCTTTTCCTGTTAGCATGCCACTGTAGCACACCTTTTCCCATTAGCAGGCCACTGGAGCACACCTTTTCCCATTAGCATGCCTCCGAAGCTCACCTTCTTCCATTAGCATGCCACCAGAGCACACCTTCTTCCATTACCATGCCACCGGAGCACACCTTCTTCCATTAGCATGCCACGGGAGCACACCTCCTTCCGTTAGCATGCCACTGGAGCACACCTTTTCCCGTTAGCATGCCACCGGAGCACACCCTTTTAACGTTAGCATGCCACCGGAGCACACCTTTTACTGTTAGCATGCCACTGAAGCACACCTCTTACCGTTAGCATGCCACCGGAGCACACCTTTACCGTTAGCATGCCACCGTAGCACACCTTTTCCCGTTAGCTTGCCACCGGAGCTCATGTTTACCGTTAGCATGCCACCATAGCACGCCTTTTTTACCGATAGTATGCCACCTGAGGACACCTTTTTCCCATTAGCATGCCACCGGAGCACAGCTTTTACCGTTAGCATGCCACCGGAGCACATCTTTTACCTTTAGCTTGCCACCCGAGAACAACTTGTACCTTTAGCTTGCCACCGGAGCAAACCTTTTACCGTTAGCATGCCACCGTATCACACCTTTTTCCCGTTAGCATGCCACCGTAGCAAACCTTTTTCATGTAAGCATGCCACCGTAGCACACCTTTTCCCGTTAGCATGCTGCCGGAGCACACCTTTTCCTATTAGCATGCCGCCGAAGCACACCTTCTTCCGTTAGCATGCCACCAGATCACACCTTCTTCCATTAGCATGCCACCGGAGCACACCTTCTCCTGTTAGCATGCCACCGGAGCACACTTTTTTCCCATTAGCATGCCACCGGAGCACACCTTTACCGTTATCATGCCACCTTAGCACACATTTTACCATTAGCATCCCACCGGAGCACACCTTTTTAATGTTAGCATGCCACTGGAGCACACCTTTTACCGTTAGCATGCCACTGAAGCACACCTTATACCGTTAGCATGCCACCATATCACACCTTTTCCCGTTAGCTTGCCACCGGAGCTCAAGTTTACCGTTAGCATGCCACCATAGCACACATTTTTACCGATAGCATGCCACCAGAGCACACCTTTTTCCCATTAGCATGCCACCGATGCACATCTTTTACCGTTAACATGCCACCGGAGGACATCTTTTACCGTTAGCATGCCACCGGAGCATATCTTTCACTGTTTGCATGTCACCCGAGCACATCTTTTACCGTTAGCATGCCACCCGAGCACACCTTTTACCGATAGCATACCAATGGAGCACACCTTTTACAGTTAGCATGCCACATGAGCACACGTTTTACCGTTAGCAAGCCAAAGGAGCACACCTTTTACCGTTAGCATGCCACCATAGCACACCTTTTTCCCGATAGCATGCCACCAGAGCACACCTTTTTCCCATTAGCATGCCACCATAGCACACCTTTTTTATCGTTAGCATGCCACCAGAGCACACCTTTTTCCTGTTAGCATGCCACTGGAGCACACCTTTATCGTTAGCATGCCACCGAAGCACACCTTTTTCCCGTTAGCATGCCACCGGAGCACACTTTTACCGTTAGCATGCCACAATAGCACACCTTTTCTACCATTAGCATGCCACCGGAGCACACCTTTTTAATGTTAGCATGCCACTGGAGCACACCTTTCACCGTTAGCATGCCACTGAAGCACACCTTTAACCGTTAGCAAGTCACTGGAGCACACCTTTACCGTTAGCATGCCACCCTACAACACCTTTTCCCATTAGCTTGCCACGGAGCTCATGTTTACCGTTAGCATGCCACCATAGCACACCTTTTTTACCGATAGCATGCCACCAGAGCACACCTTTTTCCCTTTATCATGCCACCGTAGCACACCTTTTACCATTAGCATGCCACCGGAGCACATCTTTTACCTTTAGCTTGCCACCCGAGAACACCTTGTACCTTTAGCTTGCCACCGGAGCAAACCTTTTACCGTTAGCATGCCACCGTATCACACCTTTTTCCCGTTGGCATGCCACGGAGCACACCTTTTCCGGTTAGCATGCCACCAGAGCACACCTTTTTCCTGTTAGCATGCCACTGTAGCACACCTTTTCCCATTAGCATGCCAACGGAGGACACCTTTTCCCGCTAGCATGCCACCGGAGCACACCTTTTCCCATTAGCATGCCACCGAAGCTCAGCTTCTTCCGTTAGCATGCCACCAAAGCACACCTTCTTCCCATTAGCATGCCACCGGAGCCCACCTTTTTCCATTGGCATGCCACCAGAGCACACCTTTTTCCCGTTAGCATGCCACCGTAGCACACCTTTTCCCGTTAGCATGCCAACGGAGTACACCTTTTCCCGTTAGCATGCCACCGGAGCACACCTTTTCCCATTAGCATGCCACCGAAGCACACCTTCTCCCATTAGCATGCCACCAGAGCACACCTTCTTCAGTTAGCATGCCACCGGAGCACACCTCCTTCCCATTAGCATGCAACCGTAGCACACCTCTTTCCGTTAGCATTCCACCGGAGCACAACTTTTCCCTTTAGCTTGTCACTGAAGCACACCTTTAACCGTTAGCAAGCCACTGGAGCACACCTTTACTGTTAGCAAGCCACACTATCATACCTTTTCCCGTTAGCTTGCCACCGGAGCTCATGTTTACCGTTAGCATGCCACCATAGCACACCTTTTTTAACGATAGCATGCCACCACAGCACACCTTTTTCCCTTTATCATGCCACCGTAGCACACTTTTTACCGTTAGCATGCCACCGGAGCACATCTTTTACCTTTAGCTTGCCACCCGAGAACACCTTGTACCTTTAGCTTGCAACCGGAGCAAACCTTTTACCATTAGCATGCCACCGTATCACACCTTTTTCCCGTTAGCATGCCACCGTAGCAAACCTTTTTCATGTTAGCATGCTACCGTAGCACACCTTTTCTTGTAAGCATGCCGCCGGAGCACACCTTTTCCCATTAGCATGCCACCGAAGCACACCTTCTTCCGTTAGCATGCCACCAGATCACAACTTTTTCCGTTAGCATGCCATCGGAGCACACGTTCTACTGTTAGCATGCCACCGGAGCACACTTTTTTCCCATTAGCATGCCACCGGAGAACACCTTTACCGTTATCATGCCACCTTAGCACACATTTTAACATTAGCATCCCACCGTAGCACACCTTTTTAATGTTAGCATGCCACTGGAGAACACCTTTACCGTTATCATGCCACCTTAGCACACATTTTACCATTAGCATCCCACCGGAGCACACCTTTTTAATGTTAGCATGCCACTGGAGCACACCTTTTACCGTTAGCATGCCACCGTATCACACCTTTTCCCGTTAGCTTGCCACCGGAGATCATGTTTACCGTTAGCATGCCACCATAGCACACATTTTTACCGATAGCATGCCACCAGAGCACACCTTTTTCCCATTAGCATGCCACCGATGCACATCTTTTACCGTTAGCATGCCAACGGAGCACATCTTTCACCGTTAGCATGTCACCCGAGCACATCTTTTACCGTTAGTATGCCACCCGAGCACACCTTGTACGTTTACCTTGCCACCGGAGCACAATTTTACCGTTAGCATGCCTCCGGAGGAGCACACCTTTTTCCGTTAGAATTCCACCGGAGCACACCTTTTACCGATAGCATACCACTGGAGCACACCTTTTACAGTTAGCATGCCACATGAGCACATGTTTTATCGTTAGCAAGCGACCGGAGCACACCTTTTACCGTTAGCATGCCACCGGAGCACACCTTTTTCCCGTTAGCATGCCACCATAGCACACCTTTTTACCGTTAGCATGCCACCAGAGCACACCTTTTTCCCGTTAGCATGCCACCGTAGCACACCTTTTCCCGTTAGCATGCCAACGGAGCACACCTTTTCCCGTTAGCATGCCACCGAAGCACACCTTTTCCCATTAGCATGCCACCGAAGCACACCTTCTCCCGTTAGCATGCCACCGGAGCACACCATTACCTTTAGCATGCCACCATAGCACACCTTTTTTATCGTTAGCATGCCACCAGAGCACACCTTTTTCCTGTTAGCATGCCACTGGAGCACACCTTTATCGTTAGCATGCCACCAAAGCACACCTTTTCCCGTTAGCTTGAGACCGGAGATCATGTTTACCGTTAGCATGCCACCATAGCACACATTTTTCCCGATAGCATGCCACCAGAGCACACCTTTTTCCCATTAGCATGCCACCGATGCACATCTTTTACCGTTAGCATGCCAACGGAGCACATCTTTCACCGTTAGCATGTCACCCGAGCACATCTTTTACCGTTAGCATGCCACCCGAGCACACCTTGTACGTTAAGCTTGCCACCGGAGCACAATTTTACCGTTAGCATGCCTCCGGAGGAGCACACCTTTTTCCGTTAGCATTCCACCGGAGCACACCTTTTACCGATAGCATACCACTGGAGCACACCTTTTACAGTTAGCATGCCACATGAGCACATGTTTTATCGTTAGCAAGCCACTGGAGCACACCTTTTACCGTTAGCATGCCACCGGAGCACACCTTTTTCCCGTTAGCATGCCACCATAGCACACCTTTTTACCGCTAGCATGCCACCAGAGCACACCTTTTTCCTGTTAGCATGCCACTGTAGCACACCTTTTCCCGTTAGCATGCCAACGGAGCACACCTTTTCCCGTTAGCATGCCACCGAAGCACACCTTTTCCCATTAGCATGCCACCGAAGCACACCTTCTCCCGTTAGCATGCCACTGGAGCACACCATTACCTTTAGCATGCCACCATAGCACACCTTTTTTATCGTAAGCATGCCACCAGAGCACACCTTTTTCCTGTTAGCATGCCACTGGAGCACACCTTTATCGTTAGCATGCCACCAAAGCACACCTTTTCCCGTTAGCTTGCCACCGGAGTTCATGTTTACCGTTAGCATGCCACCATAGCACACATTTTTCCCGATAGCATGCCACCAGAGCACACCTTTTTCCCATTAGCATGCCACCGATGCACATCTTTTACCGTTAGCATGCCAACGGAGCACATCTTTCACCGTTAGCATGTCACCCGAGCACATCTTTTACCGTTAGCATGCCACCCGAGCACACCTTGTACATTAAGCTTGCCACCGGAGCACAATTTTACCGTTAGCATGCCTCCGGAGGAGCACACCTTTTTCTGTTAGCATTCCACCGGAGCACACCTTTTACCGATAGCATACCACTGGAGCACACCTTTTATAGTTAGCATGCCACATGAGCACATGTTTTATCGTTAGCAAGCCACCGGACCACACCTTTTACCGTTAGCATGCCACCGGAGCACACCTTTTTCCCGTTAGCATGCCACCATAGCACACCTTTGTACCGTTAGCATGCCACCAGAGCACACCTTTTTCCCGTTAGCATGCCACCGTAGCACACCTTTTCCCGTTAGCATGCCAACGGAGCACACCTTTTCCCGTTAGCATGCCACCGAAGCACACCTTTTCCCATTACCATGCCACCGAAGCACACCTTCTCCCATTAGCATGCCACCGGAGCACACCATTACCTTTAGCATGCCACCATAGCACACCTTTTTTATCGTTAGCATGCCACCAGAGCACACCTTTTTCCTGTTAGCATGCCACTGGAGCACACCTTTATCATTAGCATGCCACCAAAGCACAACTTTTTCCCGTTAACATGCCACCGGAGCACACTTTTACCGTTAGCATGCCACCGTATCACACCTTTTTCCCGTTGGCATGCCACCGGAGCACACCTTTTCCCATTAGCATGCCACCACAGCACACCTTTTCTACCATTAGCATGCCACCGGAGCACACGTTTTACAGTTAGCATGCCACCGGAGGAGCACATCTTTTCCCGATAGCATGCCACCGGAGCACACCTTTTACCGTTAGCATGCCACCGGAGCACACCTTTTTCCCGTTAGCATGCCACCGTGGCACACCTTTTTCCCGTTAGCATGCCACCAGAGCACACCTTTTCCTGTTAGCATGCCACTGTAGCACACCTTTTCCCATTAGCAGGCCACTGGAGCACACCTTTTCCCATTAGCATGCCACCGAAGCTCACCTTCTTCCGTTAGCATGCCACCAGAGCACACCTTCTTCAATTACCATGCCACCGGAGCACACCTTCTTCCATTAGCATGCCACGGGAGCACACCTCCTTCCGTTAGCATGCCACTGGAGCACAACTTTTCCCGTTAGCATGCCACCGGAGCACACCCTTTTAACGTTAGCATGCCACCGGAGCACACCTTTTACCGTTAGCATGCCACTGAAGCACACCTTTTACCGTTAGCATGCCACCGGAGCACACCTTTACCGTTAGCATGCCACCGTAGCACACCTTTTCCCGTTAGCTTGCCACCGGAGCTCATGTTTACCGTTAGCATGCCACCATAGCACACCTTTTTTACCGATAGTATGCCACCTGAGGACACCTTTTTCCCATTAGCATGCCACCGGAGCACAGCTTTTACCGTTAGCATGCCACCGGAGCACATCTTTTACCTTTAGCTTGCCACCCGAGAACAACTTGTACCTTTAGCTTGCCACCGGAGCAAACCTTTTACCGTTAGCATGCCACCGTATCACACCTTTTTCCCGTTAGCATGCCACCGTAGCAAACCTTTTTCATGTAAGCATGCCACCGTAGCACACCTTTTCCCGTTAGCATGCTGCCGGAGCACACCTTTTCCTATTAGCATGCCGCCGAAGCACACCTTCTTCCGTTAGCATGCCACCAGATCACACCTTCTTCCATTAGCATGCCACCGGAGCACACCTTCTCCTGTTAGCATGCCACCGGAGCACACTTTTTTCCCATTAGCATGCCACCGGAGCACACCTTTACCGTTATCATGCCACCTTAGCACACATTTTACCATTAGCATCCCACCGGAGCACACCTTTTTAATGTTAGCATGCCACTGGAGCACACCTTTTACCGTTAGCATGCCACTGAAGCACACCTTATACCGTTAGCATGCCACCGTATCACACCTTTTCCCGTTAGCTTGCCACCGGAGCTCAAGTTTACCGTTAGCATGCCACCATAGCACACATTTTTACCGATAGCATGCCACCAGAGCACACCTTTTTCCCACATCTTTTACCGTTAGTATGCCACCGGAGGACATCTTTTACCGTTAGCATGCCACCGGAGCACATCTTTCACCGTTAGCATGTCACCCGAGCACACCTTTTACCGATAGCATACCACTGGAGCACACCTTTTACACACTGGAGCACACCTTTTACAGTTAGCATGCCACATGAGCACACGTTTTACCGTTAGCAAGCCAAAGGAGCACACCTTTTACCGTTAGCATGCCACCGGAGCACACCTTTATGCCGTTAACATGCCACCGTAGCACACCTTTTTCCCGTTAGCATGCCACCATAGCACACCTTTTTTATCGTTAGCATGCCACCAGAGCACACCTTTTTCCTGTTAGCATGCCACTGGAGCACACCTTTATCGTTAGCATGCCACCGAAGCACACCTTTTTCCCGTTAGCATGCCACTGGAGCACACTTTTACCGTTAGCATGCCACAATAGCACACCTTTTCTACCATTAGCATGCCACCGGAGCACACCTTTTTAATGTTAGCATGCCACTGGAGCAGACCTTTCACCGTTAGCATGCCACTGAAGCACACCTTTAACCGTTAGCAAGCCACTGGAGCACACCTTTACCGTTAGCATGCCACCCTACAACACCTTTTCCCATTAGCTTGCCACCGGAGCTCATGTTTACCGTTAGCATGCCACCATAGCACACCTTTTTTACCGATAGGATGCCACCAGAGCACACCTTTTTCCCTTTATCATGCCACCGTAGCACACCTTTTACCGTTAGCATGCCACCGGAGCACATCTTTTACCTTTAGCTTGCCACCCGAGAACACCTTGTACCTTTAGCTTGCCACCGGAGCAAACCTTTTACCGTTAGCATGCCACCGTATCACACCTTTTTCCCGTTGGCATGCCACGGAGCACACCTTTTCCGGTTAGCATGCCACCAGAGCACACCTTTTTCCTGTTAGCATGCCACTGTAGCACACCTTTTCCCATTAGCATGCCAACGGAGGACACCTTTTCCCGCTAGCATGCCACCGGAGCACACCTTTTCCCATTAGCATGCCACCGAAGCTCAGCTTCTTCCGTTAGCATGCCACCAAAGCACACCTTCTTCCCATTAGCATGCCACCGGAGCACACCTTTTTCCATTGGCATGCCACCGGAGCACACCTTTTTCCCGTTAGCATGCCACCGTAGCACACCTTTTCCCGTTAGCATGCCAACGGAGCACACCTTTTCCCGTTAGCATGCCACCGGAGCACACCTTTTCCCATTAGCATGCCACCGAAGCACACCTTCTCCCATTAGCATGCCACCAGAGCACACCTTCTTCAGTTAGCATGCCACCGGAGCACACCTTCTTCCCATTAGCATGCAACCGTAGCACACCTCTTTCCATTAGCATTCCACCGGAGCACAACTTTTCCCGTTAGCTTGCCACTGAAGCACACCTTTAACCGTTAGCAAGCCACTGGAGCACACCTTTACCGTTAGCAAGCCACACTATCATACCTTTTCCCGTTAGCTTGCCACCGGAGCTCATGTTTACCGTTAGCATGCCACCATATCACACCTTTTTTACCGATAGCATGCCACCACAGCACACCTTTTTCCCTTTATCATGCCACCGTAGCACACCTTTTACCGTTAGCATGCCACCGGAGCACATCTTTTACCTTTAGCTTGCCACCCGAGAACACCTTGTACCTTTAGCTTGCAACCGGAGCAAACCTTTTACCATTAGCATGCCACCGTATCACACCTTTTTCCCGTTAGCATGCCACCGTAGCAAACCTTTTTCATGTTAGCATGCTACCGTAGCACACCTTTTCTTGTTAGCATGCCGCCGGAGCACACCTTTTCCCATTAGCATGTCGCCGAAGCACACCTTCTTCCGTTAGAATGCCACCAGATCACAACTTCTTCCGTTAGCATACCACCGGAGCACACGTTCTCCTGTTAGCATGCCACCGGAGCACACTTTTTTCCCATTAGCATGCCACCGGAGAACACCTTTACCGTTATCATGCCACCTTAGCACACATTTTACCATTAGCATCCCACCGGAGCACACCTTTTTAATGTTAGCATGCCACTGGAGAACACGTTTACCGTTATCATGCCACCTTAGCACACATTTTACCATTAGCATCCCACCGGAGCACACCTTTTTAATGTTAGCATGCCACTGGAGCACACCTTTTACCGTTAGCATGCCACCGTATCACACCTTTTCCCGTTAGCTTGCCACCGGAGATCATGTTTACCGTTAGCATGACACCATAGCACACATTTTTACCGATAGCATGCCACCAGAGCACACCTTTTTCCCATTAGCATGCCACCGATGCACATCTTTTACCATTAGCATGCCACCGGAGCACATCTTTCACCGTTAGCATGCCACCGGAGCACATCTTTCACCGTTAGCATGTCACCCGAGCACATCTTTTACCGTTAGCATGCCACCCGAGCACACCTTGTACGTTTAGCTTGCCACCGGAGCACAATTTTACCGTTAGCATGCCTCCGGAGGAGCACACCTTTTTCCGTTAGCATTCCACCGGAGCACACCTTTTACCGATAACATACCACTGGAGCACACCTTTTACAGTTAGCATGCCACATGAGCACATGTTTTATCGTTAGCAAGCCACCGGACCACACCTTTTACCGTTAGCATGCCACCGGAGCACACCTTTTTCCCGTTAGCATGCCACCGTAGCACACCTTTTTACCGTTAGCATGCCACCAGAGCACACCTTTTTCCCGTTAGCATGCCACCGTAGCACACCTTTTCCCGTTAGCATGCCAACGGAGCACATCTTTTCCCGTTAGCATGCCACCGAAGCACACCTTTTCCCATTAGCATGCCACCGAAGCACACCTTCTCCCGTTAGCATGCCACCGGAGCACACCATTACCTTTAGCATGCCACCATAGCACACCTTTTTTATCGTTAACATGCCACCAGAGCACACCTTTTTCCTGTTAGCATGCCACTGGAGCACACCTTTATCGTTAGCATGCCATCAAAGCACACCTTTTTCCCATTAGCATGCCACCGGAGCACACTTTTGCCGTTAGCATGCCACCGTAGCACACCTTTTCCCGTTAGCATGCCAACGGAGCACATCTTTTCCCGTTAGCATGCCACCGAAGCACACCTTTTCCCATTAGCATGCCACCGAAGCACACCTTCTCCCGTTAGCATGCCACCGGAGCACACCATTACCTTTAGCATGCCACCATAGCACACCTTTTTTATCGTTAACATGCCACCAGAGCACACCTTTTTCCTGTTAGCATGCCACTGGAGCACACCTTTATCGTTAGCATGCCATCAAAGCACACCTTTTTCCCATTAGCATGCCACCGGAGCACACTTTTGCCGTTAGCATGCCACCGTATCACACCTTTTTCCCGTTGGCATGCCACCGGAGCACACCTTTTCCCATTAGCATGCCACCACAGCACACCTTTTCTACCATTAGCATGCCACCGGAGCACACGTTTTACAGTTAGCATGCCACCGGAGGAGCACACCTTTTCCCGTTAGCATGCCACCGGAGCACACCTTTTCCCGCTAGCATGCCACCGGAGCACACCTTTTTCCCGTTAGCATGCCACCGTGGCACAGCTTTTTCCCGTTAGCATGCCACCAGAGCACACCTTTTCCTGTTAGCATGCCACTGTAGCACACCTTTTCCCATTAGCAGGCCACTGGAACACACCTTTTCCCATTAGCATGCCACCGAAGCTCACCTTCTTCCGTTAGCATGCCACCAGAGCACACCTTCTTCCATTACCATGCCACCGGAGCACACCTTCTTCCATTAGCATGCCACGGGAGCACACCTCCTTCCGTTAGCATGCCACTGGAGCACACCTTTTCCCGTTAGCATGCCACCGGAGCACACCCTTTTAACGTTAGCATGCCACCGGAGCACACATTTTACGATTAGCATGCCACCGGAGCACACCTTTTACCGTTAGCATGCCACTGAAGCACACCTTTACAGTTAGCATGCCACCGGAGCACACCTTTACCGTTAGCATGCCACCGTAGCACACCTTTTCCCGTTAGCTTGCCACCGGAGCTCATGTTTACCGTTAGCATGCCACCATAGCACACCTTTTTTACCGATAGTATGCCACCTGAGCACACCTTTTTCCCATTAGCATGCCACCGGAGCACAGCTTTTACCATTAGCATGCCACCGGAGCACATCTTTTACCTTTAGCTTGCCACCCGAGAACAACTTGTACCTTTAGCTTGCCACCAGAGCACACCTTTTTCCCATTAGCATGCCACCGATGCACATCTTTTACCGTTAGCATGCCACCGGAGGACATCTTTTACCGTTAGCATGCCACCGGAGCACATCTTTCACCGTTAGCATGTCACCCGAGCACATCTTTTACCGTTAGCATGCCACCTGAGCACACCTTTTACCGATAGCATACCACTGGAGCACACCTTTTACAGTTAGCATGCCACATGAGCACACGTTTTACCGTTAGCAAGCCAAAGGAGCACACATTTTACCGTTAGCATGCCACCAGAGCACACCTTTTTGCCGTTAGCATGCCACCGTAGCACACCTTTTTCCCGATAGCATGCCACCAGAGCACACCTTTTTCCCGTTAGCATGCCACCATAGCACACCTTTTTTATCGTTAGCATGCCACCAGAGCACACCTTTTTCCTGTTAGCATGCCACTGGAGCACACCTTTATCGTTAGCATGCCACCGAAGCACACCTTTTTCCCGTTAGCATGCCACCGGAGCACACTTTTACCGTTAGCCTGCCACAATAGCACACCTTTTCTACCATTAGCATGCCACCGGAGCACACCTTTTTAATGTTAGCATGCCACTGGAGCACACCTTTCACCGTTAGCATGCCACTGAAGCACACCTTTAACCGTTAGCAAGCCACTGGAGCACACCTTTACCGTTAGCATGCCACCCTACAACACCTTTTCCCATTAGCTTGCCACCGGAGCTCATGTTTACCGTTAGCATGCCACCATAGCACACCTTTTTTACCGATAGCATGCCACCAGAGCACACCTTTTTCCCTTTATCATGCCACCGTAGCACACCTTTTACCGTTAGCATGCCACCGGAGCGCATCTTTTACCTTTAGCTTGCCACCCGAGAACACCTTGTACCTTTAGCTTGCCACCGGAGCAAACCTTTTACCGTTAGCATGCCACCGTATCACACCTTTTTCCCGTTGGCATGCCACGGAGCACACCTTTTCCGGTTAGCATGCCACCAGAGCACACCTTTTTCCTGTTAGCATGCCACTGTAGCACACCTTTTCCCATTAGCATGTCAACGGAGGACACCTTTTCCTGCTAGCATGCCGCCGGAGCACACCTTTTCCCATTAGCATGCCACCGAAGCTCAGCTTCTTCCGTTAGCATGCCACCAAAGCACACCTTCTTCCCATAAGCATGCCACCGGAGCACACCTTTTTCCATTGGCATGCCACCGGAGCGCCCCTTTTTCCCGTTAGCATGCCACCGTAGCACACCTTTTCCCATTAGCATGCCAACGGAGCACACCTTTTCCCGTTAGCATGCCACCGGAGCCCACCTTTTCCCATTAGCATGCCACCGAAGCACACCTTCTCCCATTAGCATGCCACCAGAGCACACCTTCTTCAGTTAGCATGCCACCGGAGCACACCTTCTTCCCATTAGCATGCAACCGTAGCACACCTCTTTCCGTTAGCATTCCACCGGAGCACAACTTTTACCGTTAGCTTGCCACTGAAGCACACCTTTAACCGTTAGCAAGCCACTGGAGCACACCTTTACCGTTAGCAAGCCACACTATCATACCTTTTCCCGTTAGCTTGCCGCCGGAGCTCATGTTTACCGTTAGCATGCCACCATAGCACACCTTTTTTACCGATAGCATGCCACCACAGCACACCTTTTTCCCTTAGCATGCCACCGGAGCTCATGTTTACCGTTAGCATGCCACCGTAGCACACCTTTTACCATTAGCATGCCACCGGAGCACATCTTTTACCTTTAGTTTGCCACCCGAGAACACCTTGTACCTTTAGCTTGCAACCGGAGCAAACCTTTTACCATTAGCATGCCACCGTATCACACCTTTTTCCCGTTAGCATGCCACCGTAGCAAACCTTTTTCATGTTAGCATGCTACCGTAGCACACCTTTTCTTGTTAGCATGCCGCCGGAGCACACCTTTTCCCATTAGCATGCCGCCGAAGCACACCTTCTTCCGTTAGCATGCCACCAGAACACAACTTCTTCCGTTAGCATGCCACCGGAGCACACGTTCTCCTGTTAGCATGCCACCGGAGCACACTTTTTTCCCATTAGCATGCCACCGGAGAACACCTTTACCGTTATCATGCCACCTTAGCACACATTTTACCATTAGCATCCCACCGGAGCACACCTTTTTAATGTTAGCATGCCACTGGAGAACACCTTTACCGTTATCATGCCACCTTAGCACACATTTTACCATTAGCATCCCACCGGAGCACACCTTTTTAATGTTAGCATGCCACTGGAGCACACCTTTTACCGTTAGCATGCCACCGTATCACACCTTTTCCCGTTAGCTTGCCACCGGAGATCATGTTTACCGTTAGCATGCCACCATAGCACACATTTTTACCGATAGCATGCCACCAGAGCACACCTTTTTCGCATTAGCATGCCACCGATGCACATCTTTTACCGTTAGCATGCCAACGGAGCACATCTTTTACCGTTAGCATGCCACCGGAGCACATCTTTCACCGTTAGCATGTCACCCGAGCACATCTTTTACCATTAGCATGCCACCCGAGCACACCTTGTACGTTTAGCTTGCCACCGGAGCACAATTTTACCGTTAGCATGCCTCCAGAGGAGCACACCTTTTTCCGTTAGCATTCCACTGGAGCACACCTTTTACCGATAGCATACCACTGGAGCACACCTTTTACAGTTAGCATGCCACATGAGCACATGTTTTATCGTTAGCAAGCCACCGGAGCACACCTTTTACCGTTAGCATGCCACCGGAGCACACCTTTTTCCCGTTAGCATGCCACCGTAGCACACCTTTTTACCGTTAGCATGCCACCAGAGCACACCTTTTTCCCGTTAGCATGCCACCGTAGCACACCTTTTCCCGTTAGCATGCCAACGGAGCACACCTTTTCCCGTTAGCATGCCACCGAAGCACACCTTTTCCCATTAGCATGCCACCGAAGCACACCTTCTCCCGTTAGCATGCCACCGGAGCACACCATTACCTTTAGCATGCCACCATAGCACACCTTTTTTATCGTTAGCATGCCACCAGAGCACACCTTTTTCCTGTTAGCATGCCACTGGAGCACACCTTTATCGTTAGCATGCCACCGAAGCACACCTTTTTCCCGTTAGGATGCCACTGGAGCACACTTTTACCGTTAGCATGCCACCGTATCACACCTTTTTCCCGTTGGCATGCCACCGGAACACACCTTTTCCCATTAGCATGCCACCACAGCACACCTTTTCTACCATTAGCATGCCACCGGAGCACACGTTTTACAGTTAGCATGCCACCGGAGGAGCACACCTTTTCCCGTTAGCATGCCACCGGAGCACACCTTTTCCCGTTAGCATGCCACCGGAGCACACCTTTTTCCCGTTAGCATGCCACCGTGGCACACCTTTTTCCCATTAGCATGCCACCAGAGCACACCTTTTCCTGTTAGCATGCCACTGTAGCACACCTTTTCCCATTAGCAGGCCACTGGAGCACACCTTTTCCCATTAGCATGCCACCGAAGCACACCTTCTCCCGTTAGCATGCCACCGGAGCACACCATTACCTTTAGCATGCCACCATAGCACACCTTTTTTATCGTTAGCATGCCACCAGAGCACACCTTTTTCCTGATATCAAGCCACTGGAGCACACCTTTATCGTTAGCATGCCACGAAGCACACCTTTTTCCCGTTAGCATGCCACCGGAGCACACTTTTACCGTTAGCATGCCACCGTATCACACCTTTTTCCCGTTGGCATGCCACCGGAGCACACCTTTTCCCATTAGCATGCCACCACAGCACACCTTTTCTACCATTAGCATGCCACCGGAGCACACGTTTTACAGTTAGCATGCCACCGGAGGAGCACACCTTTTCCCGTTAGCATGCCACCGGAGCACACCTTTTCCCGTTAGCATGCCACCGGAGCACACCTTTTTCCCGTTAGCATGCCACCGTGGCACACCTTTTTCCCGTTAGCATGCCACCAGAGCACACCTTTTCCTGTTAGCATGCCACTGTAGCACACCTTTTCCCATTAGCAGGCCACTGGAGCACACCTTTTCCCATTAGCATGCCACCGAAGCTCACCTTCTTCCGTTAGCATGCCACCAGAGCAAACCTTCTTCCATTACCATGCCACCGGAGCACACCTTCTTCCATTATCATGCCACGGGAGCACACCTCCTTCCGTTAGCATGCCACTGGAGCACACCTTTTACCGTTAGCATGCCACCGGAGCACACCCTTTTAACGTTAGCATGCCACCGGAGCACACATTTTACCGTTAGCATGCCACCGGAGCACAGCTTTTACCGTTAGCATGCCACCGGAGCACATCTTTTACCTTTAGCTTGCCACCCGAGAACAACTTGTACCTTTAGCTTGCCACCGGAGCAAACCTTTTACCGTTAGCATGCCACCATATCACACCTTTTTCCCGTTAGCATGCCACCGTAGCAAATCTTTATCATGTAAGCATGCCACCGTAGCACACCTTTTCCCGTTAGCATGCTGCCGGAGCACACCTTTTCCTATTAGCATGCCGCCGAAGCACACCTTCTTCCGTTAGCATGCCACCAAAGCACACCTTCTTCCCATTAGCATGCCACCGGAGCACACCTTTTTCCATTGGCATGCCACCGGCGCACACCTTTTTCCCGTTAGCATGCCACCGTAGCACACCTTTTCCCGTTAGCATGCCAACGGAGCACACCTTTTCCCGTTAGCATGCCACCGGAGCACACCTTTTCCCATTAGCATGCCACCGAAGCACACCTTCTCCCATTAGCATGCCACCAGAGCACACCTTCTTCAGTTAGCATGCCACCGGAGCACACCTTCTTCCCATTAGCATGCAACCGTAGCACACCTCTTTCCGTTAGCATTCCACCGGAGCACAACTTTTCCCGTTAGCTTGCCACTGAAGCACACCTTTAACCGTTAGCAAGCCACTGGAGCACACCTTTACCGTTAGCAAGCCACACTATCATACTTTTTCCCGTTAGCTTGCCACCGGAGCTCATGTTTACCGTTAGCATGCCACCATAGCACACCTTTTTTACCGATAGCATGCCACCACAGCACACCTTTTTCCCTTTATCATGCCACCGTAGCACACCTTTTACCGTTAGCATGCCACCTGAGCACACTTTTACCATTAGCATGCCACTGGAGCACACCTTTTACCGTTAGCATGCCACTGTAGCACACCTTTATCCATTAACATGCCACTGTAGCACACCTTTTATCGTTAGCATGCCACCGGAGTACACCTTTTCCCGTTAGCATGCCACCATAGCACACCTTTTCCCATTAGCAGGCCACTGGAGCACACCTTTTCCCATTAGCATGCCACCGAAGCTCACCTTCTTCCGTTAGCATGCCACCAGAGCAAACCTTCTTCCATTACCATGCCACCGGAGCACACCTTCTTCCATTATCATGCCACGGGAGCACACCTCCTTCCGTTAGCATGCCACTGGAGCACACCTTTTACCGTTAGCATGCCACCGGAGCACACCCTTTTAACGTTAGCATGCCACCGGAGCACACATTTTACCGTTAGCATGCCACCGGAGCACACCTTTTACCGTTAGCATGCCACTGAAGCACACCTTTTACAGTTAGCATGCCACCGGAGCACACCTTTACCGTTAGCATGCCACCGTAGCACACCTTTTCCCGTTAGCTTGCCACCGGAGCTCATGTTTACCGTTAGCATGCCACCATAGCACACCTTTTTTACCGATAGTATGCCACCTGAGCACACCTTTTTCCCATTAGCATGCCACCGGAGCACAGCTTTTACCGTTAGCATGCCACCGGAGCACATCTTTTACCTTTAGCTTGCCACCCGAGAACAACTTGTACCTTTAGCTTGCCACCGGAGCAAAACTTTTACCGTTAGCATGCCACCATATCACACCTTTTTCCCGTTAGCATGCCACCGTAGCAAACCTTTATCATGTAAGCATGCCACCGTAGCACACCTTTTCCCGTTAGCATGCTGCCGGAGCACACCTTTTCCTATTAGCATGCCGCCGAAGCACACCTTCTTCCGTTAGCATGCCACCAAAGCACACCTTCTTCCCATTAGCATGCCACCGGAGCACACCTTTTTCCATTGGCATGCCACCGGCGCACACCTTTTTCCCGTTAGCATGCCACCGTAGCACACCTTTTCCCGTTAGCATGCCAACGGAGCACACCTTTTCCCGTTAGCATGCCACCGGAGCACCACTTTTCCCATTAGCATGCCACCGAAGCACACCTTCTCCCATTAGCATGCCACCAGAGCACACCTTCTTCAGTTAGCATGCCACCGGAGCACACCTTCTTCCCATTAGCATGCAACCGTAGCACACCTCTTTCCGTTAGCATTCCACCGGAGCACAACTTTTCCCGTTAGCTTGCCACTGAAGCACACCTTTAACCGTTATCAAGCCACTGGAGCACACCTTTACCGTTAGCAAGCCACACTATCATACTTTTTCCCGTTAGCTTGCCACCGGAGCTCATGTTTACCGTTAGCATGCCACCATAGCACACCTTTTTTACCGATAGCATGCCACCACAGCACACCTTTTTCCCTTTATCATGCCACCGTAGCACACCTTTTACCGTTAGCATGCCACCTGAGCACACTTTTACCATTAGCATGCCACTGGAGCACACCTTTTACCGTTAGCATGCCACTGTAGCACACCTTTATCCATTAACATGCCACTGTAGCACACCTTTTACCGTTAGCATGCCACCGGAGTACACCTTTTCCCGTTAGCATGCCACCATAGCACACGTTTTCCTGTTAGCATGCCACAGTAGCACACCTTCTCCTGTTAGCATGCTACTGTAGCACACCTTTTCACATTAGCATGCCACTGTAGCACACCTTTTCCCATTAGCATGCCACCGGAACACACCTTCTGTTATGCACACACCCGGACTGACTGGCGTGCAGTAATCAGGCAGAGTAAAGCGAAACCACAGGTGCGGTGGATAAGGCTGAGCAGAATGAAACCGCAGGTGCGGTGGACACAGCTGAGCAGAGGAAAACCGTCGGTGCGGTGGACACAGCTGAGCAGAGCGAAACCGCAGATGCGGTGGACAAAGGTGAGCAGAGCGAAACCGCAGATGCGGTGGACAAGGCAGAGCAGAGATAAACCGCCGGGGTGGTAAGCAAGGCAGAGCAGAGGGGAAAACCGCCAAAGCTGTGAGCAAAGACAGAGCAGAGGGGACAGGGCTCTGTTCACATGGAACAGACTGGAAGGGAAAGGCAGAACCAGATACACACAAGGTACTTGCAAAGAAGTAGTGAGTGGATTCCAAACTCACAAACGGAAGTACAGCGACAACGAGTAGGAGTTAGGTTCAGGTTCAGACTCTGCAGAAAAAGGAAAGGTACAGACATAAAGAAAAACAGGTAACAGGCTAGGAGAGTGTTCAGACAGGAACTGAGTGTTAAGACAGGAACTGACACTGCAACGAGATTCAGGAGTGAGTCTGGGTATGCGGTCCCCAGAAAGGCGGACAAACAGGCTAGAAGACACAGACAACAGGTCTGGGTATGTGGCCCCCAGAAGGCAGGGCGAACAGGCTAGAAGCGTGTTCAGACAGGCCTGGGAATACATCCTCCAGGAAGGTGGACAGGCAAGAAAAACAGAACAGGACCTGGCACAAGAGAGGCAAGAAGCCCTCTGAAGATAATAGTTGCTCAGGCAGCAGCTTCAAGGTGGAGCTGGTTTAAATATCCAGTGACAGATAGCAATAGGCTGAGGACGCATTAGGGGTGTGCCCACAGCAGCTACAAAAACCAGAAAGTAACCGGGCCGCCGCCCTAAGCAGTCAGAACAGAGGCAAACAGACAGCATGAATAGAAGCCAGGCTAGCAGACTGGACTGAAGATCAAGTTTGCGATCTTGCATAGTGAGAGATGGTGCACCCTGCAAGCCCGCCACCAGGTATGTTACAGTACCCCCCCTTACGCCCCCTCTTCTTCTAGCCTGCAAGAGTGTTCCGCAGAGAATTGGGAGGCCAATCCTTCTCTTCAAGAGGATTACGTCTTCTGTTCACTAGAGGAAACAAAACTGGTCTCATCATCTTGGTAACTAGGATGCTTCCTTCCATCAAGTCATCCTCAGCAACAGATGAAGTGGTTGAAGTACCAGTTACAGGGTGTGAGAAAGTCTCTGTCCATTTGTTATCAGGTAGCACCCCGGAGGATTCAGGAGACAACTGGAGGTCCTCCACCTGTTTGGAAGGGTGCAGAGACTCGGGGGTAACCACTGCTTCGGGGTACACTTGGTCAATCTCATTGGACGAAGTGAGCGAGGTATCAGGTACAGGGTGTATGAAAGTCTCACTCCAATTGTTATCGAGTAGCACCCCGGAGGGTTCAGGAGACAACTGGAGGTCCTCCGCCTGGTTGGAAGAGAGCAAAGACTCGGGGGTAACCATAGCTTCGGAGTACACTTGGTCAAACTCACTGGATGAAGCGGGCGAGGTATCAGGTACAGGGTGTAGGAAAGTCTCTCTCCATTTGTTATCAGGTAGCAGCCCGGAGGATTCAGGAGGCAACTGGAGGTCCTCCACCTGGTTGGAGGGGTGCAGAGAATTGGGGGTATCCACCGGCTCGATGGACGCAAGGCCAGATTTATTAGAGAAGGAGGGTCCATGCTTTGGGACCATCCTCAAACTGGTTTCAGAGATGACATGTCTGTGAGGCGGGATGGTACCTGAAGCCAGATCATTGGTACAATCGTTGAGACTGTGTGGGGACATTGCCTCCGCTTCTCTTCCTTTGGAGACTTCAGCGCACAGCGATTCAGCGACTAGCAGATCTGGTGAAGAAGAAGAAGACATTGCTGACTGTCCTGAATATATAGGGACTGGACACCCCTTGTACCTTAACAGTCCCCCAAGATACACCATGCAAGGTTTCCAGACCTGAGCGGGCACTAGATCCCTCGGCTCTGTACAACTTGTGGGTAAACCAGTCAGCACCTGAAAGGAAAGTTTCTTCAAGTGTAGTGCTCCAATCTGGAGCTTAATTTGTACAGACATCTTTTGACTGTTTCTGAGTAGGGCTCGTCCTTCTACTGACAATGCCCAAACCGGCTTCTGGATTTTTCGGACGGGAATCAGACAATGACTCTTCAAGGCTTTAAGCCCGAAACTTCTGATTAATCCGAGGCTTTTACTTGCCACGGAGACAGTCATGGTCATCTGTGGAGAGGAAACACTAACACCCAGGACAGCCTCTCCCACAGGCCTAATGTCTTGGGATTCTCCACTGGAGAAAGACCGTCAGGGGGTCCCAAACAACCGCAGCGGGACTGCAATCCGATTTCGTGACTGAGTTACAGCCTCTGCTTTGCCTGCCGAACGTGGTAAACTTTCATGGATTCTGTGTGGGTAGCTGTTTCTACAGGCTGGGGAACAGGAGGTCTTTGTGAGGACAGAACCTGACGTGATGGCTTGCCTCTACGCCTAGCACGTCTGGACTGCCTCTTGAGGTTGGGAAGAGATGTATTCTGTGAAGCGTAGTCATCCTGTGAGGATTCTGAGTGGGCAGCAGTCTCTTCAGGCTGGAGAACTGGTGAGTTACCCACACACATTACCCATCGGGGCTGCTCTGGGATATTGGGAAGGGAAGCTTTAGCAGAGGCTTCAGGATTGGGGTCATCAAAGACCATTAGAAAGGTCACCAGAAAGGCCTGCAGGTCAAGGACGATAGGATCCCATGCTTCCCATAGGTGGGTGATCCATTTCAAGGCATCACCCGCTAGGTAGGATATCATAAATGCCACTTTAGCCCAATCGGTAGGAAAATAGAGAGGGTAGAACTTGAAATGCAGCATGCATTGCTCCACAAATGCACGGCTTTGTTTAGGATCCCCATAGTACCGTGGCGGATCCGCAGGAACAAATGCTGATAGATCCATTTGGGCTGGTGCATAAATCGCCTGGGCCATAGCTAGAGAAAACATTTATTTTTTATTTTTTTTATTTTTAATGCACGTATTCGCTGGATACAGATTCAAAATGTCTCTGAGAGCGAAGGGCCGTGGGGCTCAATGGGAACCATGGCCTGAGCAAACTGTTATGCACACGCCCGACTGACTGGCGTGTGCGTGATTAGTGATCCCACTGTGCCATGAACCGGAGAGTGCCTGGAGGGGCGTAACTAAGTATCAACCCGATCCGACCAAGGTCGCACGACGGCTACGACGCCGTGCACCAGGGAGGAACCGAGCAGAGGGACCAGAGGGAACCGAGCAGGCGACTCCAGGTCAAACACCGGACACGGCTGTTGACCCACACCAGGGAATACAGGAACAGGCAGGTTAGAGCATAGGCTGGGTAGGGTCCATTACAGACTGGGAGACGGGTTCAGAGCCACAGATGCGGTAATGATGCAGAGTAAAGCGAAACAGCAGGTGCGGTGGACAAGGCTGAGCAGAGAGAAACCGCAGGTGCGGTGGACGGGGCTGAGCAGAGCGAAACCGCAGATGCGGTGGACAAGGCTGAGCAGAGCGAAACCGCAGATGCGGTGGACAAGGCTGAGCGGGCAGGAACTGCCAGAGCGGTAAATAAGGCAGAGCAGAGATAAACCGCCGGGGTGGTAAGCAAGGCAGAGCAAGGGGAAACCTCCAAAGCGGTGAGCAAAGACAGAGCAGAGGAGACAGGGCTCTGTTCACGCGGAACACACTGGAAGGGAAAGTCAGAACAAGATACACACAAGGTACTTGCAAAGAAGTTGCGAGTGGACTCCAAACTCACAAACGGAAGTACAGCGACAACGAGTAGGAGTAAGGTGCAGGTTCAGACTCTGAAGAAAAAGGAAAGGTACAGACATAAAGAAAAACAGGTAACAGGCTAGGAGAGTGTTCAGACAGGAACTGAGTGTTAAGACAGGGACTGACACTGCAGCGAGATACAGGAGTGAGTCTGGGTATGCGGTCCCCAGAAAGGCGGACAAACAGGCTAGAAGACAGACAACAGGTCTGGGTATGTGGCCCCCAGAAGGCAGGAGGAACAGGCTAGAAGCGTGTTCAGACAGGCCTGGGAATACAGCCTCCAGGAAGGCGGACAGGCAAGAAAAACAGAACAGGACCTGGCACATGAGAGGCAAGAAGCCCTCTGAAGATAATAGTTGCTCAGGCACCAGCTTCAAGTTGGAGCTGGTTTAAATATCAAGTGACAGACAGCAATAGGCTGAGGACGCATTAGGGGTGTGACCACAGCAGCTACAAAAACCAGGAAGTAACCGGGCCGCCGCCCTAAGCAGTCAGAACAGATACAAACAGAAAGCATGAATAGAAGCCAGGCTAGTAGACTGGACTGAAGATCAAGTTTGCGATTTTGCATAGTGAGAGATGGTGCACCATGCAAGCCCGCCACCAGGTATGTTACACATTCTCCAGTTAGCATGCCAACGGAGCAAACCTTTCCCGGTTAGTATGCCAACGGAGCATACCTTTTCCTGTTAGCATGCCACCGGAGCACAACTTTTCCTGTTAGCATGCCACCGGAGCACACCTTTACAGTTAGCATGCCACCGCAGCACACCTTTTCCCGTTAGCATACCGTCGTAGCACACCTTCTCCCATTAGCATGCCACCGGAGCACACCTTTTCTCGTTAGCATGCCAAGGGAGCATACCTTTACCGTTATCATGACACCGGAGCACACCTTTTCCTGTTAGCATGCCACGGGAGCACACCTTTAGCTTTGGCATTCCACCGTAGCACACCTTTTTCCCATTAGCATGCCACCAGAGCACACCGTTTTCCCATTAGCATGACACCATAGCACACCTTTCCCCATTAGCATGCCACCTGAGCACGCCTTTACCGTTAGTATGCCACCGGAGCACACCTTTACCGTTAGCGTGCCACCGGAGCACACCTGTTACCATTAGCATGGCAACGGAGCACACCTTTAACGTTAGCATGCCACCGGAGCACAACTTTTTCCGTTAACATGCCATCGGAGCACATCTTTTCCCGTTAGCATGCCACCGGAGTACACCTTCTCCCGTTAGCATGCCAACGGAGCACACCTTTTCCCGTTAGCATGCCACCGAAGCACACTTCCTCCCGTTAGCATGCCACCGGAGCACACCTTCTCCCATTAGCATGCCACTGGAGCACACCTTTACCGATAGCATGCCTCCGGAGGAGCACACCTTTTTCCGTTAGCATGCCACCGGAGCACACCTTTACCGATAGCATAACACCGGAGCACACCTTTTACCGTTAGCATGCCACCGGAGCACACGTTTTACCGTTAGCATGCCACCTGAGGAGCTCACCTTTTACCATTAGCATGCCACCGGAGCACACCTTTTCCCATTAGCATGCCACCGGAGCACACCTTTTTCCTGTTAGCATGCCACAGTAGCACTCCTTTTTCCCATTAGCATGCCACCAGAGAACACCTTTTTCCCGTTAGCATGCCACCGTAGCACACCTTTTCCGGTTAGCATGCAAATGGAGCACACATTTTCCCATTAGCATGCCACCGGAGCACACCTTTTCCCATTAGCATGCCACCGAAGCACACCTTCTCCCGTTAGCATGCCACCAGAGCACACCTTCTTCCGTTAGCATGCCACCGGAGCACACCTTCTCCCCATTAGCATGCAACCGTAGCACACCTCTTTCCGTTAGCATGCCACCGGAGCATAACTTTTCCCATTAGTATGCCACTGGAGCACACATTTTCCCGTTAGCATGCCACCGGAGCACACCTTTACCGTTAGCATGCCACCATAGCACAACTTTCTTACCGTTAGCATGCCACCACAGTACACCTTTCCTAGCATTAGCATGCCACAGGAGCACACGTTTTACAGTTAGCATGGCACCGGAGCACACCTTTTCCCGTTAGCATGCCACCGGAGCACACCTTTTTCCCGTTAGCATGCCACCGGAGCACACCTTTTTCCCGTTAGCATGCCACCAGAGCACACTTTTTCCCATTAGCATGCCAACGGAGGACACCTTTTACCGTTAGCATGCCAACGGAGCACACCTTTTCCCATTAGCATGCCACCGGAGCACACCTTTTCCCATTAGCATGCCACCGAAGGGCAGCTTCTTCCGGTAGCATGCCTCCAGAGCACACCTTCTTCCCATTAGCATGCCACCGGAGCACACCATCTTCCATTAGCATGCCATCGGAGCAGAACTCTTTCGTTAGCATGCCACTGGAGCACACCTTTTCCTGTTAGCATGCGACTGGAGCACACCTTTACTGTTAGCATGCCACCATAGCACAACTTTCTTACCATTAGCATGCCACCACAGTACACCTTTTCTAGCATTAGCATGCCACAGGAGCACACGTTTTACAGTTAGCATGCCACCGGAGGAGCACACCTTTTCCCGTTAGCATGTCACCGGAGCACACCTTTTCCCGTTAGCATGCCACCGGAGCACACCTTTTTCCCGTTAGCATGCCACCGTAGCACACCTTTTTCCCGTTAGCATGCCACCAGAGCACACCTTTTCCCATTAGCATGCCAACGGAGGACACCTTTTCCCGTCAGAACAAGATACACACAAGGTACTTGCAAAGAAGTTGCGAGTGGACTCCAAACTCACAAACGGAAGTACAGCGACAACGAGTAGGAGTAAGGTGCAGGTTCAGACTCTGAAGAAAAAGGAAAGGTACAGACATAAAGAAAAACAGGTAACAGGCTAGGAGAGTGTTCAGACAGGAACTGAGTGTTAAGACAGGAACTGACACTGCAGCGAGATACAGGAGTGAGTCTGGGTATGCGGTCCCCAGAAAGGCGGACAAACAGGCTAGAAGACAGACAACAGGTCTGGGTATGTGGCCCCCAGAAGGCAGGAGGAACAGGCTAGAAGCGTGTTCAGACAGGCCTGGGAATACAGCCTCCAGGAAGGCGGACAGGCAAGAAAAACAGAACAGGACCTGGCACATGAGAGGCAAGAAGCCCTCTGAAGATAATAGTTGCTCAGGCACCAGCTTCAAGTTGGAGCTGGTTTAAATATCAAGTGACAGACAGCAATAGGCTGAGGACGCATTAGGGGTGTGCCCACAGCAGCTACAAAAACCAGGAAGTAACTGGGCCGCCGCCCTAAGCAGTCAGAACAGATACAAACAGAAAGCATGAATAGAAGCCAGGCTAGTAGACTGGACTGAAGATCAAGCTTGCGATCTTGCATAGTGAGAGATGGTGCACCATGCAAGCCCACCACCAGGTATGTTACACATTCTCCAGTTAGCATGCCAACGGAGCAAACCTTTCCCGCTTAGTATGCCAACGGAGCATACCTTTTCCTGTTAGCATGCCACCGGAGCACAACTTTTCCTGTTAGCATGCCACCGGAGCACACCTTTACAGTTAGCATGCCACCGCAGCACACCTTTTCCCGTTAGCATACCGTCGTAGCACACCTTCTCCCATTAGCATGCCACCGGAGCACACCTTTTCTCGTTAGCATGCCAAGGGAGCATACCTTTACCGTTATCATGACACCGGAGCACACCTTTTCCTGTTAGCATGCCACGGGAGCACACCTTTAGCTTTGGCATGCCACCGTAGCACACCTTTTTCCCGTTAGCATGCCACCAGAGCACACCATTTTCCCATTAGCATGACACCGTAGCACACCTTTCCCCATTAGCATGCCACCTGAGCACGCCTTTACATTAGTTTGCCACCGGAGCACACCTTTACCGTTAGCGTGCCACCGGAGCACACCTGTTACCATTAGCATGGCAACGGAGCACACCTTTAACGTTAGCATGGCACCGGAGCACAACTTTTTCCGTTAACATGCCATCGGAGCACATCTTTTCCCGTTAGCATGCCACCGGAGTACACCTTCTCCCGTTAGCATGCCAACGGAGCACACCTTTTCCCGTTATCATGCCACCGAAGCACACTTTCTCCCGTTAGCATGCCACCGGAGCACACCTTCTCCCATTAGCATGCCACTGGAGCACACCTTTACCGATAGCATGCCTCCGGAGGAGCACACCTTTTTCCGTTAGCATGCCACCGGAGCACACCTTTACCGATAGCATAACACCGGAGCACACCTTTTACCGTTAGCATGCCACCGGAGCACACGTTTTACCGTTAGCATGCCACCTGAGGAGCTCACCTTTTACCATTAGCATGCCACCGGAGCACACCTTTTCCCATTAGCATGCCACCGGAGCACACCTTTTTCCTGTTAGCATGCCACGGTAGCACACCTTTTTCCCATTAGCATGCCACCAGAGCACACCTTTTTCCCGTTAGCATGCCACCGTAGCACACCTTTTCCCGTTAGCATGCAAACGGAGCACACCTTTTCCCATTAGCATGCCACCGGAGCACACCTTTTCCCATTAGCATGCCACCGAAGCACACCTTCTCCTGTTAGCATGCCACCAGAGCACCCCTTCTTCCGTTAGCATGCCACCGGAGCACACTTTCTCCCCATTAGCATGCAACCGTAGCACACCTCTTTCCGTTAGCATGCCACCGGAGCACAACTTTTCCCATTAGTATGCCACTGGAGCACACATTTTCCCGTTAGCATGCCACCGGAGCACACCTTTACCGTTAGCATGCCACCATAGCACAACTTTCTTACCGTTAGCATGCCACCACAGTTCACCTTTCCTATCATTAGCATGCCACAGGAGCACACGTTTTACAGTTAGCATGGCACCGGAGCACACCTTTTCCCGTTAGCATGCCACCGGAGCACACCTTTTTCCCGTTAGCATGCCACCGTTGCACACCTTTTTCCCGTTAGCATGCCACCAGAGCACACTTTTTCCCATTAGCATGCCAACGGAGGACACCTTTTACTGTTAGCATGCCAACGGAGCACACCTTTTCCCATTAGCATGCCACCGGAGCACACCTTTTCCCATTAGCATGCCACCGAAGCGCAGCTTCTTCCGTTAGCATGCCTCCAGAGCACACCTTCTTCCCATTAGCATGCCACCGGAGCACACCATCTTCCATTAGCATGCCATCGGAGCGGAACTCTTTCGTTAGCATGCCACTGGAGCACACATTTTCCTGTTAGCATGCCACTGGAGCACACCTTTACCGTTAGCATGCCACCATAGCACAACTTTCTTACCATTAGCATGCCACCACAGTACACCTTTTCTAGCATTAGCATGCCACAGGAGCACACGTTTTACAGTTAGCATGCCACCGGAGGAGCACACCTTTTCCCGTTAGCATGCAACCGGAGCACACCTTTACCGTTAGCATGCCACCATAACACAACTTTCTTACTGTTAGCATGCCACCACAGCACACCTTTTCTACCATTAGCATGATACCGGAGCACACGTTTTACAGTTAGCATGCCACCGGAGGAGCACACCTTTTCCCGTTAGCATGCCACCAGAGCACACCTTTTCCCGTCAGCATGCCACTGGAGCACACCTTTACCGTTAGCATGCCACCATAGCACACCTTTTTTACCGTTAGCATGTCACCGGAGCACACCTTTTACCGTTAGCATGCCACTGATGCACACCTTTTACCGTTAGCATGCCACCGGAGCACACCTTTTCCCGTGAGCATGCCACCGGAGCTCATGTTTACCGTTAGCATGCCACCATAGCACACCTTTTTTACAGTTAGCATGCCACCAGAGCACACCTTTTTCCCATTAGCATGCCACAGTAGCACACCTTTTCCCGTTAGCATGCCACCGGAGCAGCTTTTACCGTTAGCATGCCATCTGAGCACACCTTTCACCTTTAGCTTGCCACCGGAGCACACCTTTTACCATTAGCATGCCACTAGACCACACCTTTTACCATTAACATGACACCGGAGGAGCACACCTTTTACCGTTAGCATGCCACTGGAGCACACCTTTTACTGTTAGCATGCCACCGGAGCGCAACTTTACCGTTAGCATGTCACCGGAGAACACCTTTTCCCGTTAGCATGCACCGGAGCACAAGTTTTTCCTTAAGTATGCCACCGGAGCTCAACTTTTCCCGTTAGCATGCCACCAGAGCACACATTTTCCCGATAGCATGCCACCGGAAAACATCTTTTCCCGTTGGCATGCCACCGAAGCACACCTTTTCCCGTTGGCATGCCACCGGAGCACACCTTTTCCCGTTGCCATGCCACCGGAGCACACCTTTCCCGATTAGCATGCCACCGTAGAATACCTTCTCCCGTTAGCATGCCAACGGAGCACACCTTTACAGTTAGCATGCCACTGGAGCACACATTTGACCGTTAGCATGCCACTGGAGCACACCTTTACCGTTACCATGCCACCGTAGCACACCTTTTCCCGATATCATGCAACTGCACCAGACCTCTTTCCATTAGCATGCCACCGGAGCACACCTTCTTCCTTTAGCATGCCACTGGAGCACACCTTTTCCCGTTAGCATGCCACTGGAGCACACCTTTACCGTTAGCATGCCACCGAAGCACACCTTTTCCCATTGGCATGTCACCGGAGCACACCTTCTCCCGTTAGCATGCCACCGAAGCAGACCTTATCCCGTTAGCATGCCACTGGAGCACACCTTTTCCCGTTAGCATGCCACCGAAGCACACCTTCTCCCGTTAGCATGCCACTGGAGCACACCTTTTACCGTGAGCATGCCACAGTAGCACACCTTTTCCCATTAGTATGCCACCGTAGCAACCTCTTTCCGTTAGCATGCAACGATAGCACACCTTTTCCCTCTAGCATGCCACCGGAGCACACCTTTTCCCTCTAACATGCCATCGTAGCACACCTTTTCCCGTTAGCATGCCATTGGTGCACACCTTTTCCCGTTAGCATGCCAACAGAGCACATGTTCTCCTGTTAGCATGCCACCGGAGCACATCTTTTCCCGTAAGCATGCCACCGGAGTAAACGTTCTCCCATTAGCATGCCACCGGAGCACACCTTTCCCCATTAGCATCCACCGGAGCACACCTTCTCCCTTTAGCATGCCACCGAAGCACACATTCTCCAGTTAGCATGCCACCGAAGCAAACCTTTTACCGTTAGCATGCCACCGGAGCACACCTTTTACCATCAGCATGCCACAGTAGCAAATCTTCTGCCGTTAGCATGCCACCGTAGCACACCTTCTCCCGTTAGCATGCCACCGGAGCACACCTTTTACTGTTAGCATGCCACCGGAGCGCAACTTTACCGTTAGCATGTCACCGGAGAACACCTTTTCCCGTTGGCATGCCATCGGAGCACACCTTTTCCCGTTGGCATGCCACCGGAGCACAACTTTTACCGTTAGCATGCCACCAGAGCACACCTTTTACCGTTAGCATGCCACCAGAGCACACCTTTTACCGTTAGCATGCCACCGTAGCACACCTTTTCCCATTACCTACCACCGGTGCATACCGTTCCCGATTAGCATGCCACCGTAGAATACCTTCTCACGTTAGCATGCCACCGGAGCACACCTTTACTGTTAGCATGCCACTGGAGCACATATTTTACCGTTAGCATGCCACTGGAGCACACCTTTACCGTTACCATGCCACCGGAGCACACCTTTTCCCACTATCATGCAACCGTACCACACCTCTTTCCGTTAGCATGCCACCGGAGCACACCTTCTCCCTTTAGCATGCCACTGGAGCACACCTTTTCCCGTTAGCATGCCACCGGAGCACACCTATAACCGCTAGCATGCCACCGGAGCACACCTTTACCGTTAGCATGCCACCGAAGCACACCTTCTCCCGTTAGCATGCCACCGGAGCACACCTTTTTTCAGTTAGCATGCCACTGGTGCACACCTATACCGTTAGCATCCCACCAAAGCACATCTTTATTAACGTTAGCATGCCACCGGAGCACACCTTTTTCCCGTTATCATGCCACTGGAGCACACCTTTTCCGGTTAGCATGCCACCAGAGCACACCTTTACCGTTAGCATGCCACCGTAGCACACGTTTTTTCCCATTAGCATGCCACTGGAGCACAAGTTTACCGTTAGCATGCCAACGTAGCACACATTTTTCCCGTTAGCATGCAACCGGAGCACATTTTTTTCCCATTAGCATATAACGGTGGCACACCTTTTCCCATTAGCATGCCACCAGAGCACACCTTCTCCCTTCTCCCCTTAGCATGCCACCGTAGCACACATTTTCCCATTAGCAAGCACCTGAAACACACCTTTTCCCGTTAGCATGCCACCAGAGCACACCTTCTCCTGTTAGCATGCCACCGGAGCACACCTTCTCCTGTTAGCATGCCACCGGAGCACACCTTCTCCTGTTAGTATGCCACCGGAGCACACTTTTTTCCCATTAGCATGCCACCGGAGCACACCTTTACCGTTATCATGCCACCTTAGCAAACATTTTTCCCGTTAGCATGCCACCGGAGCACACCTTTTCCCATTAGCATGCCACCGGAGCACACCTTTTCCCAATAGCATGCCACCAAAGCACACCTTCTCCCGTTAGCATGCCACCAGAGCACACCTTCTCCCGTTAGCATGCCACCGGAGCACACCTTTTCCCGTTAGCATGCCTCCGGAGCACACCTTTTCCCAATAGCATGCCACCGAAGCACACCTTCTCCCGTTAGCATGCCACCTGAGCACACCTTTACCGTTAGCATGCCTCCGGAGGAGCACTCCTTTTTCCGTTAGCATTCCCCCGGAGCACACCTTTTACCGATAGCATACCACTGGAGCACACCTTTTACCGTTAGCATGCCACAGGAGCACACGTTTTACCGTTAGCAAGCCACCTGAGCACACCTTTTACCGTTAGCATGCCACCGGAGCACACCTTTTTACCGTTAGCATGCCACAGTAGCACACCTTTTTACCGTTAGCATGCCACCGGAGCACACCTTTTTACCGTTAGCATGCCACAGGAACACACGTTTTACCGTTAGCAAGCCACCTGAGCACACCTTTTACCGTTAGCATGCCACCGGAGCACACCTTTTTACCATTAGCATGCCACAGTAGCACACCTTTTTACCGTTAGCATGCCACCGTAGCACACCTTTTTACCGTTAGCATGCCACCGTAGCATACCTTTTCTCGTTAGCTTGCCACCGGAGCTCATGTTTACCGTTAGCATGCCACCATGGCACACCTTTTTAACTGATAGCATGCCACCGGAGCACATCTTTTACCGTTAGCATGCCACCCGAGCACACCTTTTACCTTTAGCTTGCCACTGGAGCACACATTTTACCGTTAGCATGCCACTAGAGCACACCTTTTACCATTAACATGCCACCGGACGAGCACACCTTTTACCGTTAGCTTGCCACCGGAGCACACCTTTTCCAATTAGCATGCCACAGAAGCACACCTTCTTCCGTTAGCATGCCACCAGAGTACACCTTCTTCCATTAGCATGCCACCGGAGAACACCTTCTTCCCATTAGCATGCAACAGTAGCACACCTCATTCTGTTAGCATGCCACCGGAGCACAACTTTTCCTGTTAGCATGCCACTGGAGCACAACTTTTCCCGTTAGCATGCCACAGGAGCACACCTTTACCGATAGCATGCCACCATAGCACACCCTTTTTACCGTTAGTATGCCACCAGAGCACACCTTTTTCCTGTTAGCATGGCACCGGAGCACACCTTTACCGTTAGCATGCCACCTTAGCACACCTTTTTCCAGTCAGCATGCCACCGGAGCACACCCTTTTTACCGTTAGCATGCCACCGAAGCACACCTTTTCCCGTTAGCATACCTTTTCCCATTAGCATGCCACCGAAGCACACCTTCTCCCGTTAGCATGCCACCGGAGCACACCTTTTTTCCGTTAGCATGCCACTGGTGCACACCTATACCGTTAGCATCCCACCAAAGCACATCTTTATTAACGTTAGCATGCCACCGGAGCACACCTTTTTCCCGTTATTATGCCACTGGAGCACACCTTTTCCGGTTAGCATGCCACCAGAGCACACCTTTACCGTTAGCATGCCACCTTAGCACACCTTTTTCCAGTCAGCATGCCACCGGAGCACACCCTTTTTACGGTTAGCATGCCACCGAAGCACACATTTTCCCATTAGCATGCCACCGGAGCACACCTTCTTCCCATTAGCATGCAACCATAGCACACCTCTTTCCGTTAGCATGCCACCGGAGCCCAACTTTTCCTGTTAGCATGCCACTGGAGCACACCTTTTCCCGTTAGCATGCAACCGGAGCACACCTTTACCGTTAGCATGCCACCATAGCACAACTTTCTTACTGTTAGCATGCCACCACAGCACACCTTTTCTACCATTAGCATGATACCGGAGCACACGTTTTAGAGTTAGCATGCCACCGGAGGAGCACACCTTTTCCCGTTAGCATGCCACCAGAGCACACCTTTTCCCGTTAGCATGCCACTGGAGCACACCTTTACCGTTAGCATGCCACCATAGCACACCTTTTTTACCGTTAGCATGTCACCGGAGCACACCTTTTACCGTTAGCATGCCACTGAAGCACACCTTTTACCGTTAGCATGCCACCGGAGCACACCTTTTCCCATGAGCATGCCACCGGAGCTCATGTTTACCGTTAGCATGCCACCATAGCACACTTTTTTTACAGTTAGCATGCCACCAGAGCACACCTTTTTCCCATTAGCATGCCACAGTAGCACACCTTTTCCCGTTAGCATGCCACCGGAGCAGCTTTTACCGTTAGCATGCCATCCGAGCACACCTTTCACCTTTAGCTTGCCACCGGAGCACACCTTTTACCATTAGCATGCCACTAGACCACACCTTTTACCATTAACATGCCACCGGAGGAGCACACCTTTTACCGTTAGCATGCCACTGGAGAACACCTTTTACTGTTAGCATGCCACCGGAGCGCAACTTTACCGTTAGCATGTCACCGGAGAACACCTTTTCCCGTTAGCATGCACCGGAGCACAAGTTTTTCCTTAAGTATGCCACCGGAGCTCAACTTTTCCCGTTAGCATGCCACCAGAGCACACCTTTTCCCGATAGCATGCCACCGGAAAACACCTTTTCCCGTTGGCATGCCACCGAAGCACACCTTTTCCCGTTGGCATGCCACCGGAGCACACCTTTTCCCGTTGCCATGCCACCGGAGCACACCTTTCCCGATTAGCATGCCACCGTAGAATACCTTCTCCCGTTAGCATGCCAACGGAGCACACCTTTACAGTTAGCATGCCATTGGAGCACACATTTGACCATTAGCATGCCACTGGAGCACACCTTTACCGTTACCATGCCACCGTAGCACACCTTTTCCCGATATCATGCAACTGCACCAGACCTCTTTCCATTAGCATGCCACCGGAGCATACCTTCTTCCTTTAGCATGCCACTGGAGCACACCTTTTCCCGTTAGCATGCCACTGGAGCACACCTTTACCGTTAGCATGCCACCGAAGCACACCTTTTCCCATTGGCATGTCACCGGAGCACACCTTCTCCCGTTAGCATGCCACCGAAGCAGACCTTATCCCGTTAGCATGCCACTGGAGCATACCTTTTCCCGTTAGCATGCCACCGAAGCACACCTTCTCCCGTTAGCATGCCACTGGAGCACACCTTTTACCGTGAGCATGCCACAGTAGCACACCTTTTCCCATTAGTATGCCACCGTAGCAACCTCTTTCCGTTAGCATGCAACGATAGCACACCTTTTCCCTCTAGCATGCCACCGGAGCACACCTTTTCCCTCTAACATGCCATCGTAGCACACCTTTTCCCGTTAGCATGCCATTGGTGCACACCTTTTCCCGTTAGCATGCCAACAGAGCACATGTTCTCCTGTTAGCATGCCACCGGAGCACATCTTTTCCCGTTAGCATGCCACCGGAGTAAACGTTCTCCCATTTGCATGCCACCGGAGCACACCTTTCCCCATTAGCATCCACCGGAGCACACCTTCTCCCTTTAGCATGCCACCGAAGCACACCTTCTCCAGTTAGCATGCCACCGAAGCAAACCTTTTACCGTTAGCATGTCACCGGAGCAAACCTTTTACCATCAGCATGCCACAGTAGCAAATCTTCTGCCGTTAGCATGCCACCGTAGCACACCTTCTCCCGTTAGCATGCCACCGGAGCACACCTTTTACTGTTAGCATGTTAACGGAGCGCAACTTTACCGTTAGCATGTCACCGGAGAACACCTTTTCCCATTGGCATGCCACCGGAGCACACCTTTTCCCGTTGGCATGCCACCGGAGCACAACTTTTACCGTTAGCATGCCACCAGAGCACACCTTTTACCGTTAGCATGCCACCAGAGCACACCTTTTACCGTTAGCATGCCACCGTAGCACACCTTTTCCCGTTACCTGCCACCGGTGCATACCTTTCCCGATTAGCATGCCACCGTAGAATACCTTCTCCCGTTAGCATGCCACCGGAGCACACCTTTACCGTTAGCATGCCACTGGAGCACATATTTTACCGTTAGCATGCCACTGGAGCACACCTTTACCGTTACCATGGCACCGGAGCACACCTTTTCCCGCTGTCATGCAACCGTACCACACCTCTTTCCGTTAGCATGCCACCGGAGCACACCTTCTCCCTTTAGCATGCCACTGGAGCACAACTTTTCCCGTTAGCATGCCACCGGAGCACACCTATAACCGCTAGCATGCCACCGGAGCACACCTTTACCGTTAGCATGCCACCGAAGCACACCTTTTCCCGTTAGCATGCCACCGGAGCACACCTTTTCCCATTAGCATGCCACCGAAGCACACCTTCTCCCGTTAGCATGCCACCGGAGCACACCTATTTTCCGTTAGCATGCCACTGGTGCACACCTATACCGTTAGCATCCCACCAAAGCACATCTTTATTAACGTTAGCATGCCACCGGAGCACACCTTTTTCCCGTTATCATGCCACTGGAGCACACCTTTTCCGGTTAGCATGCCACCAGAGCACACCTTTACCGTTAGCATGCCACCGTAGCACACGTTTTTTCCCATTAGCATGCCACTGGAGCACAAGTTTACCGTTAGCATGCCAACGTAGCACACATTTTTCCCGTTAGCATGCAACGGAGCACATTTTTTTCCCATTAGCATATAACGGTGGCACACCTTTTCCCATTAGCATGCCACCAGAGCACACCTTCTCCCCTTAGCATGCCACCGTAGCACACATTTTCCCATTAGCATGCCCCTGAAACACACCTTTTCCCGTTAGCATGCCACCGGAGCACACCTTCTCCTGTTAGCATGCCACCGGAGCACACTTTTTTCCCATTAGCATGCCACCGGAGCACACCTTTACCGTTATCATGCCACCTTAGCAAACATTTTTCCCGTTAGCATGCCACCGGAGCACACCTTTTCCCATTAGCATGCCACCGGAGCACACCTTTTCCCAATAGCATGCCACCGAAGCACACCTTCTCCCGTTAGCATGCCACCAGAGCACACCTTCTCCCGTTAGCATGCCACCAGAGCACACCTTTTCCCGTTAGCTTGCCACCGGAGCACACCTTTTCCCAATAGCATGCCACCGAAGCACACCTTCTCCCGTTAGCATGCCACCGGAGCACAACTTTACCGTTAGCATGCCTCCGGAGGAGCACTCCTTTTTCCGTTAGCATTCCCCCAGAGCACACCTTTTACCGATAGCATACCACTGGAGCACACCTTTTACCGTTAGCATGCCACAGGAGCACACGTTTTACCGTTAGCAAGCCACCTGAGCACACCTTTTACCGTTAGCATGCCACCGGAGCACACCTTTTTACCGTTAGCATGCCACAGTAGCACACCTTTTTACCGTTAGCATGCCACCGGAGCACACCTTTTTACCGTTAGCATGCCACAGGAGCACACGTTTTACCGTTAGCAAGCCACCTGAGCACACCTTTTACCGTTAGCATGCCACCGGAGCACACCTTTTTACCGTTAGCATGCCACAGTAGCACACCTTTTTACCGTTAGCATGCCACCGGAGCACACCTTTTTAACGTTAGCATGCCACCGTAGCATACCTTTTCTCGTTAGCTTGCCACCGGAGCTCATGTTTACCGTTAGCATGCCACCATGGCACACCTTTTTAACTGATAGCATGCCACCGGAGCACATCTTTTACCGTTAGCATGCCACCCGAGCACACCTTTTACCTTTAGCTTGCCACTGGAGCACACATTTTACCGTTAGCATGCCACTAGAGCACACCTTTTACCAATAACATGCCACCGGACGAGCACACCTTTTACCGTTAGCTTGCCACCGGAGCACACCTTTTCCAATTAGCATGCCACAGAAGCACACCTTCTTCCGTTAGCATGCCACCAGAGTACACCTTCTTCCATTAGCATGCCACCGGAGCACACCTTCTTCCCATTAGCATGCAACAGTAGCACACCTCATTCTGTTAGCATGCCACCGGAGCACAACTTTTCCTGTTAGCATGCCACTGGAGCACAACTTTTCCCGTTAGCATGCCACAGGAGCACACCTTTACCGTTAGCATGCCACCATAGCACACCCTTTTTACCGTTAGTATGCCACCAGAGCACACCTTTTTCCTGTTAGCATGCCACCGGAGCACACCTTTACCGTTAGCATGCCACCTTAGCACACCTTTTTCCAGTCAGCATGCCACCGGAGCACACCCTTTTTACCGTTAGCATGCCACCGAAGCACACCTTTTCCCGTTAGCATGCCACCGGAGCACACCTTTTCCCATTAGCATGCCACCGAAGCACACCTTCTCCCGTTAGCATGCCACCGGAGCACACCTTTTTTCCGTTAGCATGCCACTGGTGCACACCTATACCGTTAGCATCCCACCAAAGCACATCTTTATTAACGTTAGCATGCCACCGGAGCACACCTTTTTCCCGTTATCATGCCACTGGAGCACACCTTTTCCGGTTAGCATGCCACCAGAGCACACCTTTACCGTTAGCATGCCACCGTAGCACACGTTTTTTCCCATTAGCATGCCACTGGAGCACAAGTTTACCATTAGCATGAAAACGTAGCACACATTTTTCCCGTTAGCATGCAACCGGAGCACATTTTTTTCCCATTAGCATATAACGGTGGCACACCTTTTACCATTAGCATGCCACCAGAGCACACCTTCTCCCCTTAGCATGCCACCGTAGCACACATTTTCCAATTAGCATGCCCCTGAAACAAACCTTTTCCCGTTAGCATGCCACCGGAGCACACCTTCTCCTGTTAGCATGCCACCGGAGCACACCTTCTCCTGTTAGCATGCCACCGGAGCACACTTTTTTCCCATTAGCATGCCACCGAAGCACACCTTCTCCCGTTAGCATGCCACCAGAGCACACCTTCTTCCCATTAGCATGCAACCATAGCACACCTCTTTCCGTTAGCATGCCACCGGAGCACAACTTTTCCCGTTAGCATGCCACTGGAGCACACCTTTTCCCGTTAGCATGCCACCGGAGCACAACTTTTCCCGTTAGCATGCCACCGGAGCACACCTTTACCATTATCATGCCACCTTAGCAAACATTTTTCCCGTTAGCATGCCACCGGAGCACACCTTTTCCCATTAGCATGCGACCGGAGCACACCTTTTCCCAATAGCATGCCACCAGAGCACACCTTCTTCCCATTAGCATGCAACCATAGCACACCTCTTTCCGTTAGCATGCCACCGGAGCACAACTTTTCCCGTTAGCATGCCACTGGAGCACACCTTTTCCCGTTAGCATGCCACCGGAGCACAACTTTTACCGTTAGCATGCCACCAGAGCACACCTTTTACCGTTAGCATGCCACCAGAGCACACCTTTTACCATTAGCATGCCACCGTAGCACACCTTTTCCCGTTACCTGCCACCGGTGCATACCTTTCCCGATTAGCATGCCACCGTAGAATACCTTCTCCCGTTAGCATGCCACCGGAGCACACCTTTACCGTTAGCATGCCACTGGAGCACATATTTTACCATTAGCATGCCACTGGAGCACACCTTTACCGTTACCATGCCACCGGAGCACACCTTTTCCCGCTATCATGCAACCGTACCACACCTCTTTCCGTTAGCATGCCACCGGAGCACACCTTCTCCCTTTAGCATGCCACTGGAGCACACCTTTTCCCGTTAGCATGCCACCGGAGCACACCTTTAACCGCTAGCATGCCACCGGAGCACACCTTTACCGTTAGCATGCCACCGAAGCACACCTTTTCCCGTTAGCATGCCACCGGAGCACCCCTCTTCCCGTTAGCGTGCCATCGAAGCACACCTTTTTCCGTTAGCATGCCACTGGAGCACACCTTTAACCGTGAGCATGCCGCAGTAGCACACCTTTTCCCATTAGTATGCCACCGTAGCACACCTCTTTCCGTTAGCATGCCACCGTAGCACACCTTTTCCCTCTAGCATGCCATTGGTGCACACCTTTTCCCGTTAGCATGCCACCGAAGCACATCTTCTCCCATTAGCATGCCACCGGAGCACACCTTTCCCCATTAGCATCCACCGGAGCACACCTTCTCCCTTTAGTATGCCACTGAAGCACACCTTCTCCAGTTAGCATGCCACCGGAGCACACTTTTTCCCGTTAGCATGCCAGCAAAGCACACCTTCTACAGTTAGCATGTGTGAGGCAGTGACCGGGATCGTTTACGAGCGACGTTATATCTCCCCCAGAATGTGTACAGAAAACTTTTAAAACCATTGGCGTGCATTGCAGTCACAGACACACCTGCGTCTGCAATGCAGGAATGAAGATGAGCGTTGATCTCGTCAGGCTATCTGGCTAAGGCAGATTATTAAAAAACCGGCAGGGTATTCATTTCTTGGAGGAGGTCACAGGAGGCAGTGGGGGCGGCCTCCTCACTCCAACCGGGTTTTCCATTGGCTCTTTCCACAGGTCCTTTAAAAACCCTGCACGAAGGATTAGTGTTGTTTTATGTTGGAACCGGCTAGAAGCACAGCAGGGAAGCTCAGCAGGATTACGGGTGGCTGAACCCACGCCTGGGAAGCCTCTACATCTGTCAGGCTCTGAGCGGCCCAGCGCGGCCATTGCCAACGGCAACCATTGTTTAAAGACTCATGGTAACCCGGCTGCGAACCGGAGTACTGTCCTGTTTACCCATGAGTTGCTGAATAAAGCTGTTTATGTTGGACTTGATTGGGTCACTGCCTCAGTTACTGCACGGTGTGAAGATCACCGCCTCACACATCCCACTGGATCACACCTTTACCGTTAGCATGCCACCGTAACACACCCTTTCCCATTAGCATGACACAAGGGCACACCTTCTCCCGTTAGCATGTCACCGCAGCACACCTTCTCCCGTTAGCATGCCACCGGAGCACATCTTTTACCGTTAGCATGCCACCGGAGCACACCTTTTACCGTCAGCATGCCACCGGAGCACACCTTTTCCCCTTAGCATGCCACCGGAGCACACCTTCTCCCGTTAGCATGCCACGGAGCACACCTTTTCCCGTTAGCACGCCACCGGAGCACACCTTCTCCCGTTAGCATGACACCGGAGCACACCTTTCCCCGTTAGCATCCACTGGAGAACACCTTTTCCCTTTAGCATGGCACCGTAGCACACCTTTTCCCGTTAGCATGCCACCGATACACATCTTTTTCTGTTAGCATGCCACCGGAGCACACCTTCTCCCATTAGCATGCCACGGAGCACTCCTTTTATCGTTAGCATGCACTGGAGCACACCTTTTACCGTTAGCATGCCACCGGAACACACCTTTTACCGTTAGCATGCACTGGAGCACACCTTCTCCCGTTAGCATGCCATCGGAGCACACCTTTCCCGGTTAGCATGCCACCGAAGCACACCTTTTTCCATTAGCATGCCACCATAACACTCCTCTTTACGTTAGCATGCCACGGGAGCACACCTTTACCCATTAGCATGCCACCGGAGCACACCTTTTACCATTAGCATGCCACCGGAGCACACCTTTTACCCTTAACATGCCACCGGAGCACACCTTTTACCCTTAACATGCCACCGGAGCCCACCTTCTCCTGTTAGCATGCCACCGAAACACACCTTTCCCGGTTAGCATGCCACCGGAGCACATCTTTTCCCGTTAGCATGCCACCGGAGCACACCTTTTACCGTTAGCATGCCACCGTAGCACACCTTTTACCGTTAGCATGCCACCGGAGCACACCTTTTCCCGTTAGCATGCCACCATAGCACTAGTTCTCCCCTTAGCATGCCACTGGAGAACACCTTTCCCAGTTAGCATGCCACCGGAGCACACCTTTACCATTAGAATGCCACCGTAGCACACCTTCTCCCATTAGCATGCCACCGGAGCACAACTTTTCCCATTAGCATGCCGCCGGAGCACACCTTTTCTCGTTAGCATGCGCCTGGAGCACACCTTCTACCATTAGCATGTGTGAGACAGTGACCGGGATCGTTTACGAGGGATGTTATATCTCCCCCAGAATGTGTACAGAGAACTATTAAAACCATTGGAGTGTATTGCAGTCACAGACACACCTGCGGCTGCAATGCAGGAATGAAGGTGAGCGTTGATCTCGTCAGGCTATCTGGCTAAGGCAGATTATTAAAAAACCGGCAGGGCATTCATTTCTTGGAGGAGGTCACAGGAGGCAGTGGGGGCGGCCTCCTCACTCCAACCGGGTTTTCCATTGGCTCTTGCCACAGGTCCTTTAAAAACCCTGCACTAAGGATTAGTGTTGTTCTATGTTGGAACCGACTAGAAGCACAGCAGGGAAGCTCAGCAGGATTGAGGGTGGCTGAACCCACGCCTGGGAAGCCTCTGCGCCTGTCAGGCTCTGAGCGGCCCGGCACGGCCGTTACCCACCGCAACCATTGTTTAAAGACTGGTGGTAACCCGCCTGCGTACCAGAGGACTGTCCTGTTTACCCATGAGTTGCTGAATAAAGCTGTTTATGTTGGACTTGATTAGGTCACTGCATCAGTTACTGCACGGTGTGAACATCACCGCCTTACACATCCCACCGGAGCACACCTTTACCATTAGCATGCCACCGTAACACACCCTTTCCCGTTAGCATGCCACAGGAGCACACCTTCTCCCATTAGCATGCTACCGGAGCACACCTTCTCCCGTTGGCATGCCACCGGAGCACACCTTTTACCATTAGCATGCCACCAGAGCACACCTTTTACAGTCAGCATGCCACCGGAGCACACCTTTTCCCGTCAGCATGCCACCGGAGCACACCTTTTCCCGTCAGCATGCCACCGGAGCCCACCTTTTCCCGTCAACATGCCACCGGAGCACACCTTTTCCCGTCAGCATGCCACCGGAGTACACCTTTTCCCGTCAGCATGCCACCGGAGCACACCTTCTCCCGTCAGCATGCCACCGGAGCACACCTTTTACCGTCAGCATGCCACCGGAGCACACCTTTACCGTTAGCATGTTACCATAGCACACCTTTACCCATTAACATGCCACCGGAGCACACCTATTCCCGTTAGCATGCCACCGGAGCATACTTTTTCCCGATTAGCATGCCACCGGAGCTTAACTTTTCCCGTTAGCATGCCATCGGAGCATACCTTTTCCCGATTAGCATGACACCGGAGATCACCTTTTTCCATTTGCATGCCAACGGAGCACACTTTTACCGTTAGCATAACACAGTAGCACACCTTTCCCCATTAGCATGCAACCAGAGCACACCTTTTACCGTTAGCATGCCACCGGAGCACACCTTTTCCCGTTAGCATGCCACCGGTGTTCCCTTTTTCCCGTTAGCATGCCACCGGAGCTCACATTTTTCCGTTAGCATGACACCGGAGAACACCTTTTACCATTAGCAGGCCACCAGAGCACACATTTTCCCGTTAGCATGCCACGTAGCACACCTTTTCCCGTTAGCATGCCACCGGTGCACACTTTTTCCCGTTAGCATGCCACCGGTGCACACCTTTTCCCGTTAGCATGCCACCGGAGGAGCACACCTTTTCCCGTTAGCATGCCACCGGTGCACACCTTTTCCCGTTAGCATGCCAGCGGTGCACACCTTTTCCCGTTAGCATGCCACCGGTGCACACCTTTTCCCGTTAGCATGCCACCGGTGCACACCTTTTGCCGTTAGCATGCCACCGGTGCACACCTTTTCCCGTTAGCATGCCACCGGTGCACACCTTCTCCCGTTAGCATGCCACCGGTGCACACCTTTTCCCGTTAGCATGCCACCGGTGCACACCTTCTCCCGTTAGCATGCCACCGGAGCACACCTTTTTCCCGTTAGCATGCCACCAGTGCACACCTTTTCCCATTAGCATGCCAACGGAGGACACCTTTTCCCGTTAGCATGCCAACGGAGCACACCTTTTCCCGTTAGCATGCCACCGGAGCACACCTTTTCCCATTAGCAAGCCACCGAAGTGCAGCTTCTTCCGTTAGCATGCCTACAGAGCACAACTTCTTCCCATTAGCATGCCACCGGAGCACACCATCTTCCATTAGCATGCCATCGGAGCAGAACTCTTTCCGTTAGCATGCCACTGGAGCACACCTTTTCCTGTTAGCATGCCACTGGAACACACCTTTACCGTTAGCATGCCACCATAGCACACCAATTTTACCGTTAGCATGCCACCGGTGCACACCTTTTACCGTTAGCATGCCACTGAAGCACACCTTTTACCGTTAGCATGCCACGGAGCACACCTTTTCCCATGAGCATGCCACCGGAGCTCATGTTTACCGTTAGCATGCCACCGTAGCACACCTTTTCCCTTTAGCATGCAAACGGAGCACACCTTTTCCCATTAGCATGCCACCGGAGCACACCTTTTCCCATTAGCATGCCACCGAAGCACACCTTCTCCGGTTAGCATGCCACCAGAGCACACCTTCTTCCGTTAGCATGCCACCGGAGCACACCTTCTCCCCATTAGCATGCAACCGTAGCACACCTCTTTTCGTTAGCATGCCACCGGAGCACAACTTTTCCCGTTAGTATGCCACTGGAGCACACATTTTCCCGTTAGCATGCCACCGGAGCACACCTTTACCGTTAGCATGCCACCAGAGCACACCTTTTTACCATTAGCATGCCACAGTAGCACACCTTTTCCCGTTAGCATGGCACCGGAGCAGCTTTTACCGTTAGCATGCCACCCGAGCACACCTTTCACCTTTAGCTTGCCACCCGAGCACACCTTTTACCATTAGCATGCCACTAGACCACACCTTTTACCATTAACATGCCACCGGAGGAGCATACCTTTTACCGTTTGCATGCCACCGGAGCAAAATTTTTACCATTAGCATGCCACTGGAGCACACCTTTACCGATAGCATTCCTCCGGAGGAGCACACCTTTTTCTGTTAGCATGCCAACGGAGCACACCTTTAACCGATAGCATACCACTGGAGCACACCTTTTACCGTTAGCATGCCACTGGAGCACACGTTTTACCGTTAGCACGCCACCGGAGGAGCTCACCTTTTACCATTAGCATGCCACTGGAGCACAACTTTTCCCATTAGCATGCCACCGTAGCACACCTTTTTCCTGTTAGCATGCCACCAGAGCACACCTTTTTCCCGTTAGCATGCCACCGTAGAACACCTTTTCCTGTTAGCATGCCACCGTAGCACACCTTTTCCCGTTAGCATGCCACCGGAGCACACCTTTTCCTAATAGCATGCCACCGAAGCACACCTTCTCCCGTTAGCATGCCACCAGAGCACACCTTCTTCCATTAGCATGCCACCGGAGCACACCTTCTTCCCATTAGCATGCAACCATAGCACACCTCTTTCTGTTAGCATGCCACTGGAGCACACCTTTTCCCGTTAGCATGCCACCGGAGCACACCTTTACCGTTAGCATGCCACCGGAGCACACCTTCTTCCCATTAGCATGCAACCATAGCACACCTCTTTCCGTTAGCATGCCACCGGAGCACAAGTTTTCCCATTAGCATGCCACTGGAGCACACCTTTTCCCGTTAGCATGCCACCGTAGCACACCTTTACCGTTAGCATGCCACCATAGCACAACTTTCTTTCCGTTAGCAATCCACCACAGCATGCCTTTTCTACCATTAGCATGCCACCGGAGCACACGTTTTACAGTTAGCATGCCACCGGATGAGCACACCTTTTCCCGTTAGCATGCCAACGGAGCACACCTTTTCCCGTTAGCATGCCACCGGAGCACACCTTTTTCCCATTAGCATGCCACCGTAGCACACCTTTTTCCCGTTAGCATGCCACCAGAGCACACCTTTTTCCTGTTAGCATGCCACTGTAGCACACCTTTTCCCATTAGCAGGCCACTGGAGCACACCTTTTCCCATCAGCATGCCACCGAAGCTCACCTTCTTCCATTAGCATGCCACCAGAGCACACCTTCTTCCATTACCATGCCACCGGAGCACACCTTCTTCCATTAGCATGCCACGGGAGCACACCTCCTTCCGTTAGCATGCCACTGGAGCACACCTTTTCCCGTTAGCATGCCACCGGAGCACACCCTTTTACCATTAGCATGCCACCGGAGCACACCTTCTTCCATTAGCATGCCACCGGAGCACACCTCTTTCCGTTAGCATGCCACTGGAGCACACCTTTTCCTGTTAGCATGCCACTGGAGCACACCTTTACCGTTAGCATGCCACCATAGCACACCTTTTTTACCGTTAGCATGCCACCGGAGCACACCTTTTACCGTTAGCATGCCACTGAAGCACACCTTTTACAGTTAGCAAGCCACCGGAGCACCCTTTTTCCCGTGAGCATGCCTCCGGAGCTCATGTTTTCCGTTAGCATGCCACCATAGCACACCTTTTTTACCGTTAGCATGCCACCAGAGCACACCTTTTTCCCATTAGCATGCCACAGTAGCACACCTTTTCCCGTTAGCATGCCACCGGAGCAGCTTTTACCGTTAGCATGCCATCCGAGCACACCTTTCACCTTTAGCTTGCCACCGGAGCACACATTTTACCATTAGCATGCCACTAGACCACACCTTTTACCATTAACATGCCACCGGAGGAGCACACCTTTTACCGTTAGCATGCCACCGGAGCAAAATTTTTACCGTTAGCATGTCACTGGAGCACACCTTTACTGATAGCATTTCTCCGGAGGAGCACACCTTTTTCCGTTAGGATGCCACCGGAGCACACCCTTTACCGATAGCATGCCACCGGAGCACACCTTTTACCGTTAGCATGCCACCTGAGCACACGTTTTACCGTTAGCATGCCACCGGAGGAGCTCACCTTTTACCATTAGCATGCCAGCGGAGCACACCTTTTCCTGTTAGCATGCCACCGGAGCACACCTTTTTCTCGTTAGCATGCCACCGTAGCACACTTTTTCCTGTTAGCATGCCACCAGAGCACACCTTTTTCCCGTTAGCATGCCACCGTAGCACACCTTTTCCCGTTAGCATGCCACCGAAGCACACCTTCTCCCGTTAGCATACCACCAGAGCACACCTTCTTCCCATTAGCATGCAACCATAGCACACCTCTTTCCGTTAGCATGCCACCGGAGCACAACTTTTCCCGTTAGCATGCCATTGGAGCACCCCTTTTCTACCATTAGCATGCAACCGGAGCACACCTTTACTGTTAGCATGCCACCATAACACAACTTTCTTACCGTTAGCATGCCACCACAGTACACCTTTTCTACCATTAGCATGCCACCGGAGCACACGTTTTACAGTTAGCATGCCACCGGAGCACACCTTTTCCCGTTAGCATGCCACCGGAGGACACCTTTTTCCCGTTAGCATGCTACCGTAGCACACCTTTTTCCTGTTAGCATGCCACCATAGCACACCTTTTTCCTGTTAGCATGCCACTGTAGCACACCTTTTCCCATTAGCATGCCAACGGAGGACACCTTTTCCCGTTAGCATGCCACCGGAGCACACCTTTTCCCATTAGCATGCCACCGAAGCTCACCTTCTTCCGTTAGAATGCCACCAGAGCACACCTTCTTCCATTAGCATGCCACCGGAGCACACCTTCTTCCATTAGCATGCCACGGGAGCACACCTCTTTCCGTTAGCATGCCACTGGAGCACACCTTTTCCCATTAGCATGCCACAGGAGGACACCTTTAAAGTTAGCATGCCACCATATCACACCTTTTTAACCGTTAGCATGCCACCAGATCACACCTTTTTCCTGTTAGCATGCCACCGGAGCAAACCTTTACCGTTAGCATGCCACCGAACACATATTTTTCCCATTAGCATGCCACCGAAGCAAACTTTTACCGTTAGCATACCACCATAGCATACCTTTTCTACCATTAGCATGCCACCGGAGCACACCTTTTTACTGTTAGCATGCCACCGGAGCACACCTTTTACCGCTAGCATGCCACCGGAGCACACATTTTACCGTTAGCATGCCACCGGAGCACAGCTTTTACCGTTAGCATGCCACCGGAGCACATCTTTTACCGTTAGCATGCCACCTGAGCACACCTTTTACCTTTAGCTTGCCACCGGAGCACACCTTTTACCGTTAGCATGCCACCGGAGGAGCACACCTTTTGCAGTTAGCATGCCACCGGAGCACACCTTTTCCCATTAGCATGCCAACGAAGCACACCTTCTTCCGTTAGCATGCCACCAGAACACACCTTCTTCCATTAGCATGCCACCGGAGCACACCTTCTTCCCATTAGCATACAACCGTAGCCCACCTTCTCCTGGTAGCATGCCACCGGAGCACACCTTTTCCTGTTAGCATGCCACCGAAGCACACCTTTTCTACCATTAGCATGCCACCGGAGCACACCTTTTTAATGTTAGCATGCCACTGGAGCACACCTTTTACCGTTAGCATGCCACTGAAGCACACCTTTAACCGTTAGCATGCCACTGGAGCACACCTTTACCATTAGCATGCCACCCTATCACACCTTTTCCCGTTAGCTTGCCACCGGAGCTCATGTTTACCGTTAGCATGCCACCATAGCACAGCTTTTTTACCGATAGCATGCCACCAGAGCACACATTTTTCCCTTTATCATGCCACTGTAGCACACCTTTTACCGGTAGCATGCCATCGGAACACATCTTTTACCTTTAGCTTGCCACCCGAGCACACCTTGTACCTTTAGCTTGCCACCGGAGCACACCTTTTACCGTTAGCATGCCACCGTATCACACCTTTTTCCCGTTAGCATGCCACCGTAGCAAACCTTTTTCATGTTAGCATGCCACCATAGCACACCTTTTTCCCGTTAGCATGCCACCGGAGCACACCTTCTTCCGTTAGCATGCCACCAGAGCACTCCTTCTTTCATTAGTATGCCACCGGAGCACACCTTCTCCTGTTAGCATGCCACCGTAGCATACTTTTTTCCCATTAGCATGCCACCGGAGCACACCTTTACCATTATCATGACACCTTAGCACACATTTTTCCTGTTAGCATGCCACCGGAGCACACCTTTTTCGGTTAGCATGCCACCGAAGCAGACCTTTTACCATTAGCATCCCACCGGAGCACACCTTTTTAATGTTAGCATGCCACTGGAGCACACCTTTTACCGTAAGCATGCCTCTGAAGCACACCTTTTACCGTTAGCTTGCCACCGTATCACACCTTTTCCCGTTAGCTTGCCACCGGAGCTCATGTTTACCGTTAGCATGCCACCATAGCACACCTTTTTTACCGATAGCATGCCACCAGAGCACACCTTTTTCCCATTAGCATGCCACCGGAGCACTTCTTTTACCGTTAGCATGCCACCGGAGCACATCTTTTACCGTTAGCATGCCACCCGAGCACATCTTTTACCGTTATCATACCACCCAAGCACAACTTGTACGTTTAGCTTGCCACCGGAGCACACCTTTACCGTCAGCATGCCTCCGGAGGAGCACACGTTTTTCCGTTCGCATTCCCCCGGAGCACACCTTTTACCGATAGCATACCACTGGAGCACACCTTTTACAGTTAGCATGCCACATGAGCACACTTTTTACCATTAGCAAGCCACTGGAGCACACCTTTTACCGTTATCATGCCACCGGAGCACACCTTTTTCCCGTTAGCATGCCACCGTAGCACACCTTTTTACCGTTAGCATGGCATCCGAGCACTTCTTGTACGTTTAGCTTGCCACCGGAGCACACGTTTACCGTTAGCATGCCTCTGGAGGAGCACTCCTTTTTCCGTTAGCATTTCCCCGGAGCACACCTTTTACCAATAGCAGACCATTGGAGCACACCTTTTAGCGTTAGCATGCCACAGGAGCACAAGTTTTAACGTTAGCAAGCCACCTGAGCACACCTTTTACCGTTAGCATGCCACCGGAGCACACCTTTTTACCGTTAGCATGCCGCCGTAGCACACCTTTTTACCGCTAGCATCCCACCGAAGCACACCTTTTTACCGTTAGCATGCCACCGGAGCACACCTTTTACCGTTAGCATGCCACCGTAGCACACCTATTCCCGTTAGCTTGCCACCGGAGCTCATGTTTACCGTTAGCATGCCACCATAGCACACCTTTTTAACTGATATCATGCCACCGGAGCACATATTTTACCGTTAGCATGCTACCCGAGCACACCTTTTACCTTTAGCTTGCCACCGGAGCACACATTTTACCGTTAGCATGCCACTAGAGCACACCTTTTCCCATTAGCATGCCACCGAAGCACACCTTCTTCCGTTAGCATGCCACCTGAGCACACCTTCTTCCATTAGCATGCCACCGGAGCACACCTTCTTCCCATAGGCATGCAACCTCAGCATACCTCATTCCGTTAGCATGCCACCGGAGCACAACTTTTCCTGTTAGCATGCCACTGGAGCACATCTTTTCCCGTTAGCATGCCACCGGAGCACACCTTTACCGTTAGCATGCCACCATAGCACACCCTTTTTACCGTTAGCATGCCACCAGAGCACACCTTTTTCCTGTTTGCATGGCACCGGAGCACATCTTTTACCGTTAGCATGTCACCCGAGCACATCTTTTACCGTTAGCATGCCACCCGAGCACACCTTGTACGTTTAGCTTGCCACCGGAGCACAACTTTACCGTTAGCATGACTCCGGAGGAGTACACCTTTTTCCATTAGCATTCCTCCGGAGCACACCTTTTACCGATAGCATACCACTGGAGCACACCTTTTACAGTTAGCATGCGACATGAGCACACGTTTTACCGTTAGCAAGCCACCAGAGAACACCTTTTACCGTTAGCATGCCACCGGAGCACACCTTTTTCCCGTTAGCATGCCACCGTAGCACACCTTTTTCCCGTTAGCATGCCACCAGAGCACACCTTTTTCCTGTTAGCATGCCACCGTAGCACACCTTTTCCCGTTAGCATGCCAACGGAGCACACCTTTTCCCGTTAGCATGCCACCGGAGCACACCTTTTCCCATTAGCATGCCACCGAAGCACACCTTCTCCCGTTAGCATGCCACCAGAGCACACCTTCTTCAGTTAGCATGCCACCGGAGTACACCTTCTTCCCATTAGCATGCAACCGTAGCACACCTCTTTCCGTTAGCATGCCACCGGAGCACAACTTTTCCCGATAGCATGCCAGTGGAGCACACCTTTTCCCGTTAGCATACCACCGGAGAACACCTTTACCGTTAGCATGCCACCATAGCACAACTTTCTTGCCGTTAGCATGCCAACGGAGCACACGTTTTACAGTTAGCATGCCACCGGAGGAGCACAACTTTTCCTGTTAGCATGCCACCGGAGCACAACTTTTCCCGTTAGCATGCCACCGTAGCACACCTTTTTCCCGTTAGCATGCCACCAGAGCACACCTTTTTCCTGTTGGCATGCCACTGTAGCACACCTTTTCCCATTAGCAGGCCACTGGAGCACACCTTTTCCCGCTAGCATGCCACCGGAGCACACCTTTTCCCATTAGCATGCCACCGAAGCTCAGCTTCTTCCGTTAGCATGCCATCAAAGCACATCTTCTTCCCATTAGCATGCCACCGGAGCACACCTTCTTCCATTAGCATGCCACCGGAGCACACCTCTTTCCGTTAGCATGCCACTGGAGCACACCTTTTCCTGTTAACATGTCACCGGAGCAAACCTTTTACCGTTAGCATGCAACTGAAGGACACCTTTTACCGTTAGCATACCACCGGAGCACACCGTTTCCCGTGAGCATGCCACCGGAGCTCATGTTTACCGTTAGCATGCCACCATAGCACACCTTTTTTACCGTTAGCATGCCACCAGAGCACACCTTTTTCCCAATAGCATGCCACAGTAGCACAACTTTTCCCGTTAGCATGCCACCGGAGCAGCTTTTACCGTTAGCATGCCATCCGAGCACACCTTTCACCTTTAGCTTGCCACCGGAGCACACCTTTTACCATTAGCATGCCACTAGACCACACCTTTTACCATTAACATGCCATCGGAGGAGCACACCTTTTACCGTTAGCATGCCACCGGAGAAAAATTTTTACCGTTAGCATGCCACTGGAGCACACCTTTACCGATAGCATACCACCGGAGCACACCTTTTACCGTTAGCATGCCACCGGAGCACACGTTTTAGAGTTAGCATGCCACCGGAGGACCTCACCTTTTACCATTAGCATGCCAGCAGAGCACACCTTTTCCTGTTAGCATGCCACCGAAGCACACCTTTTTCTCCTTAGCATGCCACCGTAGCACACCTTTTTCCCTTTAGCATGCCACCAGAGCACACCTTTTTCCCATTAGCATGTCACCGTAGCACACCTTTTCCCGTTAGCATGCCAACGGAGCACACCTTTTCCCGTTAGCATGCCACCGGAGCACACTTTTTCCCAATAGCATGCCACCGAAGCACACCTTCTCCCGCTAGCATGCCACCAGAGCACACCTTCTTCCGTTAACATGCCACCGAAGCACACCTTCTTACCATTAGCATGCAACCATAGCACACCCCTTTCCGTTAGCATGCCACCGGAGCACAACTTTTCCCGTTAGCATGCCACTGGAGAACACCTTTTCCCGTTAGCATGCAACAGGAGCACACATTTACCGTTAGCATGCCACCATAGCACAACTTTCTTACCGTTAGCATGACACCACAGCACACCTTTTCTACCATTAGCTTGCCACCGGAGCACACGTTTTACAGTTAGCATGCCACCGGAGGAGCACACCTTTTCCCGTTAGCATGCCACCGGAGCACACCTTTTTCCCGTTACCATGCCACCGTAGCACACCTTTTTCCTGTTAGCATGCTACCAGAGCACACCTTTTTCCTGTTAGCATGCCACTGTAGCACACCTTTTCCCATTAGCATGCCAACGGAGAGCACCTTTTCCCGTTAGCATGCCACCGGAGCACACCTTTTCCCATTAGCATGCCACCGAAGCTCACCTTCTTCCGTTAGAATGCCACCAGAGCACACCTTCTTCCATTAGCATGCCACCGGAGCATACCTTCTTCCATTAGCATGCCACTGGAGCACATCTTTTCCCGTTAGCATGCCACCGGAGGACACCTTTACCGTTAGCATGCCACCATAGCACACCTTTTTAACCGTTAGCATGCCACCAGATCTCTCCTTTTTCCTGTTAGCATGCCACCGGAGCACACCTTTACCGTTAGCATGCCACCAAAGCACACATTTTTCCCGTTAGCATGTCACCGGAGCAAACTTTTACCGTTAGCATGCCACCATAGCATACCTTTTCTACCATTAGCATGCCAACGGAGCACACCTTTTTACCGTTAGCATGCCACCGGAGCACACCTTTTACCGCTAGCATGCCACCGGAGCACATCTTTTACCGATAGCATGCCACCGGAGCTCAGCTTTTACCGTTAGCATGCCACCGGAGCACATCTTTTACCGTTAGCATGCCACCCGAGCACACCTTTTACCTTTAGCTTGCCACCGGAGCACACCTTTTACCGTTAGCATGCCACCGGAGGAGCACACCTTTTACCGTTAGCATGCCACCGGAGTACACCTTTTCCCATTAGCATGCCACCGAAGCACACCTTCTTCCGTTAGCATGCCACCAGAACACACCTTCTTCCATTAGCATGCCACCGGAGCACACCTTCTTCCCATTAGCATGCAACCGTAGCCCACCTTTTCCTGTTAGCATGCCACTGAAGCACACCTTTTCCTGTTAGCATGCCACTGAAACACACCTTTTTCCCGTTAGCATGCCACTGGAGCACACTTTTACCGTTAGCATGCCACCATAGCACACCTTTTCTACCATTAGCATGCCACCGGAGCACACCTTTTTAATGTTAGCATGCCACTGGAGCACACCTTTTACCGTTATCATGCCACTGGAGCACACCTTTACTGTTAGCATGCCACCCTATCACACCTTTTCCCGTTAGCTTGCCACCGGAGCTCATGTTTACCATTAGCATGCCTCCATAGCACACCCTTTTTAACGATAGCATGCCACCAGAGCACAGCTTTTTCTCTTTATCATGCCACCGTAGCACACCATTTACCGTTAGCATGCAACAGGATTACATCTTTTACCTTTAGCTTGCCACCCGAGCACACCTTGTACCTTTAGCTTGCCACCGGAGCACACCTTTTACCGTTAGCATGCCACCGCATCACACCTTTTTCCCGTTAGCATGCCACCGTAGCAAACCTTTTTCATGTTAGCATGCCACCGTAGCACACCTTTTTCCCGTTAGCATGCCACCGGAGCACACCTTTTCCCATTAGCATGCCACCGAAGCACACTTTCTTCCGTTAGCATGCCACCAGAGCACACCTTCTTTCATTAGCATGCCACCAGAGCACACCTTCTCCTGTTAGCATGTCACCGGAGCACACTTTTTTCCCATTAGCATGCCACCGGAGCACACCTTTACCGTTATCATGCCAACTTAGCACACATTTTTCCCGTTAGCATGCCACCGGAGCACACATTTTTCGGTTAGCATGCCACCGGAGCAGACGTTTTACCATTAGCATCCCACCGGAGGACACCTTTTTAATGTTAGCATGCCACTGGAGCACACCTTTTACCGTTAGCATGCCACTGAAGCACACCTTTTCCCGTTAGCATGCCACCGTATCACACCTTTTCCCGTTAGCTTGCCACCGGAGCTCATGTTTACCGTTAGCATGCCACCATAGCACACCTTTTTTACCGATAGCATGCCACCAGAGCACACCTTTTTCACATTAGCATGCCACCGGAGCACATCCTTTACCGTTAGCATGCCACCGGAGCACATCTTTTACCGTTAGCATGCCACCCGAGCACATCTTTTACCGTTATCATTCCACCCGAGCACACCTTGTACGTTTAGCTTGCCACCGGAGCACACCTTTACCGTTAGCATGCCTCCAGAGGAGCACACATTTTTCCGTTCGCATTCCCCCGGAGCACACCTTTTACCGATAGCATACCACTGGAGCATACCTTTTACAGTTAGCATGCCACATGAGCACACGTTTTACCATTAGCAAGCCACCGGAGAACACCTTTTACCGTTAGCATGCCACCGGAGAACACCATTATCCCGTTAGCATGCCACCGTAACACACCTTTTTACCGTTAGCATGGCACCCGAGCACACCTTGTACGTTTAGCTTACCACCGGAGCACACCTTTACCGTTAGCATGCCTCCGGAGGAGCACTCCTTTTTCCGTTAGCATTCCCCCGGAGCACACCTTTTCCCGATAGCATACCACTGGAGCACACCTTTTACCGTTAGCATGCCACAGGAGCACACGTTTTACCGTTAGCAAGCCACCTGAGCACACCTTTTACCGTTAGCATGCCACCGGAGCACACCTTTTACCGTTAGCATGCCACAGTAGCACACCTTTTAACCGTTAGCATGCCACCGGAGCACACCTTTTACCGTTAGCATGCCACCATAGCATACCTTTTCCCGTTAGCTTGCCACCGGAGCTCATGTTTACCGTTAGCATGCCACCATGGCACACCTTTTTAACTGATAGCATGCCACCGGAGCACATCTTTTACCATTAACATGCCACTGGACGAGCACACCTTTTACCTTTAGCTTGACACCGGAGCACACCTTTTCCAATTAGCATGCCACCGAAGCACACCTTCTTCCGTTAGCATGCCACCAGAGTACACCTTCTTCCATTAGCATGCCACCGGAGCACACCTTCTTCCCATTAGCATGCAACAGTAGCACACCTCATTCTGTTAGCATGCCACCGGAGCACAACTTTTCCTGTTAGCATGCCACTGGAGCAAACCTTTTCCGGTTAGCATGCCACAGGAGCACACCTTTACCGTTAGCATGCCACCATAGCACACCCTATTTACCGTTAGCATGCCACCAGAGCACACCTTTTTCCTGTTAGCATGGCACCGGAGCACACCTTTACCGTTAGCATGATACCTTAGCACACCTTTTTCCAGTCAGCATGCCACCGGAGCACACCCTTTTTACCGTTAGCATGCCACCGAAGCACACCTTTTCCCGTTAGCATGCCACCGGAGCACACCTTTTCCCATTAGCATGCCACCGAAGCACACCTTCTCCCGTTAGCATGCCACCGGAGCACACCTTTTTTCCGTTAGCATGCCACTGGTGCACACCTATACCATTAGCATCCCACCAAAGCACATCTTTATTAACGTTAGCATGCCACCGGAGCACACCTTTTTCCCGTTATCATGCCACTGGAGCACACCTTTTCCGGTTAGCATGCCACCAGAGCACACCTTTACCGTTAGCATGCCTCCGTAGCACACGTTTTTTCCCATTAGCGTGCCACTGGAGCACAAGTTTACCGTTAGCATGCCAACGTAGCACACATTTTTCCCGTTAGCATGCAACCGGAGCACATTTTTTTCACATTAGCATATAACGGTGGCACACCTTTTACCATTAGCATGCCACCAGAGCACACCTTCTCCCCTTAGCATGCCACCGTAGCACACATTTTCCCATTAGCATGCCCCTGAAACACACCTTTTCCCGTTAGCATGCCACCGGAGCACACCTTCTCCTGTTAGCATGCCACCGGAGCACACCTTCTCCTGTTAGCATGCTACCGGAGCACACCTTCGCCTGTTAGCATGCCACCGAAGCACACCTTCTCCCGTTAGCATGCCACCGGAGCACACCTTTTTTCCGTTAGCATGCCACTGGTGCACACCTATACCATTAGCATCCCACCAAAGCACATCTTTGTTAACGTTAGCATGCCACTGGAGCACACCTTTTTCCCGTTATCATGCCACTGGAGCACACCTTTACCGTTAGCATGCCACCGTAGCACACGTTTTTTCCCATTAGCGTGCCACTGGAGCACAAGTTTACCGTTAGCATGCCAACGTAGCACACATTTCTCCCGTTAGCATGCAACCGGAGCACATTTTTTTCCCATTAGCATATAACGGTGGCACACCTTTTACCATTAGCATGCCACCAGAGCACACCTTCTCCCCTTAGCATGCCACCGTAGCACACATTTTCCCATTAGCATGCCCCTGAAACACACCTTTTACCGTTAGCATGCCACCGGAGCACACCTTCTCCTGTTAGCATGCCACCGGAGCACACCTTCTACTGTTAGCATGCCACCGGAGCACACCTTCTCCTGTTAGCATGCCACCGGAGCACACTTTTTTCCCATTAGCATGCCACCGGAGCACACCTTTACCGTTATCATGCCACCTTAGCAAACATTTTTCCCGTTAGCATGCCACCGGACCACACCTTTTCCCATTAGCATACCACCGGAGCACACCTTTTCCCAATAGCATGCCACCGAAGCACACCTTCTCCCGTTAGCATGCCACCAGAGCACACCTCTTTCCGTTAGCATGCCACCGGAGCACAACTTTTCCCGTTAGCATGCCACTGGAGCACACCTTTTCCCGTTAGCATGCAACCGGAGCACACCTTTACCGTTAGCATGCCACCATAACACAACTTTCTTACTGTTAGCATGCCACCACAGCACACCTTTTCTACCATTAGCATGATACCGGAGCACACGTTTTACAGTTAGCATGCCACCGGAGGAGCACACCTTTTCCCGTTAGCATGCCACCAGAGCACACCTTTTCCCGTCAGCATGCCACTGGAGCACACCTTTACCGTTAGCATGCCACCATAGCACACCTTTTTTACCGTTAGCATGTCACCGGAGCACACCTTTTACCGTTAGCATGCCACTGATGCACACCTTTTACCGTTAGCATGCCACCGGAGCACACCTTTTCCCGTGAGCATGCCACCGGAGCTCATGTTTACCGTTAGCATGCCACCATAGCACACCTTTTTTACAGTTAGCATGCCACCAGAGCACACCTTTTTCCCATTAGCATGCCACAGTAGCACACCTTTTCCCGTTAGCATGCCACCGGAGCAGCTTTTACCGTTAGCATGCCATCTGAGCACACCTTTCACCTTTAGCTTGCCACCGGAGCACACCTTTTACCATTAGCATGCCACTAGACCACACCTTTTACCATTAACATGACACCGGAGGAGCACACCTTTTACCGTTAGCATGCCACTGGAGCACACCTTTTACTGTTAGCATGCCACCGGAGCGCAACTTTACCGTTAGCATGTCACCGGAGAACACCTTTTCCCGTTAGCATGCACCGGAGCACAAGTTTTTCCTTAAGTATGCCACCGGAGCTCAACTTTTCCCGTTAGCATGCCACCAGAGCACACCTTTTCCCGATAGCATGCCACCGGAAAACATCTTTTCCCGTTGGCATGCCACCGAAGCACACCTTTTCCCGTTGGCATGCCACCGGAGCACACCTTTTCCCGTTGCCATGCCACCGGAGCACACCTTTCCCGATTAGCATGCCACCGTAGAATACCTTCTCCCGTTAGCATGCCAACGGAGCACACCTTTACAGTTAGCATGCCACTGGAGCACACATTTGACCGTTAGCATGCCACTGGAGCACACCTTTACCGTTACCATGCCACCGTAGCACACCTTTTCCCGATATCATGCAACTGCACCAGACCTCTTTCCATTAGCATGCCACCGGAGCACACCTTCTTCCTTTAGCATGCCACTGGAGCACACCTTTTCCCGTTAGCATGCCACTGGAGCACACCTTTACCGTTAGCATGCCACCGAAGCACACCTTTTCCCATTGGCATGTCACCGGAGCACACCTTCTCCCGTTAGCATGCCACCGAAGCAGACCTTATCCCGTTAGCATGCCACTGGAGCACACCTTTTCCCGTTAGCATGCCACCGAAGCACACCTTCTCCCGTTAGCATGCCACTGGAGCACACCTTTTACCGTGAGCATGCCACAGTAGCACACCTTTTCCCATTAGTATGCCACCGTAGCAACCTCTTTCCGTTAGCATGCAACGATAGCACACCTTTTCCCTCTAGCATGCCACCGGAGCACACCTTTTCCCTCTAACATGCCATCGTAGCACACCTTTTCCCGTTAGCATGCCATTGGTGCACACCTTTTCCCGTTAGCATGCCAACAGAGCACATGTTCTCCTGTTAGCATGCCACCGGAGCACATTTTTTCCCGTAAGCATGCCACCGGAGTAAACGTTCTCCCATTAGCATGCCACCGGAGCACACCTTTCCCCATTAGCATCCACCGGAGCACACCTTCTCCCTTTAGCATGCCACCGAAGCACACATTCTCCAGTTAGCATGCCACCGAAGCAAACCTTTTACCGTTAGCATGCCACCGGAGCACACCTTTTACCATCAGCATGCCACAGTAGCAAATCTTCTGCCGTTAGCATGCCACCGTAGCACACCTTCTCCCGTTAGCATGCCACCGGAGCACACCTTTTACTGTTAGCATGCCACCGGAGCGCAACTTTACCGTTAGCATGTCACCGGAGAACACCTTTTCCCGTTGGCATGCCATCGGAGCACACCTTTTCCCGTTGGCATGCCACCGGAGCACAACTTTTACCGTTAGCATGCCACCAGAGCACACCTTTTACCGTTAGCATGCCACCAGAGCACACCTTTTACCGTTAGCATGCCACCGTAGCACACCTTTTCCCATTACCTACCACCGGTGCATACCGTTCCCGATTAGCATGCCACCGTAGAATACCTTCTCACGTTAGCATGCCACCGGAGCACACCTTTACTGTTAGCATGCCACTGGAGCACATATTTTACCGTTAGCATGCCACTGGAGCACACCTTTACCGTTACCATGCCACCGGAGCACACCTTTTCCCACTATCATGCAACCGTACCACACCTCTTTCCGTTAGCATGCCACCGGAGCACACCTTCTCCCTTTAGCATGCCACTGGAGCACACCTTTTCCCGTTAGCATGCCACCGGAGCACACCTATAACCGCTAGCATGCCACCGGAGCACACCTTTACCGTTAGCATGCCACCGAAGCACACCTTCTCCCGTTAGCATGCCACCGGAGCACACCTTTTTTCCGTTAGCATGCCACTGGTGCACACCTATACCGTTAGCATCCCACCAAAGCACATCTTTATTAACGTTAGCATGCCACCGGAGCACACCTTTTTCCCGTTATCATGCCACTGGAGCACACCTTTTCCGGTTAGCATGCCACCAGAGCACACCTTTACCGTTAGCATGCCACCGTAGCACACGTTTTTTCCCATTAGCATGCCACTGGAGCACAAGTTTACCGTTAGCATGCCAACGTAGCACACATTTTTCCCGTTAGCATGCAACCGGAGCACATTTTTTTCCCATTAGCATATAACGGTGGCACACCTTTTCCCATTAGCATGCCACCAGAGCACACCTTCTCCCTTCTCCCCTTAGCATGCCACCGTAGCACACATTTTCCCATTAGCATGCACCTGAAACACACCTTTTCCCGTTAGCATGCCACCAGAGCACACCTTCTCCTGTTAGCATGCCACCGGAGCACACCTTCTCCTGTTAGCATGCCACCGGAGCACACCTTCTCCTGTTAGTATGCCACCGGAGCACACTTTTTTCCCATTAGCATGCCACCGGAGCACACCTTTACCGTTATCATGCCACCTTAGCAAACATTTTTCCCGTTAGCATGCCACCGGAGCACACCTTTTCCCATTAGCATGCCACCGGAGCACACCTTTTCCCAATAGCATGCCACCAAAGCACACCTTCTCCCGTTAGCATGCCACCAGAGCACACCTTCTCCCGTTAGCATGCCACCGGAGCACACCTTTTCCTGTTAGCATGCCTCCGGAGCACACCTTTTCCCAATAGCATGCCACCGAAGCACACCTCCCGTTAGCATGCCACCTGAGCACACCTTTACCGTTAGCATGCCTCCGGAGGAGCACTCCTTTTTCCGTTAGCATTCCCCCGGAGCACACCTTTTACCGATAGCATACCACTGGAGCACACCTTTTACCGTTAGCATGCCACAGGAGCACACGTTTTACCGTTAGCAAGCCACCTGAGCACACCTTTTACCGTTAGCATGCCACCGGAGCACACCTTTTTACCGTTAGCATGCCACAGTAGCACACCTTTTTACCGTTAGCATGCCACCGGAGCACACCTTTTTACCGTTAGCATGCCACAGGAACACACGTTTTACCGTTAGCAAGCCACCTGAGCACACCTTTTACCGTTAGCATGCCACCGGAGCACACCTTTTTACCATTAGCATGCCACAGTAGCACACCTTTTTACCGTTAGCATGCCACCGTAGCACACCTTTTTACCGTTAGCATGCCACCGTAGCATACCTTTTCTCGTTAGCTTGCCACCGGAGCTCATGTTTACCGTTAGCATGCCACCATGGCACACCTTTTTAACTGATAGCATGCCACCGGAGCACATCTTTTACCGTTAGCATGCCACCCGAGCACACCTTTTACCTTTAGCTTGCCACTGGAGCACACATTTTACCGTTAGCATGCCACTAGAGCACACCTTTTACCATTAACATGCCACCGGACGAGCACACCTTTTACCGTTAGCTTGCCACCGGAGCACACCTTTTCCAATTAGCATGCCACAGAAGCACACCTTCTTCCGTTAGCATGCCACCAGAGTACACCTTCTTCCATTAGCATGCCACCGGAGAACACCTTCTTCCCATTAGCATGCAACAGTAGCACACCTCATTCTGTTAGCATGCCACCGGAGCACAACTTTTCCTGTTAGCATGCCACTGGAGCACAACTTTTCCCGTTAGCATGCCACAGGAGCACACCTTTACCGATAGCATGCCACCATAGCACACCCTTTTTACCGTTAGTATGCCACCAGAGCACACCTTTTTCCTGTTAGCATGGCACCGGAGCACACCTTTACCGTTAGCATGCCACCTTAGCACACCTTTTTCCAGTCAGCATGCCACCGGAGCACACCCTTTTTACCGTTAGCATGCCACCGAAGCACACCTTTTCCCGTTAGCATACCTTTTCCCATTAGCATGCCACCGAAGCACACCTTCTCCCGTTAGCATGCCACCGGAGCACACCTTTTTTCCGTTAGCATGCCACTGGTGCACACCTATACCGTTAGCATCCCACCAAAGCACATCTTTATTAACGTTAGCATGCCACCGGAGCACACCTTTTTCCCGTTATTATGCCACTGGAGCACACCTTTTCCGGTTAGCATGCCACCAGAGCACACCTTTACCGTTAGCATGCCACCTTAGCACACCTTTTTCCAGTCAGCATGCCACCGGAGCACACCCTTTTTACGGTTAGCATGCCACCGAAGCACACATTTTCCCATTAGCATGCCACCGGAGCACACCTTCTTCCCATTAGCATGCAACCATAGCACACCTCTTTCCGTTAGCATGCCACCGGAGCCTAACTTTTCCTGTTAGCATGCCACTGGAGCACACCTTTTCCCGTTAGCATGCAACCGGAGCACACCTTTACCGTTAGCATGCCACCATAGCACAACTTTCTTACTGTTAGCATGCCACCACAGCACACCTTTTCTACCATTAGCATGATACCGGAGCACACGTTTTAGAGTTAGCATGCCACCGGAGGAGCACACCTTTTCCCGTTAGCATGCCACCAGAGCACACCTTTTCCCGTTAGCATGCCACTGGAGCACACCTTTACCGTTAGCATGCCACCATAGCACACCTTTTTTACCGTTAGCATGTCACCGGAGCACACCTTTTACCGTTAGCATGCCACTGAAGCACACCTTTTACCGTTAGCATGCCACCGGAGCACACCTTTTCCCATGAGCATGCCACCGGAGCTCATGTTTACCGTTAGCATGCCACCATAGCACACTTTTTTTACAGTTAGCATGCCACCAGAGCACACCTTTTTCCCATTAGCATGCCACAGTAGCACACCTTTTCCCGTTAGCATGCCACCGGAGCAGCTTTTACCGTTAGCATGCCATCCGAGCACACCTTTCACCTTTAGCTTGCCACCGGAGCACACCTTTTACCATTAGCATGCCACTAGACCACACCTTTTACCATTAACATGCCACCGGAGGAGCACACCTTTTACCGTTAGCATGCCACTGGAGAACACCTTTTACTGTTAGCATGCCACCGGAGCGCAACTTTACCGTTAGCATGTCACCGGAAAACACCTTTTCCCGTTAGCATGCACCGGAGCACAAGTTTTTCCTTAAGTATGCCACCGGAGCTCAACTTTTCCCGTTAGCATGCCACCAGAGCACACCTTTTCCCGATAGCATGCCACCGGAAAACACCTTTTCCCGTTGGCATGCCACCGAAGCACACCTTTTCCCGTTGGCATGCCACCGGAGCACACCTTTTCCCGTTGCCATGCCACCGGAGCACACCTTTCCCGATTAGCATGCCACCGTAGAATACCTTCTCCCGTTAGCATGCCAACGGAGCACACCTTTACAGTTAGCATGCCATTGGAGCACACATTTGACCATTAGCATGCCACTGGAGCACACCTTTACCGTTACCATGCCACCGTAGCACACCTTTTCCCGATATCATGCAACTGCACCAGACCTCTTTCCATTAGCATGCCACCGGAGCATACCTTCTTCCTTTAGCATGCCACTGGAGCACACCTTTTCCCGTTAGCATGCCACTGGAGCACACCTTTACCGTTAGCATGCCACCGAAGCACACCTTTTCCCATTGGCATGTCACCGGAGCACACCTTCTCCCGTTAGCATGCCACCGAAGCAGACCTTATCCCGTTAGCATGCCACTGGAGCATACCTTTTCCCGTTAGCATGCCACCGAAGCACACCTTCTCCCGTTAGCATGCCACTGGAGCACACCTTTTACCGTGAGCATGCCACAGTAGCACACCTTTTCCCATTAGTATGCCACCGTAGCAACCTCTTTCCGTTAGCATGCAACGATAGCACACCTTTTCCCTCTAGCATGCCACCGGAGCACACCTTTTCCCTCTAACATGCCATCGTAGCACACCTTTTCCCGTTAGCATGCCATTGGTGCACACCTTTTCCCGTTAGCATGCCAACAGAGCACATGTTCTCCTGTTAGCATGCCACCGGAGCACATCTTTTCCCGTTAGCATGCCACCGGAGTAAACGTTCTCCCATTTGCATGCCACCGGAGCACACCTTTCCCCATTAGCATCCACCGGAGCACACCTTCTCCCTTTAGCATGCCACCGAAGCACACCTTCTCCAGTTAGCATGCCACCGAAGCAAACCTTTTACCGTTAGCATGTCACCGGAGCAAACCTTTTACCATCAGCATGCCACAGTAGCAAATCTTCTGCCGTTAGCATGCCACCGTAGCACACCTTCTCCCGTTAGCATGCCACCGGAGCACACCTTTTACTGTTAGCATGTTAACGGAGCGCAACTTTACCGTTAGCATGTCACCGGAGAACACCTTTTCCCATTGGCATGCCACCGGAGCACACCTTTTCCCGTTGGCATGCCACCGGAGCACAACTTTTACCGTTAGCATGCCACCAGAGCACACCTTTTACCGTTAGCATGCCACCAGAGCACACCTTTTACCGTTAGCATGCCACCGTAGCACACCTTTTCCCGTTACCTGCCACCGGTGCATACCTTTCCCGATTAGCATGCCACCGTAGAATACCTTCTCCCGTTAGCATGCCACCGGAGCACACCTTTACCGTTAGCATGCCACTGGAGCACATATTTTACCGTTAGCATGCCACTGGAGCACACCTTTACCGTTACCATGGCACCGGAGCACACCTTTTCCCGCTGTCATGCAACCGTACCACACCTCTTTCCGTTAGCATGCCACCGGAGCACACCTTCTCCCTTTAGCATGCCACTGGAGCACAACTTTTCCCGTTAGCATGCCACCGGAGCACACCTATAACCGCTAGCATGCCACCGGAGCACACCTTTACCGTTAGCATGCCACCGAAGCACACCTTTTCCCGTTAGCATGCCACCGGAGCACACCTTTTCCCATTAGCATGCCACCGAAGCACACCTTCTCCCGTTAGCATGCCACCGGAGCACACCTATTTTCCGTTAGCATGCCACTGGTGCACACCTATACCGTTAGCATCCCACCAAAGCACATCTTTATTAACGTTAGCATGCCACCGGAGCACACCTTTTTCCCGTTATCATGCCACTGGAGCACACCTTTTCCGGTTAGCATGCCACCAGAGCACACCTTTACCGTTAGCATGCCACCGTAGCACACGTTTTTTCCCATTAGCATGCCACTGGAGCACAAGTTTACCGTTAGCATGCCAACGTAGCACACATTTTTCCCGTTAGCATGCAACGGAGCACATTTTTTTCCCACTAGCATATAACGGTGGCACACCTTTTCCCATTAGCATGCCACCAGAGCACACCTTCTCCCCTTAGCATGCCACCGTAGCACACATTTTCCCATTAGCATGCCCCTGAAACACACCTTTTCCCGTTAGCATGCCACCGGAGCACACCTTCTCCTGTTAGCATGCCACCGGAGCACACTTTTTTCCCATTAGCATGCCACCGGAGCACACCTTTACCGTTATCATGCCACCTTAGCAAACATTTTTCCCGTTAGCATGCCACCGGAGCACACCTTTTCCCATTAGCATGCCACCGGAGCACACCTTTTCCCAATAGCATGCCACCGAAGCACACCTTCTCCCGTTAGCATGCCACCAGAGCACACCTTCTCCCGTTAGCATGCCACCAGAGCACACCTTTTCCCGTTAGCTTGCCACCGGAGCACACCTTTTCCCAATAGCATGCCACCGAAGCACACCTTCTCCCGTTAGCATGCCACCGGAGCACAACTTTACCGTTAGCATGCCTCCGGAGGAGCACTCCTTTTTCCGTTAGCATTCCCCCAGAGCACACCTTTTACCGATAGCATACCACTGGAGCACACCTTTTACCGTTAGCATGCCACAGGAGCACACGTTTTACCGTTAGCAAGCCACCTGAGCACACCTTTTACCGTTAGCATGCCACCGGAGCACACCTTTTTACCGTTAGCATGCCACAGTAGCACACCTTTTTACCGTTAGCATGCCACCGGAGCACACCTTTTTACCGTTAGCATGCCACAGGAGCACACGTTTTACCGTTAGCAAGCCACCTGAGCACACCTTTTACCGTTAGCATGCCACCGGAGCACACCTTTTTACCGTTAGCATGCCACAGTAGCACACCTTTTTACCGTTAGCATGCCACCGGAGCACACCTTTTTAACGTTAGCATGCCACCGTAGCATACCTTTTCTCGTTAGCTTGCCACCGGAGCTCATGTTTACCGTTAGCATGCCACCATGGCACACCTTTTTAACTGATAGCATGCCACCGGAGCACATCTTTTACCGTTAGCATGCCACCCGAGCACACCTTTTACCTTTAGCTTGCCACTGGAGCACACATTTTACCGTTAGCATGCCACTAGAGCACACCTTTTACCAATAACATGCCACCGGACGAGCACACCTTTTACCGTTAGCTTGCCACCGGAGCACACCTTTTCCAATTAGCATGCCACAGAAGCACACCTTCTTCCGTTAGCATGCCACCAGAGTACACCTTCTTCCATTAGCATGCCACCGGAGCACACCTTCTTCCCATTAGCATGCAACAGTAGCACACCTCATTCTGTTAGCATGCCACCGGAGCACAACTTTTCCTGTTAGCATGCCACTGGAGCACAACTTTTCCCGTTAGCATGCCACAGGAGCACACCTTTACCGTTAGCATGCCACCATAGCACACCCTTTTTACCGTTAGTATGCCACCAGAGCACACCTTTTTCCTGTTAGCATGCCACCGGAGCACACCTTTACCGTTAGCATGCCACCTTAGCACACCTTTTTCCAGTCAGCATGCCACCGGAGCACACCCTTTTTACCGTTAGCATGCCACCGAAGCACACCTTTTCCCGTTAGCATGCCACCGGAGCACACCTTTTCCCATTAGCATGCCACCGAAGCACACCTTCTCCCGTTAGCATGCCACCGGAGCACACCTTTTTTCCGTTAGCATGCCACTGGTGCACACCTATACCGTTAGCATCCCACCAAAGCACATCTTTATTAACGTTAGCATGCCACCGGAGCACACCTTTTTCCCGTTATCATGCCACTGGAGCACACCTTTTCCGGTTAGCATGCCACCAGAGCACACCTTTACCGTTAGCATGCCACCGTAGCACACGTTTTTTCCCATTAGCATGCCACTGGAGCACAAGTTTACCATTAGCATGAAAACGTAGCACACATTTTTCCCGTTAGCATGCAACCGGAGCACATTTTTTTCCCATTAGCATATAACGGTGGCACACCTTTTACCATTAGCATGCCACCAGAGCACACCTTCTCCCCTTAGCATGCCACCGTAGCACACATTTTCCAATTAGCATGCCCCTGAAACAAACCTTTTCCCGTTAGCATGCCACCGGAGCACACCTTCTCCTGTTAGCATGCCACCGGAGCACACCTTCTCCTGTTAGCATGCCACCGGAGCACACTTTTTTCCCATTAGCATGCCACCGAAGCACACCTTCTCCCGTTAGCATGCCACCAGAGCACACCTTCTTCCCATTAGCATGCAACCATAGCACACCTCTTTCCGTTAGCATGCCACCGGAGCACAACTTTTCCCGTTAGCATGCCACTGGAGCACACCTTTTCCCGTTAGCATGCCACCGGAGCACAACTTTTCCCGTTAGCATGCCACCGGAGCACACCTTTACCATTATCATGCCACCTTAGCAAACATTTTTCCCGTTAGCATGCCACCGGAGCACACCTTTTCCCATTAGCATGCGACCGGAGCACACCTTTTCCCAATAGCATGCCACCAGAGCACACCTTCTTCCCATTAGCATGCAACCATAGCACACCTCTTTCCGTTAGCATGCCACCGGAGCACAACTTTTCCCGTTAGCATGCCACTGGAGCACACCTTTTCCCGTTAGCATGCCACCGGAGCACAACTTTTACCGTTAGCATGCCACCAGAGCACACCTTTTACCGTTAGCATGCCACCAGAGCACACCTTTTACCATTAGCATGCCACCGTAGCACACCTTTTCCCGTTACCTGCCACCGGTGCATACCTTTCCCGATTAGCATGCCACCGTAGAATACCTTCTCCCGTTAGCATGCCACCGGAGCACACCTTTACCGTTAGCATGCCACTGGAGCACATATTTTACCATTAGCATGCCACTGGAGCACACCTTTACCGTTACCATGCCACCGGAGCACACCTTTTCCCGCTATCATGCAACCGTACCACACCTCTTTCCGTTAGCATGCCACCGGAGCACACCTTCTCCCTTTAGCATGCCACTGGAGCACACCTTTTCCCGTTAGCATGCCACCGGAGCACACCTTTTCCCGTTAGCATGCCACCGGAGCACACCTTTAACCGCTAGCATGCCACCGGAGCACACCTTTACCGTTAGCATGCCACCGAAGCACACCTTTTCCCGTTAGCATGCCACCGGAGCACCCCTCTTCCCGTTAGCGTGCCATCGAAGCACACCTTTTTCCGTTAGCATGCCACTGGAGCACACCTTTAACCGTGAGCATGCCGCAGTAGCACACCTTTTCCCATTAGTATGCCACCGTAGCACACCTCTTTCCGTTAGCATGCCACCGTAGCACACCTTTTCCCTCTAGCATGCCATTGGTGCACACCTTTTCCCGTTAGCATGCCACCGAAGCACATCTTCTCCCATTAGCATGCCACCGGAGCACACCTTTCCCCATTAGCATCCACCGGAGCACACCTTCTCCCTTTAGTATGCCACTGAAGCACACCTTCTCCAGTTAGCATGCCACCGGAGCACACTTTTTCCCGTTAGCATGCCAGCAAAGCACACCTTCTACAGTTAGCATGTGTGAGGCAGTGACCGGGATCGTTTACGAGCGACGTTATATCTCCCCCAGAATGTGTACAGAAAACTTTTAAAACCATTGGCGTGCATTGCAGTCACAGACACACCTGCGTCTGCAATGCAGGAATGAAGATGAGCGTTGATCTCGTCAGGCTATCTGGCTAAGGCAGATTATTAAAAAACCGGCAGGGTATTCATTTCTTGGAGGAGGTCACAGGAGGCAGTGGGGGCGGCCTCCTCACTCCAACCGGGTTTTCCATTGGCTCTTTCCACAGGTCCTTTAAAAACCCTGCACGAAGGATTAGTGTTGTTTTATGTTGGAACCGGCTAGAAGCACAGCAGGGAAGCTCAGCAGGATTACGGGTGGCTGAACCCACGCCTGGGAAGCCTCTACATCTGTCAGGCTCTGAGCGGCCCAGCGCGGCCATTGCCAACGGCAACCATTGTTTAAAGACTCATGGTAACCCGGCTGCGAACCGGAGTACTGTCCTGTTTACCCATGAGTTGCTGAATAAAGCTGTTTATGTTGGACTTGATTGGGTCACTGCCTCAGTTACTGCACGGTGTGAAGATCACCGCCTCACACATCCCACTGGATCACACCTTTACCGTTAGCATGCCACCGTAACACACCCTTTCCCATTAGCATGACACAAGGGCACACCTTCTCCCGTTAGCATGTCACCGCAGCACACCTTCTCCCGTTAGCATGCCACCGGAGCACATCTTTTACCGTTAGCATGCCACCGGAGCACACCTTTTACCGTCAGCATGCCACCGGAGCACACCTTTTCCCCTTAGCATGCCACCGGAGCACACCTTCTCCCGTTAGCATGCCACGGAGCACACCTTTTCCCGTTAGCACGCCACCGGAGCACACCTTCTCCCGTTAGCATGACACCGGAGCACACCTTTCCCCGTTAGCATCCACTGGAGAACACCTTTTCCCTTTAGCATGGCACCGTAGCACACCTTTTCCCGTTAGCATGCCACCGATACACATCTTTTTCTGTTAGCATGCCACCGGAGCACACCTTCTCCCATTAGCATGCCACGGAGCACTCCTTTTATCGTTAGCATGCACTGGAGCACACCTTTTACCGTTAGCATGCCACCGGAACACACCTTTTACCGTTAGCATGCACTGGAGCACACCTTCTCCCGTTAGCATGCCATCGGAGCACACCTTTCCCGGTTAGCATGCCACCGAAGCACACCTTTTTCCATTAGCATGCCACCATAACACTCCTCTTTACGTTAGCATGCCACGGGAGCACACCTTTACCCATTAGCATGCCACCGGAGCACACCTTTTACCATTAGCATGCCACCGGAGCACACCTTTTACCCTTAACATGCCACCGGAGCACACCTTTTACCCTTAACATGCCACCGGAGCCCACCTTCTCCTGTTAGCATGCCACCGAAACACACCTTTCCCGGTTAGCATGCCACCGGAGCACATCTTTTCCCGTTAGCATGCCACCGGAGCACACCTTTTACCGTTAGCATGCCACCGTAGCACACCTTTTACCGTTAGCATGCCACCGGAGCACACCTTTTCCCGTTAGCATGCCACCATAGCACTAGTTCTCCCCTTAGCATGCCACTGGAGAACACCTTTCCCAGTTAGCATGCCACCGGAGCACACCTTTACCATTAGAATGCCACCGTAGCACACCTTCTCCCATTAGCATGCCACCGGAGCACAACTTTTCCCATTAGCATGCCGCCGGAGCACACCTTTTCTCGTTAGCATGCGCCTGGAGCACACCTTCTACCATTAGCATGTGTGAGACAGTGACCGGGATCGTTTACGAGGGATGTTATATCTCCCCCAGAATGTGTACAGAGAACTATTAAAACCATTGGAGTGTATTGCAGTCACAGACACACCTGCGGCTGCAATGCAGGAATGAAGGTGAGCGTTGATCTCGTCAGGCTATCTGGCTAAGGCAGATTATTAAAAAACCGGCAGGGCATTCATTTCTTGGAGGAGGTCACAGGAGGCAGTGGGGGCGGCCTCCTCACTCCAACCGGGTTTTCCATTGGCTCTTGCCACAGGTCCTTTAAAAACCCTGCACTAAGGATTAGTGTTGTTCTATGTTGGAACCGACTAGAAGCACAGCAGGGAAGCTCAGCAGGATTGAGGGTGGCTGAACCCACGCCTGGGAAGCCTCTGCGCCTGTCAGGCTCTGAGCGGCCCGGCACGGCCGTTACCCACCGCAACCATTGTTTAAAGACTGGTGGTAACCCGCCTGCGTACCAGAGGACTGTCCTGTTTACCCATGAGTTGCTGAATAAAGCTGTTTATGTTGGACTTGATTAGGTCACTGCATCAGTTACTGCACGGTGTGAACATCACCGCCTTACACATCCCACCGGAGCACACCTTTACCATTAGCATGCCACCGTAACACACCCTTTCCCGTTAGCATGCCACAGGAGCACACCTTCTCCCATTAGCATGCTACCGGAGCACACCTTCTCCCGTTGGCATGCCACCGGAGCACACCTTTTACCATTAGCATGCCACCAGAGCACACCTTTTACAGTCAGCATGCCACCGGAGCACACCTTTTCCCGTCAGCATGCCACCGGAGCACACCTTTTCCCGTCAGCATGCCACCGGAGCCCACCTTTTCCCGTCAACATGCCACCGGAGCACACCTTTTCCCGTCAGCATGCCACCGGAGTACACCTTTTCCCGTCAGCATGCCACCGGAGCACACCTTCTCCCGTCAGCATGCCACCGGAGCACACCTTTTACCGTCAGCATGCCACCGGAGCACACCTTTACCGTTAGCATGTTACCATAGCACACCTTTACCCATTAACATGCCACCGGAGCACACCTATTCCCGTTAGCATGCCACCGGAGCATACTTTTTCCCGATTAGCATGCCACCGGAGCTTAACTTTTCCCGTTAGCATGCCATCGGAGCATACCTTTTCCCGATTAGCATGACACCGGAGATCACCTTTTTCCATTTGCATGCCAACGGAGCACACTTTTACCGTTAGCATAACACAGTAGCACACCTTTCCCCATTAGCATGCAACCAGAGCACACCTTTTACCGTTAGCATGCCACCGGAGCACACCTTTTCCCGTTAGCATGCCACCGGTGTTCCCTTTTTCCCGTTAGCATGCCACCGGAGCTCACATTTTTCCGTTAGCATGACACCGGAGAACACCTTTTACCATTAGCAGGCCACCAGAGCACACATTTTCCCGTTAGCATGCCACGTAGCACACCTTTTCCCGTTAGCATGCCACCGGTGCACACTTTTTCCCGTTAGCATGCCACCGGTGCACACCTTTTCCCGTTAGCATGCCACCGGAGGAGCACACCTTTTCCCGTTAGCATGCCACCGGTGCACACCTTTTCCCGTTAGCATGCCAGCGGTGCACACCTTTTCCCGTTAGCATGCCACCGGTGCACACCTTTTCCCGTTAGCATGCCACCGGTGCACACCTTTTGCCGTTAGCATGCCACCGGTGCACACCTTTTCCCGTTAGCATGCCACCGGTGCACACCTTCTCCCGTTAGCATGCCACCGGTGCACACCTTTTCCCGTTAGCATGCCACCGGTGCACACCTTCTCCCGTTAGCATGCCACCGGAGCGCACCTTTACCGTTAGCATGCCACCGTAGCACACCTTTCCCGGTTAGCATGCCACCGGAACACACCTTTTACCGTTAGCATGCCACCGGAGCACACCTTTTCCCGTTAGCGTGCCACCGGAGCACACCTTTTACCACTAGCATGCCACCGGAGCACACTTTTTCCGTTAGCATGCCACCGGAGCACACCTTGACCGTTAGCATGCCACCGGTGCACACCTTTTTCCGTTAGCATGCCACCGGAGCACACCTTTTACCACTAGCATGCCACCGGAGCACACTTTTTCCGTTAGCATGCCACCGGAGCACACCTTGACCGTTAGCATGCCACCGGTGCACACCTTTTTCCGTTAGCATGCCACCGGAGCACACCTTGACCGTTAGCATGCCACCAGTGCACACCTTTTCCCGTTAGTAGGCCACCGGTGCACACCTTTTACCGTTAGCATGCCACCGGAGAACACCTTTCACCTTTAGCATGCACCGGAGCACACCTTTTCCCTTTAGCATGCCACCGGAGCACACCTTTTCCCATTCGCATGCCACCGAAGCACACCTTTCCCGTTAGCATGCCACCGGAGCACACCTTTTCCCGATTAGCATGCCACCGGAGGTCACCTTTTCCCTATTAGCATCCCACCAGAGCTCACCTTTTTCCGTTAGCATGCCAACGGAGCACACTTTTACGGTTAGCATGCCATCGGATCACACTTTTCCCCATTAGCATGCCACCGTAGCTCACCTTTCCCCGTTAGCATGCCACCGGTGCACACCTTTTCCCGTTACCATGCCACCGGAGCACACCTTTACCGTTAGCATGCCACCGGAGCACACCTCCCGTTATCATGCAACCGTACCACACCTCTTTCCATTAGCATGCCACCGGAGCACACCTTCTCCCTTTAGCATGCCACTGGAGAACACCTTTTCCCGTTAGCATGCCACCGGAGCACACCTTTACCGTTAGCATGCCACCGAAGCACACCTTTTCCCGTTAGTATGCCACTGGAGCACACCTTTTACCGTGAGCGTTCCACAGTAGCACAACTTTTCCCGTTAGTATGTCACCGTAGCACACCTTTTTCCGTTAGCATGCCACCGTAGCACACCTTTTCCCTCTAGCATGCCACCGGAGCACACCTTTTTCCTCTAGCATGCCACCGGAGCACACCTTTTCCCGTTAGCAAGCCACCGGAGCACACCTTCTCCCGTTAGCATGCCACCGGAGCAAACCTTTCCCCGTTAGCATCCACTGGAGAACACCTTTTCCCTTTAGCATGGCACCGTAGCACACCTTGACTGTTGGGGTGTCACTGGACAACACCCTTTACCTTTGGAGTGCCACCGGTACACACAATTTGCCATTGGCAAAAGTATAATGGCCCCCATATAGCCCTCTATATAGTATAATGAGACGCACATTGCCTTCCATGTAGTATAATTAAATTTATTGGGCTCCACATAGCTTTTCATTTAATTTATTGAGCCCCACATAACCTTCAATTTAATATAATAGGCCGTACTGGACTCCATTTAATATAATGGACCTGACATAGCCTTCAATTTAATAAAATGGGGACAAAATATCCCTCTATTTAATATAATGGGCACCAAAAAGCCTTCAATTTTTTATATTGGGCACCACATAGCCCTCTATTTAATACAATTGGCCCCACTTTAAATGAGAAGGTGTGTTCAAACTTTTGGTCTGTAGTGTGTATATATACATATATATATATATATGTATATTATATACACGGTGAAGCTCACACACCACAACACCCACAGCAGAGGAACTGACTGCACACACCTACTTCTGTCAGTGCTGTGAGCGCCCCTCATATCACTGCTGGCTCTGCCCCTCATGTCGCTGTTGGCTCCGCCACTCATATCGCTGCTGGCTCCGCCCCTCATGTCGCTGTTGGCTCTGCCCCTCATATCACTGCTGGTTCTGCCCCTAACATCGCTGCTGGCTCCGCCCATCAGCCGCTCACAGTCCTCAGCAATATGGAGACATCCCCACTGATCAGAATCCTCGGGGGTGTGGTCTGTCACTGTAGTCACACAAGGGTTGTCATGGAGATCTCAAGGGAAGGCAGATGGGTGGGGCTTAGAGCAGGAAGTAGAAGCCGTGCAGTGTGATTGGCTCCTTACCTTCTGCCAGTAATGGAGCGATATATGGCTCCTATATAATGGAGGGGGCTCAGGAGGGGTTCCCCACCCAAAAGGTCAGGGGATAAATAATACTGGACATGAACGAGGGCAGGAGGACATTATTCTATATTGTAAGAAATCTGATTTCTTCTTTCCTCACAGTTTTTCCTGTGCAAGGCCACATGTATTGTGCGATAATCTGTGAATATGGGGGGGATCTGCTCCTCACATCCACATCAATCCCCACACGTCTGAGCTCTCCCTTACAGGGGTCTTCTGCTCTGCACATTGATGCCGTATCCATGGAGATGACATCATGGCCGGTAAATGCAGATCTCCCCAATGGGACCCTCATGTATCTGGAGGACGAGGCGCTGCTGCTACTCGGGGAGAGGGAGCACAATTCCTGTACACATGATACAGGGGCTTCTGCCATCTCTGGGCTGAGAATTATGCTGGCAGCACGCAGTCTACATGATGTGAGGATTACAAGTCTGCAGTCACAGAGAGTCACACAGATGACTGCAGGCCTTCAGCTTCACACCGGACAATCCCTTTAAATACATTTATATTGGTCTAAAAATCCTTTTTACTATTTTGCTTCATGTAACATTTGCTCTGTTTGGCCTTTACCAGCTTTTTGCTTCCCAGCAGCACGTTGATGGCTGCAGAATGAGTTAACTTGAGAATCAGTCAGTGAGCTCCTTATGATGTGGAGTTTCCAGCTCTTTTATTTCTGCAATGATTTATGACTGCATCAGAGATCAGCCCAACTTTCATGCTGGTCTGTGAACATAATCAGCACAGAGACGGTCAGAATAAGCTCACTGATAAATTTTCAGTTAGCTCATTCTGCAACTAGCAATGCAAAGGAAATAAAGAAGCCAAATTGTTTATGAAACGTTATTGAAAAAATATTTGTATGTATATATTTAGCCCAAAATGCCTGAGTGTCCATATCCTTAGTACCAGCACAGCTGAGGATTTGGTACAATGGAGTCTGGCCTGGACAATCCTCTGTAAGGGAAACCAAGTCCAAACTGATAGATTTTCCCTGCACTGATACATTGTAGCAAACGGTCAGGACAGGAGGGGGATTGTCTAGACTGAATACCATTGTAATAAATGCTCCGCTGCGGTCAGGATTAGATTTTTTTCAGGTTCTGGATATTAACAAGAATGTTTTTATTCTCAGACAACAAGCAGAGATCTTACAAATGGCAGAGAAGTTGAATAATCCTTCATTGAAGAGACAAGAACTTTCCTCCTGTACCCGGCGAATCGTCCTGTGGCTGAGAACAGTCTTTGAGGAGCGATTCCTCCCTATGAGGGGAACGTTGGCGCGGTGGAGCTGCTGTATCAGCCACGGAGGGGAATGAAGAGCAAGAAAGATTTATCCCTCATCCTGGAGGATCCAGAACTGAAGACTGCGGAGATCAAAGCTGAAGGTGAAGCCACATGTGATCTGTATACATCAGCAGAGGGGTCGTCACATGAGGAAATCCCCCCATATATATGGAGATTGCGATCTGTGGGGGCCGGACACAGAATGGGTGTGTGGTGTAACCAAAGAGAACACTAAGTCAGCACAGGAGCTGTGTACACAAAACGGAAGCATTTTGCAAAGTTACTTTATTCTCTTTATCCCCTTCCCGACATCCACAGAATTTAAGTGTCGCAATCCCAATGAGTTGTGGATTTTTGGTTCAAGTTGCCCAACGGGACCAAAAAATAATGTGATAGAAAAGTATTAAAATTGACATTTATATATATATTAAAAAAATCCTTTTAAATTTCCTTCCTCCATTTGTCAATACAAAACAAGACTAAAAGATTATATATATATTTATTTATTTAGTATTGACACACTGACAAAAAATCCGATCTATCAAATCATAAATATATTAACCCCTACAGCAAATGCCCAACAGCAAAAATAATCTAAACACTAGTGTTGAGCGAGCACTAAAATGCTCGGGTGCTCGAAGCTTGGACCAAGCTCACCGTGATACTCGGGTGCTTGACCCGAGCAACAAGCCCAATGTTAGTCTATGGGAGACCCGCGCATTTTTGCGGCGGCACCCCCGCCAGTCTGTAGAAAGCCTAAAAAGTGCCCAAAACGATAGTGACAGTGCTCAAAAGACATGGGGACAGCATGGGCATCGCCCCAGGAAGCATTTCTGACCCTCAGGTCACTGCTGTCAACAGCGTGGTCAGAGGTATTAAGCCACTTTTACGGGCTCACAATAAAATGTTCAAAAACGAAACTGAAACGGTTTTCCTGTGAAATATGTTAAGGAACTTCCTTTCCAGGGTAAAGACTTGTGTATAAGGTAAAATAAATAACCAAAAACAAAAATACTCCTCCACACCTTGGGCTAAGTTCACAAGTAGCATTTTTTATGCATTTTTGCACTTTTGTATTCCTTTCTACCGTGACAAATGCATTCACCGGGAAATGTCATTTTAACATTTTACAATCTTATCTGGCCATGTGCTGTGTGACACATGCATACAGTGCTGAAAAGACATGGGAACAGCATGGAGAAGACCCCTGGAAGCATCTCTGACACCCAGGTCACTGCCTAAAAGTGTGCCCATCAGAAGTGATCCTTGCCGCATCAGAAGATGCAGACTTGCAACTATCCCTGTGCAAGTCCTTGTTCCAGGGCAGTGTTCAATTGTACCTCCCCCATTCCTTGCAATGCAAGCGCAAGTATGCAGCCTGCCACTCACTCACCCCCTGGCTTCAATACCATACTGCTAGCTTGCTTGCACTTGAAATTGGGCCTTTTAGGCATGTGGAGGCAGACACCGGCCACCATGTCATGGCTTCGTCGGCGGCCTGGTATCCATACTCAGTTCCCAGCCGCCCGGCGGCCGGGTGTCCACACTCGGTCCCCAGCCGCCAGGGGGCAGCCGGGTGTCCATACTCGGTCCCCAGCCGCGGAGCGGCTGGGTGCCCACACACGGTCCCCAGCCGCCTGGGGGGTGGCTGGCTGTCCCTAAACGGTCCCCAGCTGCCCCTATTTGTCCTGGGAACTTCCCCCACACTTTTATTAGCCTGGCCTGCTTTAGGGCAGCATTGGACGAGCCGACCAGAGAACCAGACTCCTCCATCAGGGGAGTTGAGATTGCCAAGGTGAGGAGCATGATGATGATGATGATGATAGAAGTTAGCATCTGATTGTTTTCTTGGAATGCAAGCGTAAGTGTGCAACCTGCCACCCACCCACCCCCAGGCTTCAATACCATACGGTTAGCTTGCTTGCACTTGAAATTGGGCCTTTTAGGCATGTGGAGGCAGACGCCGGCCACCATGTCATGGCTGCGTCGGCAGCCTGGTATCCATACTCAGTCCCCAGCCGCCCGGCGGCCGGGTGTCCACGCTCGGTCCCCAGCCGCCAGGGGGCGGCCGGGTGTCCATACTCGGTCCCCAGCCGCCCCTATTTGAAGGACAGCCTAACCACAAACACGTGGACAAGTGAATGTTGCCAGGGATGGTCCATCTGACTGACGCCTTCACACTGGGTAAATATTGTGGAAGCCGGGACACAGTTGGACACTGGGATGCAACACATCCTCCAGACATAGAGGATTGCGGGTCCTGGGTCAATCAGGCTTCAACACAAAGTTCAGAAGGTAGACAGCAGCAGTGGTCGGCCTCCTACACAACGAGTAAATTATTCATGATCATGAGACCATCCATCTCCTTAGCTCTCGGTTCCTTGGAATGCAAGCGCATGTATGTAGTAGCGGCTAGGCCTGAGGTGGTCAGCGTTTTGGCGCATATCCTACCTCCTCCGAGGATTGTTGGATGTTTTCCTGCTACTATCCCAGTTCTATGACTCCCATTAAAACAAAGCTTCAGGTGATGAATGATGGATGAGGTGGTGGCAAAGGAGAAAGAGCAGGAGGAACAGGGACCATTCACATCAATATCAGGCCAGTCAACCACACGTCTTGTAGGATATGTTTCTATACCAAAAGGAGCGGTTCGGCTACACAGTTATAGGGCATATAGTGAGGGCACTTGAACCTGCGATCTCTTGCCTGTTTATTCTATATACAGTAAGCCTCTAGTAATGCAGTATACAGCTTCTAAGATTAAGTCCAGACTGTGGATGAACTTCACAGGAGTACCAAGATAGCAGCCATGCAAGCCTTCACCATTCCCCTGACTGCCATTGTCATCCATTTCCTGGTGATAGCTCAATTTAAATGCCGCTGTTGGCTCAGGTGGCCACAGTCTACTCAGGTCACCTCTGTTCTGGGCTGGCTGGCAAATTGCGCACAGTAGCAACCCATCCTTATTGTGTTTTATCTATGGCTGATTCATAAAGTGAGTAAAGGTTACAAAGCTTCAAAAAGATAAAGCTTGCATTATGATGTAATAGTTGAGGTCAAATGCCGACTAGATTCTCATCCACTTCTATCAGTGGGCTACTCAGAGAGGTGTCTGAGACTTTAGTCAGCATGTGACCAGGCTCAGACTGGCCTGCTGGGGAAATTCCCGGTGGGCCCCACTGCAGGGCCAGCACTGACAAGAGAAGGAAGGCTCCTCCCATTCCTACCCTAGCACAGCTATGCTCTTGTCTATATATCGTAAGCTGTGTGTGTGTGGGTGTGTGGTTTGACCTGTCTATATACTGCATGCTGTGTGTGTGGGGGACTTGTCTATATACTGCATGCTGTGTGTGGGGGGGGGACTTGTCTATATACAGTATGCTGTGTGTGTGTGAGGGGGACTTGTCTATATACCGTATGCCGTGAATGTGGGGGGGGGGGACTTGTCTATATACTGTATGCTGTGTATGGGGGACTTGTCTATATACTGTATGTTGTGTATAGGGGACTAGTCTATATACTGTATGCTGTGTGTGGGTGACTTGTCTATATACTGTATGCTGTGTGTGGGTGACTTGTCTATATACTGTATGCTGTGTGTGAGGGGGGAGTGGGACTTGTCTATATACCGTATGCTGTGTGTGTGGGACTTGTCTATATACTGTATGGTGTGTGTGGGGGACTTGTCTATATACCGTATGCTGTGTGAAGGACTTGTCTATATACCGTATGCTGTGTGGGGGGGACTTGTCTATATACCGTATGCTGTGTGGGGGGGACTTGTCTATATACTGTATGCTGTGTGTGGGTGACTTGTCTATATACTGTATGCTGTGTGTGAGGGGGGAGTGGGACTTGTCTATATACCGTATGCTGTGCGTGTGGGACTTGTCTATATACTGTATGCTGTGTGTGAGGGACTTGTCTATATACCGTATGCTGTCTGTGGGGGACTTGTCTATATACTGTATGCTGTGTGTGAGGGACTTGTCTATATACCGTATGCTGTGTGTGAGGGACTTGTCTATATACCGTATGCTGTCTGTGGGGAACTTGTCTATATACCGTATGCTGTCTGTGGGGGACTTGTCTATATACTGTATGCTGTGTGTGAGGGACTTGTCTATATACCGTATGCTGTGTGTGGGGGACTTGTCTATATACCGTATGCTGTGTGTGAGGAACTTGTCTATATACCGTACGCTGTGTGTGGGGGACTTGTCTATATACCGTATGCTGTGTGAGGGACTTGTCTATATACCGTATGCTGTGTGTGGGGGACTTGTCTATATACCGTATGCTGTGTGGGGGGGGACTTGTCTATATACCGTATGCTGTGTGAGGGACTTGTCTATATACCGTATGCTGTGTGTGGGGGACTTGTCTATATACCGTATGCTGTGTGGGGGGGTACTTGTCTATATACCGTATGCTGTGTGGGGGGGACTTGTCTATATACCGTATGCTGTGTGGGGGGGACTTGTCTATATACCGTATGCTGTGTGGGGGGGACTAGTCTATATACCAGATGTTGTGTGGTGGGGGGGGTGCTGGACTTGGTCCTCTTTGCTATATGTGGGGGAGGGAGACCTGGCTAAATATGCTATACATGGAGGGGAACTTGGCTATATACTTTGTGTGGGGGAGCGTGGACCTGGCTATATGTGGTAGGTGTGGGGCAGTTGTATCCTCTATAAATTGATTTTACGGGAGCAGCTTTATTGTGAATGTATATGTGGTGTGTGCAATGTGGAGGACACTTTATAGATCACAGACATCATATGTGCTGATCAGGAGCCTTTCTGTGAATGCTATGTGTGAGGTCAGAGCTGCACTATTGGTAGATGATCTTGTGGGGTGAACGTCTCATTCAGACGTCTGTTTTTTTACATCCATGTTATTGACAGACATAATACGCACCTTTATCATCTATGGGGCAGTTCACATATCCATATATATATATATATTTTTATTTGCATATAGTAACAGACATTGATACAATTCAGATCGATCCCTTTGATGAAAATCAGTTTGGTTTTTTTTTTGCTTTTTTTTTTAATGTACCAGAAAACTACAGATGTCTGAATGAGGCCTGAAGATCTGTTCAAATGTGGCAGATTGTTCCTGGAGGATTTCCATAGAAAATCAGAGCAAATTAGCAAGAATCCGCAAGAAAATCCATAACAGCAAATTTGCACTGCATGATTTTGGTGCAGATCTTTCTGGTAATTCACTATGGAAAAAAGCAGCGTGTAAAATAAAAAGTAAACTTGCTGGGAGTTGTGGTCCCTCACTACATACTGCAGAGATATTATAACAGTGATGGTTTAGTTACATGATCGGTGCCTCCGCTGTCACTTGCTGGGAGTTGTAGTCCCTCACAACATACAGCAGTGCTATTATGACACAGTGATGGTTTGTTATATGATCGTTGCCTGCGCTGTCACTTGCTGGGAGTTGTAGTACCTCACCACATACTGCAGTGCTATTATGACGCAGTGATGGTTTAGTTACATAACCGGTGCCTGCGCTGTCACTTGTTGGGAGTAGTAGTCCCTCACAACATACTGCAGTGCTATTATGACCCAGTGATGGTTTAGTTACATGATCGGTGCCTGCGCTGTCACTTTCTGGGAGTTGCAGTCGCTCACCACATACTGCAGTGCTATTGACGCATGGATGGTTTAGTTACATGATAGTTTCCTGCGCTGTCACTTGCTGGGAGTTGTAGTCCCTCACCACATACTACAGTGCTATTATGACGCAATGATGGTTTAGTTACATGATCGGTGCCTGCGCTGTCACTTGTTGGGAGTTGTAGTCCGTCACCATATACTGCAGTGCTATTATGAAGCAGTGATGGTTTAGTTACATGATCAGTGCCTGTGCTGTCACTTGCTGGGAGTTGTAGCCCGTCACCACATACTGCAGTGCTATTATGACGGATGGATGGTTTAGGTACATGATCGGTGCCTGCTCTTTCACTTGCTGGGAGTTGTAGTCCCTCACCACATACTGCAGTGCTATTATGACACAGTGATGGTTTAGTTACATGACCGGTGCCTGCGCTGTCACTTCCTGGGAGTTGTAGTCCCTCACCACATACTGCAGTGCTATTATGACGAAGTGATGATTTAGCTACATTATCGGTGCCTGCGTTGTCACTTGCTGGGAGTTGTAGTCCCTCACCATACACTGCAATGCTATTATGACGCAGTGATCATTTAGTTACATGATCGCTGCATGCACTGTCACTTGCTGGGAGTTTTAGTACCTCACCACATACTGCAGTGCTATTATGACGCAGTGATGGTTTAGTTACATGATCGGTGCCTGCACTGTCACTTGCTGGGAGTTGTCCCTCACCACATACTGCAGTGCTATTATGACGCAGTGATGGTTTAGTTACATGATCGGTGCCTGCACTGTCACTTGCTGGGAGTTGTCCCTCACCACATACTGCAGTGCTATTATGACGCAGTGATGGTTTAGGTACATGATCGGTGCCTGCGCTGTCACTTGCTGGGAGTTGTAGTCCCTCACCACATACTGCAGTGCTATTATGATGCAGTGATGGTTTAGTTAAATGATCGGTGCCTGCACTGTCACTTGCTGGGAGTTGTAGTCCCTCACCACATACTGCAGTGCTATTATGACGCAGTGATGGTTTAGTTACATGATCGGTGCCTGCACTGTCACTTGCTGGGAGTTGTCCCTCACCACATACTGCAGTGCTATTATGACGCAGTGATGGTTTAGGTACATGATCGGTGCCTGCGCTGTCACTTGCTGGGAGTTGTAGTCCCTCACCACATACTGCAGTGCTATTATGATGCAGTGATGGTTTAGTAAAATGATCGGTGCCTGCACTGTCACTTGCTGGGAGTTGTAGTCCCTCACCACATACTGCAGTGCTATTATGCAGTGATGGTTTAGTTAAATGATCAGTGCCTACGCTGTCACTTGCTGGTGCTTTCCCCTCAGATATCACAGTCAGTCTTGGCCGTGGCACCTTGATACAACAAAGATACGGTGAATGAACGTGCATCAGAAAATGGTTATGGATTGACTAATGGATTTTTCCCATCCTCCAGTTTCTCCCTACATAAATGTAACAAGAGTAAATCTTTAAGTTCCATGTGCCACAGAAGAAGTTGTATCATAGTATAACATCAAGGTGACGATGCAGATACTGCCATTATGTGCACAGCATCACCAGCAGGAGGAGGAGGATGGTGGTGGTGATAACAGCTGCGCTCCTGCTGTAACTGCTGAGATCGGAGGAAATTCTGATCCAGGCACACCGTCTTGTACACGAGTTCACCGGCCTCACTGACATTACCAGGACTGGCGTCACTATACAGGAGCAGGAGACCAAATAAAAGGCTCTGATCTGTACCATGAAAATGCGTTTTCAACGTTATTTACTCCACGAAAGTGGTGAAAATACAACAGAAATGTCAGCAGGTACCAGACTGTAGGGCATTTCTTGTGGTGACCAATGGCGCACAATGTAAAAAAAATATGCCTAACTCCCTGTGTGGTGCCGTCACTCCTCCCATCTCCCTGCAGTCAAATGCTGCTGATCGGCTGCAGCCTTCTCTCTGCTGCAAGAACAAAGCTGCAGCCTATCAGCAGTTGCAGATTAGCTGCAGCGGTCAAGTAAAACACTGCCATGAGACTGTGGGGAGATTACAGGAGCGTTGCTGCTCTGAGAGGTATGTAGATTTTTTTGTAAACCGCAGTTATTAAGGAGCTTTTGTCTAGTAATGGACAGCACCTTATAAGGGGAATTATTTTTAAAGGGTCTTTTATTTCAAACTTTATCAAGACAGAATGACTGTACAATACATTTCTATATGAATTCCATGAGGCATCTAGTTTCCAAAATGTTGCCACTTGTGTGGGATTTCTGCTGTTTTGATATATCGGAGGCTCTGTAAATGCAACATTGACTTTTGGAGCATAAATCTGTCTGGAATAGATTGTGAATGCAAATAGTGGCCTTTCCTTTCTGAGCCCTGCAATGCCATGAGCCCAAACAGCAATTTTTGACCACTTAAAGTGATATTGTCATGTTAGGAGAAAATGGACCCCATATTTTATTTTTTGTTTACACAATTTCTTCGGATTGCCTTTTGTGAAAATTAAAAACAAACTTGGGGCTTGAACATCATTTTACTGGAAAAAAAAAAGCAATTTTTCATTATCACACCCAAAAATATATAAAATTCTGTGACACACCTGTGGGTTCAAAATGCACAACACGGACTAGATTAATTTATTTAAAAATAAACCAAAAGAGAGGGCGCTCTATGTAAATTATGTCACAACACATATGCAGGAGGGGTAGGTATTCAACTCAACTTTGGTAGTTGTGAATGACAGGCACAACGCTGACGCTAGGCGGTGAATGATGGCAGCCCTTGGGCGCTGCAGCACCTTCCGCCCGGCTCCTGGCGTCCTGCTCAGGAGCAGTGATACAGTGAAAAATTATGAAAGGTGGGATGTGGAGATCCAAAGGGCACCACGCTGAGTCAGTAACCATCCAGGTCACATAAGAAAAATTTATTTATTCAACACACATCTTTCAGGGACGATCCGTCCCCTTCATCAAGGGATTACAAAATGTATATCACTCTCAGTGCTTAAATAGACAGGCACTGGCGTGATTGGTTGATTATGCATTGCATACAGGCTTTAAAAATCATGAATATACATAAAATTTACATGATTACAAATCATACAAGACAAAACAATATTAAAAATCAGTAATACACTAAACATTGTTAGGAGTATTTGAATTGTACCTACTTATTTTTTTCTCCTCTTTCTAAGATCCCATCATCCTGGATGGCTCCACTAGATCTGGATCAAAATTGTTTGGCAGGACTTATGTGTGTATAGACAGGACCCATACATTTAATGCTATTAATCAGAACCTCACGTAGCTAAGTTATATGACGTTCAATCAATGGGTGTGTTCAATACTAACGCTCAAACCCTCTGGATGCAAAAGTAGCCAATTTGTATATGCAGAAGGTTTCTCCGTTATTCACCCTTTGTATCAGATCTGGACTGGCCTCAGGCATATGTTCAAGAATGGTCAAACTTAACTCATCAGGCCTTATTTGGTGATCCATTAGGAAATGTCTCAATAGGCTATGGTTGGTTACTCAATTTCTGATGTGCCCGTTCTTTCTGCTGTGAACCTGCTGCGTGGTGCATCCCACGTATTGGGACCGCACCCACATTCCAACAGGTAAACAGCAAAATTACATGCCACAGGTCAGATGTTTGTAAACCTCAAAAGTTTCTCTGGTCACCCTTGATTTAAAGTTGGTACATCCATGCTTCAACATTGTGCAGCATAGACACTAACTGTTTACACACTTAAACATGCCCCTGCGTTCAGGATTCAGGATGAGAGATTATTCGGTTTATCCCTAACATTAATCCTAGTAGGGGAGATAAGATTTTTCAAACTCCTGTTCCTTCTGAGCACAATACTAGGGTTTTTAGGTAAATCCACCAACAGGACTGGATCATTCTCCAAAATTAACCAATGCTTTTTTAAAAGGTTATTGACAATTCTATGAGACCTACTAAATGTTGTCACAAAGATGCATCTAAATATACTGTCCCCAGCAGATTCATGGGATGTTTTCATTTCCACCCCCCTGTACCTTTATTTTGTTCAAATAGGCATCCTTAAGGATTCATTTCAGATAACCTTTTCCCCTAAATCTTTTATTCAAAATGAAGGATTCTTTACAGAAGTCCTCTTCTTTCGCACAATTTTTCCAAATACGCCAGTATTGCCCATAAGGGCACTTTTCATCCACTTGGGGAGGTGGCTGCTAGAAAAATCTAAGTACCTGTTCACGTGTACCTTTTTGAAATAGGTGTAAGTGTATAACTCCCCATCCATCCTGATTTTTGGAGATGATTAGATCCAGATACTCATTGTGGTTTATGCAAAGGTGGATGTAAATTCTAGCCCCCATGTTTTATTGTTCAGACTGTCAATAAATGTTTGAACCTCATCCAGAGTACCAGGCTAGATGAATATTAAATAGTCTATAAAACATTTCTAAAATAGGACGTGACCTGCCCCATAAACAAATTTGCATTATTGGGCACAAATCTCGTCCCAATGGCACAGCCCCTGGTCTGCCGGTAGGTCACATCCTCAACACTGAACACATTATGATTGAGTATAAATTCTACAATGTTTAAGAGAAATTCCCTTTGATGTAGATGTTTGGGAATGTCACTATCCTGATGTAGAAACAAACTCCACAGCAGTCAGACCCAAGTGATGATCGATGTTAGAGTGTAAAGAAAATTCAGTGTGGAATGAGTGGAAGTTTTTTCAATTCCATAATTAAATGAGATTCAAGTTGGACAACATACTTTTGAAGGAACAAAATCAATGTACTGGGACAGGATAGCTGTAATGGATTTGACTCAAAACATAATGGGATGCACGGGTAGACTGTTAGGCTTTGGTGGATTTTGGGTATAAAATAAAAATAAGGCTACTGAAATGGTTTGTCACTTAAAAAATCCCACATTTTTTTGGTTAGGATGTTCTAACTGATGGCCTTTTTTACCATGTCTCTATAAAATCGTTAGATAGGGTGATGATGGATCTGTTTCCAGCAAACAGTAGTATTTGTCACCCAATATACGTAAAACTTCCTCAACATACCAAGTTTTGTCCATAATAACAACTCCCCGTTTGTCAGTGCTCCCAATCACAATCTGTTGGTTGGATCCAAGTGACTGGAGGGCTTGACGTTCATTTGAGGTGAGGTTATCTTGTCCCCTGCTTTTAGGAAGTTTCCAGAGATCTTTTAACAATATATGGTGAAAAGTATCAAGATGGCTTCCCCGGTAGTGTATGGGATAGAAGTGGGATTTTCCTTTTACCTTCACGTGTTGCGAATCACTGACTGGTGTGACAGAATTAGCACCTGCCTGATATTTAAAATGGTGGGTATCCTTATCACCCTCACTGCCATTCTCTTTTTTAATAAAAAAAAAAAAAAGTTTCTTTAGAGTGAGTTTATGTATGAATTTGTTTATATCCAAGAACAGATAGAAAGTATTAGGGTCAGCCACTGGGCAAAAGAATAGCACCTTATTTAATAATTGGACCTCATTTTCGGAGCAAACATACTTGGACAAATTAAAGATTCCTATGCTTTGCTCCTTTTTGGGAAGTTGGGTACTTATGATAGCATCACTTACAAAATAGCCCCATTTTCCCCTTAGTCTGCCTCTGGGTTTTCTTTTTGTACGTTTGAGACGCAGTTGCCATCCGAGGAATTATTGGGAGAAATTTGGTAATTTTGTTAACACTGGGACCTTGTAGTCAAGTAATCTGGATCGGGGGGATATATTGGGATTTTGCCACAAAAAAGGGGTTAAAAAAGAGGTCACTTCATTTCTCGCTGTTGTCTGCGGAGGAGTATCTATATTGGTGTGTACAGAACTCTGATTCAGATCCTCCATATGCTCCTTGTGGGGGTAAGTTTTCAAATGTGTTGTGTGTTGAATAAATAAACTTTGATTCTTGAACAAGCCAGGTCAGGTAAGAAGAGGGTGGCGCCTTGCGGATCTCCACCGCCCACCTTTCATAGTTTTTCACTAGATTAATTTATTGAGAGATTTAATTTCCAAAATCGCATCTCATGACAGTTTGGGGTTTCTGTTATGTTACCTCAGGGGCTCTGTAAATGAGACATGGTATCTGCAATCTATTCCATCCAAATTTATACCAAATGGAACATATGGTCAAAAGCCATGTTCGGGTAAAATTGCGTAATACATGTTAAGGTCCATTTTCTCCTAGTACCCCTTGTGAAAAGGAAAAAATTACAGCTAGAGCAATTATTTAGTTGAAAAAAAAAGAAGTAATTTTTCATATGTTCAGTCCACTTAAAGAAGTTGTCCACTACTTTATCCCCCCCCCACCCCGCCAATGCATTTCCCTGGGTCCCCTAAGACTTCTTGTAAATACCTTCTGTTGCTGATAATGCCTGTGAGTGGCGCTATCGGTGGCCACTCACAGGCATCATGTGACCCCGCACCGACATCACGACAAGTGAGGCGTGACTCAGCGCTGGGGTCCTCGCGGTGGCTGCTAGGTTGTGGGCAGGGTTACCCCCCGCGTCACACTTGGCATCCACCGCGCGCTCTGCCTCTCCCCATTCAATGGGAAAGCGCTCAGTGGATGTTGGGCATGATGCAGGGGGGGGGGGGGGTAACCCCACCCACAGCCTGGCATCCACCGTGGAACCAGGAAGATAGTGACCCCCGGCTGCTGCCAGCACTTGTTGTGACATCAGCGAATGTGAGAGCCGCCTGCAGCCGGTGTCACGTGATGCCTGTGAGCGGCCAGTGATAGCGCCGCTCACAGGCATTATCAGCAACAGAATGTATTTATAAGAAGTCTTAGGGGCCCCGGGGGGTATACATGGGGGGGGATATAAAGTAGTGGACAACCCCTTTAAGCCTTAATTCCTGTGTAGCACCTGAAGGGTTAACAGCTTTCCTAACAGCAGTTTAGAATTCATAGCAATTACAAAAAATAGTTAACTTTACATTTTATAACAATTCTTACAACACATCAAAAACGTACAAAAAAAAAGTGTTTTAAGACGAAAAATATAAGTTTAACTGTATGTAAAAGTAACATTGCACTTGTGCATTGTATAGTTTTTAAAACTCACTATTTCCAGCCCTTTGCGATTAATATTATTTTAGTTAAAAGAGAAAAGCCATTTGTAACGTCTAATGTGATAATCAGGTTGTTCATGTCAGAATACACTGGGTCACAAATTCTAAGGCTGTATTTATGCAACATTTTCCTAAACTGCGGTAACATCCATGGCATTTTACACTGTTTTTGAAAAATTAAAGAAGGAAACCCACCTGGAAGCATGGTGTGCACATTGCTTAAAAAGGCACACACGAGGAATTATGTTGTGGCAGTTCAAAACTCTAAACAGTTTTAACAATGGAGATAAGATCACGCAAACTGACATTTTAACAGTTGCCATTTAGAGTTTCTTTGAAGAGGACACTTGTCGCTTACCATGAAGTTGGTTGCCCTCTCTTCCTTGTATGCAAGTCTCTTTATCCAAGTGGGTCTGGTCCTCAAGAAGACACCTACAGGCTGTGTGCCCACTATGCATTTTAAAAGCGTTTTTTTGCCGCGGAATTTCCGCAGCAAAAATGCTTAAACGCTTGGTAATACATGCCCCATGGTCCCAAATGATAATCCACATGTGCTGTGCACATGCTGCGGAAATTTATGCTGCCTATTATCATTGCAGAAAAATCCACAGCATGTCCATTAATTTTGGGGAAACTCTGCGTAATCGCCGCCATTGACTTGCATTGAATCGCTTAATATCCGCATGAGTACATGTACACATGCATATATTAGGCGATTCAATGTGCGGACGGTACCCAGGTCTGGAGAAGAGGAGACTCTCCTCCAGACCCAGGTACCATAGTACCTGTAGTTAAAAAAGAATTAAAATAAAAAAATATTATACTTGCCTTCCGATAGCCCCTGGTCTCCTCAGCGGTTCGCGATTGTGTAAAAGGACCTTCCATGACGTCATTTAGTCATGTGACAGGTCACACGACGTTGGCAGTCGCGTGACTTGTCACATGACTGAATGACGTCATGGAAGGTCCTTTTACACCATCGCGTACCGCCGGGGAGCCAGGACGCATCGCTGAGGAGACTGGGAGCCATCGGAAGGTAAGTATAATTTTTTTTATTTACAATTTTTATTCTTTTTTTCAACTATTACTTGGTCACACTATATAAATCCATGCCAGTTGCATGGATTTATATAGTGTGACCAAGTTGTCAAGAACTTTTTCCAAGTGATGCTAAAATTGCTTGGAAAAGCGCTTGATAACCCGCATGCAGAAATGCATGCAAAAATGCTTGACAAATGCTTCTACCTGGCAGGAAAAATGCATGTAAAATCCGCATGCGTTTTTCCTGCCAGGGAGATGGGGAAAAAATCTGCAGCATTTCTGCATCGTGGGTACTTAGCCACAGAAGATTAAGCAAGGGCATGAACTATAAAATATAACTTTTAATAGATAAGTTTAAAATGTTTAGTGTAAATCAATTATGGTGGAGACAAAGTGCACATACTCCCCAGGTCGGAGTAACAACAAAGTAAGAGAGTAAAGCAAGTCACCTAAGTGGCGTACAAGACCCTGATCAGAAAGGATCATTTATTAACTGCTCTAGTAGCCCTGTGTTTCACCTGGTGAAGCTTCACCTGAGATTAGTGAAGACAGTTATGCTTTATCATGTTGAGCTAGCTTAGCCTTTATGGTGCTACACAGTAGGGTCCCCTGATGACTCCGAAAGGAAGAAACGTGTCAGGACTACAGGGCAATCACAAGGCTACTAGAGCAGTCTAGATGTGGACTGTCCTTGTTAGGGCAGGAGTAAAGGGGCATAGGGATAGTGCAGTCCATGTAGGGTATTAATAGGGGCAGAAAAATACGCCTCCCCTGGACCATTGCCTTTCTACCTGCTTCCCCTTCAAGAAACATCTAGGCCTTTTTTTTTCCCTACTGTGATGTGTACTACTCCACATATTGGGTGAGGACGTTCCATTACTTTTATTCAATTTTCTAAATGTTATTCTACATGGATGATAAACGTTTTTACTCTCTTACTTTGTTGTTACTCCGACCTGGGGAGTATGTTCACATTGTCTCCACCATAATTGTCTTACACTAAACATTTTAAACTTATCTATTAAAAGTTATATTTTATAGCTAATGCCCATGCTTACTCTCCTGATGACTGGGTATGAGATATATATTTTAATACAAATCTTAATATTGCTACCTACACTTAGTCACAGAGAAGAGTTGAGGATCACAGCCCCTTGGCTTAAAGTTGTCCGGTCCAAATCGATAAGTCTGCAGTCACTCTGTAACTGCAAACTTATGAATCCCCCCAGCACACGCACTGTGCACAGCGAAGATTCACCAGTTTGAGCCAGGACTGGAGGGTTTGTATGCGATACACACTCTCCCAGCCAGAGCCAGTCTAGTGGGCATGCCCTCGCTGCATACACTTGGATTGAGTGAGGCTGCACCCCAACTAGGGATGTGGCCTCTCCATACAAGTGAATGGAGCAAGGCCACCCCCACTAGTCAGGCTCGGGCTGGGAGTATGTATAACGTATACATACCCTCCAGTCCCGGCTCAAAAACCGGCAAATCCCCGCAGTGCACAGTGACTGCAGACTTATCGATTTGGACCTGACAACCCCTTTAAGAGGCTAGATTTACATGCAAGGAAGACTGGGCTATATCTCAGTAACAAAATAACAGCAGCATTTATAGCAGATGAAAACTTACATATTTATGGCAAGTGACAGGTCCTTTAGTATCGGCCAGTTCTAATCATTACTCAATTTCTATCCCCGCAAGACAGTAAATAAAGACTGATTGAAGCAGCAATGTGCTTGACCATCTGCATGTGTCCACTGCAGCCAATCACTATCCTCAGATGATCGCATCAGATGCCTGCACATGGTTTGTATGTCATCATTGCAGGACAGTCAAGACTGGCGAGACCACAGGATTAGTGGGGATTTACCAGCTGAGAACAAGTCTCTATTCCAAGAGGAGCTTTTGATGTTGCAAATTTTCTGCACCCATTAAGTAAATAGTTTATTTGCATGTATTCAAACATAAGCCGAGTGAAAAAACTCGCCAAAAAAATCACTGTGGGAATGTAGCCTTAAAAGGCGGTTTTCAGGTTTTTTTTCCTTAAAAGGCCTCAAAAAAAAGGATTTTTTTAATAAAAAAAAACACATGTGGTCCTGACAGTCTATTAGCAATGTAAAGGGTTACAAGTTTGGCAACATGCAGACAATAGCCATGAAAACATCCATTACTACCGAAATGTGTCTGCATGGCCCAACTATGACACTCTTGTAATCAGAATTTTTAAAGTCCCCAATAATTTCTAATGAGATTATAATAAGGCTCTAGGACATGTTTCACTTAGCCTAAATGTAGCATAGACCAGCCAGTAGGAAAGACATCCTGTAGCACAAAACGTATCTTAGCATCATTGGACACACAATAAAAGGCATCAGATAATTCCACTACAGTCACTTGAAAATCTTTTGTTGTAAAAAAGGATCACCTCTATAGGCATGCTTGTTAATACAGTTCACAGTTCAGACACAGTGATATTTGAGAGAGAAAGCGGGCAGCATTTGTTTTTATCATTTTCTGTTAATCCCCTCTGTTTTCACCAAATATTTGCACGAAAACCAGTTGACAATCTACTGCAGTCCCAACCAGAATCAAATCGGCACAGACATTAGCACAAGAAACACATATCATTGATCGATGACAACGGTGTGATAAATGGCAAATGGATCTTGGAGTCGCTTTCGTAAGAGGGTGAGTTCCCAAATCACTGGTAAAACTTCAGATGTTTTGTGCCGTCAGGGGTTGAGTGAACACCTGATGAAGGCTGTGTTGAGCAGAAACACGTGTGAATTGTTTTCATCTCCCCCTTATTTATGTACAACAGAGTTATTTTTATGATCTATTTTAAATAAATCCTCAAGTTTTTAACTCTCTGTGGTTCACCCAACCTCTGACCGCACAAAACATCTGAAGTTTTACCAACGATTTGGGAACTCACCCTCTTACGGGAGCGCCTCCAGGATCCATTTGCCATTTAATGCCCACGTGGAGGCAGTTTGTCAGGCTAGGACAAACACGCCACCACCGCCCATGAAGAAGCTGCATACCGAGGATTGAGAAACCCAAACATCACAAGGTCTTGTATAAGGCTATGTGCCCACGATGCAGAAATGAAGCGGAAAATTTCCACTTCATTTCTACATGTTCTTGCCCGGAAAAATGCGTGCGGAATTTGACACGCGTTTTTCGCGCGTTTTGGACATGCGGAATTGCCTTGCGTTTTTTAATGCATTGAGAAGGCAATTCCGCATGCATAAACGCACAAATAATGAACATGCTGAGGATTTTTCCGCACATCAAAAACGCTGCGGATTTTTCCGCAGCATGGGCATTGAAATTGCGGATTGTCATTGGAGACCATGGGGGACGGATTACCAAGCGTTTATGCTGCGCAAATTCAGCAGCAAAAACGCTTGAAAAACGCATAGGGGGCACGCAGCCTTAGAGTTGTGCGTATCAGCACAACTAGCTCAGGTAAGCATAAACCATTTTAAAAACCATCTCTGTATTCTTTACTGATTACGCTTAGGTAGCGCTCTCTTTCTTCTTCCTCCACCATCTCTACCCAGGACTTTGCACAACAGTGTGATAAAATACTACCCCTCAAAAAAGGAAGGCTCAATAACGTTTAAAAATGGATAAAGAAAGCTGTTTAATGCAATACTTTACTACATGAAACAAATATACAGTTAAAAATGATGGCAGGCATGTTCAATACAGTGTCCCTTAAAACAATATTGATTGTGAACTTCTCTTTCAGGAGTAGACCGTAAAATAAGACAATTAAAAGTAATTGCAGTTTGACCTTTGCTATTTAAAAGAGAATTACACAAAAACAAATAAAAAACTGGTTCAAGTCAAATTCTGTAGGCTAAAAGAGGTTGCCCAAGCATAACAAATGTAGAAGAGTTGGTATACAACAATAAAATACCCTATACCTGTTCCATGACTAGTAAATTGTGGCACTTTTTAGCCTTTGTACCAGCACACCACCTAGTTGACACAAGTGTTATTAATTAGCAGAAGACTGCAGAACATTTGAGAAAAATTGTACCAAAACTCCCAGTATGAATACTTGGGATTGAGGACTTCAACCCAGTTTTATGGCAGTAATTACTGTGAATCATAATGCACAACATTTTTGTGCCATAATTTTCCACGTTTTGCTAATTTCTACAGCTCTCAATATCTTTGTGGCAAGTGGAAGGTACTTAAGAGGGCAATAGCCTCATGAGCCTGAAAAACGTATTTTGATTGACACCAGAAATTGGCATACATTATAGTGTAAAGCTACACTATCGCATAGTTGCCAGAGATTTCACTTTCTGGTGCAATGACTAAATATTATATTTTATTCCTTTCGTTTATTTTCTATCTAATCCTACACAAACTTCATATTAGAACTGGTATATAAAAATACCTACCTGATCTTGGGGTGTATTTTCATTTTTTTCATGGTTTCAAAATCATAACAAAAAATAATGTATTGATGTAAATAGCTAAAAAAGTCTAAAACTACATAGAAGTATGAAATGAACGGAGTCCCTTTCACATGTAAAAGTTAATCACTTAAAGGTGTTGGCCACTTTCCCCCACAAACTGACTAGCATTCTTGTCCATAAAATGAACGGGTCTGGTTACATACTTTCCACCAGCAGCCATGTTATGAACAGAAGTACTGATCTGTAGAAAACTACAAGAGAAAGTGGCAGACCTCTAAGCGGTTTCCATGGGCTTATTTCATGTTTTACTGAAACAGGGTAAGAATGCAATGTCTGTCATTGAAAAAGTATGCCTAGCAGTATAGAGAACTGTAAAATATTGGTGCGGACCAAGTGTTCAATTTTGACAATTGTGCTGAAGGTGTACAAGAAAAGAAAAAAAAAATGTGTGAAGGGGGGGGGGGGGTTGGGTCAATGGGTCAAGAGCCTCACAGAAAACAAGCTAGCACAAGATAAATAAGGCACCATGGACATGGAGCCTAGACAGCAGTCATATACCGTAGCTCCCTGGCCTCCATGTGCTGCTGTACCGTGCTCCATCTGATGCAAAATGTACAGATGTGTTTCTCCTAGAAGCAATGGTGACTATACTTCTGTACATACAAAATGCCACCAGTGCTATTGTTGGATACAAACAGAATGTGACAAAAGAATTAAAGGAAATCAACAACTTGGGTTGTATGGAGCAGTGGCACATTAATGTGCTTTACAATAAATGTTTATCACTGTGGAGAAGTTAACAAAATTAAAAATGAGAGAAGCAACTGAACTAGAAACACAAAGGAAAAAAGGGGTAGGGAGAGTCAGCTCACCGGTGAGTATATCCTCCTTGTAGAGTCATCGCACGGATCCGCCCTGGTACGGGTCGAGCACAAGCACAGCAGGAAAAGAAGAAAATCTGTCCAGCGATGATATTGTTAATGAAAAATCCATTTCTCTTTATTTAATAAAATTTAAAAGATAATCCAGTGGATTCAACCAAGAGCAACTACCATGAACCCTCCATGGGGATCCAGATCAACACGTTTCCACTTGTTAGGTCTTAGTTATGATCTGACTTACTATTGGAACAGCTCTGATTTATAGCGCTGTGGGGCCCTCCCATATACACAGGTGAGTAATGATCCAAATTTAAGTCAGATCATGACCAAGACCTAATGAGTCGAAATGCGTCAATCTGAATCCCCATGGAGGGTGCATGGTAGTTGCTCTTCGTTGTATCCACTGGATTATCTTTTATTCAAAAGACAAATGGATTTTTATTATTAATATCATCGCTGGACAGATCTTATTTTGCAAGCAACTGAAGTGCCCCCATTTTTTATTTAGATAAATTGGTGTATTGTGCGAGTGCTTTTACATGTGACATTGTCATGCAGTTTTGGCATGTCAGGAGTGTATCGTAGAGAAGTGATGTACATAGGAACAATTTTGCTTCTACATTTTATTTTAAAGGAGCACTCCGGTGACTTTTTTCTTTCCCCCTTTGTTAGCAATAATGTGTATATGTGTAATCAGTGCAGTATCATACCAGTCGCAGTCTTGTGTCACCACGTGACCACACTTGTAATCTGCTGAATCACACAGTCTTCTTTATCAATTGAAATCTCTAGCCTTGTTCTGAGTCTCCAATCAGTATTGAGAAAAGTTAGAAACTGACTTCTGCTCTGAATGAGGTGTGATTCGGCAAGTCACAAATGCAGTAACGAGACACTGGAACGCCACTGAAAATGGCCGAAGACTCTGACCAGTGAGTAAGTTACTGCACTCATTGCACATATACATATCATATAGAATAAAAGTAAAAAAACAGAAACAAGTCAGCAGAAAGCTCCTTTATGGTTTCACAACTGAAGCACCTGTATGAATACAAACACTGGATGTGCAGTGCTTGTACTTCCAGAACAATATACACAAGTACAACAGCAGGAATTGATTTTTACTGGAGGGCAATAGTGTCTCTCATATTACAATGACAACCCCTTTAAAAACACCTAACCTAACCTATCAAGTGGCATTCATACTGATTATCTAAATCTGACTCAATATTGCGTCTAGACTTTGGGGCTACTCACAGGGAGACCCAGTCAAGCTACTTGCTCATGAATGATTCATGTATGTCACTTCTGTATTTTACTTCATGAGACTGATATACGCGTATGGACTGAAGTTGCCACGCTACAAAGTCTGTATATCAATGTCATGTTGAAGCTGCATTACAAAGGACTTGATGTTGTAGAATTTTCTAGCTAGAGTAGAGCTGCAGATGAGATGAGCTGAGCTATTCTATGCTGAATGGAACAACTGTGCAGCACTTCTCAAAGAGGCAAGTGATGCACAGTACCCCAAAAAAATTGGGGATGCTGTAGCCTCAATCGGCATCTTTCAAATGAGAGTGGCACTTTATTTTCCAATGATGTATTAGTTCCTCAATCTACAATTATTTATTCAACATAAGTGAATGAAACAAATTCACATAGTAACATTTAATAAATTACTCATAGGAGGAAAGATTTATTTACATTATGATACATATTATACTGGACCAGCTGCACTGTACTGTATTTTCTAATCATGGCAAAAGCTGTTTGTTACATGCATCAAATGCAACAAAAGTAAATTAAAGTAGCTGCAGTATTGACAAAATATCTGTGCACAAGTGGGGATTGACACAGACATTCCTTTGAAAGTTGTGCGAAGTACAATGTAGAAATTGTAGAAATATACATTTCAGAAGCAGCTGTAGCACAGATGACATAGCAAACGGTTAAACAGAAAGCAATAAAGTACACCTTTTCAGTGCTGATGTTACAGCATTAATGATACTAACAGCTATTCTAGTTTTAACTGTACTTCTATTTCTTTTAAATCTTGTTTTCTTGTTGCCTTTTAATCATATGATTTAACTGCAAGTCACTGACCATCACATCTGAATGTCTATTTAAAGCGCACCTGTCAGCAGGATTGTGCTTAGTAAACCACATACACTGTCAGGTGGGCGCCGTTACACTGAGTAAAATGATACCGTTGATGATATCTGTCTAGTGGTTCTTTTATAATCTTTATTTTCAGTTCTGCCATAATGATATGCTCGTGCTCTGGGGTAGGACTTTAGGGAGGGGCTGTAGCTGGTGCTCTCATCATGTATGCCTATCTCTGGCCTCTGACAGGTCACTGTGCTTTCAGTGACCTGCCTGCTGTTTTAGATATTGCCTGTGTAATTTCTGTTCAAAAATGAAAATTTACATCCCCCAATATGGCGGCCGCAGCCTGCGCATGCACAGTAGCATCTTTTGGTTGCTGGAAGTTGCTACTGCGCACGCACGGGCACCATTTTGCTTCAGGAAAGAGAATTTGGGTGCAGCAATATGCTAGAGAAATGCTACTGCGCAATCGCGGGCGGCGGGGGCCATATTGCAGCAGACAAATTTCTTTTGCTTCGCCCGGAGAACGAGCATATTATTAAGGCAAAACTGAAAATAAAGATTATAAAAGAACCACTGGACGGATATCATCAACAAAGGTATCATTTTACTCAGGATAATGGCGCCCACCTGACAGTGTATGTAGTTTACTAAGCACAATCCTGCTGACAGGTGCGCTTTAAATTTTACTCTGCTCTATTTGTATCCTTGGCCATAACTGTTAAGAAGTAATCTGTATAAATATACAGACTTAAAATCAGAATGCAGTTTAAAAAAAAAAAAAAAAAAACACATTAAAAAAGCACAACATTGACAAGCTAGTACAGCTGGCATTATTTAAAAAAAAACGTAACATGACATTTAGTTCATGATCAGAGAAGTAAAATGTATTTGTGCAAACTTGGACACTATACAGCCAGTGTGCAATTGTATTAGGGGGGAGGGGTTGGGAGGGAGGGTATAAAACTATTTCACATTAACACTTTTAAAAGATTTTGCATAGAGCTCCCATATATAGGAGATATTGCCTCTTGTGATTCTATTGCATTCACAATAGTTTGAGTAATTCATTATCATCCAGAGGCTGTAGTGTGGGACAATCATTAGGAAAACGGTCTATGGTGGCAATAACTGTAGCTGTCCTGAAGAAGGTAAAAAGAAAATACACAGATAATTTGTAAAACCACATGCACTAGGGAAAAACAAATACATGGCTGCAGTGACATGGTGTCTGATTATGCATACAGTATAATGCAGTGCACAATAGGACTACAATGTGGTACCACATAATTACCCAATAGTAGCAAATTACAATTTACATCACAATTTTTATCACTTGTAGGAAGACAAAGACAATCCACTTGTGTGGATAGTTTAATTTTTTTACCTGACTGATAAACGAATAGCTGCAATATTGTCCGGAGGAAGTAGTATTCCTTATTTTCCCTTTAAATTTCATCTACTCCTCCATTAAAAAGCAAGGATTTAGAATACTCCGTACTAAAAGATTATTACAGCTCCAGGAAATAAAAACTGTTGCATTTATCCAAGCAAAGGTAAATAAAAAAAATACTGTATATATTTGCAGCTATGTAAAGTTTAAGCTGCCAAAGTTTGGGTACTATCTTTAGGATGGATACCTGTGGCCAGCACGATAAAAGAACAGCAGCATGGGAACAACTAGTACATAAATTCATTTCCCCTATTATAATTAATGTTGTATATAAGCAATAACTAAAGCTAAAAACAGACAAATGACAAAATATGCCTTAGATGGAGCCATATTCAAATCAGTTTCCATAAATCACTAATGCTGGATGTTTTCTCTAGCACAAAGTTTTGGTTTTAAAAAAAAAGTATAGCAATCATAATATTAAATATTTGCTAAGATTCTACTGCATTGAAGTCCATTAATCTATGTTCTTATCCTGCACAAAACAACTGCTCTATATATGTTATTAAACAAATGAATTCAGTTAAGTAATGAAACAGCTGCAGGTAGTAAAAATATGACAATTCAATATTTCTATATTGTGGACTTTTGTAAAGGTCTACTTTTCTCAGTTCTTAAAAAATGTATTTGAGAACACTTTGTTATAACCAACTCTCACTTCCGAGGAGATTACGAGAAGTAGCTTGAAATTGAGAGGCTATAAACTTTCCTCTATAGTCTTCTTTTAATCTTGCATCACCATTTTGTTGCTCCATTTTCTTCTCCCAGGCATAGAAAGAACAATTATAATAGTAATAATAATAGTAATAATTGTAATAAAAGCTCACTGCACAGTTATGTAAATAATATATATATATATATACACACACACACACACACACACACACTTATACCACAGTTGAAAAAAAAAATATCTTTGGAACAAATGAACACACCCCTTAAAAATTGCAGAAATAAAAATTGCAGTTTGAAAGAAAGCTGAGGTATAAAAAAAAAAAAGTAATATGTCCACTTTGTTTGATTTGTATATATTTCAGTTTTATCCATCCAACTTTCATTGCCAGAAAATTCCTAGAGGAGTTTCTCTTTAAGTATTGCAAAAGCCGGGCCACGCAAACCTTGACAGTTGAGGGAAGGAAAACAGGCAAATGGGGAGAAGGGCAGTTTTGTCCAGGCTGAATAAACAATAGGTTTACGTCACTTCAGTACGGAGCAAATCTGCTGTAACCACCTCTGTATAAACTCGCCTGGAAAAAAAAAAAAAAAAGTTTTTGTTAACAAAACTATAAAACCAGGAAAGAAAAAAAAATAAAATTCACAGATACTAAGAAGGTTGTAGTTTATCATGCATATGTATCAGTAGGAATGCCAGCCTAAATAAAAGAAAGCAACAAGTTTGATTAACATTTAGTGCAGAAGAAATGACCATGATGAGAATGGCTTTCAATTCATTACTCAAAGAAAAGAAAAACTTAAAAGAATTTCTTGCTTCTACATAAGCCTCATGGGTTGATAGACAATCATAATGCAAGTGATTTTCAATATACAAGAAGGGATAAGAAAAAAAAATGTAAAGGAAGGTTCCAGGAATTTTCTTACTGATCACCTATCCCAGAGATAGGCAATCAATATCATATAGTGGGACTTGACTCACAGCTGTTTTTTGATGGTGCTGGGAGTAAAGTACCCCAGAAACTCTAGAGAGCACTGCATCCGCTTCATTCTTCACCAGACGCACTATGGACATTTAATAGTGGCTGTTCTTTGATTTTCAGGTCATTTCACAGCCTCATTCAAATTAGGCCTCTACTATGTAGTACGAAGTGGTACGTAATAAACAATGAAAGAGGATACAGATTATTTTTTTCTTTAATTTTTAAAGAAAAAAAAAAAAAGACCTTCATTTAAGGACCTGTAATCTGAGAAAACATTGTCCAAAGATTATTCCACAGAGGCCTTACAGCAGCCATCTCAATGTCTTCTGAGGAAGAAAATGAAAAGTTTCAGCTAAAGAGAACTAAGGAACATGCAAGATCGTATAAAGGTTTTTGTTTTTAGTAGAGTCATCCTACATGGCTCAGATCGCAAAAAATATTGGGGGAACAATATTAGGCAAAGAATTGTGTTTGTGTAGCAGCATCTTCCAAGTCCGATGGTTTTGGGTTACATTACTTACCAAAGAGTTGGCAGAATAGGATTTCTGAAGGGTTCAGTACATGCATTACGTATACAGGGACTCCAAGGTCTTACTATTAAACAACTTCCTTCTTGTTAATCATTTTTTTTAAATGTAAATTGGAATTTACAGAAATTCCTGTACTGGTATTTAAAAGTAAATGTATTTTATTCTGGAATTAAAAGTGGTTGTTTTTGCAGTTTTTACTCTCCAACCAGTATTGGGAGTATGAGGTGGTATGGATTTTCTGGGTGTACTGCAATACATTTTTCTGGGTGTATCGACAATAAAATTTAATATCAGAGGAGTTGGCATGACAAAATTCTGCAAAGAAATGTAGTGTGGATTTTAAATCTGCAGCTTGTTCATTTTTTCAGGTATTTAAACCAGCGGATAGGCGAGAGGATGGGAGGTGGGGGGATGTGTTGGTCTGGTCCGTGGGGAAGTACGAAAAAGAAGCCTTTACATAACTCAGGGAGAGAGAGGCATACACTCCCTTATCACATAATCCACAAACCACTTTTTCTGATGCATTATTTCAGATTTTTTTGGTAAGTTCTTCTTCAAGGTTTCATCCCAAATAAAATTGAAGGGTTTATGTGTTGATTACCCCATCACTCCTACTTTCTATCTACTTCCCAAAGTTCACAAGGACACTATGGATCCACCAAGGCGTCCGATTGTCTCTAGTATAGGAAGTATGCAAGACCCAGTCTGTAAATTTATTGAGCACTATTTACACCCCTTAGTTGAGACCCTATTCTCCTACGTCAGAGACACTAGAGATGTCCTTCACGAGTATGATGGACTCCTCTTTGAACCAGACATGCTCCTTGTGACTGAGGACGTAGAATCCCTTTACACTTGCAGTAAGCGTAGTGATGGATTGGAGGCCGTGGGGTTCTTTCTCAATATGAGCAATTTGGATAACTCCTTGTGCTCCTTGATACCGAAGCTTTTGCAATTTATTCTGACTCAATTATTTCCTTTTTAAAAGGACAGTTTTTTCTCCAGAAAAGCTGCACTACGATGGGCACCGTCGTACACCAACCTCTTTCACAGTTTTTGGGAGAGGGAGGTTTTCGGTGACTGTGCACACGCCGACTTCCAGGCGCAGTGCTGGAACAGATATATTGATGATCTGTTTATTGTATGTCAGGGAATGGAGAGGGAACTCCACAGCTTCTTCTCAGAATTAAATTGTAATATCACAAACAAATTGATTTTCTAGACATCAAAATAAAAATGCAGGGTGATGGTTTGGTACAAACAGATGTTTTCCCATAAAGAATCATCAGTTAATTCTCTCCTACACACTTCCTCTGCACATACAGCCTCCACAATCAGAGCTGTCCCTGTGGGCCAGTTTTTAAGAATGAGTATCACGACAGCTGTCGGGTGACCAGATATCAGGGGCTCCTACCCTGACCCTAATGCTAGGGGGCGCCCTAGCTCTCCATATTCACCGGGATACCTCTAAATGTGAGGATGCCTAGGCCTCAGCCCTATCTCCTGAGTTAGCCCTCCGCTTGTTCTCCCCCACCCAGGGAAGAGGGGCGCTACTGTGCACCGAAGTACACTCACCCGACAAACAAGGCAAGACAGACAGGGATAAACAGAAAACTCCAGGCACACAAAATATTCTCTCACATATAACAGAGGGAAGCACCGGGGTGTGTAGGTAGGGGGAATAAACCAAAATGGAGAAGGATCAGGAATTACAACGCATACACACAAGACTACAGTCACAAGTAATTCCTCCCAAAACACCTTCTCAAAAGAACTCCTCACTCTCTTTTACCATGCTGCAAATGCTAGCTCTGACAAGGATTTAGTATCAGAGCCCAGATTATAAAGGGAAAGGGAGTGGCTAACCAAGCTCAGCTGTGAGCACAGGGAAATCCAACATGGCCGCTTAACCCCTGTTCTGCCGGAAGAAATAAAAACATTTAAAATGACGGAGAAGTGCTTCTTCTCGGGCTAGAGCAGGAGCCATCCGGTGGCTTAGTCTCCTGGCTCCAACTTGTCGCGGTAACCCCGTGACAATGAGAAGTTGTTCAACAGAGGAGAAATTTGAAAAACAGGCACAAGATCTTAGGAACATATTTAGTTTACAGAGATATATTGAGAGACATGTGGAGTGTCCACCAACGGGCCAAAAAAAATCTCGCGATAGGTTATTGACCACCTCTCAGAAAAAAAAACAGATAAATCGGCTCAGTGGTTAGAACTGAAGCCTTGCAGCGCTGGAGTCCTGGGTTCAAATCTCACCAAGGACAACATCTGAAAGGAGTTTGTATGTTCTTCCCGTGTTTGCGTGGGTTTCCTTCAGGTTCTCCTGTTTCCTCCCACACTCCAAAGACATACTGATAGGGAATTTAGATTGTGAGCCCAGATGGGGACAGTACCCATAATGTCTGTAAAGAGCTGTGGAATTAATGGTGCTATATAAGTGAGTAAAATAAATAAATAAATATCCGCCTATTAAATTTAAAAAAACACCCCCAAAAAACCAAACATGGCTCATGCTCAAAAACAGAATCCACTTTAGATGGAAAAGTCCCCAAAAATCCGTTACTCACTGCCTGGAGAAGCAAAAACCCAAAGGATATCTTAGTTAGGAGCCACTATGTGGCCAAACCTCCCAGACTTTTCGGTACTGGAAAGCAGAAATGAGGCTGCTAGCTTTGCGGCTTTTGTGTGGCCTGCAAAGATGAACTTTGTGCTGTCAGGTGTAAAGAATGTAGCGCAAAGTAACTTTAACCTCATATGGTTCAATGACGGACATAGCCAGTCATGGCCGGGTGCTAGTTCATGCTCCTTGCCGTGCTATGCCAGTCATGTATTTGAATTGTCAATACGTGTAAACAGGCAGTGACAGTTTAGTGCCGACAGCTGTCACTGACAGCTGAGCGGCACGAGAAGGGGTGCGGGGACCCATGCCTCTGATCTATGCCTCTTTTAATGCATCCCAATATTTTATTTTTATTTGCCTTTGCAGCAGCTGCCAGTGTCAGGCAGCTGCTGCAAAGGCAAATAAAATAATGGGATGCATTAAACGAGGCATAGATCAGAGGCATGGGTCCCCGCACCCCTTCTCGTGCCGCTCAGCTGTCAGTGGCTCATGAGGAGAACATAATTTTACCTCTATACAAGTCACTAGTGCGACCACACTTAGAATACTGTGTACAGTTCTGGTCTCCGGTGTATAAGAAAGACATAGCTGAACTAGAGCGGGTGCAGAGAAGAGCGACCAAGGTTATCAGAGGACTGGGGGGTCTGCAATACCAAGACAGGTTATTACACTTGGGGTTATTTAGTTTGGAAAAACGAAGGCTTAGGGGTGATCTTATTACTATGTACAAGTATATGAGGGGACAGTATAAAGACCTTTCTATTGATCTTTTTACTCTGAGGCCTGAGATGGGGACAAGGGGGCATCTTCTACGTCTGGAGGAAAAAAGGTTTAATCATAATCACAGACGCGGATTCTTTACTGTAAGAGCAGTGAGACTATGGAACTCTCTGCCGCATGATGTTGTAATGAGTGATTCACTACTAAAATTTAAGAAGGGCATGGATGCCTTTCTTGAAAAGGATAATATTACAGGTTATATATACTAGATTCCTTGATAGGGTGTTGATCCAGGGAACTAGTCTGATTGCTGTATGGAGTCAGGAAGGAATTTTTTCCCCCAATGTGGAGCTTTGTGTTTGCCACATGTTTTTTTTTTTCTCTTCCTCTGGATCAACATGTTAGGCTATGGGTTGAACTAGATTGACTTGGTCTTCCTTCCACCTTAAAAACTATGTTACTATGCAGTCGGTCCCCGCACCCAGATCGCAGTGATCGGTCAGTGAATTTGACTGATCAATCATAGTATGATGACGCAGGAGATGCTGAAATATCAGTATCTCCTGCCTGATCATAGCAGGAGCTCAACGCTGCTAATGGCTGAGCTCCAGCACGAAACAGCCAGAAGCGGTGTCAGCACCACCCTTGGCTGTTAACCCCCTAAATGCTGAGATCGAGAGCGATCGCAACATTCGGGAGGCAGTCAGAGGGACGGGAGCTTCAGCTAGGCACCCCCGCGACATCATTGCGGGGGCTTGATCGTTGCCATGGTGACCCGGGGTCATTATGACGACCCCTTGGTCACCAAGCTACGGAAAGCTTTTGAGATCATGCTCACAGCATGGTCTCATAAGTATTCTGCACAGGTATAATGCACTGCAATCTAGTGCATTGCAATGTATTATACCTGTAAAAAAAAAAAGTGAAAGTCCCATAGAGGGACCAAGTTAAAAAAATAAAATAAAAAAATTGTAAAAAAATATTTTTAAAAATGTATTCCAAAAATAAAATATATTTCCCCAATACACATTTTAATGTAAAAAAATAACAAAAAGCTTACACATATTTGTTATCGCTGCGTCCAGAACAATCCGATTTATAAAAGTCTCAACTAGTTAACCCCTTCAGTGAACGCCATAACCCCCCCAAGAAACTTAGCAAACTATGGTTTATCATCATACTGTTGGAAAAAAGAGGAATAAAACGCGATCAAAAAGACAAATATAAATAAAAATGGTATAGCTGAAAACATCTTGTCCTGCAAAAAACAAGCCGCCATACAGCTTCACCTGCGGAAAAATAAAAAATGTATAGCTCTCAGAATAAAGCTATGCAAAAATTATTATTTTTTCTAAAAAGTTTTTGTGTAAAAGCACCAAAACATAAAAAAGATATAACTACTAAAGCTGTAATCATACTGACGCAAAAAATAAAGCTTTCTTATCAATTTTACCACATGTGGAACGGCATAAGAAAAAAAATCCCCCAAAAAAACAATTCCTGAATTGATGGTTTTTGTTCATTCTGCCTCCACAAAAATCAGAATAGAAAGTGATCGAAAAATGTTATGTGACCGAAAATGGTACCAATAAAAACGTCAACTCATCCTGCAAAAAACAAGCAGTTACGTGACTCTGAAGGCAGAAATCTGGAAAAATGTAGCTCTCAAAATATGGTGATGCTTTTTGCAATAAAAAGCATCTTTTAGTTTGTGACAGCAGCCAAAACATAAAAACCCGATATAAACCTGGTATCGCTGAAATCGCACTGACCCAAAGAATAAAGTCGTCTAATCACTTATACCGCACGAGAAAAGGCGTAAAAAATAAAAAATTCTTCACCTGATATTTTGTTCATTCTGCCTCCCAAAGATCGCAGTATGGCTTGGCTCACATTTATCCTGCTTTCTGTGCCAAGCGCTTACACCATGTTTCTGTATAAATCTCTGAAATACATGATTCAGACGGAACCCCCGGCAGAAGATTCCCTATCATGAGGCAGATGGAGGCACTGTGGAAGACATCTGGCCTGTGATCCGGCGGTGTCCGTCTTTTTAGGTGTGCATAAAAGTGTGGTCCGCCAGTTTTGTGCATTTCTGAGAAGGACACCGCTGAACAGAGGCCAGATGGAGTCCAGAGTAACTCTGTTGCCTAATTATAGTTAAGGATCCCTCTGGGGTTTCATCTGAATCACGTCATGCAGAGATTTAGATGCAAACTCCGATACAAGTGCTCAGCATAGAGTGCAGGATAAATGAGATTCCAAATGTTATGTAAAATGTTCCCAATAAAAGCTTCAACTCAATCCACAAAAAAGCCCCCCACTCAGGTCCATCATCTGTTAACAGAAATATAGGAGGATTCCACATTACTGGTAGAAGAAAGGCTCTGGAAAAGTGAAATGGCCCTTGCCCCCCAAAAGAAATTCAGCGAATTCTGCGCTCCCAAATCCAAATGCCAGCCAACATTCTGAGCCCCAGTGTGCCTGAACCACATTTAGTGTCCACATGTTTGGCTGGGGTATAATTTCCAACATGGGGTCACTTGAGGGGTGGTGGCGTTCTGTTCTTCTAGCACTTAGGGGCTCTGTATATGGAGTCCGCAAACTATTCTAGAAAAATATGTCCTCCAGGAGGCAAATTGTGCTCCATCCCTGCAGAGTCTCGCAGTGTGGCTAAGCAATACTATACAGCCACATGTGGGGTACTGCCACGTTCAGCAGAAATTGTGACAAATGTTGGTGCCATTTTTACCAGTTTCCTCTTGTGAAAATGTAAAATCTAGCACCAAAACAAAATTTTTGTGGTAAAAATGTAAATATTTTCTCTTCATTGCCCAATGGTATAAAATTCTGTAACCAACCTGAGGTGGCAATATGATCACTGCACCCCTAGATGAATTCATTGAGAGGTGTAGTTTGTAAAATTATATAAATTATGGGAGGTTCTGCTGTTCTTACACCTCAGGGGCTCTGCCAATGTGACATGGCACCCTCAAACCATTCCAGCAAAATCTGAATTCTAATATGGCACTTCTTCCTTTCTGAGATTTGCACTGTGTCTCAAAAGTAGTTTTGCCCCACACATGGGGTATTGGCACATTCAGGAGAAATTGCACAACACATTTTGGGATCCATTTTCTCCTGTTACTGTGGTAAAAATAAAAAATTTAGGTCTAAAAGAATTTTTTATGGGAGAAGTTTGATTTTATTTTCTTGGCTCCACATTATAAGTTTCTGTGAAGCACCTGGGGGTTCAAGGTGCTCACCACATGTCTAGATACATTCCTTGATTGTCTAGCTTCCAAAATGGGGTCACGTGAGGGGGTTTTCCACTGTTTAGGCACATCAGGGGCTCTCCAAACGTGACATGGCGTCCGCTCTCAATTTCAGCCAATTGTGTGTTCAAAAAGTCAAACGGTGCTCCTTCCCTTCTGAGCCCTGCCATGTGCCCAAACAATGGTTTTCCCCCACATATGGGTTACCAGCGTACTCAGGAGAAGTTTCAGAATAAATATTGGGGTCCATTTTTTCTGGTACCCTTGTTAAAAAAAAAAAAAAAAAAAAAAAAAAAAATGGGGTCTTAAGTAAAAGTTTTGTGAAAAAAAAAAGTTATATGTTAAATTTTTCCTTCCACATTGCTTCAGTTCCTGTGATGCATCTGAAGGGTTAATACATTTCTTGAATGTGGTTTTGAGCACCTTGAGGGGTGCAATTTTTAGAATGGTGTCACTTTTGGGTATTTTCTGTCATATATGCCCCTCAAAGTCACTTCAAATGTGATGTGGTCCCTAAAAAAATGGTTTTGTAAATTTTATTGGAAAAAAGAGAAAATCGCTGGTCAACTTTTAACATTTATAACTTAACAAAAAAAAAATTATGTTTCAAAAAATTGTGCTGATGTATAGTAGACATGTGGAACATGTTATTTATCAACTATGCTGCATGACATAACTCTGGTTTAAGGGCATAAGAATTAAAAGTTTGAAAATGGTCAAATTTTTCTCTCTCCAAATTTCAAGGTTTTTTTCACAAATAAACGCAAGTCATATCGAACAAATATTTCCACTACCATGAAGTTCAATATGTCATGAAAAAAAAAACATTCTCAAAATCAGTGGGATCCGTTATTACCTCAAAGTGACAGTGGTCAGATTTCAAAATTTAAGCCTCGTCATTAACCTACAAAGTGGCTCGGTCCCTAAATTAATAACTATATTTCTTGTAGCACTACTTTTGTTTTTTTATTATGCCACATGTACCTGCAAATTGATATACATGGGCCTTACATCGTGGGAACTACATATTTGAACTAGAGAGCACATCGGGGACATATTGGCAGCACAGGAAGTCACCGATATTACAACCTTAGACTATCCCAAGGCATTTTAAGTTGTACTATAATTGCAATCCCAATTACCTCAAAATACATGGCATTGATCGGATCCAGTGTTGTGCCTAGGGGTTGATTCCAAATGCACTCTGGCACAGCTCGAGTGCTGGTGGATTGTAATCTTGGATACCATGACACCCTCTGGTTTGAATGAACAACTCAGCTTCCCTCCTTGTATAGATCTCTGTGTTGCTGTATTTTAAGGGTATGTGCACACCATAAGTACTGTCAGTGCTTTGGATGCAGGATAAAGTATACTGCGTTCAAAGCGCTGCGCGCAGGTGAATCCGCATGTGTTCATTGAACGATACACAGGGAGAATTCCACAGCAAAATCTGCATAACGTCTATATTCAACTAATGCAGATTTTGCTGCTGATTAGTTAGAAATTCTTTAATTTACATCCCATGTAGTGCTACACATATTTGCCACAGTTAGAGATAACTTTTAGCGTCGATACTCACACTGCAAATTATTTTTCAGGAATTTCTGCAAATGAAAATTATGTTCCATTCATTTAAATGCTTGTTTTTTTTTTCAGTTAAACTATAATACTAATGATTGTTTCTATAGCGCCAACATATTCAGCAGCACTTCAATTCAGAGGGGACATGTATAAACAAAGACGTTACACAATTCAACGGATGCCAAGAGGAGTGAGGGCCCTGTTCGCAAGCGGTCTATGAGCAAATATAGGAGGCACAAAAATGTAAATGGTGAAAAGTGCTTGTGTTGTATGGTCCAGCCATCAATACAATAGAGTATTCAAATAATGCTGCATGAACCAGTCACCAGTCAGTACTTGTAAACAGAGGCTACAAGGGATCAGTTTTGGAGGAAAATGTTGGAAGTGCTAAACGGGAATAGTTAGACAAGTGAGGTGAGGCGATAGGCCAGTCTAACAAATGCGTTTTTAGGGCACACTTAAAACAGGGTATTGGGAATTAATAAAATTGTCCGTGATGGTGAATTCCAAAGAAATAGCGCAACAAGCGAGAAGTCTAGCAGACAGGAGTGGGAGGTTTATATTTTTGAGAATGTTAGTCTGGTCATTAGCGGAAGAGAGGTTACTGGTAGGGTGACAGAGATGAGGTAGGAGATGTAGGGTGGTGCAGAACTGTGGAGAGCTTTGTGGAAGAGAGTGATAAGCTTATGTTGGAATTTGTAACAGATGGGCAAGCAGTGCAACAAGTGGCACAGGGTAGAGGCAATAGGCCCCACTATCAGTATTTGGTAAGTATTTTTTCTCAGGAGTGGGAGCCAAAACCAGGTGAGGAACAATCAGAGAAAAGGTATAATAGAAACAAGTCACCAATTTTGCATTTATCACCCACTCCTGGTTTTGGCTCCCACGCCGGAGAAAAAAAATACTGACCAAATACGGATAGTGGGGCCGTGGCCCTAGTGTAACGGTTGGACAGGAATATGATCCTGGCTGCTGCATTCAAGATGGATTGGAGAGGTGAGAGTAAAATAAGAGGGAGACCAATTAGTAGAGAGTTGCAGTAATCCAGACGAGAATGAATAAGAGCAACAGTAATACTTTTCACTCTACAAAAACTAAGGAAAGGTCGAATTCTTGAGATGTTTTTGACGTGCAGGTGAGATGATGTAGGGAGTGAAGGAAAGATCGGAGTCAAGTATAACCCAAACACAGATGGCGTGCTGCTTGGGAGTCATGGTAGAACCATACACGGAAATAGCAATATTTGGTTTAGAAAGGTTAGTAGAGGAGGAAACATAAGGAGTTCAGTTTTTGACAGATTCAGTTTTAGATAGATGAAGGACAATGTTAGAAACAGCAAACAATCACTGGTATTTTGTAGTAATTCAGGGGTGATGTCATCAGCATAGAGATGGTACTGAAAACCAAATCTACTGATGGTTTGTCCACTAGGGGCAGTATACAGAGAGAAGAGGAAGGGACCCAAGGCGGAACCTGTACAGTAAGGGAAGAAGAGAGGAAGAGGAGCCAGCAAAAGATAGTGAAGGAGCGGTTAGAAAGGTAGGAGGAGAACCAAGAAAGATCAGTATCCTTGAAGCTGATAAAGCGAAGCATATGAGACAGCCGCACAAATTTGTGCTACAAAATCTGCAGCTGGTGAATTTACCATTAGGCCACATGGATTGGTGAAAAACAAATGCCATATATGGCTGCAGTGACATGGTGTCCGATAATGCATACAATATAATGCATTGCACAATAGGACTACAATGTGGCACCACATAACCCAATAGTAGCAAAATACAATTTACATCACAATTTTTATCCCTTGTATGAAGATCGACAATCCACTTCTGTGGAAAGTTTGATTTTTTTATTTTAATTTTTACCTGACGGATAACAGAATAGCTATGAAATTGTCCAGGGGAAGTAGTATTCCTAATTTTCCCTTTAAATTTGATCTACTCCTGCATTAAATAGCAAAGATTTAGAATACTCCTTTCATACAGCAGTCAGTTCTGCTGTACTACTCCTTCCTGTACATTATCTGTCTGGAGCAGAGAGCTCAAAGTATTAGTAATCTCACTCCCGCGCACCGTAACAGAGTGGTATCCATGGTAAACAGCGGGTTACTAGGGGCACACGCGCACTTAGTAACCCGATGTTTACCATAGTTACCAGCCTGCTCCTGCTTGCAGCAGGCTGGTAACGGGAGCAGGACATCGTGGAACGATTCTTTCCACGATATCGCTGCTCCCCTGATCGCTGGTGAGCCTGCCTGTTTGACAGCTCACCAGCGATGTATTAGCGATGCAGCAACGATCCCTGACAGGTCGTATCGTTGTCGGGATCGCTGCTGCATCGCTTAGTGTGACGGGGCCTTAAGGCTAGGCCAGGAGATGAGGGGTGTATACAGTGGCATGTAAAAGATTGGACACCCCTGGGTCAAATTACTGTTATTGTGAACAGTTAAGTAAGTTGAAGATGAAATGATCTCTAAAAAACCAAAAGTTTAATATGACAAATTTCTTTTGCATTTTGAGCAAAAAAAATAAAATAAAAAATCATTTTTTACATTTTAAAAATTACAAAAAGGAAAATGGGCTAATGCAAAAGTTTGGGCACCCTAGGAGATGTGCGTCCTCAGATAACTTTGACTAAGGTTTCAGACTTTAATTAGTCTGTTAGGGTTATGGCTGGTTCCCAGTCATAGTTTGGAAAGACCAGGTGATGCAAATTTTCCAGCTTAATAAAAACCCAGCCTCCTCTAACTTTGTGCCAAAAAACAGCAGCCATGGGATCTTCTAAGCAGCTGTCTAGCACTCTGAAAAAGGTGGAGGTCAACAAAGCAGGAGAAGGCTACAAGAAGATAGCAAAGTGTTTTCAAGTTGCCCTTTCCTCAGTTCTAACTGGCAGTTAGAAGGAACAGTGGAGGTCAAGATAATGTCTGGAAGACCAAGCAAAATTTCAGTAAGCAGCTCGTATGATTCCTGGAGAGGCAAATCAGAATCCCCGCTTGACTTCAAAAGACCTTCAAAAAGATTTAGCAGAATCGGAAGTTGTGGTACATTGTTCTACTGTTCTGTTCCCTTTTTTTCTGCACACATACCTTTGATTATTGTGGCCAGAGTTCTATTTTAACCTCATCTGTTCGCAGGACTTGTTTCCAAAATGCATCAGGCTTGTTTAGATGTTCTTTTGCATACTTCTGACACTGAATTTTATGGTGAGGACGCAGGAAAGGTTTTCCTCTGATGACTCTTCCTTGAAGGCCATATTTGTGCAGGTGTCAGGTTTTCAGGAAAAAAATCTCTCACTAACAATCAATCATGCTATGAGGTTGCATTGCAGCCAATGGCACAGGGAACATTTCACAGGCAGAGGGAAGAATGGATTCAATGAAATTTAAACAAATTTTTAATGCAAACTCCATGTGTAAAAAGCTGAAGTTGAAAATTATCCTAAACATACGTCAAAATCCACAATAGACTACCTGAAAAGGCGCAAGCTGAAGGTTTTACAATGGTCCTCACAGTCCCTTGATCTCAAAATCATTGAAAATCTGTGGCCAGACCTCAAAATAGCAGTGCATGCAAGGCGACCCAGGAATCTCACAGAACTGGAAGAATTTTTCAAGGAAGAATGGATGAAAATCCCTCAAACAAGAAGCACTCTTGGCAGGCTACAAAAAGCGTTTACAGGCTGTGATACTTGCAAAAGGGGGTGCTACTAGGTACAAACCATGCAGGGTGCTTAACCTTTTGCATGGGCCCATTTTCCTTTTTGTAATAATATAATATAATATACACATACAAAAACAACATACCCACCTTTCTTCCCTGTGCTCCAGCGCTGCTGTGTCCTGTTCTACTGGTGGCCGGGGGAGGACTGCGGCGCCGGAGTACTCGCATGCCCATACCGCGCTGTCCGGCGCCATTTTGCTGAAGAGACACTGCAAATGTGTCTTCAGTAAAATGGCGCCGGATAGCGCTATGCGCAAGCGCTGATTCCGACGTCTTCACTCCTGCCCCGGTCTCCAGTGAGAAGAGAGGCGCCGCGGCAACGCTCCTCCCGGTCAGGTAAGCATGCAAGTATTGAGCCGGAGATCGCGGTATGAATTCAGTGTCTACGCATACCGCGATCTCCAGCGCCATACACACTCCTCTTACCTGTAACGGCTCCATGCGTTTTTCTGTCTGGAGCCAGACTGCGCAGGCGTGTTGCGCTTGTATCGTTCTCTCTCTCTCTCTCTATCTATCTTTTTTGTCTAAAATATAAAGGAAATATATCATCTTTAACTTTAGACCTTTTAGAGATCATTTCATCTTCAACTTGGTTTACTGCTCACAATCAATGGGTCTGTGCACATGCCAGTGAGTTCAGGGCTGTGGAGTCGGAGTAGTGGAGTCGGAGTTAGTTTTGGTTGGAGTTGGAGTCGGTAGAAATGTACCGACTCCAGCTTTAAATAAAATGTATTAATATTTCATAATTGAACTTTCATATGAATTTTATAAATGTTTCCGCATAGAAGAAGAGTTATCCCCATCAAAGAACACAGCCAGTACATTTCAGCAGAATTTTTCATGTGCACTAAAAGAAATTGAGAAATTTGACCGTTCATCAAAAATAACAGTGCAACAAGCGATTCCTCTGTATCCTGACATTGCCAGAGATGTTGCCCGAGTGGTTACTGCTTTGCCACCAACCCAAGTTAGTGTAGAGAGGTTGTTCTCTGCTCTCAAAATAATTAGATCAGATTTGAGGGCATCCATGAAGGAGGATCTGGCAGAGGCAATACTTTTTCTGAGGACAAATTTATAGATTTCTTCTTATTAACTGCATAAGTGTTTATTGCATATTTACTTACAAGAGTTTAGAAAAGTTTATAAAAGTTATTTGCTATATTCTAATTGTATTCTAATAAATATAGTTTTTGCTCTAAGTGGTCTGATTACTTATATGATGGTGAGAAACTGAATAAGCACGATGTTAATATTTTACAACAGTAAATTTATTGTTACGAATTGGCCATTTATGAAGGAGTCGGAGACGGAGCCGGAGTCTGAGTCGGAACCTGATAAAATCCAGGAGTCGGAGTCACAACTGTGGCTTACCGACTCCACAGCCCTGAGTGTGTTTTCACGGATCGTGTGTCCGTGTGCTCCATACATGGACTTGTCCGTTTTTTTACGGATGCATGGTACACAAAACGTACCACATAGATGACATCCGTGTGTCATCCATGTGACACGCATCGCTGGGGCAGCTCATTCTCCCCGGTTCCTCGGTCAGCGGTCGCATGGATACAGTGGGGGACATCCCCGGCCAGGAGTATAAGGATTTCATTATTTTCTTCTTATTTTTACACAGGGACACTGAGGGAGCAGACTACTACCCTCACCATTGTTCCTGCTGGTGCTGATCACAGCGCCGGCAGGGAACCATGATGAGGGCAGTGTTCGGCACCGGCGCTTACGAACAGCGCTAACTGTAGCGCTGATTCCAAGGCAACTGTACGTGTGATCCTGATGCATCCGTGTGCCGCAATACGTAAAACACACATGGACACAAATCTCCGGTACCAAAAATATACGGACATGTGAAACTGACATAACAGTAATTTTGACCAGGGGTGCCCAAACTTTTACATGCCACTGTAATTAGGTCTCACACACTGAGAAATCGGCTCTAAGCTAAGATGGGGGAGTGTTCTTTCATTTCAGTGTTGCTGCCTGCTTATGATTGTTCAGCATCATACAGGAAGAAGTAGTACACCGCCCCAGTGAAAACTACCACCACCCACTTGGAGAGGCAAAATTAAAAAACACCATGCTGCCACAATTACATCCTGTGTCCAGTTCAACATGAAAGATTTTGTGAAAGGTCCTCTTTAATCAGGTCATCTACATGGGTACAGAAATTACAGTATCTTGGCAACATATCCAAGTCCTTTGTGCTGCAGAAAAAATAATGAAAAATGTATAAAAAGAAGAAGGAATGAATAAGTATCCTTATGTCATAATTACAAGAAAATTAAAGTGAGCACCAATCGACTTGCTATATTAGGGTACGTGCCCACAGTCAGGAGCCACCCGAGTCTCCGACGCAGCGAAATAGCCGCGTGGCTTCAGCCCTCATTATGCAAATGAGCAGCGCCATTTTTTTCACATGCAGACTTTCCTCACAGATGTTTAGACTATGAAAGTCCACATGCGGACCCGCAAGAAAAATTAACATGCTGAGGGTCTGAAAGACGCGGCGCAGAAACGCTTAAAAAACGCATGGTAGAAGGCCTGCCATGTTCCCCAATGATAATTCACATGTGCTGTGCACATGCTGCGGAAATTTCCGCTGCGAGGTATCATTGCGGAAAAAAAGCAGCACTACCAATTATTTTGCGGAAGAGCTGCGTTTTCACCGCCATTGACTTGCATTGGAACGCATGGAATCCGCATCACTGCATCTGTAGATGCGAAATCCATGCGTTCCAATGTGCGGATGGTACCCGGGTCTGGAGAAGAGGAGACTCGCCTCCGGACCTGGGTACCATAGAACCTGTAAAGAAAAGAATAAAATACAAAATATACATTATACTTACCTTCTGATGGCCCGAGGTGTGCTTGTCTTCGCTTGGCGGCAGATCGCGGTGGACTGAAGGACGTGCGCTGACGTCATTTAGCCATGTGACGGCAGGTCCTTCAGCGTAGTGTACCGCGAGCTGCTAGCAAGCCAGGACAGTCGAAGCAAGACTGCGGGGGCCATCAGAAGGTAAGCATAGATATTTTTTTTTTACCATTCTTTACGGTCACACTATATAAATCCATGCCGTTTGCATGGATTTATATAGTGTGATCAAGTTGTCAAGCACTTTCCAAGTGATGCTAAAATCGCTTGGAAAGCGCTTGTCAACCCGCATGCGAAAATGCATGTGAAGACCGCTTCACATCCGCATGTCCCTGGCAGGAAAAACGCATGTACAATCCGCATGCGTTTTTTCTGCCAGGGAGATGCAGAAACGCTCAGGAAAAAATCCGGAGCATTTCTGCATCGTGGGCACGTAGACTAAATGTGGTCTTGTAAGCTTTAAGTAGGTGCCCCTCACCTTTGCAGTATTGTTTAATCATTTCTTCAGCTTACATCTTATTCTACTCATTTGTTACTTTAATTACATAGCATAATAGCATATACTGGTATTGCGTTACCAAAAACTATTTGTACCTACTGGAGGGGCAGGGAGTGTAGAGCATATACAGTTATATGAAAAAGTTTGGGCACCCCTATTAATCTTAAGCTTAATGTTTTATAAAAATTGGTGTTTTTGCAACAGCTATTTCAGTTTGATATATGTAAGAACTGTTGGACACAGTAATGTTTCTGCCTTGAAATGAGGTTTATTGTACTAACAGAAAATGTGCAATCTGCATTCAAACAAAATTTGACAGGTGCATAAGTATGGGCACCTCACCATAAAATTGACATTAATATTTAGTAGATCCTCCTTTTGCAAAAATAACAGCCTCTAGTCACTTCCTGTAGCTTTTAATGAGTTCCTGGATGAAGGTATTTTTGACCATTCCTCTTTACAAAACAATTACAGTTCAGTTAAGTTTGAAGGTCGCCGAGAATGGACAGCCCTCTTCAAATGATCCCACAGATGTTCAATGATATTCAGGTCTGGGGACTGGGACGGCCATTCCAGAACATTGTAATTGTTCCTCTGCATGAATGCCTGAGTAGATTTGGAGCGGTGTTTTGGATCACTGTCTTGCTGAAAGATCCATCCCCTGTGTAACTTCAACTTTGTCACGGATTCTTGAACATTATTGTCAAGAATCTGCTGATACTGAGTGGAATCCATGAGTCCCTCAACTTTAACAAGATTCCCGGTGCCGGCATTGGCCACACAGCCCCAAAGAATGATGGAACCTCCACCAAATTTTACTGTGGGTAGCAAGTGTTTTTCTTGGAATGCTGTGTTTTTTTGGCGCCATGCATAACGCCTTTTTGTATGACCAAACAACTCAATCTTGGTTTCATCAGTCCACAGGACCTTCTTCCAAAAAGAAATTGGCTTCTCCAAATGTGCTTTTGCATACCTCAGCCGACTCTGTTTGTGGCGCGCTTGCAGAAACGGCTTCTTTCGCATCACTCTCCCATACAGCTTCTCCTTGTGCAAAGTGCGTTGTATAGTTGACCGATGCACAGTAACACCATCTGCAGCAAGTTGATGCTGCAGCTCTCTGGAGGTGGTCTGAGGATTGTCCTTGACTGATCTCACCATTCTTCTTCTCTGCCTTTCTGATGTTTTTCTTGGCCTGCCACTTCTGGCCTTAACAAGAACTGTCCCTGTGTTCTTCCATTTCCTTACTATGTTCCTCACAGTGGAAACTGACAGGTTAAATCTCTGAGACAGCTTTTTGTATCCTTCCCCTGAACAACTATGTTGAATAATCTTTGTTTTCAGATCATTTGACAGTTGTTTTGAGGAGCCCATGATGCCACTCTTCAGAGGAGATTCAAACAGGAGAACAACTTGCAAGTGGCCACTTTAAGTAGCTTTTCTCATGATTGCATACAACTGGCTATGAAGTTCAAAGCTCAATGAGGTTACAAAACCAAAAAAAGTGCTTTAGTAAGTCAGTAAAAAGTAGGTAGGAGTATTTAAAACAAGAAAATGATAAGGGTGCCCATACTTCTGCACCTGTCAAATTTTGTTTGAATGCAGATTGCACATTTTCTGTTAGTACAATAAACCTCATTTCAAGGCAGAAACATTACTGTGTCCAACAGTTATTACATATATCAAACTGAAATAGCTGTTGCAAAAACAACAATTTTTATAAAACATTAAGCTTAAGATTAATAGGGGTGCCCAAACTTTTTCATATAACTGTACATGAAGGAGCCAACTAGTGAATTAGCAAGCTGGTAAATCCTCAGAGTTCTACTTCTTCCTTTGTGAACAGCATAGCGGATATTTTCCCCAGCGAGCAGAGCACTCAATGTATTATACTCAAAGTACTCCATTAGTCAGGGGATGGACTTGATAAGTCCTGTCCAGCTTCTATGTGCAGCACAGCCATCTCACAATGGAACCTGTGCTGGTAATCCACACGGGTGACCAATGTGACACTATTGTTGCCAGTGATTGGCTGCAGTGTTCATGCACAGTCTGTTAGGAGATTCAATTTTCCATGAAACTTATAATATGACAAATAATAGCTAACTTAAAACATAGGAAGAATATATGTCTAATTTGATGCCAAAGAAAAGTGGGGTAGTCATATTTTAGTTTTCAAAAGGTGTTTTGAAAAATTAAAGCATAGATCTGATAAGTGTGCACAGCACTGAAACAAGCTAGACACCATCTGTAATGGAAGTGTATAAGAAAAAAGGTCTGCCTTCAATCTAAATAAAAGTCAATATAAATTTAGGCTAAGTGCCCATGATGCAGAAATGCTGCATATTTTTAACCGCTTCTCCTTGGCAGAAAAAAAGCATGCAGATTTTACATGCATTTTTCCTACCAGGTAGAAGTGTTTGTCAAGCGTTTTTCACATGCATTTCCTGAGAAGACCGGGGGTCATCAGAAGATGTAAGTATAATATTTTTTATTTTAAATTCTTTTTTATACAGGTACTATGGTACCTGGGTCTAGAGGAGAGTCTAAACTTCTCCAAACTCTGGTACCATCCGCACATTGAACAGTATGATATCCGCAAGTACAGATCCAGTGATGCGGATGTCACGCGGTCCAATGTAAGTCCATAGCGGCGATTACGCTGCGTGTCCGCAAAATTAATGGACATGTTGCGTATTTTTCCGCAATGATAATCTGCGGCGGAAATTTCCGCAACATGTGCACAGCATATGCGGATTATCATTTGGGACCATGGGGCACGTATTACCAAGAGTTGCACCTATTGCCACACACTGTTTCTGCATACCTCACCTCCATCACTGGAGATTGCAGAGAATGGTGCCTGCGGGCAAGTCAGTGCTGGCAACAGAAGCTCAGGCAAGCCAGCACCGTCAACCAGCGAGGGATGTGGGGCATGCAAAACCAATGGGCACAAAGGTGAACTTTGCTTTTTTGCCACGCCAAGAGTGCACTGCGCATTCTAATTAGCATATCTAATTCAAGTTCAATTTCTTCAGAATGGAGGCAGCAATTAGAACTATAAAAAGGTGTGATTTTTATAGGTACAGTGAAAATCTTCAGTAGGGGAGGCAGGTCACTCAGACAACCATGACCCGTCATTAACAAAAACCTGCTGACAGATTCCCTTTATCTAATCTGAAGACAGGGTGAGAGGCTGACACAGAATTCAGGGATGTGTCAGTTGTCAGTGCCGTTTACTAACTGTTAAGGATTTATCACTAAGAGATTAAAGAGGTTGTCCACTACTTCATCATTGAGAACTTATTCTTAGGATAGGTCATCAATGTCTGATTGGTCAATGTCCGACACCCAGCACCCCCGTCGATCAGCTGTTATCGGTGTAGGCGGCCACCGACCAGAAATACTCACTTGCGGAGCTGGCAGTCTTGTAATCGTAGCCTAGGCTATTCAAATCAATAGGAGGCCGATGTGTACTACCCTGTGGAAGCCACTATCAAAATACAGCCAGCTCCGCAAGTGAGTGCTTCCAGCCGGCAGCCTCCACTGATAACAGCTGATAGGTGGGGGTGCCGTGTGTCAGACCCAGACCAATCAGACATTGATGACCTATCCTAAGGATAGGTCATCAATGCTAAAGTAGTGGACAACCTCTAACATTGCTGGAATAGTCCAGCAATGCCCCCTCCTGTGATTAGCACCTCACTATCTATGGACTTTGTACACAGAGAGCCTGGATATGGGTGGGGTTAGCTTTCTCGGCTCTGCTTCATTCTAAAAGTTCTGATTGTGTCAGAATTGCTGCACCCAGTACTCTGTGTGATAAATCATTGGATTCAGCTTATCTTTGCCTACATTAGGGTAAGTCCACTAGTTAAGTATCTCTTGGCAGGAAAAATGCAGTGACAAAAATTAAAGTTTTTGATGCATTTTTGACACATTTATTTTCCCCCTTCATTAGTATGGGCCTGTGTCAAATATGGCAGATTTGTCACAAACCAAAAGGGTTTCCTCATTCCAGCAAAGTGAATGAGATTCCTGAAATCTGCCCACATTGCTTATGTTTAACTTGCAGATTTTAATCTGCAGCATGTCAATTCTTTCAGTGTTTTTGCTGCAGATTTCACTCCTACTAATGAGTGGGGAAAAATCAGCACAAAAAAACATATCAAAAAGCAGAAAAAACATGCGTTTTTCCTGCCAAGAAATACAGAAACTGTGCAGAAATTTCTGAACTAAATACTTAATATGTGCACATACCCCATCACTGCTCTCAGATGAGGTACCAAAAATACAGTGACAGATTCCCTTTAATAAACTGAATACAATTTTCCATGCACTATTTTGTTACACTTGTAAGAAAAGCATAGATCAACTCTTTACAGAAAAAAAAAAAAAGTTATGGCTGTAGGCCAGCAAGCACATAGTATGGCTAATTCAGAAAATATAAATTCAACCACTAGGGTATGCATGCACTTAAAATACATGCATTTCTGTTGCAGATTTTTACCTAATCATTAGTATGGATGAAATCGGCAGCAAAAATACTGCAAGAATTGACATGCTATAGATCTAAATCTGTTGCAAATCTGTATGGAAAAAATAAGCAACATGCACATGAGACTTCAGGAATCTCATTCACTTTGCTAGGACTAGGAAATCCTTCAGCTTTTGTGACAAAACTGTAGAAAAAAAAATGTGAAAAACAACATGTGCACATACCCTCAGGCTTGTTTCATACAGTGTTTTTGCTCATGTTTGTTGGTGGGCACATATGTCCGAATTCAGTTTTTCAGGGGGGGGGGGGGGGGGGATTCGGACACAAGTCCCGACTGGACCAATTAACATGGGCAAAAACGCTGTAGGAAAGGAGCCTCAGGCTATGTTCACTCGTAGCATTTTGCAGCTTTTTTTCCAGACTTTATGCAAATTAAAAGCTGCTTTTTACAGAACCAGCAAAAGCAATGAGATTTCAGAAATGTCATGCACACACTTGCTTTTTCCCTCACTGAATTTGAAAGCTGCACAGTTTTTTTAAATCTGCAGCATGTCAACTCTTTCAGCATTTTTATGAATACCACTTAACAGTCTAGGCTAGTAACTAGGAAGTGCAGACATATGCCAATACATTATTCTTTCAAGCATATGTACACAGGTATCAGTATTCATCATGACATATAAAACACAAATGAATACATTAAATCCTGTCATCAGGATTTTATACCCCAAACAAATGAGATGTATGTAAAAGGTGAGCCCCAGACAGTAGAAAGGAATAAAATGCCACTGTGTGCCCCTTTATAGGGGACACTCAAGGTACATAATAACCATCAAAGTAAAAGCCATCTAGACTTTCTCCTATAAAGTAATCTTCCCTATGTGCCCCAAAAAGATGCAGAAACAAAAAGTTATAATAGGCAGTAACAATAATAATAGACACGCATTTCGCTTTACTTCTTCCAGCGGCGAAAACGTGCGTCATGGTGTTAAGTCCTCAGCATCAACTACCAGCACTTTGATTTTAGGTAAAGTACATTTTCTCTACTGTTCCTTTAGCTGTAGATATATTCATTATAGGGACTTATACTTAGAACTCTGCTTTATTGTTTTGGTCTTAAGTACCAGTGTACAACCTAGATAACCAAGTATATTGAGGCTAATATTGTGCATGGTCTATTATTGTTACCGCCTATTATAACTTTTTGTTGTTGCATTTCTTCTTGGCATGTGGCACTTTATTCTAATTTTTATTACGGTTTATTAATATAGATTTTATTTGATACAATGCCCTCTTTAAACGCTTCTTGACCAGAGTTTAACTTCAATGGTCATTATGTGTTCCAAGGCAGGAAGGAGCGAATAAAGACTGCGGGGGCCATCGGAAGGCAAGTATTGATTTATTTTTTACCATTCTTTCGGTCACACTATATAAATCCAGGCCGTTTGCATGGATTAATATAGTGTGACCAAGTTGTCATGCACTTTCCAAGTGATACTAAAAATCGCTTGGAAAGAGCTGGTCAACCCGCATGCGGAAATGCATGTGAAGAACACTTCACATAAGAAGGTCCCTGGCAGGAAAAACGCATGTACAATCCGCATGTGTTTTTTCTACCAGGGAGATGCAGAAACGCTCAGGAAAAAATCCTGAGCATTTCTGCATCGTGGGCACATAGCCTAAATGTTTTATTGACATGAAATTCTCACCAGATGTAGGTAACAACCTATCCAATCCACACAGGCAAAAAAAAATCAAATCATAGTTGTCCATAAATTAAGTTATGTTTAATAATGAGAAATGACAGGGAAAACGTATTGAACATGCTTACTGAAGTTAATTTAATAGTTTGGACAAAAGCCTTTTCAAGATGTCTCCTGTATGGAGAAACTAGTCTCATGCAGTGCTCAGGTGTGATTCAGGCCCATTTTTCCACACAAACACTCTTCAAATCCTGAAGGTTCTGTGGGCTGCTATTATCAGCTCTGAGCTTTACTTCCTTCCATAAGTTTTCTATTGGATTCAGGTCAGGTGATTGGCTCCGCTATTCTAGAGGCTTTATTTTCACTCTGAAACCAATTGAGAGTTTCCTTGGCTGTGTGTTTGGGATCATTTCGTTGCTGAAATGTCCATCCTCGTTTTATCTTCATCATCCTGGTAGATAGCAGCAGATATTTATCAAGAATATCTTTATACATTTTTGTCCATTCATCTTTACTTCAATGATCTGACATTTGCCAGTGCCATATGCTGAAAAACAGGGCCACACCATGATTTCCCAACCTCCAAACTTCATTGTTCGTATAGTGTTTTTGGGGTGACATGCAGTGTCTTTTGGCCTCCAAACATGGTATGTATTATGGCATTAAGTGTTCAATTTTGGTCTCATATGACCAGACTATAATCTTCCAGTACTTCACAGGCTTGTCTAAATATTAAGCAAACTATAAACGCACTTCAATATGCTTTTTGTCCAGCAATGGAGTCTTGCGTGGTGACCGTACTTAGTCTTCTTTGAAACAATTGTACCTGCTGTTTCCAGGTCTTTCTGTAGCTCTCCACAGGTGGTCCTAGACTCTTGGACAACTGTTCTGATCATTCTGTTCATCTGAAATCTTGCAGGGAGCACCTGGTCGTGCCGTTTATGATGAAATGTGGTGATATGGTGATGTTATAGCCACTTCCAGATTATGGCCCCAACAGTGCTCAATGGAATGTTCAGTAGTTTAAAAATTCTTCAGTAACCAATGCCATCAGCATGTTTTGAGGACTTGCGACAGTTCACTGGTTTTACCTATCATGAAATATTTTTTTGAGTGGCACCTAGGTAATGAGACATCTTTTTAGAGGCCATCAGTTGAACCAGCTGATATTTTTTTCACTAAGTGGCAAGATTGTTTCCTGATTACTGATAGATTGCAGCTGGTGTCATAACTTTCCATGGCTTTTTACAACTTTCTTTCTTCAGGTGTTTAATACTTTTTCCCTGTGTTATTCCTCATTATTACACATAATGAAACTATAGATGTCCATAAATTAAATTATTTTTGCCTCTGTGGACTGATGGGTTGCTACAGACATCTGTTGAGAATTTCATGTCAATAGCACTTTTAGAAATATTATATATATATATATATATATATACACATATACACACACAACCCCTGGCAAAAATTATGGAATCACAGGGCTTGGAGGATGTTCATTCAGTTGTTTAGTGTTGTTGAAAAAAAGCAGATCACAGACATGGCACAAAACTCAAGTCATTTCAAATGGCAACTTTAGGGCTTTAAGAAACACTAAAAGAAATCAAGATTAAAAATGTAAGTAAGGGTAATTTTTTTCAGACCAAGCAGAGGGAAAAAAATATGGAATCACTCAATTCTAAGGAAAAAATTATGGAATCACCCTGTAAATTTTCATTTCCAAAACTAACACCTGCATCAAATTAGATCTGCTCGTTCCTCTGCTTCTAAAAAAGAGTGATCACACCTTGGAGAGCTGTTGCACCAAGTCGACTGACATGAATCATGGCTCCAACACGAGAGATGTCAATTAAAACAAAGGAGAGGATTATCAAACTCTTAAAAGAAGGTAAATCATCATGCAATGTTGCAAAAGATGTTGGTTGTTCACAGTCAGCTGTGTCTAAAATCTGGACCAAATACAAACAACATGGGAAGGTTGTTAAAGGCAAACATACTGGTAGACCAAGGAAGACATCAAAGCGTCAAGACCGGAAACTTAAAGCAATATGTCTCCAAAACTGTAAATGCACAACAAAACAAATGAGGAACGAATGGGAGGAAATGGTCTATGTCTGTGACCGAACTGTAAGAAACCGCCTAAAGGAAATGGGATTTACATACATAAATGCTAAACATAAGCCATCATTAACACCTAAACAGAAAAAAACAAGGTTACAATGGGCTAAGGAAAAGCAATGGACTGTGGATGACTGGATGAAAGTCATTCAGTGATGAACCGTAAATCTGCATCGGGCAAGGTGATGATGCTGGAACTTTTGTTTGGTGCCGTTCCAATGAGATTTATAAATATGACTGCATGAAGAGAACATGCAAATTTCCACAGTCATTGATAATATGGGGCTGAATGTCAGGTAAAGGCACTGGGGAGATGGCTGTCATTACATCTTCAATAAATGCCCAAGTTTACATTGATATTTTGGACAGTTTTCTTATCCAATCAATTGAAAGGATGTTTGGGGATGATGACATCATTTTTCAAGATGAGAATGCATCCTGCTATAGAGCAAAAACTGAAAACATTCCTTGAAAGAAGACCCATAAGGTCAATGTCATGGCCTGCAAATAGTTCGGATCTCAATCCAATTGAAAATCTTTGGTGGAAGTTAAAGAAAATGGTCCATGACAAGGCTCCAACCTGCAAAGCTGATCTGGCAACAGCAATCAGAGAAAGTTGGATCCAGATTGATGAAGAGTACTGTTTGTCACTCATTAAGTCCATGTCTCAGAGACTGCAAGCTGTTATTAAAGCCAGAGGTGGTGCAACAAAATACTAGTGATGTATTGGAGTGTTCTTTTGTGTGTTTGTTTTTCATGATTCCATAATTTTTTCCTCAGAATTGAGTGATTCCATAATTTTTCCCTCTGCTTGGTCTGAAAAAAATTACCCTTACTGAGTACCACATTTTTTTTCTCTTGATTTCTTTTAGTGTTTCTTAAAGCCCTAAAGTTGCTATTTGAAATGACTTTAGTTTTGTGCCATGTCTGTGATCTGCTTTTTTTCAACAACATTAAACAACTGAATGAACATCCTCAAAGCCCGGTGACTCCATAATTTTTGCCAGGGGTTGTATATACACATACATACACACACATATATATTTATATATCTCCAGAATAACAGCAGCACGGCCTGTATAGGTACAAATGTGCCTCAAAGAAACCGCCAAAGCTTCCTATCAAAGATATATAATTCCAGAAAACGAGACTGCACATCTTTAAGTGAACTGGTCACCAGAAATAACGCTATTGACCTGCAGATATGCGGTTAATAGCGTTCTTTTGATGCCCAGCCCCTGAACGCAGCGGGAAGTGAATTGAACTTTATTCTCGCCGCCAGCATTCAGTTTTAGTCATGGGGGCGCCGTGGGTTCAGTCATCGCTCTGAGAATAGCAAGGGGCTGTTGTAACTGCTACCCCGGCCCTGACTGACAGCTGAGCCCCAATGCAGAGGGAGTGTCAGTCAGTGCGGATGGCTTGCCTACATCTGCAATCTGCATTCTCAGAGCGATGACTGAACTTGCGGCACTCCCGACTCCATGACTGAAACCTCATGCTGATGGGGAGAATAAAGTTAATTTTGTCCCAGCTGCATTTGGCTGCGTGCAGGCGTCGGGCAGCATAATAATGCTGTAACCTGCAGATTAATAGTGTTCTTTCTGGTGACAGGTTCCCTTTAAATAGTGAAAAAGTAAGGATCCTTTATTCTCCAACACCAGCTACATTTCAGCTGTCTCTATGGAGCCTGTCTCAAGCAATGTCACATGTTGAACAATGTGCAGTATAGATAAATGGTGCAGTAAAAACAAACATTTCATATCAGCAAATAACACAGACATCAAGCACAACAGTGATCATATTTATGGTGATTGGTAAATGACTTAAAAAAATGGATATGTAAATGAAATGCAATAGCGCTGCTGCCTTAAGGAATGTGCTAATGAGTTAGCAAAAGAGCTGCAATCCTAAAGCACTATGTTCCCCCACGCTTAAAAAACAAAATACTAATAAGGAATGCAAGGATGCGCTGCAATGCTACTCATATAAAAAAATGTTAAGACAAGTGGTGCTACCTGTCACCCGAAGACCTCAATAAAAATGATTTTAATCTAAATTTTACGGCAGCGCACTTTGTCAATTTTCTTGATATTACGGTATATGTGGAGAATATAAAATGGGCCACAAAAAGTTACAGTAAACCGACTGATAGTAATAGCTATCAGTAGGAATAGCCACCATCTTCCCATCTGGTTAAAAAATATCCCTAAAGGACAATTTGTGCAAATCAATTGTCCCAAAAATGAGGATTTCTTGCTAGAGTCAGATAAAATAATTGAGAAATTTACTCAAAAGGGATATAGCTTTCCTGATTTTTAAATAACAAAAGGACAAGTGGAAAAAATTCAAAGAGACCAATTATTAACTACACAGAAAACCAGGGGTGTGCAAGAGAAAAAACTGTGTCCTTTTAAAATCCCATTATCACGCAGTATAATCAGGAGAGCGGCAAATTAAGGAAGACAGTGAAAAAATATTGGCCGCTACTAATGGAAGATAAAATCATGGGAGATATCCCCCCCCCCCCCACCAATTCCAGTTTCTTCTATAGAAGAGCTAATAATTTGGCTAGTAATATCGCCCCAACAGTGGTGGGTAAAGATAATGGGGGAAAAAAAACGATAATGGGATTACAAGTTTTTCCCCATGTAAAGCATGTATTATGTGTGAAACAACAAAGATGAATAAAACCTATAACTTCTTTCAACATCGAAGATTAAGTAACATCAATACACATATATCTTGTTATTCAAAGGGAATAATTTATTGTATCCGATGCCCTTGCCACAAACATTATATTGGTAGAACAAAAAGAGAATCGAGAACTAGAATGAAAGAACATGCCAATAATATTAAGAAAAAATACACTGGCCACCCACTATCATTGCACTATAAACAGGTACATAGTGGAAAACGGACAGGCATAATTTTGGGGGGTATTGAAAGTGTTAAAACATTGGAGAGGTGGGAATTCTATTAAATCCATGTCAAAAGGAGAAACAAAATGGATTTTTAGAATGAACTCTTTAAAACCCCACGGTCTTAATAGTGAGATAGAGCTTTTTGCTTTTCTATAATACCCTATTTGAGCCTCTGATCAATCAGAAGGAGTCTCCACCTACAAATACAAGGACGCTTATGGTATCTGCAATCCCTGATGAAGGAGGCCGTAGCCTCAGAAACATGTTGGATTAGCGCTGGGTGAACCTCCTTTCAGAGCAAGCCCACAGCCTTTGTGACGTCAAACTGATACAGAGCGCACACATCCTTGTTCTTATTTGCCACACCTCACTGGCTTTAGGAGGATACCTTCATCTCTTTGTGCAGATTCCTGGTCAGACACTGGGTGGCACCCCCTGTCTTCATCTGCCTTGAACTACACACCTACTATTCAGCTATTACAGGAATATTGCAGCCTCTCCATTCTGGACTCCCTGCTGACGGCTGGGTCTCAACCGCTGCACCAGCCTGACCAGCACGCAGCAAGAATCTGAACTGTATCGCCACATCAGCCTCACCGGCACACAGCAGATCCTGCTTCATCGGCTCAGGAACTTCCACACATCATCCAGCAGCCACAGATCCAGATCTCCTGCCAGCACCCTGAATGCTATTCCTATCCACAGCAGTATCGTCTGCATACTCAGTCCTGAGCAGCTATCCAGGTGGATAGTGCACTGACAGGCCGTGTCAAGCATTGTGTTGCACTCCCCCGCTGTCTGGAGAATTTACTGCAGAGTTTGGAAGGCTCATCATTTTTTCCTGTGCACAGCTATTTCAGGTGAAACGTAGGACCACTTGTCGAAGATTTTTTTTATACGAGTAGCATTGCAGCGCATCCTTGCATTGTTTATTAGACTTTAAAAAATGGTCTAAGGGGTAACGTTTCTCCTTGTGGAGAGTGACATACCGACTCTGGCAGGTCAAGTTAAGGAGGCAATTTGCATATTAAAAAAAAATGGTGTGATTGATTTTTTTCTCTCCATTAACCGCTTCCCGACCACCCACTGTAGATAAACGTCCGCGCTGCCTGGCCTCTGTGCAGCGCGGACGTTTAAAAACGGTGGGTGGTCCCGCAGCGCTCAGGACCCCCAGGGTCCTGCAAGCGCTGCAGGAGCGGTGCAGAGCGATCGCTCTGACAGGGAACATCATCGGGACCTGATTGGATCAGGTCCCAGTGATGTTAACCCTTTGCTGTCTTCTATATGCCGCGATCTATAGTGATCGCGGCATATAGAAGACAGCAGGAGGAGAGGGGGTCGTCCACTTACCTCTCCGACGACCCCTGATACCTTCCAGGACCTTGGGTTGCTATGGCAGCTGGAGGTCACATGACCGCCTCCAGATCTGCCATATATGGTGTCCTGCCTGGCTCAGCCTGCAGCTGAAGCCAGGCAGGAGACTCTAAACAGTCAGTGAAGATCTCATGTAATGTAATATATGTCTATTACATTACATGAGATCAAGGATCAGAAAAATAAAAATTAATGTCCCATACAGGGACTAAGTAAAAATGTAAAAAAAGTTAAAAAAAAATATTTTGAAACTGTTAAAAAAAAAAATACAAAATAAATTAAAATAAATAAATAAAATATTAAACCGATAAATCTATATATTTATGCAAAAATAAAAAAAAGTACACATATTTGGTATTGCCGAGTCCGAAACAACCCGAGCTATAAAATTGTCACACTAATTAACTCCTTCTGTGCACACCGTAATAAAAATAAATAAAAAACGGAGCAAAAAACTATGCTTTTTCCTCATATCGCCAAACAAAAAGTGGAAAAAAATGCGATCAAAAAGCAAAATGGAAATAAAAATGGTACCGCTGAAAACGTCATCTTGTTCCGCAAAAAAAAAGCTGCCATACAGCTCCATCAGCCGAAAAATAAAAAAGTTATAGCGCTCAGAATAAAGCAATGCAAAAAAAAATATTTTTTCTATAAAATTGTTTTGTGTAAAAGCGTCAAAACATAAATATACAGTAAGTGTAGTATCGCTGTAAACGTACTGACCCGAAGAATAATGCTGCCTTATCACTTTTACCACACGCAGAACGGCATAAAAAAAAACCCTCGAAAAACAATTCCTGAATTGTTGGTTTTTGTTAATTTTACCTCCCAAAAAACGGAATAGAAAGCAATCAAAAAATGTCCCGTACCCAAAAATGGTACCAATAAAAATGTCAACTCGTCCCGCAAAAAACAAGCCGTCACATGACTGCCGGCCGAAATATGGAAAAATTATAGCTCTCAAAATATGGCGATGCAAAAACTAGATTTTGCAAAAAAAAAAGCGTCTTAGTGTGTGACGGCTGTCAGTCATAAAAACCCGATATAAATCTGGTATCTCTAATCGCACCGACCCGAAGAATAAAGTAATCTAATCAGTTATACGACACTAGGAACGGCGTAAAAAAAAAAAATAAAACCAATACTTCAACTGCTACTGATTTGTTTATTATGTCTCCCAAAGATCGCAGTATCAGTGAATATGAATAGCGGTACCAGAGCGCCAATAACAGGGCAAAAATATTAAAAGGACTGGTTTATTAATACACACAAAACGTTTCGGTGGACACAGCCACCTTCATCAGGTGTGACAAGCAGCAAACAATTGATCCTTATATACATTTGACTAGGTATACAATTACTTAAAAGGGGCGGGGCCAGATACAGAGTAATACCTCTATATTAACCCCTTGAGTTCATATATGCTCAATAGAGTAAAAAGGATTGTTATAAATTAATGCCTAATGAAGCATATAGGGTTCTTATAAAAAGGATTATCTGTATAAAAACTTGTGAATCCTATAATCATAATACTTAATAGGATATATTGTCATCTACCACCCTATATTTTATATTATAAAAAAAAAATAATTTTTACATACAACATAAAACAATGTATAAATATAAAGCTATACAATTACAATCAGTTTCTATCATTATAATTAGGGAAAAGTAGACGAAGAAAGGAAAGAGAAAAAAAAAAAAATCCCCCCAAAAAAAAAATTATTAGGATCTGTGAACGCCGCTGGAAATAGATGACAGCCACCAACAGAGCGGAGCTTGTGGAGCTTTACACTGGGGTTGTGCTGAGGTGCACAACTTCACAAGGTTAGTAGCCATCCCCACACCCCTCTAACAATTGCAATACTGAGTCACCCATTGCGCCTTGTTCTCTCCTCTCTTTACGTATAAACATCGCAGTATGGCTCGGCACACATTTATCCTGCGCTCTGCGCTGAGCACTTACACCAGAGTTTCCGTGTAAATCTCTGAAATATGTGATTCAGCCGGAACCCATGACGGAAGATTCCCTGTAATGAGGCAGATATAGGCCACTGTGGATGCAGTCTGGCCTGTGATCCCACGGTGTCATTTGTTTTAGGCGTGCATAAAAGTGCGGTTGGCCACAGTTTTGTGCACTTCTGAAAAAAAGGACACCACTAAACAGAGGCCAGACGGAGTCCAGAGTAACTCTGCTGCCTCATTACAGTGAATGGATCCCGCAGGGGTTTCATCTGAATTACATCACTTGGAAATTTAGATGGAAACCCCGATGTAAGCGAGCCGGATAAATGTTACGTAAAATGTTCCCAATAAAAGCTTCAACTCAGTCCTCAAAAAAAGCTAGTCCCCACTCAGGTCCGTCATCTGTTAAAAATATAAGGGACTTCCAAGTTACTGGTAGCAGAAAGGCTCTGGAAAAGCAAAATGGCCCTTGCCCCCCAAAAGAAATTCAGAAAATTTTGTGCTCCCAAATCCAAATGCCTATTCTACAATAATTTGTTCTCCAATTGTCAAATAGCGCTCCGTCCCTCCCAGATCTCGCCGTATGGCTGAGTGGTACGATACAGCCACATATGGGGTATTGCCACTTTTAGAAGAAATTGTGTGACACATTTCGGCACCATTTTTACCCATTGCCCTGTGTGAAAATGTAAAATCTGAGGGTAAAACATTTTTTTGTGGTAAAAATATAATTATGCTTTTTTCACTGCCCAATGGTATAAATTTAAAAATTAAAAAATACTCACTACTTCCCTAGATGAATTCCTTGAGAGGTGTAGTTTACAAAATGAGGTCACTTGTGGGGGTTTCTGCTGTTTCGGCATGTCAGCGACTCTTCAAATGTGACATGGTGTCGGCTGCCTATCCCAGCCAACATAGCGCTCCTTTCTCTTCCGAACCCTGCCGTACACCAAAGCAGTGGTTTTCCCCCACATATGGGGTATCAGCGTACTCAGGAGAAATTGTACAACAAATTTCATGGTGCAATTTATCCTGTTACCCTTACAATAATGCAAAATTAGGGAATGAAAAACATTTTTTGTGGGAAAAATGTGAAAATTTTATTTTTATGGCTCATTATTATAAACTTCTGTGAAGCAGCTGGGGGTGCAAGGTGCTCACCACACATCTAGATAAGTTCCCTAAGGGGTCTAGTTTCCAAAATGGTGTCACTTGTGGGGGGTTTCCACTGTTTAGGCACATCAGGGGCTCCCCAAATGCAACATGGCGTCCGCTAATTATTCAAACAAATTTTACATTCAAAAAGTCAAATGGCGCTCCTTCACTTTCAAACCCTGCCGTGCGCCCAAACAGTGGTTTGCCTCCACATATGGGGTATCGGCGTGTTCAGGAGAAATTGCACAACAAATCTCATGGTGCAATTTATCCTATTACCCTTATGATAATGCAAAATTAAGGGATGAAAAACGTTTTTGTGGGAAAAATGTGAAAATTGTATTTTTACAGCTGATTATTATAAACTTCTGTGAAGCACCTTGGGGTTCAAGGTGCTCACCACACATCTAGATAAGTTCCCTAAGGGGTCTAGTTTCCAAAATGGTGACACTTGTGGGGGGGTTCCACTGTTTCGGCACATCAGGGGCTCTCCAAACGCAACATGGCGTCTGCTAATTATTCAGACAAATTTTACATTCAAAAAGTCTAATGGCTCTCCTTCCCTTCCGAACCCTGCAGTGCGCCCAAACAGTGGTTTTCCCTCACATATGGGGTATCAGCGCGCTCAAGAGAAATTGCACAAAAAATTTTGGGATCCATTTTTTCCTGTTACCCCTGTGAAAATAAAAAAAATTGGGTCTAAAGTAACATTTTTGTGAAAAAAGTTAAATGTTCATTTTTTTCTTCCACATTCCAAAAATTCCTGTGAAGCACCTGAAGGGTTAATAAAGTTCTTGAATGTGGTTTTGAGCACCTTGAGGGGTGCAGTTTTTAGAATGGTGTCACTTTTGGGTATTTTCTGTCATAAAGACCCCTCAAAGTGACTTCAAATATGATGTGGTCCCTAAAAAAATGTTTTTGCAAATTTTGTTGGAAAAATGAGAAATCGCTGGTCAACTTTGAACCCTTATAGCTCCCTAACAAAAAAAAATTTTGGTTCCAAAATTGTGCTGATGTAAAGTAGACATGTGGGAAATGTTATTTATTAACTATTTTGTGTGACATATCTCTCTGATTTAAGGGCATGAAAATTCAAAGTTTGAAAATTGCAAAATTTTCAAAATTTTCGCCAAATTTCCGATTTTTTCACAAATAAACGCAAGTGATATCAAAGAAATTTTACCACTATCATGAAGTACAATATGTCACGAAAAAACAGTCTCAGAATCAGGGGGATCCGTTGAAGCGTTCCAGAGTAATTACTTCATAAAGTGACAGTGGTCAGAATTGAAAAAATTGGCCCGGTTACGAAGGCAAAAACAGGCTCTGGTGCGAAGTGGTTAAACCCAAAAAAATTAAATTAAATAATGCAACGCTGAGGCCGTATTTACACGAAGCATAAATGCTGCAGTTTTTCTACTACAGCTGTCGCACCATGATGCAATAACAATTCTTTGATTATTGTGTGTTTGCTGCGTTTTTTTTATGCGTTTTCCTACTTATTTGATGCGTTTTGGTGTACATGTGAAGCAGCCATTTTAATGGTACAGAAAAGCTCTGATTTTACACTTAAAAATGCAATTTTTTTCTATAGTGAAAAAAATAAAACAAACGCACAGTACAACAGTGTTTTTAGACGCCCTGAGAGCAGAGTTTTCATGAAATCACATCCTCTTTGCTTGGACATTTAGGCAGTGTTCACATGTAGCATAAATGATGTGTCTTCACAGCTGCTTTCTTGCACAAAATTTCTGTTTAACTGTCCAAACAAATCCGATTACATGAAAACGGCTACCCAGTGTGTGTCCAAAGACACTGCTGAACTGTGCAGTTTAGGTGTTTTTTTTCTGGAGGCATTCTATGTGGAGACTTTAAAAAAGTAACCAGTTTTTCAATGTGTTTTGTTTTTTTTAAAAGCAGAATCCAAGCTCCAGAGAGGAGCTTGATACACAAATGATGTCACACCAGTCCTGGCTAAATCAAAAGTTGCGCTGCGGATGCAGGAAAGCAAGAGATTCAGGGGCTTCCAGTCCAGTTGCCACTGACCTGGAAGCTATACCAGAGTCCATTTGAATTGATCCACTCATTTATAGTCCCAACTGTCCCCCGTACGGTGGGACAGTCCCAGATACAGGTCTAAACCATGCAGTCTTTGGCGCATGCTGAATGTCCCTTCACAACTACTGCCCCGTCTGACATTTCCTACTGCCAGAGTATAAAAATGGTAAATGAGTGTGGCTTGGGGTTTGGCTAGTGGAGTGGTCAATTTCCCACAGTGAGCTAAGTGCACTGTATGGTTTGTCTCTTTCTGTTCTGTAGAAGTTGGAAGGTATGGTGTGAGGCCATTGACGAGGAGGTCTTCCTCTGGGAGGAGAGTAGATTGGAATACATTAATCCCAGGGAACATTGGTGGGCCTATAGATCTTCCAATACCAGCTGGTGGTCCCTACTAAATACGAAGTTACTTACCGATCCTGTGTTTTTTCGGAACCCATGACAGCACCACGAGAGAGAGGATCCGTCCTTCAAGGACCGTAAACCTTCGGGATAAAAAGGGTGGCACCTCTCCCAGCGTCAGTTGGATTACAGAGCATAAAAGGACCTCTAATAGTTAATTACACACATTATATACAATTTCTTTAGCTTCATTCATCAAGTGAGACCCACCAACCAGAAAAGTGAATACAACCTAGTAAATAGGAGTGAATGTAAAGGTGCGGTCATGGGTTCTGAAAAAACACATTACCGGTAAGTTGCCTCGTATTTTTCTGTCACCCATGACTGCACCATGAGAGAATTACAGAGAATAATTACTTCTAGGGAGGGACAACAGCCTGTAGAAACCTCCCAAACGTGACGTTAGAAGAGGAAGACTGATCCAGCCTATAGTGCTTATAAAAGGTGGAAGGGAAGACCATGTTGCCGCCTTACAGACCTGTTAGATTTAGAAATCTGATCTCTGCCCAAGATGCTGCCATCGCACTTATGGAGTGGGCCTTCAGACCTTCTGGAACAGCTCTGCCTGCCCCCACATAGGCTATCTTAATGGCTTCTCTGATCCATCTTGCCAAAGTACCTTTTGATACTTTTAATCCATTTCTAAGTCCCTGAAAGGAGACTAAGAGAGCCCCATCTTTTCTCCAAGGTTCTGTGACTGCCAAATATTGTAATAGACACCTTCTGACATCTAAAAGTATGTAACCTTTCCTCTTTATGGAAGGGAATGTTGTCCAAGAGAACCCTCACATGGTGACCCTGCAGAAGGAGCACTAGTCTGTTTAGGGAGTACTCTAGCCATCCTTGCAAGGCTACTTTGTTATCTAAGATGCTCGACTGCACTGGGCCCCATCTGACTGCTCGAATACAGTAGGTGAGGGAACCTAGCAGGAACACCGCCCTCCTGAGGGTCATGTCATGACAGTGAGTCTGGTCTCGGTAGTGATAAATCCTATCTTTTCAATATTTTCCCTTGGAAGACTGCACTCTAGAAGATCGGAGTCTATTATGAGACCTAGGAAAATCTGTGCTTTCAATGGCTCTAATCTTGATTTTTTTTTCTCCAGATTTAAACACCATCCTAAGCTCCTTAGGGTGTTGCACACTTAATTCACCTGACCGTGACAAATCGAGCTGCCTATTATCAGAAAGTCGTCCCGATATGGAATTTTCACAAAAGCAGGCTGTAACTTCTGATTTTTTTTTTTTTTACGAAAATAAGAGGGGCTACTGCTAGATCAAAGGGAAGTGCTCTGTACTGAAAGTGCCTGACCACCCATTTTACGGTTATGTCATCCTGAGGAATCTCTGATATTTTACATGTATTGGTAAATGGTAGTAGGTGTCCCTTAGGTCCAAGACTGCCATATAGAATCCTGGAATGAGTAGTTCTACGGCTGATTTTCTTGATTCCATTTTGAACGTAGAATTTTTCAGGAATCTGTTCAGTGCCCTTAAATTGATTGATTAAATTGATTGTTCTGAAAGTCTTGTCCAGTTTCTTTATCAGATATAAAGGGGAGTAGAACACCATCTTCCTTTGCTCTGTTAGGACTTCTAATAAGATGTGTTTTTCCCAGAAAACACAGTGTCTGCAAATTGAGTTTCTGGTTTTGGCTTTTTATCCTAAGTCATGTGATAAGGCTTGTTAAAGGGTCACTATTGACTTTTAGGATTGCTACTTCCTGCAGATGGCACTAGAGTTCTAGTCCTCTTTCTCTGTGAAGAGACAATTTGCATATTTCCCAGAGGCGCATTGCAGCTTTAAAAGTCTCCTCACCTGACGTGCTTAACACGTCACTCTCCGCAAGGAGAAATATTACCCTTAGATACCGGTCTAACGCCTCTCATCCAGCCAAACCAGAACTCACATTTTGCACTGACGAGGGGCAGTACCCCGAAACAGTGTCTGCAAATTGAGTTTCTGGTCTTGGCTTTTAATCCTAAGTCATGTGATAAGGCTCGCTAAAGGGTCACTACTGACTTTTAGGATAGCTACTTCCTGTAAGTGGCAATAGAGGTTCGTCCACTTCCTCTCTGAAGAGACAATTTGTCTATTAGATTTAAGACTTCTGTCGCTAGTGCCAGTTGTTCCAGTAGAGATGCCCGTTTGGACATTATGATTAATGTCTTTGGTGGACATGTGTGAAACTCCAGTCTCAAGCCTATTAGATTGAGGATACAGACGCTGGAGTAAATATTTTCCCAGGCCAGGCGGAAGAGAGCGCCTCCCCCCTACCTAGGGGTAGAGTGTCAAATCGGAAGGCTTTCTGCTCTCCTTTAAGGGACCGCCAAAGAGGAATCCTCTACTTTTGCTACGGTCCTCCCAGCTGTCCTGGTCCCTGGAAGGTCTCTTCCAGCTAAACCGCTTTCTCAGAAAGGGCTGTTTAAAATGATAAAAAGGGAGATTTGAGAAACCCTTTTTTGTTATCACCTGCTTTTTCTAGGATATCATCCAGGGCTGGACTGAATAAATATTCCCCCTCACATGGAAGACTGTACAACTTCACTCTTGCCTGCACATCCCCTGGCCAACATTTCAAACAGACAGCTCTGCAGCCTGCATTGGATAATGCCGCTGAGTTGGCCGCTAGCCTTGCAGAGTCCACCAAAGTGTCCGAAAGGAAGGCAGGACCCCCCTTCATTAATGGGAGTGAGGCTAGAATAGAATCTCTTGCCACTGTTATTTAACTGGTCCTCCAGATTACTTAACCAGACCACCCGGGACCTAGCTGTACATGTTGCCGCTATGTCTGGTTTTAAGGCCCCTGCTGAAGGCTCCCATGCTCTCTTAAGGAAACTATCAGCTTTCCTATCTAAGGGGTCTTTTAATAATTCCATATCTTCAAAGGGAAGTGAAGAATTTGAGGCCTTTGAAATTGCCACGTCTAGTTTAGCTTTGTCCCAGGATGCTGTAGCCTCTTCCTCAAAGGGACATTTCCTTTTGAAGAATGAAGGGAAGCGACTTTTTTTCTCCAGTCTACTCCATTCTCTATAAATAAGGCCCTGAACCATCTCGTTAATGGGGAAGGTTTTACGTTTTTTCTGTTCCAAGCCCCTGAACATTATGTCCTGAATAGATTTCCTGTTTTTTGATCCACTAATCCCATTGCTGATCTTACAGCCTTCACTAAATTATCCATTTCTTCTAGAGAAAAACAATGTCCACTCCCTGTGTCACTCAGATGATGTAGAACTCGACGAACACTCAGGCTGAAACTTTCCTTCTGACTCGGAAGAATTATAAGACAACAGAGGATCTCCTGTCTTATTTCGATTTTACTTAGTCTGAGTGTGATAGTGAAGAGAAAAAAAATCTCATTAACAGGTTGAACTTTCACAAAGATCACTCACCACTCAGATATCAAGGGTATCGGATCAAGTGGCATAATCAAATCCGATAAATCTCCACTGCAGACCAGGGCTGTGGAGTTGGATTCAGAGTCGTGGAGTCAGGGTCAGAATCGGAGCCGGTAAAAAATGGACTGACTCCAACTCCTAAAATATATAATAAATTGGGTACAGTAGTTAAATGCAGTTTGCGGGGAATACTTTTTTCATAAGAATTTGGGAAGGTTATGAAAGTCCTAAAAATGTCTGCCCTATTCCTGATCTAAGGGTCTAGACTTTTAGCGGAGATGAATCTGTGCTACAGTAAATTTAACACTTAAACATGAGCCATGTATGAGGGAGTCTGAGTGAGTCGTGGAGTCTGAGTTGGAGTCTGTGTCATGGAAACTGAGGAGTCGGAGGTTTGGCTTACTGACAGCCCTACTGGAGACAGCGGATTCCTTCATAAAGGCTATGTGCCCACGATGCAGAAATGAAGCAGAAAATTTCTGCAGCATTTCTGCATGTTCTTGGCAGTCAAAAACGCTTGCGGATTTTACATGCGTTTTTGACGCGTTTATGCAGCGTTTTTACATGCGGATTTGACTTGCGTTTTTCAAGTCCATTGGGACCTCAAGTCCGCATGCAGAAATGCACAAATAATGGACATGCCGTGGATTTTTCCACAAGGAAAATCCGCTGCGGAAAAATCCGCAGCATGGTCACAGAACATGCAGATTTTCATTGGGGATCATGGGGCACGGATTACCAAGCATTTTTAAAGCGTTTCTGCTGCGGAAATTCCGCATCAAAAACGCTTGAAAAACGCATAGTGGGCACGCAGCCTTAAGCTGCAGCTGTGCAGACTCTACCTGAAATAGCCAACCTCATAGTAACTCCCACAGCTGCTGCGCCTTGCTGAACATGGTTGCTGGTGTACCTGCTTTTTCTGTCACTGTGGCTGGAGATGCTACGGATGATGCTCATTATCCAACTGCTGCTGTACTTGCTACATTGGACACTGCTCTTCAGGCTGCTGTGTATCCATGTTGAAGTACAGGAGCCAAGCATGGCCGGCGATCAATCCTTACATAAAAACGGGGATCTGCCGGTCGGTGAGTTCCCTGCAGTTTCCGGCACCCGCCCCAGAAGTACTCTCCGAGTTAAATGTCACCGACGTGAGTCATTAGGGCGATTGAGTCCTGTAGCGGCCGGGCAACCATAAGGTAATTGTGCCACTGCTCGCGCCCGTCCGATGGAAGAGGTACCCCCTTGGGCCCACCACGGCACTTCTAGGTCCCCGGCCGCATCAGACTGTGCCCTGCCAGGAAACTGACCCAGATCTGGGAATAATCTTCTCTTCTTTCTTCTGCCGCCGTCCTAACAAGGTGCCCCCATTAAGGACAGGGAACAAATTGATGCAGAGAGGTGCCGCCCTTTTTATCCTGAAGGTTTCCGGTCCTTGAAGGGTGGATCCCCCCTCTTGTGGTGCTGTCATGGGTGAGAAAAAAAACAAACTGATAACATTTTAGGGGTACCCTTTCTCCTAGTGAACAGCTGAGATTCCACAACTATTACACAATGTTTTTTAACTTCTTTTACAGCTTCATACCACCACAAGATAAGTTATTGCTTGACTAAAGCATCCAGATGGATACACAATACAATAGGATGGTTTTTGAAGACAATTTTTAGTTTACAGACAAGCAAACATTTTTAAAACTGGGTGAGATTGATTATTAAGAGAAAAGATGATCAACTGCAGAGCAATGCGATCACAAGTTCCACATATGCAAAGTTACTGGATTTTTTTTAAAAGGTGGTTATGAAATGGTGAAGTACTGTAGTAATATTAAGCCAAATATTAACACGGAATACAAATATACAATCCCTTGTCTTCCTGAAAAAATTAATTCTAAAAGTTTTGTGCAAAAACGAGAAGTTGAGCCTTAGAACATAAATGTGTCCATTATATACAAGACTACATCTCAATTTTAAATCACATGAAAACGGTGAAGAATGGCCCATTGGGTTCAGATTGGAGTCTTCAGATTTACATGTAGAGATAATGAAGCAAAAATGAGTAACCAAAATCACACCCTGAAGACATACGGGTGTAAACAAAAGGAAGTACTTGCACATAGTGTGTTGCTAAATTGGTAAGCACTGTATGGAAGGAAACTAGTGCAGCCTCCAACACTTTTACCTTTTGCAATATAGCAATCACGGCGTGCTTGGTAAGCTCATCACTTTTCATGCAATGTAAACTTTAAAACTAGAATATGCAGCCACTTTATTAGCTGAATCTGATATGAAAGGGGTGGGTCTAACATGCCAAGTTACCACTGAGTGTAGGGAAATGAGAAGGCAAAGACTGAGCAGAAAAGCAGAGGGGGGAGGGGTAAAGAAAGGTCATAAAGCATTACAAATTAAATATGTGTCCTAAATACTCCATCCTCCAGTTACTGCAGTAATCTAGAATTAAAGAAGAGGTACAAAGAGGAAAAGAAATAAAAAAAATACATTTTTACTAAGAGATAAAGTTGGGAAGTTCATCAAGTTTGTTTCAAGACTTATCCACGAGTGATTAGATATTTTGCAGTTAAGTAAAAGGTTATAAGATTTTTCCTTTATTTTACTTATTTTGATTAAGATGGCAGATAGAAAGTAATATTGAAAACACACTTATAAAATTGAGTGATTAAAGGGAACCTGTCATCTCCAGAAACTCTACTTCTTTAAACCTGCAGGTGAATAGTGTTTAAATCCTGTGTTTTAGGCTAACTGGAGCAGCAGCTACAGGGAGAAAATTAAGTTTTATTCTCCCTGCAGCAGCTTGCTTCCAGGCATAATGGCAGTGCATGGAGGTAATACAGTACCCTCTTAATACATAGTGAGCATACTGTAATCACTTCCCAGCACTTGGACAGCCTGCTCTGACAGGGAGTGACTACAGCGTGACCATAGTCAGCAATAGCTATAACAGCCCCATGCACTGCACCGATGACTGGAAGAGTGCCTGTAGGGAGAAAAAACACCCTTTCATTTCTTCATGTCGCGGCTTCTCAAGCAAGTCAGGAATGCTTCACTATTTACATGAAGATTACATCTATATCTACAGGTAAATAGGGATTGAGGTGATGGGTTCCCTTTAAGGTTGAGCTTTAGAGATTTACAGCATCCCCATCTTAATCCAGAAGTTTAAAAGTCACAAGACCGGCAAATCTGCCAACTGTGCTTTCAGCCATCACATTACATATGCAGGCAAGAACAATGTAGCTCTGGGGGTATAAATAAATAGGATTCTCTGGGACTCATGGGTGACTAATTGTTTAGTTTTTTTATACCTGAAGTCTATAGTAACATAATGGTAACACAATATTGCAATCCATGCTGCATGACATATGCTCCTATACAGCAAGTATTTGTTAGTGCAGCCACAGACTTCCCACAATATACAAATAGCATTGCATTGTTTAAATACAGCCCATGCTTTCCAGCAAACGTCATTAAGTATATTAAAGTTTTATTGCTAAAAGAAGAAAACAAAGAACAAAAAAAAAATACTAAAAAGTTATCCATTAATGGGAGAGGGGATAACTTTCTGAATGATGTGGGTCCAACTGCTCAGACGTCTAGCAATCTCAAGATCAGGGCCCTGGAACCCCAACAATGGAACCACTTGCTGAAAGGTGCAGCTCCGCTCATGCGCAGCCTGACCTCCATGGTCTATGTAATTGCTAGAAATAGCCGAGACTTTCACTTGACAGTCCCACAAACAATGAATAAAGCGGAGTCTGAGCATGCACATTTCTACTTTATTTAGGATGGGTCTGGAGATCCCCAATCTCAGCATCTCTGGGGTTCCATGTAGTCGTACTTGCAGCAACAAACACTTGATTTTCTGGGAATAACCCTTTAAGACATTACATTTTTCAGTTTAGGTGCCCAAACAAAATCAATTCTCAATTCACATAGAACTATTGTAAGGCTGTATTTCACAAGACCGCAATAAAACTGCATAGTTTTCTCCAAGATTTTTGAAAATTGCGGCAAAATGGTGTATAGCCGCTACATGGGAAAGCAGCCCAACAATTGTTGAAAACCATCTCTCAGCAAACAAATTTCAGCTTTTCGTGTATTTATCATTTACATACACCATAGAACTGCATTTTTAAAGTTATTTGCATAAGTTGCAGTGAACAAAGTATTACCAGTCATCTATCTGCAAAATAAATACAGTATATGATAAAATACACAATAGTGTAAACTGTTAACATGCATTTACTATATTGAGTGATGTGGAGACCAATCACAGATGTAATAAACAGTGTAAGGCTGATTTCACACATCCCTGATTCGGAACGCGAGGAACACGCTGGCCACGGGGCCCCTGACCAGCAGTAGGCAGCCTCATAGGTCTGTGAGGCTGTTGAGTTTGGGTCGAGAGACGTTCCAAGTTTTGTGGTCTAAATACAGACCACCTTGCATGGAAGTGTGAATCTGGACTAAGTGGTAGATTAACAATTCATAAAAGGACTTTCTAGGCACACAGATTATTAAAGCATAGTAAAGCCTATAAAAAATGAAGGAAAGACGTAATTACTTACTGGTAACGGGATTTCTCTGAGCCCATGACAGCACCACGGAGAGAGGGGATCCGCCGTTTAAGGACAGGAAACCTACAGATAAAAAAGGGTGGTACCTCTCCCCTCAGTTGTTTACAGAGCACGAGAGGACCTCCAGATTAATGCAACAAAAAAACATCATTGTCTTGCTTATAAGGAACACGCTGTGATTAAATAAAATTAACAAATAAGTGTTCTCTCCACAAGCGCAGGGAGGGAATATACGGATGTTGTCATGGGCGCAGAGAAATCCCGTTACCGTTAAGTAACTACGTCTTTCTTCCTCCCCCATGACAGCACCACGGAGAGAATTACAGAGAATTGTACTCAAGGGAGGGACCAACGCTTCCAGAAACCTTCTGCCGAAGGCGAGATCAGAGGAAGTGGATAGGTCTAGCCGATGATGTTTGAAGTAGAAGGAGGGAGACCAAGTTGCAGCTTTACCTATCTGCTCTATAGAGACGCCTGCTTTCTCCGCCCAAGAGGTTGCCACTGCCCTTGTTGAATGAGCCTTCAATCCCTCCGGAGCGGTCTTCCCGCTTGATGAATATGCTAGGGAAATGGCATCTCTTATCCATCTTGCCAGTGTGCCCTTCGAGGCCTTGAATTCTTTACGAGGACCCAGAAAACATACAAACAGAGCCCTATCCTTCCTATACTCCTGTGTGGCTGCCAGGTATTGGATTATACACCTCCTCACGTCTAGAGTATGGAGGTCTTTTTCTCCTTTGTTCTTAGGATTGGGGCAAAAGGAAGGAATGGTGACTTCTTGGGATCTATGAAATCGAGAGGCCACTTTGGGCAAATAAGCTGTGTCAGGTCTGAGAACTACACAGATCTTGGAGGACAGAGTAAAGGGCAATCCTGCTGACCGGGCCTGGATATCACTAACCCTGCGCGCTGATGTTAGCGCCACTAGAAGTGATGTCTTGAGGGACAGAATTTTTAGCGATGCTCAGACTAAGGGTTCGAAGGGAGGCTTAGTCAAGGCCATAAGAACTAAATTTAAGTCCCAAGATGGACGTTTTTTTTTACTAGCTATTGGTCTAGATCTGGCCGAAGCTTTGATGAACCTAGCTATCCACCTGTCCCCCGCCAAATCACAATTATACAGTGCCCCTAGTGCTGCGACCTGGACTTTCAGGATGCTAGTAGCTAAACCTTGCTCTAACCCTTTCTGTAGGAACTCAAGGATAGTTGGTACTGAAGCATCTCCCGTTACGTCAGTCCCTGAAAACCCCAGGAATTTCCTCCAAGATTTCCCATAGAGCCTAGTAGTAACCGGTTTCCTACTTTGGCGTAGGGTGGCAATTAGATTGGGTGAAAAACTTCTATCTTTTAGGAGAGCCCTCTTAAATTCCAAGCCGTAATATGTAAGCCTTAAATTTGAGGATGACACACCAGACCCTGGGAGAGAAGATCCGGAATTTCCGGTAGCACCCAAGGATTTCTTGAAGGGGAACTTCCTGTAGTACGGCTTTTACCACCAGTGCTAGAACTTCTTGCTCTAGGAATACCTGCTTTATGTTTGAGGATCGTAGGGAGTCACTACATAGTTTGGTTTTGAGAAACTCTACTTAGACCTCCCTCTACCAGATTTAAGATCCACGTACTGTTGGAAATGTTTTCCCAGGACGGGAGAAACAAGGATAGTCTTCTCCCCCCCACCTGGGGAAAATCCTCATTGTGAAGGTTTTCTGTCGTTGCGGGAAGGGTTATTGAACATGAAACCTCTGTTCTTCTGTTTCTTGTCTTCCCATCTATCTTAGTTTTTAGGGGGCTTTCTTCAAATTAATTTCTTTCTCCGAAAAGACAATTTATATGAAGGGATAGTGGGGATGGGAAACCTTTTTTATTATCTCCCACCTTATCAAGTATATCGTCTATGGTTGACCCAAACAAAAACTCCCCTTTATAGGGAATAGAGCAGAGTCTGGACTTTGCCTGAAAGTCTCCTGGCCAACATTTGAGCCAAAGGGCTCGACGAGCGGCGATGGAGAAAACTGCTGATTTGGCTGCCTAACTGAATCGTCGGATGCATCGGCCAAAAAAGCAGCTAGTCCCCAAGCCCCCCCCCCCACCACCACCCCGCGCGCATTAAGGGATGGGTCTAGAATTTTTTCCCTAGATACTTATTCTGAAGTTGAGTCTCCAACTGACTCAACCAGACCATCATAGATATAGCAGCGCAAGTTACGGCGACCGCAGGTTTTTGCCCCCCATCCCCCGGCAGCTTCCCAGGATCCTTTTAGGAAAGTGTCTGCCTTTTTATCTAAAGGGTCTTTTAATCTTCCCATATCTTCAAAGGGAAGAGCAAACTTTTTGGATGCTTTAGCTATGGCTACGTCCAGCTTTGGGGCTTTCGCCGAGAATGAACAGACTGCATCATCAAAAGGATATTTTCTTTTGGAATAGATATACTTTTCCTCTCAGGTCTTCTCCATTCCCTTTTAATTAAAGACTGAATCTGGTCATTAAGAGGGAAAGACCTACGCTTTTTTTGATCGAGCCTGCCAAACATTATGTCCTGGATTTTTTTTCTGGCCAAGGGTCAACTAACCCCATAGTGGATCTAACTGCCTTAATCAGGCTGTTTCCTCTATGGGGAAACAATTACGACCAGTGCTGGATGAGGAGGAGGAATCTGCATCAGAAAGTTCCCCTTGTGCGGAATCAGACCCAGAATCCGGGGACAAACATCTAGACCTCTTGGGTCTCTTATCCCCACCCCATAAGGACCTAAAGGTATTTTCCACCTTGGACTTAATTATTGACTGCAGGTCAGAGGCAAATCTAGGAGTTTCTTCAAAGACAGTCTGCTGTATGCATGAACTGCAGAGCCTCTTCACCCACATAACGGGTAAATCTTCACTGCAGAGCGCAGACTTTATGCTTGGTCTTGCTAGCACTTTTCCCAGTCTAAAAAATGAGAGGGAAAGGGGCTAATTATAATATGAACTTTCATGGAGATCACTTACCAATCCTGACACGAACAGGGGTACCGGTTTAGGAGGAGGGATCACATCTGCCATGGATTTCCCTCTGCTGGATGGGGACTTGCTCACAGTGGAATCTTTGCTGAGCCTGGTGGATTTTGCAGAAAGTCCACTCACTGCTGCCACGACCATGGTGCTGGGAGACCTCCTGCTGTCGCGTCTCCTGCTGTCTCCGTTTGTCGCTGCTGCTGTTGCAGTGGTGGGTCAGGATCCGGGCTCTATTCATCCAGTGGGCTCAGCTGTTACTGGGACAGCTCTTCCCTAGTCGACCCCATTCTTAATAGAGAAGACTGCCGGAGAACTGCTCAGAAACTTATCCCTGGCTCTCTTTATGTGGAGCAGTCTCCGGCATCCTCCCAGCGTTTGCCGGCCTCCTTCGCTGGGTTACTTGTGGTCAAGTGCTCCTCGGTTCGCGTCATAAGGAAGTGCCTCTGGCGCGTCCCCGCGCATGCGCAGTCGGACGCCCGGAAGCTCAGCACCGCAGCGTGGTGCGGCAGCTGCGCTCCTTCTCCCATCTGAAGGCTTGCCGGACCCAGCAGTGGGGCTTCAGCGCGCTGCACCAGCTGACGCAGGGGACCCCCGCTGCCTTGGATCGGACTGGCCAGGCCTGGGACGTCTTGGAGTCTTGAAATCTTATTTCTTCAGGTACCAATCCACACTGAAGGTTCCCTGTCAAGGACAGGAAACCAACTGATGCAGGGAGAGGTACTGCCCTTTTTTATCTGTAGGTTTCCTGTCCTTGAAGGGCGGATCCCCTCTCTCCGTGGTGCTGTCATGAAGGAGGGAGAAAATCCTTATTTATTTGGAGCCAAGATTCTAATGTGTTCCTGAGATGTTACATGTCTTCACCTGACCTCATGCTCCTTACTTCCTGTTACAACATTGCATCAAAAGGGGCTTCACAGGCATGGAAATTCCCGCAAATCAACCATTTATCGGATCACAGCAATTGAATCTTTTTGATAAATTGTTGAAGGCGGCTTTAGGGCACCTAAAAAAATTCCAACAAGTGCCAGGACCATATCCTAAAGAGGATTCAGATACGTTCAACACCAGTTCAGAGCTTGCTCAAGGATGGCAGCAGGCAGATGTCAGTGTATCTACACGCACACTAAGGTGAAGGCTTTTGGAGGTTGGACTGGTGTCAAGCAGCAAAAAAAGGCTGCTGCACTCAAAGAAAAACCATCAACAACAAACTGAATCTGCAGTAAGTCCAGGGATTGAACTGCAGAGGAATGGGGTAAAATTATTTTCACTAATGAAGCCACCTTCAGACTGTTTGAAACATCTGGAAGAATGATTGCATGACACAGAGCTCTAGTGTTCACCTTTTCTTCTCCAGACAAACAGTAACACATCCTCAGATCATTCATCTGTGAGGTGGATATCAACCAATGGAATGGGCTCACTCACAGTTTAGACTAAGAATACTGCCAAGAAGAAAAAATTGTATATAAACCACCTTCAAGAGCAACTTCTCTCAACTATCCAGAAGTAATTTAGTGATGAACAATGCTTTTTCCCGCCTGATGCAGCACCATGTTGCTCCCATCGCAATCAAATTGAGAACCTATAATCAATCCTAAAAAAGCAGGCGGACAAACAAAATCACAGAAATTGTGACAAACTTAAAGCACTAATTAGGCAAGAATGGGTTTCAATCAGTCATGATTTGGCCCAGAAGCGGATATCCAGCAAGCCAGGGCAAACTACATGATTCTTGGGTGGGAAGGGAAAATAAAACAAAACAGCATCAACAGTGTAAATATGCACAACCTATTTACAATTATAAGCATTTAATACACTTTTAAACTTTTTCTTTAGTCAGATGTTTCTATGGTATACCAAAGCAGCAAACTTTGTGAAAAACAATTTGTGTCGATCTCAAAACACTTTTGGCCACGACAGTAGGGGATGTAAGAGGAATATTGAGATGTATAAAATCGCTGATAATACATTGCAGAGTGAGCTACCCAACTCCCACCCAGTTTTGCAGCCTAGAGAGCTGGCAGAAAGTTCAGTGTAAAGTAAATAAGGCTGGCTGCAAGGGAACGAATGGGAGTTAACAAATGAAAATAAAGATGCTCGAAAGATCCTTTTAAGGGTAAATCCACATGAGACATAAGTGAAATTTTGCCAGTGCCAAAATCTGCAGTAAATTGTTTGAATATTGTAGTGGATTCGGCTCTGCAAGTGCAGTGGATACCAGATCTATCTATATCACGGCTGAAGAACCTCATCATTAATTCATAGGCTAGTCATTTCATGCTGTGGGTTTTCTTTTCTTTGCTGTATGTGGATGAGATTTCATAAAATCTCATTCATAACACTTCTAGTATAATACATATCAGCTTTAAATCTACTGGCCATCACATTAGTGTGAATGTATCCCATCTAGTCTGCCTTTCTGTGTGTCAAAAAGTATAAAATGTGGGAACGCGACTTCAGGATTTTGTGGTTTAAACACAAATCTTTTGCAGGGGCTTGAGATCACCTGATAAGGATTAAAATGTTGATAATAGGAAAAATAAGTCTGGAAGTGGTACCCTACAAAAGGTTTTATTATACAACACATACACGCATCAATATGTTCAATATGTATAAATAGAAAAGGCTAAAACAAAAAAATACTTCTACTAGTCAGAATTTATATAAATCATGCATACAGTAACATTAATTTAAGTCACAGAAGCATCATGTATCCAGAAGTTGATATACATGGTGGCCCTGATCAAGGGAGGAGGGCAGGGTTGGAGAGTCAATTAGATCAACTATCCTCTACTATTCATTCTGTTCACATATGCCCTCCCAGCATATATGTACGGTGATCTGTTCAACCGTAGCTTGGGAAACTTATATACCAGTACCAGGGCTTCTTGCACAGCCCTCCCATCAGCAGGGACATTGGCAGAATCAACGAACTTTGTCAAAAGAAGCATGTCCTTTTGGGGCAGTTCATAAGAATCCATGCATAATTACCTACCTCCCAACTTTGAAAGATAAAAACAGACACATACTACAGCGTTACGACAATTTTTATTTTATAAGCCAGTACACTAACCTCTCCCAGTCCTTTATAGGTGCCTTCATAAAAACATTGCCTCTAGTGAAGTCCATTAGTGTTCCTACACTGCACAGTACAAAAGCCCCCACCACACACATAATGAAGATCCCGTACACACAGAATCACACCCCCACATACAATATGATGTCCCCACAGCTTTCCACACACAATAAGATGCCCGCCACACTATACACACAGCTCTGCTACATCAACACACAAAAATACCTAGTCTGTGTGCCTGTTCCTAGTCTCCGCTGCCAGTCACTAGCTAAATTTCTTGGCAGTGACCTCAGTCTCTACATAGACTGAATAGTGGACGAGAGATCTCATGGCTCTCTGCTCCTCTGTTATATTCAACTGTATCTGTCTTCTGCACAATTAAAAGGGTTGTTCAGTTAAGACAAGTTATGGATAAGTGATAACTTGTTGGTGTGTGTAAAATCGCTGGAATCCGTAACGATCTGTAGAACAGGAAATTATGAAATTTGTTGCAAAGTTCATTAAAAAAGCGCAAAAATCTGAAGTTTGAAAATTGCAAAATTTTCAAGACCATCTAGTTTAAGGATAGTCTATTCAAGATAGTTAATAAAACAACATTTCACATTTGTCTACCTTATATTAGCATTATTTTTCAAACATCCTTTTATTTTGTTAGGATGTAAGAAGGGATCAAATTTAGCAGTAAATCATTTTTTTTCAAACAAATTTACAAAATCCTAACATTTGCAGACCTATCCAGTTTTTAAGTTAGTTTGAAGGTCCTATATACTGGAAAACCCCCAGAAGTGATAACATTTTAAAAGCTGCACCCCTAAAGTTATTGAAAGCTGCCGGGAGGAATTTATTTATTTTTTTTTTTTTTAAACTCAGGTGCTATACAGGAATTCAGACAAAAGTATATTACATTTTTCCCCACTAAAATACTACATTAGCTGCAAATTTTTAATTTTCACAGGGGGTAAGCTAATGTTTGGGAACATGGCAGGACTCAGACAAGACAGAAAAGGGTGTAATTTGATTTTTGCAGCCCTGGAATAGATTAGGATTGCCATGTTGCATTTGCAAAGTCCCTGAAGTGCCTGTACAGCAGAGATCTCTACCCCTCACAAGTAACCCCATTCTGAAAACTAGAACTCAAGGAACTTGCTTATTTAGGTGCCAGAACAGCAGAAAGCCTACAAAGTGTGACTGGATTTTAGAAATTATACCTTGATGAATTAATCTCTGGCTGCAACGACTATTTTGGCCACAAGTATTTTTTTTTTTTTTTTTTTTTTACTCTGCAGCATCCTCTCCATGCATTTTTTCTGAGAATGCACATACATTGTGACCAGATTGTACTTCTGGAGATATGTACGCCATAAGTTGTTAGTTGGGCTTTCCTCACTACAGCAAATGACAAACATGTGGACGATAAATGAAGTTTAGACAAACTGGGGGAGCTTAGAATGGGGGAAAGGAGTGGATTTGGATGCAGTTTTCACTGGATTTTATTTGGGGAAGGGGAGCAATGTCCCTTTTCAAGAAACTTCATATGTTTCTGTTTACAGATCATGGCTTAAGAGTGGGAATGTGAACCTAGCCTAAAGGGTCTGTGCACACAACGTCTTGGATACCTTTTTTTGGGTTGCTTTTGTGGTGAATTTGCCACTAGAACATTTTTCTAGTGAGCGGCTAACATACAGGTGCAGCTCACCTAAATTAGAATATCATAAAAAAGTTAATTTCAGTTCTTCAATACAAAAAGTGAAACTCTATATAATGAGTCATTACAGAGTGATCTATTTCAAGTGTTTATTTCTGTTAATGCCGATTATGGCTTACAGTCAATAAAAACAAAAAAGTCATTATCTCAGTAAATTAGAATACTTTATAACAGCTTGACAACTAGATGACTGCAAAATTATATTGCTTGCTAGGCCTTTCCTATATAGGGATGTGTGGACCTTGCCATCGATATTGCCACTAATTAAAAGAATGTCCGGAAGAGAATTTGAATACTAGAACCACTGTAGGGCAATTATGGGTTCATGTGCTTGGTGAAATTGGGGATATCAGATGCATTTCCTGACCATACCAATAGGACGTTGTCCACATAACGTCCATACCATAAAATGTTATTAGTGAATAGGTTGTTGTTTGTGTTTAACCCCTTTCTGACATGACACGTATCCATATATCGCTGTGGCCTGGTACTTACCGACATGGGACGTAAGGACCAGTGGTTCTCAACTTTAGTCCTCAAGACCCACCAACAGAACATGTTTTCAGCATTTCATTAGTACAACCCCTGGCAAAAATTATGGAATCACCGGGCTCGGAGGATGTTCATTCAGTTGTTTAATGTTGTTGAAAAAAAGCAGATCACAGACATGGCACAAAACTAAAGTCATTTCAAATGGCAACTTTAAGGCTTTAAGAAACACTAAAAGAAATCAAGTTTAAAAAGGTGTTACTCAGTGTTATTTTTTTCAGACCAAGCAGAGGGAAAACATTATAGAATCACTCAATTCTAAGGAAAAATTATGGAATCACCCTGTAAATTTTCATTTCCAAAACTAACACCTGCATCAAATTAGATCTGCTCGTTCGTCTGCTTCTAAAAAGGAGTGATCACACCTTGGAGAACTTTTGCACCAAGTGGACTGACATGAATCATTGCTCCAACACGAGAGATGTCAATCACCGAGCCCGGTGATTCCATAATTTTTGCCAGGGGTTGTATTACACAGGTAATAATTCTAACTCCTGTGCAATACTAAGGAAAGCCTGCAAACATGTTCCTGTTGGTGGGTTTTGAGGACTAGAACTGAGAACCACTAGTCTAGGCGATTTTGAACTCAGAGGCTGTGCGAGCAATCGCCACTGGGTGTCAGCTGATTCTGACAGCTGACACTCAGTGCTGGGAAGGGTGCCCGCACAGCTCCTGGCACTTTAACCCCCTAAATGCTGCGATCGCAGCATTTAGCGAGCATGGAGAGGAGAAAAAGCCCCTCTGCTCTTGGATCGGAGACCCCGCAACGTCATCGCGGGGTCCCGTTCGTTGCCATGGTGACCCGATGTAGTCATGACGACATCCAGGTCACCAGCAAGGTAGCTAGATCATGGACAGTGCATAATCTAATCAATTTGTGTCTGTAGGGCTGACAGCTATAAGGCATAGCAGTGATCCTGCACTTCTATGCCTTATGACAGCAATCACACTGCAGAAAGTGAAAGTTCCATAGTGTGAGCAAGTAAAAAAGTTAAAAATATATTTTATACAGTATATAATAAAGGGAACACTCAAATAACACATCCTAGATCTGAATGAATGAAATAATCTCATTGAATACTTTGTTCTGTACAAAGTTGAATGTGCTGACCACAAAATCACACAAAAATCAATGGAAATCAAATTTATTAACCAATGGAGGCACCCCCAAAATTAAAGTGGAAAAACACACTACAGGCTGATCCAACTTTGATGTAATGTCCTTAAAACAAGTCAAAATGAGGCTCAGTATTGTGAGTGGCCTCCAGGTGCCTGTATGACCTCCCTACAACGCCTGGGCATGTTCCTGATGAGATTGCAGATGGTCTCCTGTGGGATCTCCTCCCAGACCTGGATTAAAGCATCCGCCAACTCCTGGACAGTCTGTAGTGCAAAGTGACGGTGGTTGGAGCGAGATATGATGTCCCAGATGTGCTCAATCGGATTCAGGTCTGGGGAATGAGGGGCGAGTCCATAGCTTCAATGTCTTCGTCTTGCAGGAACTGCTGACACACTCCAGTCACATGAGGTCTGGCATTGTCCTGCATTAGGAGGAACCCAGGGCCAACCGCACCAGCATATGGTCTCACAAGGGGTCTGAGGATCTCATCTTGGTACCTAATGGCAGTCAGGCTAGCTCAGACGAGCACATGGAGGGCTGTGCAGCCCTCCCCAAGAAATGCCACCCCACACCATTACTGACCCACTGCCAAACCTGTCATGCTGAATGATGTTGCAGGCAGCAGATCGCTCTCCACGGCATCTCCAGACTCTGTCACATGGTAGCGCCTCCAGCCTCTGGACACTACGCTGACAGACACAGCAAACCTTCTTGCCACAGCTCTCATTGATGTGCCATCCTGGATAAGCTGCACTACCTGAGCAACTTCTGTGAGTTGTAGAGTCCATCTCATGCTACCACGAGTGTGAAAGCACAACCAACATTCAAAAGTGACTAAAACATCAGCCAGAAAGCATTGGTACTGAGATGTGTGAACCTGCTTTCATCAGTGAAGAGCACAGGGTGCCAGTGGCGACTTTGCCAAACCGGGTGTTCTGTGGCAAATGCTAAGTGTCCTGCATGGTGTTGGGCTGTGAGCACAACTCCCATCTGTGGAGGTTGGGCCCTCATACCACCCTCATGGAGTCGGTTTCTAACAATTTGTGCAGACATGCACATTTGTGGCCTAGTGGAGGTCATTTTGCAGGGCTCTGGCAGTACTCCTCCTGTTCCTCCTTGCACAAAGGCAGGGTTGTTGCCCTCCTACGGCCTCCTCCACATCTCCTGATGTACTGGCCTGTCTCCTGGTAGCGCCTCCAGCCTCTGGACACTACGCTGACAGACACAGCAAACCTTCTTGCCACAGCTCGCATTGATATGCCATCCTGGATGAGCTGCACTACCTGAACAACTTCTGTGGGCTGTAGAGTCCGTCTCCTGCTACCACAAGTGTGTAAGCACAACCAACATTCAAAAGTGACCAAAACATCAGCCAGAAAGCATTGGTACTGAGATGTGGTCTGTGGTCCCCACCTGCAGAAC